>NW_027395726.1:0-597842 GCF_047715665.1 Aspergillus karnatakaensis | reverse complement strand
ATTTTTATTAGGTTAGGGATAGTCTATTAGACCTTATCTATTTTTTATATTTTTATATTTTAATATATTCTTTCTTACTTTTCTAAATAGTAGCTTTAAAATATATATATATATTACCCTATAATTCCAGGATAATATAATATTTATAAAAAAGTAAAAAAAGATTTATAATTAAAGTATTTTTTATTAGGATACTCTATAGTAATAAATAATAAATAAAGGTTAATAATAATTTTAATAAAAAAGTAATAATCCTAATATTTTAGAAATATAAGAACTTAAAAACCCTATAACTTCTTTAATATTAAAGATATTAAAATAGTTTTTAGTTCTCTAGAATCCTAAATTTTTATAGAATAATATAAGGAATTTAATTATTACTAATTAGGATTAATACTACTAGAAACATAGAGAATAACCTAACCCTTAATTGAAAAAATTAAAAGCCTAAGATTTTAGGCTTCTATTTCTGCCTAAGGCATATTTTAGGTATCTAGATTAAACCCTAAAGCAGAAAGGTAGCTTAATTAGGACTAGACTACCTATAATTAGCCTGCCAAGCTAAACCCTAACAAAAATTTTCCCTTACCCTAAGTCCTACTAGATCTCCTTCCCTATTAGGAAATTTTGAAATATTTTAAAATATTATTACTCTTTGAACCTTAAGGATTCTAAATATATAAAGAAAATTAGAAAATATCAAATATTCAGGATTTTTTGGGGGGGGTATCGTCAAAACTCGATACCCCCCCCCTTGCCAAGACAAAATTTTGGTGAGTTACCCCCCCCCCTATCGTGCCGGAATATAGTTAGGATGTGCTCGGAGAGCCCGTGGCTAGTTATGTGTAATTGTTTTGGAGTTCTAGATTCGTTTAGAGACAATGAAGCGTATGGAGATACCCTGATAGCATCTTTCATCAAGATAAAGTTCCCAATAGACAATGACATCGATACGCGCTCATCGGCATTACAGCCCACATAGAACATGATCCGATCCGCCTGTGTATTTAGATATCAATGCAAACCATAGATTCGAAGCAATAAGAGCGTTATGTCAAGTAGGGCAACCACCAACGGCGTGGACCTCGGCCACCGGAAAACCAGGGAAAACCACGGTACAAACTCCACGATCGGCGGGCACTCATCGCCACACTGGGAAAACGTATCCATATCAGTCCCACTCTGGAGCCGAAGAAATCGTCCACACGCGGCGGGAATACTGCCGGCCTTCCCTCTGGAGATAAGTACGAGATATGGGGGTGGAGCTCCTATGGAGTCTACACATCGAATCGCATTCCTTGTTTACCTCTCTACCAAAGTCACTACGGGTCCCCATCCGAGACTCTCAAACAAAATCCCTTCCTAATGTGGTTTTAGTAGCTAGCCTACCAATTGCCCCCGCATCGCTCAGCCGCTGCGAACCGGCATTGACGTCGCTGATAAAGGATATTCGAGGCGTAGATGATTGGGCAGGAAGTTTTGCAGTGGACATAAAAACTCTGGGGAAGTCGCGAAGCTACCAACTTACCACGTACGTAGCCCTGTGTCCCTACCCATCTGTCTCTCCACCACATGGACAGCCCGGTACTTTCCTCAGCAATCATTTCTTCCTTACTCACCTACCACCATGGACGTCGAGCAACACCCGCAGCACCAACAGAAGGATAAAGTCGAGACCGACTCTAAATGCTCTCAGCAGATTACTAACCACGATGTCGTCTTCGGTGAAATTACTGAGGATGGGCCAAATTACCGTAATGTACGCCTTGCCTCTGCTGTTGGGTTCCCAGAGGGGCACCTTCCTCGTGGGCTCCGCCGTGCTGACCTGTTGCCCATGCATATCTAGGTCGGCCTTGTGGGAACTGTAATCCTCATGATGAAGACCCAGATTGGGCTTGGTGTTCTTGCTATCCCGACAGCCTTTGACACATTAGGGATTGTACCTGGTGTGCTTGTTCTTACCGGCATCGCAGCTATTATTACGTGGTCGAATTATGTTATCGGTACCTTCAAATTGAATCACCCAGAGGTGTACAGTATTGATGATGTTGGGGGTTTATTGTTTGGTGGTATTGGAAGGGGAGTTCTGGCTGTGGTCTTTTGCCTGTGTATGTGTTTTAAAACCTGCCTTGTTTGAGATTTACCCTTGCTAATACGCGTCCAGACTGGATATTTGTCGTCGGGTCCGGCATTCTCGGCATCTCGATTGGGCTCAACGCGGTTTCTACTCATGACACCTGCACAGCTGTGTTTACAACTGTTGCTGCTATTGTTGGGTTTGCTTGCAGTAGTGTACGGACACTGGGGAAGATTACCTGGTTTGCTTGGATTGGGCTTCCCTGCATTCTTACTGCTGGTACATTGCCCCCACTAACATACCACTTGCCGTCTCTCACCCAGCTAACACCCCAATCAAACAGTGATCATCGTCTGCATTGCCGTCGGTCTGCAAGACAAGCCCGCAACGGCACCAGAGCCCTGGATTCCAGACTACCAGATCATCGCACACCCCTCCTTCACAGATGGCATTACCGCTGTTTCGAACCTGGTCTTTGCATTCTCTGGTACACCAGGCTTCTTCGCCATCGTGTCTGAAATGCGCGACCCGAGACAATATACCCGTGCTGTCCTCATCTGTCAGGGCTCCGTCACTGCCGTTTATATTGCCATTGGCTGCGTGGTATATTACTACTGTGGCTCGTATGTCGCCGCTCCAGCTCTGGGTTCGGCAGGACAATTGATCAAGCAGATTTGCTACGGGATCGCGCTCCCTGGACTGGTTGTTACCACGACTATTTGCTCGCACGTAAGTTCTACAATTATTCAGGAACTGAATTTACTGGCAAATGTTGACTGAGCGTACCATAGGTCCCCGCGAAATTCATCTTCGTCAATCTCCTCCGCGGCACACCACATCTCACAGCAAACACGCCAACGCACTGGATTACATGGATCTCCTGCACGCTCAGTATAGCAGTAATAGCTTTCATTATCGCCAGCACGATACCAATCTTCGACTCGCTCGTCTCGCTCATCGGCGCCCTACTAGGAACACTCATGTGCTTCCAGCCCATGGGATGCATGTGGCTTTACGACAACTGGAAGAAAGACAAGGGGCTAAGGGAGCGATTCTGGAGGCTAAAGGTAGTATGGGCGGGATTCGTTGTGCTCTTGGGATGCTTTTTGACGGTCGCTGGGACGTATGGCTGTATTACTGGGATTATCGACAGTTATGCGGCGGAGGGTGGACAGGCGGCTTTTTCGTGTGCTGATAATTCAAATTCGACGTAGCGAGCGCTGACACCTATGTGCAGGGCCTGGTATCTGTAGTGATATTTGTATGGCATGGCATGGACAGTACAACCGTGTGAGATTAGAGTAGTTAGGTAGATTCCTTTACATGAAATGGTAGATGCGTTATATATTCCCCACCATAACCATGCATCGCTAACCCAATTCAATCTACATATTCATATAGATCTCATAAGACAATGGTATATCATAATCATAATCATATATCCACATAACCGACACCAACTCCAAAACACCACTCAAAATCCGTCCCCTCAACCCCTCCCGTCACGTATACTCCCCCCCCTCCCCATCCTCACCACCCCCAGCCAACCACTCCGGCCGGATATCCAACTCCCCATAAGCCAACGCCGGATTCGTAATCTGATCCACAATCGAAAGAAACTCGTACGACGAAATCCCGAAACTATCGAAGCCCACTACGTTCCCGGCAGGAGGCGAGTCGGCGGATATAGACTGGTTTATGTTTTCGGGGCCAGATGACGTGGTTGATGACGCCGGTGGTTCAGGGAGAAGACCATGACCATGACCATTATCTGCATCAGACTGCATCTGAGAACCGGCAACTGCAGGTGACCCACCATCTAGACCCTGTGGTAACGGCGCTATATTGCTAATATTGCTGTTATTGTTGATGTTGCCGTTGTAATTAGGGTTATTTGGCACCGTATATATCGGGTTCGCTGTCTCCGAGAGCGTCAAATGCCGTAGCCCGCGCTGCTCAACCTGCCGACTGAATTGTTGGAAGAGGCCCTCTATGCGTGTTAATTCGCGCTGGCGGGCTTCTGCGACTCTGTTTCCACACAGGATGAGTTCGCTCAGGATTGAGTGTGCTTTTTGGCTGTATATCGCCCTAGTGGTATTGTCGGGGGAGGGGAAGAGCGCATGTGCCATTGTTAGATGCAGGGCCGAGGCGTATGTTAGTTGGAGGTCGAAAGGGAGGAACGTCTCTGGTATTCCAAAAAACAAATTAGCTATACCATCCAGAGTTGTTGTTGTTATTGTTGGTGGTGGTGCAGGGCTCAGGTGGCGTCCTACCAAGCAGCCCATTCTCATCCCCGAGAATCTGGAGTGTCTTCTCGGCTGACTTTATTCCCGTCGCGATGAGGGATTTCGGTAGTGCTAGGAACTTCTGCCAGTCTTCTTCTGCGCGGCCTAGTTTTTCGAGTCGTTCTTTCAATACCGATAATAGTAGTGGTCTTGTTGCGACGATCACGCACTACAGCCAACGCCAACATCAGTGGCAGTTAGGATCAGATCATAGGGAGGTTGTGTAGTAGGTGGGCGTACCTGATGATACAACAAAATCGTATGCCTGCTCTCCTCAGGAATACTGGTCTCCGCCCTCCCATGTCCATGTCCTGACGAAGAAGGATTCAGCATCCGCTCGATTTCCTCGGCGTATTTGGCCATTGTTTCGAGGATGCTACGGGTGATTTCGAGGAATGTGCCTAGTTGGGTTTTTTCGGTTTCGTAGATGGCTTTTTGTTTGATTGGCTTTAGGACCGTGTCTGAACTTGGGGAAGAAAGGGCAGGGCTTACTGCTTATTATAAACGAGAGCATTCGTGTTATTCGAACTTGCAGACTGAATGCTCGGTCTTGTTGATGGCTTGCGTCGGGTGGGTTGATTAGGGTTGTGATGTCGCTGTCTCTTGTTGTTAAAGGGAGGCCGAGTGAGGGTGAGATGTGCCGGTCGAGTATGTATAGTGACCACCAGAGATTCCGGCATCTGGCGACAGTTGCAGCACCCAGGACTTCTTCGGGGAGTTGCGTGTGTAGACCTTCTAGCTGAGCAATTCGAATTGCCTGCCCGATCTATCCATGTCACATTGGCATTAGCACCCACCATCAGCCCGATAACATATTCTTGGAAACTTACATGAACATGCGCCGCCTCCCGATGATCAATCGCATAAAGATACAAACTAACCAGCGCCAACGCCTCAATAGCCAAAAGACTATCCTTCCCCGTACTCGTAAACGGCGGCATAGCAGCCATCGCCCGATTAAAGTACTTCGAGCCCGGCGGATCCCTCTGATTCCTTGGCCGAGCAAGAAACGCATTCCCCAACGCAAGGACCATAAGGAACTGCACTAACCAGAACCTCGGTTCAGTAGCAGATTCATCGGGCCGAGTAGCGTAGAATCTATTCATGCGCGTTATGAACAGGTCTGTTTCGAAGAAGCGGTAGCCTTGGCCTAGTCTAAAGCGGACTATGTTGAATAAGTAGAGCGCGTAGTCTAGGGAGGGGAGGTTGCTTGTGTCGATTGGGCTTTTGCCGAGGAGGGTGATGCTGTTCCAGGAGAGGGGATAGATGTCGCCGTCGAGATAGGGAGGTGGGAGGTCGTGCACGGAGGACTGGTCGAATTTGTCTGTCATCATTACGATGAGGCGCCGCGTTAGGGACCATGGCGAGGAGGGGGCGAGCCAGACTGGGGAGCGTTAGGTACAGATGTAGGAGTGAGGATTTGATGTGAATGGCTTACTCCATTTTCGCTGCTCCTGATGCGTATCCTTCAAGACTGTCGTTGGTAATGTAAAAGGGCTCGTCCAGATACTGCATGACAACTCATTTGCAGGCGTGCCCGGTATTCTTCGTGGCGTCGGGGGGTGTTTCCCAGCGACGATATCATCGTCGAACCGGAAGCAGTCGTCGCGGGGACGCTTTACGCCTGTCGCTCGTTGCCAGTTGTACGCTTGTCTCTGTAAATCATGAAGATATCTACGTAGATTCAGTCCCACGAGCTATGCCACCCCGGAAAGAGAAAGAACAGACTGCTCATCAACCAAAATCTTACTATTCCCCTCCGTAAACTGACAATCCAACGATCGTCTCCGACAATTCAAACAGGGCTCATCGCCAGAACACTTGATCTTGCTATGGCGGCAGGCGGCACACCTAATGGACCGACGTTGCATGCATTGTCAGTGAAACAGATCGATAACCCCGCTTAGAACAAAACAAAACAATAGCATAGTTCTTACGCAATCGCAGCCCTTCGGGGCTTCCGAGGCTCAGATCGGGGAACTGGCTGCATGATAGTCTGGGGCCCAGATTCAGGTATGTTCTCCAGCGACGGACGTGGTAAACAGGGTCATTTGATATATGAAGTCGCACCGAGCCGAACCGATCTGTGGGAAGTGCGTCGGGTGCAGAAGCCGAGAGTGGCCGGTGTTGCAGCGATAACAGTGCAGATATGGAGAATTGTTGGAGTAAGTGTATGCAGTGACCAATTAAATCTGTCTTATTCTCGGCATCTGTCGGGTCAAAGAGGGACTGTTGTAAGTTGTGGATCTTCACTCTTCGGTTGACCCGAGGGATCGACTCCATGCTTATCACGGCTTGCTTGCTTAGGATGGACCTTCCATGCATCGTGCATGCTGTTCCTGCTGACTACACTGTTTCAGACAGTCTAGAGTGCTCGGAGGCCAAATCTTCCAGATAACATCACAGAGATGTCAGTCTACGTGGCGACAGTCGGGAATAGAAGCCGAGATAGGGCATGTGGCTGCTGGACACGCGACCAGCGAACCATACTCGGGCCAACCGAAGGATTGTCAACGTGCCCAAACAACTCTATTCTGTGAAGCCTCTGTGTCACAATTCAAGGGTACCGGTTCGTAAACCGGTATCATAACACTTTCTTGATGTTTGAGGGTGTTGAACCCGAGATTGTTGCCTTCCGAGCCGGTGAGTTGAGATAAGTATGAGTAGTAGTAGCAAGAGATATAAAGAAGTCCCCATGGCTTCCTCTGAGTCCTCTTATCTTGGAAACCAAACTTCCTCTCCAGACTAATTGATCACGTACCAAATACAATGTCCTCTGCAGTCCTCCACTACTTTGGCTTCGGCAGCAATGCCCCCAAGCCTGAACTCAAGCAGGAGCCTATTCGCGCCCTGCCAGCATCATGGTACACTTCCCCCGAAATGTACGAGCTCGAGCGCCGCGCCATCTTCTCACGCCGCTGGCTCTTCATGACGCACAGCTCGCGCGTCAAAGAAGCAGGCGACTGGATCCGCACGGAGCTCGCAGGCTTCGACATCCTCATCATCCGCGACAGACAAGGCAACGTCAACGCCTTCCACAACATCTGCCGGCACCGCGCGTACCCCGTCGTCGAGAAAGAGGGCTGCGGCAACGCGAAGATCCTCGCGTGCAGATACCACGGCTGGTCGTACGGTCTGAACGGCAAACTCGCCAAGGCAACAGGCTACCAGGGGCTTGAGTTCGAGAAGGAGAGTAACGGCCTTTTGCCCATCCATACAAAGGTCGACGTCAATGGCTTCGTCTGGATTAATCTCGACGCAAAGGAGACTCCTGAAGTATCGTGGGAAGAACACTTTGCCAACGTGGATACACAAGAGCGGTACAAGACTCTCGGTTTCAACTTCAATGACTACGACCTCGACCACACGTATGAACTGGACGGGCAGTATAACTGGAAGATCCTGTCTGATAACTTCAACGAGTGCTACCACTGCCCGACTACACACTCTGACATCCCCAACTTCCTGAACATCGACTCGTTCGACAGCGATCTCAAGGACGGCCATATCCAGCACCACTGCGACCCGAACGAAGAGCAGATGCAGAAGGGTCTATACACTGCTAGTACATATTACTTCCCCATGTCGGCGATGGTTATCTCGTGAGTCCCACTCCCACTTCCAACTCTTGCTAATCTTCCAATGCTAATATGAAGATGTAGACCACACTTCATAATGGTCCAAAAATTCCTCCCCACAGCCCCCGACAGCAGCAAAATGTCCTACGAGATCTACAGAAACCGCAACTCGTCCGAATCAGACTTCAAGCTCATAAGCGACATGTACGCGCGCGTAATGGGCGAAGACAAAGTCCTCTGCGTGAATACACAGCGCAACCTCGAGCGCGGAGTCTTCACATCAGGCCAACTACATCCTAAATTCGAGAAGGCCCCGCTGTTTTTCCAGTCTACGGTGCGTGATGTCATCACTGAGCACTTTGAACGGGAGAAGGCTGCGGGCAAGGAGATTTGGCCTGCTAAGCATCGCCTTACGACGAAGGATGTTGAGAAGAGTGATAAGGATGAGGAGATTTGTGCGGCGTTAGCTTGTGATAGGAGGAATAAGGGGTTGGTTTGGTAGAGTGGGATGTTAAAGGATGTAGGTTTGATGAGTTATTAGCGGGCATAGTACAGTAGATAGATAGCCTTTGATGTGTGTATTTATTGATTAAATGACAAGATTGCCGATCACATGGATATTCCGGGGTAAATAGAAGAATCTGCTTTGCGTCAGGGCCCGTCTATAAGTGGCTAACACAAAGCCTGGCAAGTCAGGGCAACCTATGGAGGTATCTAGGGATGTCTTCGTAACTGTAGGTAAGCACCTTCAATTCGAACGGCTTGCCTACCATGAGCCTAAGGGTAGTACAAAGTACCAGATGTTGGTTCGGTCATCGAGACATTTCATTCACGGCAGAAGACAGTCTAAACCTAACTCTCCGTATAGGTCCAGAAATAGATACATCAATGCAGGCAAGACGGACGGAGCAAGGAATTCGCTGGATCTTATTAGGGAGCCACCAAGGAATTGCAGTGGCAGCCAGTCCTGCTCGTGATGATACAACCAATAGGCCGCTTGCCCTTGGCTCCGTTATCATCCAGCCTGGACTTGTGACCCTTGTTGGCCCTAGCGCGATCCTGTGGGTGCTATGGTGGCTGCAGGTGGCCTCGAGGAGGCACGCGGGAAGATATCAGTGGTAGCGTAGAAGATGAGATAGCATTAAGGCATGCCAGAGACAGATGTCCCTCTTGGTCTGGCTTCGACGGACCAAGTGCAACTGGGCATGGGAGGGTTCCACTTTACAAGCGCTCGATGATGCCGCTACCTATCAAGTCCTACGTATAGAACAGGGCACCTGGTACAAAGAGCCGGTGTAAGAGTTCGATTATCCTGTTGCTTTTTGCTAGTATTTGCGTCTGCTTGAGGACATTGTCCGACGCCCTTTCGAGTGGCAGATAGAGTTTGCAGCCCTAGCCTATTTCATTGAAGTAAAGTCGGTATATCTTTGACCATCCCACGTGCACCATAATTGTAGCTTCTCTCCTAAGCTTGCTTTCCTCGGTTGTAGAAGAAGGAAGGAGCTGCCCATTGTTCGATGTATGCGACGGAATAACCGATGGGATGGTCACGGTATATACACATTTGTATAAAAAAAAAAATAGAATCACATATATCATAGGTATGGTTCATCTGAACGCAGCAGCCCACCGTTCCCTCGTCTCGCCTTTCAAAACACACAAACACCAAGCATTAAGACCACCTTCAAACATAACATCTCTATTCGTATCCCACTTCTCTGCAAGCCTCTCTTTCCACTTCTCAACTGACACAATCTCAACATCGTCACTGCCAATATCATCGGGCCTGGCTAAGCTCAACGGCACCATCCCACTCGGCACGTATTCTGACCGTCGAAGCGCGCAGCAAGTGTGATAGAAGCGGTGCTGGGAGCTACAGCCCGGCGGGTATTGCAGGAATGTATCAGGTCTAGATTCAACCTCCCGATAACAGAAACGGCAGAATGCTGAAAATGGGCACGAGCGACAGAAATGCCAGTGGTTGATCGTGCGGATCCAGACCTTGCAATTTGCACACTCGGTGAGGTCTGGGAAGTCGAAGTTGCGATCGAGATTATATTCTCTTTCGCCTACTTGGTTGCTATCTTCGCTTGAAGGTGTGAGGGGGGTTGTTGCATGTTCATTTTCATGTTCATGTTCACTGTCACTCCATCTTTCTGATTTGTTCCAGGGACCGATTATAACTTTCAGCAGGTACAGGACCCCGTTTAGGTCCTTATCACAACTTTTCGCAATTAGAAATGTCCTGAACAGCGCCATGAGGGTCCCGCAATCGGTGGAGAGAATGTTCTGTGATAGCAGGGCAAGTCCCATCTTGACACGGCCCCCGAGAGCCATATGCGCGTTTTCCGTGTCGTCATCATCTCGCAGGCACTTTGAGATGACCAAACAAATATCTCCGTCTTCATCTTCTTCTTCCACAGCCAATGGCGCATTATTCAGTTTTCATGTTTTTGCATCATCTTGCTGGACCATATGGAGAACTGCCAGACGAGCTATAACCCATGTTATACTTGATGCTCCTGGAAAGTCGTGCTGGGCGCGATCAGTTATAATTTGACGCCATGCTGTTATCGCCTCCCTCGTACGGCCCTTTTCGAAGAGTATGTCTGCTACAAGGCGTCTGATCTCCAAAATTATCCTATTTTCCATGAACAAGAGCTTAAAGGCCTTCAATATCGGTATCATGAAATCCCGGTAAGGTCCATCACTGGATTTCAGGGCATGGTGAAACATTCGGTACATTACCTCCCTGTCACCTGCAAGGGAAAAGCCGAGAAACTGTAAGAAGTCCTGGTCGTGCTGTACGCCGTCTCGTGACTCAAAAAAGCCATAGATCCCAGGTTGATACAGGCGCTTATGTTCTTCTACGCTGTCATTCAAGTGAAGATAGGCATAGTCCAGCACTGCTCGCAGTTTATCCGGTTGGTTGAGCTCGAGAAAGGTGCCAAAGAACGAAATGAGTATTTCACTATCCCTGTCGTCTTCCGCGCGGACAAATGTTTCCCAGGCTTTGTTTGCCGTTGCAAGAGCTCTATCGGATAATCTCGCAAAATTCTCCATCTGGGCTGTATTCAGTAGGGCGGTTGCTTGACTGTTGAACCCGTTCGGTAATTTCTCGCCTTCAAGTGACTCAGCCAGGGCTAAGTGCTCCAATGCTTGTTTGTGTCGGCCGCCTTCGGTACAGGTCCGGGACATGTCTCGATGGACGCTAAACAGCTATCCTTCAGTGAGAGTGAGAGTGGGATTATTGCTGTCTTTATCCAGGCATTCCTGAAACTGGTCAATACTTGCTCGGAAAAGTCTATACTCGAGATAGGCCTGGGCGACTCGGGCGTGCCAGCTCCGCACCGAGCTTGCTCACCGCGACATCCATTGGAATCATCCCTCGGTAGCAGTATTTGCCCGTGAAGGTCGCCCGGGACGCCGGGTGGCCACCGACGGCTGTAGCCGGCAACAGCACGGGTCGGATGCGACTCTTGATTCCATCACAGCCGACCACGGCACTGTGCGTTGCGTGCGTCCCGTCCTCGAATCGGAGAACCACGCCGTCCCCACGATCCTCCAGCCCAGATAGAACCTTGCTGAACTCGCCAAATCCAGCCGGCAACAAGTCGACGAGAACATCAAGCAGCCGTGCGCGATTGACGAGCCCACTGTGCGGCTCCGGTTCGGTAACAGAGCCCAAATACATCCCGGCCTTGACGCCTCGGGCCCTAGCATCCTCATCCGGGCCATCAACGCCGACGCGGAAGTCGAACCAGGTGGACTGCTTGGCCGGGTCGAGATTGCCCGTCGCAATCTTACTGAACCCTTCGCGGAAGGCGGGAGATATGAAGGAGAGGGCACGCACGGCGTTGGGACCAAAGGCGACGCCCGCGCCAATCTCGCCAAATGCGGGGGCCGCTTCGTACAGGGTGACGGGGATGTTGGTATGTGTTTTGATCGCAAGCGCTAGGCAGAGGCCGGCGATACCGCCACCTACGATGGCGAGGTCGAAGTTGGAGTCTTGAGCTGTGGACATTGTGGCGTGGGTCAGGCCAGGTATGTGGAGCAATACCTACCTACCTTAGCAGTAGTTAGGTAGTTACTGTATATTCTTCTGTGCTCGGGGCAAGGGCCGAGGAAAGCCGAGCGATGGAGAAGGTGTCAACAAGAAAAGGACTGGACAAAACTCCTTCGCCTCCATTCCATTGCATTTTCATATCCTTCATTTCCTTGCCCAGCAATGGACTCTACTCTTCTCGGGTTGCAACCAGCCTGGACGGCACTGGCGGGCTTGCTCACCCTTGCCGTCGTATACAATCTGTCCCAATTGCTATCCAAGCCCCCACCCCCGAGCGGCATCCCCATCGCTCTGAAAGATGAGGTCCCGGATGAGAAGGAGCGAATTGAGCGGTACATGTCTGACACGCGAGAGCTCTTGATCCATGGATACACCAAGGTAGGTGCTATCCCAATAGCCCTCAACAAGGCGGGCTGGAGGCTTACTGTGTTCTTTTCACCTAGTTCAAAAACCAGGTATTTGGCATTTCAACCACCGAAGGTGCACTCTATGGAGACAAACAATCCAGGCGAGTCTGACTGAGGGGCCCTTTTGCAGGAACCAGCGTTGTCCTTCCCCTGCAGCTGCTCGATGACCTCCGGGGCCAACGCTCCCTCACCTTTGCCAGCTTTCTGGAAAAACAGGTAGATTATGCGCCCCTGCGGGCCAGTAGGAATAAAGATTGATTGATATGATGACCAGTTCACTCTCAAGAAATATACCAAGCTCGGTAATCTCACGGAGCAGCAAATTCAAGTCCTAAACAAGGAGTTCAATCCGTCCCTGCGTATGCTCCAGTCTCAGGAAGTATGAAGACTGAAGTACCTACTTACTATGTGATAGCCGCCTACATACCGGTCATTCACCGACTCATCTGTGACTTCTTCCCCTTTGGCGCTTGCGAAGGTTAATACCGCTTTTCTCCTTTTCACTATTGTCCCTTGGCTCACCGTGCAGTGTCCACCATCATCAAACCATATATACCCATCAATAGGCTCGTATCGCGATTGTGTGCCAGGATGTTCCTTGGAGACGAGGCAGCCAGAAGCGAGTGGCTTGATATTGCCTCCGTATACATCAAGAGCGCAGAGCACTACGTCGGCGCCCTCAAGCGCTGGCCCAGCTCCCTCCGGTCACTGGTATATCCCTTTGTCCACGGGCGACGGCAGATGCGTACCCAGTTCAACCAAGGCCGGCAAATCGTCTCCGAAGCCCTCAGGAAGAAGCGGACAACGGCCGGCGCAGCGACAACGTGCAACCCGCCGTCTTTGCTTGACCTGTTCTCGTCAGGCAAGTTCGCCGACTCGGTCCACAACGATGAAGAACACGCCGTCACGCAGATGAATCTCTGTGTTGCGGCCATCCAAGCTCAGTCGGCAACGGTGATGCAGTGCGTCGTCGACCTTTCTGCATATCCCGAATACGTGCCCGAGCTGCGCGAGGAAATCGAGGCTGCGCTTCGGTCTACCAACGGTGAATGGAATAAGGACTCGCTCGGCCAGTTGCTGAAATTGGATAGTTTTCTCAAGGAGACACAACGTCTGAACTCTCCTGATCTGAGTACGTATCTGTTCTGGACCTCTCCTTCTGTCCACGTTCTATTGCCACCCGACTAATCGTTGCCCGCGACAACAGTAAGCCTGCAGCGGAAGACGAGAGATCCTCTAAAGCTATCAAACGGGCTGCATCTTCCGAAAGGCATCACTCTGCTCCTCCCAACAGGGGCCATCAACATGGATCCCGCATACTTTGACTCGCCCGAGCAATTCGACGGTTTCCGGTACTATAAACAGCGACTCCGTAGCGAGGACGACGCCACACGGCACCAGTTGGTTACAGTGGGCAAAAAGGACCTTGCTTGGGGGTATGGCCGCCACGCGTGCCCTGGGCGATTCATGGCGGATGTGGTGATGAAGATGATCATGGTGGAGTTTGTGATGCGCTACGACATTCGAGCCCCTTCGTCTGGCGTTGCCCGGCCGGAGAATATTATAACTGAGGGAATTGTAGGTTCTATCTCCGTGATACTCCCGGGCGAGACGACCTGACTGATACTCTTCCAACAGCTGGCACCGGATCCGAACTGGGAGGTAGCTCTCAAGCAGAGATTGTAGATGGTACCCAGGTTCATATCAACCCCGTCCATAAATTTCGTTTTCTTTTGAGTGGGTTCTGTTGTACTTTCTTGTTATTTCCATAGTCCAAGAGGCATTCGGAGTCGCTGCACTATAGATCTATCCACTAGTCCGTCTATCTAGAAAACCAGCGCATTTCACCACCAGTATAGAAAGAAAGAAAGAATCAGTGCATCCACCTTCCTCCGGACAGAGGCAGCCACACTCCATTAAGAAAGCGCGACCGCTCTTCGGCAAAGAAAGCCACAGCCCAGGCCACATCGGCCGTGCTCGCGAACCCACCTTGCACGGGGGTCTCCTTTGCCGCAACCTCCAGAACCTGGTCAAAGTGGCTCCCCAGATTGTCTCGAAACGCCTCTGTCAGCACTGGGCCCGGCGCGACCATGTTCACGGTGCATCCATGACGTGGTGGGAGCTCTCGCGCCCACACACGCATCATGGATTCCAGTGCCCCCTTTGTAGCCGCGTAGACGCTCTGGCCCTCCCGAGCCTGTCTCGACGCTGAAGATCCAACTATAATGATTCGAGAGCCATCGGGAGCTCCAGAGGGCGAGGGGGATGTCGGGAGATCGGGAGGAACATGAGGCGGGAGGTGCGGGAGGACAGCTTTGGTCAAGAGAAAAGCGCCGCGGGCATTCAGGTCCATTGCTCCCGACCATATTTCCGTGGTTGACTCGGCCAGGGGCGCGAGGGGCACCCAGCCTGCATTGTTGACGAGGATATCGATATGCGTGAAACGGGCGACGGCTTGCTGGACCAGCTCGGCAGGCCCGTGCTCCGTGGACAGGTCGGCGCAGATCGCGATCCACTCGGTTTGCAGAGTCAAGCCGACGGCGTTACATTCCTCTGCCAGGCTGGGATATGGGTAGTTGAGGACAATGCGCGCGCCTCGGCGTGACAGCTCTCGTGCGATCTCCGCGCCAATTCCGCGCGACGATCCTCAGATGAGGGCGGTTTTGCCGGCCATACTTTGGGTATTCATTGTGGTTGTTACTGTGGTGCAAATCTGGTTGGACTTGGTCTAGATACATACACCATCGCAGGCGAGCGTCCTCGGGGCTGTCGGCCGACGCGCCGAGGGACATTGTCTGCAGGCCACGACAGAGAATACGGCGGATTATCGAAGTGTATGTTCATATCTGCCACTATGCGAACAATCGCCCCCGAATTTGCTACCTTCCAAACACCTTGTAACGGCTCTCCAGTGGCTCGAAAGTCTTGTCTTCAGGCTCGCCAGTCGGCGTACCAAAGACCAACTGCGCACTGAGCTTCCAAAAAGGCGGAATCTTAATATTCCTGAACCTTGGTGTCTATCAATGGATTGTAGGGTTGCAGGTTGGCGCCAAATCCCTCCGATTCCAGAGCAGTCCATGTACCATCAGCCACAGGATTCATAGAACGAGGGTCGGTGGTGACATACCTAGGAACTGCGCCATCGCATTCGACTCCAACGCAAACGGATCGAACATGTGTGCGTAGAGCTTGTACTTATCCTTGATCGGCGCGAGAGCTTCATAGTCCACGAAGAACAAGACCGTTCCATAGCTATTCCGGAACCTCTCCAGCTTCGGCCTCGTATGGCCTTCAAAGGATTCCCTCGGCACCGTCCCCACCGCGACAAGCCCCTCCATGATCTCAATCGTTGCGTCCCATAACCGCTGGTGTTCATCCTTGAGGAGTAGTACGACGCGCGTGGTCTGCGAGTTGAAGGAGCTAGGTACGTGGAGAACAGCATTCTGCATGATCTCTTCGATAGCTGCGTCGGGGACGGGGCTTGCTGCGGAGAGGCTGTAGTAGATGCGGCGTGCCTGGACGAGCTTCAGGAGCGTGGCCGTCGCCGGGTTCTGGAGTGTAGACTGCAGAACTGTCATCTTCGGTTCGAAAGGTTGCCCTGATCAACCACTCTGCCATTGACTCCTATTCCATCTTTTATATCTCTGGCGGGAGGGTGTTGCCCGGCGAGGTTGAGATGCGACAGTGTCCTCGGGAGCCAGGAACCGGTAATGGTCGGCCGACAACGCCCAACAGTTCATATATGCGAGATGGGGTAACTATCTGTCTCTGCCGACGGAGAGCCTCTGTACGCTTAGAGCAGACTGTTTGTTGGAGGGTGGCCTATAGGAGTAATTAGGTGAAAGGAATTATACCCTAATTCTACCTGCCCTGCGGTATAGGGTCTCCTACTTGATATTTTATATGCGTTCTCCGAAGACCTGTGGAAATGACACTCAGGGAGCATTTTAAAGTAAAGGATGCTAACCTGTTAGATACTCATCTAAGTATATATTTCCAAGGAGAAAAGAGAAAGTTATTCCATGCATGGAAGATGAATATTATCTGATCCTGTAGAAAGCGTAGAAAGCAGACGGACAGCACATGGCCAGGCTTAGGTCTCAGTAGGACAGTCCCGGGAAATGTGACCAGCCTCACCACCTAAAGATGAGATTAGTAGGTACTTGTATCCATGAAAGCGAATCACTTACAGTTATAGCATGTCATGCCTTGGGAACGGGTCGTCTGACGGCCACCAGAACCGCTGAGACCACCACTGCCACCCTGGGAGCACTCGCGAGTAAGGTGACCGCTCTCACCACAGGCATGGCATGACTTGTTCACCTTAAGGGGTTGCTCGCAGTCGCGGGTAAGGTGACCACCCTGACCACAGATCTGGCATTGCTTGTTCACCTTGAGTGGTTCCTGGCGTTCATAGCCTTGAAGAGGTTAGTCAAGTGCAGCAATAGGAGCGTCTGTCAACTGACTCAAATAACCCTGGCCTGTAAAATCGAAAGTATTCTGTTTAGCAATGTTCCATCTAGCCCACAAGATGAAGCATACCATGTTCCTCCTGGGACTTCTCTTCATGATTCCCCATTGCAGTGAATGTGAAAGAGATGATTTAAGGGTGGGAAAGGTGCTCTGACAGAGAGATTTGTGTGGGAAAGTGGGCTTGTCTATCATTTCCACATGGGGCCTTAGTCTGAAGGCGCCGGCTGCTTATGACGTATGCCTTATCTGAGTCACTGTGAGAAGCTCCAGGGGCTGAAAGCAGGTTGTTTCTGATACTCCGTAGTCTCCAAACAAGACTGTGGCGGAGTCGTCTAGGGCGGCACATCTAGCCTGATTTGGATAGCCCTGCGGTTGGGCTGAATCCTACCCTTGGGATATATATACATATATGGATATAAACCCAACTGAATCATTGATATTCCCTCAGCAGCATTCTCCCTACATACCATGGCGACCCTTCACCAACCCCGCAAGCTCCAGGTTGACTTCTCCTGGAAACGATTCAAAGGCCTAATCACCGACGCCGACAACCCCGACTCCGACCCTCTATACATCGTGCACTGGAACGCCATCAAATCACCGCACCTCACATTCAAACGGCCATTGGATGACCACACGATTGGCACAGGGACCCTCCACCTCGTCCGCATCAATGCCGACTACGAAGTCAATGGCCGCAACGGGACCCTTGTCGCCCAGAAGCGCTTCAAAACACTCTATACTCACCTTTCACACGTCTTTACCGATCCAGAAACCGGTAATCCAACCACGCTGACCTGGACAAGTGACAGCGGTTTCACCGACTGGGACTTTGTGTGTGTGGACGAGCACCAGCGGCCGGTCGCCAAGTACACGGCCAAGATATGGGGAATCAAGAAAATCGGGTACATTGAGTTCATGGACGACCGAGTGATTACCGAGGAGGCGCGCGATGAGCTTTTGGTTACGGGAATGACCTTGTTTTACTGCATGTGGTTGCGCGTCAACAATATCTTCTCGCTGTTCGGCGCGGCTTTTCATAGTCCCCCGAAGTCAGATGAGAAGAAGTGAGCAGCTGCTGAGCAGGACTCGGCTGGGTCGACACGAGCGTTTCTTTATCTATTCTGTTTTATACCTTGCGATACTCTATTCATGCTGTACGATGGGTGTAGCCACCGGTGTCAGCCGCACTTTATTTCTCGGTGGCGCTTCTTACATGCCCGCCCACCCAACAATCCAGCCAATATCAGTGACCTGAACATAGTCATCAGCTAGCCCTCATAATCTCACACCATAGACATGAAATATTTGGCGTGGATACTGCCCCTGGACGCCCATTACGCTCGGCGGATGCAGGGCGCGGCAGCGTATGCGTATAGGAGCAACCTGCGTATTATCCACTGGATACGAGACTAAGATACGCAGTATACGCCTGTTCGAGGTATAAAGAGCTGTTCGAGATCTGTCTGCAACAAACCATCCAACTATCTTCACCCATCATGCTCCTTCAAACCCTCGCTGCCGCTATTCTCGCCCTCGCCCTTCAGGCAACAGCAGCCCCCCAGCACATTACCCAGCGCGACAACTCTGACCTCAGCTTGACAGCCCAACTGAGACTCGCAGACACGTAAGGCTCTCGTCAGGCGCACTTATCAACCGCTAATTCTGTATCTAGAGCCACTGAACGTTATGCACTCCTCCCCGACGACAAGGACTTTGTCTTTGATTTCTACAACACCGACAACCCCATCGCCACCACTGCCAACTTTCCCCCTCTTGTTGGGACGGGCATCTCTTTCAATGTTGGACAGCTGCCAGGTACGTTGGTTCTCTGAAACTGCCTACTGCATAGCTCACTAACCCCGAACAGCATGCAGCATGAGCTTCGTCCACCTACACCCTCGCGCCACTGAGCTCTTCAACCTCGTTTCCGGACACGTGTTGTCCGAGATGATCCCCGAGTCGGTCTTCGACACCGAGGGCAACCAGCGGGTGATCAAGACCGAGCTCAATCCCGGCCAGTTGACCATTTTCCCCGCTGGATCGTTCCACACCCAGATCAACCCCGACTGCGAGCCGGCCAACTTCACCGCTGCGTTCACCTCGGATGAATTCTCCGTTTCCATGGTCGCGAGACAGGTCTTTTCCTTCACCGACGACGTGATCTCTGCTACATTTGGTCAGACGATTGCTGGCGAGGACATTGAGAAGGTCAGGGATGCTATTCCGACGACTTTGGCCATCAAGGTCGAGGAGTGCCTGAGCAAGTGTGGAAAGGAGAAGCGTTGAGCCTCTCGTGTGACTCGTTGTCCGACTATTGTATGTCTTAGAGGATTGATAGAGTAGAAATAGACGTTGTTTGTGTACTTGCACCTGATTTCTGTCCTTGAATTCCTATACACTGTCTGTTCAAGGATCACCAACCCAACCACCATCGACAACATATGAGCTCCCCGTCACCGCGCTGGCCTCATCACTTGCAAGAAACACAATGACCTTCGCAACCTCCTCCGGAACAAGATCGCGCTTCAAGCTCTGTCCTGCAAACACCTCGGCACGATATTCAGGCGTTAGAACTTCATCCCGCTGTCTCTGAGTCGCAATTGCCCCGGGCATCACACTGTTGATACGGATATTAGAAGGTCCATATTCTTTGCTTTGCATCCGCGTCAAGCCCAAGATCGCTGCTTTGCATGCGCCATATACCGGTTGGTCGCCTGCGGGAATGCGCCAGGAGATCGATCCGAGGTTCACGATACTACCACCGCCAGCATTTTTCATTGACGGAATGAAGGCTTGCGATAGGAAGAATACGTGTCGCAGATTGGCGTTGACTAGCAAGTCCCAGGCGTCGGGGGTCACTGCCGGCGTGTTAAGACGAGCGCTCTTGCCGGTCGCGGCTGCATTGTTGATCAGCACATGTATCGAACCGTGCTCCTGGAGGACTTTTGAAGCAGTCGCCTGTAGGCTGGGCAGGTCGGTCAGATCACAGTGGTAGAAGATGGGTGACTTGATCGCTGGGTAGTGTGGCAGAGCTGCTTCACTAGAGCGAAGGGAGCTGACGTGGTCAATGGTTTTT
This sequence comes from Aspergillus karnatakaensis, assembly GCF_047715665.1. Taxonomy (NCBI): domain Eukaryota; kingdom Fungi; phylum Ascomycota; class Eurotiomycetes; order Eurotiales; family Aspergillaceae; genus Aspergillus; species Aspergillus karnatakaensis. Next base: position 577,877 of record NW_027395726.1, on the reverse strand, counting down.
TGAGCCGCCTCTTGGTTAATGTCCAGGAACACCACCTGCGATCCCTGGAGAGCGAAGTATTCCACTGTCGCTGCTCCGATCCCACTGGCGCCGCCGGAGATGAGCACTGTTTTGCCCTGCAGACTAGGATAAATCGCGCGAGTCGTGGATGCCATGATTGAAAACCAGGTCAAGGTCAGTGGAAAGGAGAGAAGAGACGAGCTGGAGATGGAAGGGATGCCATGCCGGCTGCATACCCCTCATTGCACGGGCCCCGCCTACTGGCCTATCAGGAAATTGTAGTGCGTTGGCAAGCCTCAATCTAGTGACTTTGGAAGAACGAATCTATGGTCGGTCTGGTCAGGGTTTACCCAGCGTTGACGCCACAACCGCACAATCTCGGTCACTCCCTTCGACGAACAGCTCCCACTGCAGCCCTCCAAGTAATTCCTTCAGTCCGCGTAGTTCTTTCGCCATGGGCTTGAAACCCAAGCGGGGTTGTCCATTCTCGATATATAGCTGGATCTTGCGCAGTGATTTCAAGGCCCCGGTATCATTCCTTGCACGTCGAAAACTGCCAACTCGGCTTTCTCGCGTCCAAAGGTAGTTCAAATCATGGACTTGGATCGAGGTAATCCGGTTCCAATGCCCTGGGGGTATACAGGCTCGAAACAGCGATACCATCTCAAACTGGCCAAAAATGAAGGTATTCCTGCTGTACAGCACATGGATAGTCTCAAGATATCTGTTCGACCTGATCAGTCTCACCACCTTCAGGATTCCGAACCGCACAAACATTCTCCTGCATGTCCTTAACAGGGGTAAAGGCGCGTAGTTTCCTGAAGCGGACCCAGTCTGAACTTCGTCATCCACGCCTCGCACCCTGCAGGTTAGGATCGGGCACGTATGATTGTTCGTGTCATGGCACGGACAGTCATAACTGTAGTAGCCGAGGATGCGCCGGTGGCGAGCTGATTTGATTTCCAGGGACCTCCCGCCAACTACGCTTTCCCATGTCAAAAGACGAACCTCTGGCGGCAGGCGGGTGAAGAGCCAGCTTTTTACCTGGGAGTCAATCTGTCGCTGGCTGCGGGATCGGGTTTCATAGCGACCGAGGCTGCGCGGCAGAGTATCGAGTGTTCGTGGCCGAGAAGAACGAGCTTCTTCCTGAAGACGGCTCTCCTTGTCCAGATAGCTCTGAAGGTTATCGTAGTATGCTTGCAGTTGTGTCCGTACCATGGCTGATGCTTAAAGGTGTTGCCTGCAGTGGTGAGAGGGGAGGCGGGGTAGATTTCCAGCGTGCCAAGACGGATCTGTTCGTATTTCTCCAAGCAGAGCTTCACGCCAACCCCAAAACCTTTTCCCATCCCATCCAAAAGACTGCATCGATCCGTAGAAGGGCGAATTTGATGACCTCCAGCCCTTTCGCATGGAGGCGAAGCACTGACCTCGTTCGATCCAGCAGTTCTCTCATTGCAACATGGTTAGAATCTCCTTCTCCTGCTGTGGCGTTTCCCCTATCGGCCATCGACATGACGGCGAGGAGAAATGCAAGGTGAGTGAGGAGGGCGAAGCACGTTTTATGCCCTAAAAGAGGCGGTCAGGCTCAACCTCGTTTCACGATTAAAGGATCAAAACATACATGGAGCCCAAAAAGCCTGGTAATCAGCAACCTGCAGAGAGAATATCCGACTCAGGGCAGCTTCAATTTCAGCTCTTGCCGCCTGGCGGATATATCTCCTCGCAGCTTCCCATTCGACTCGATCGGTGTCAGGTACATAGCATTCGCGGTGGTTGAATGGTCGCAGGAGGGCACGTAGTATGAGAATCTTCACGGCATGGTAGGCCATGTGCAACGGAGCCAATCCCTCAAAGTCAGTCGAGGCGTCCGAAGAGTTGGTAGCCAAGATTTGTTGAGCCCATTGCGCAAGTTCGTCCAACAAGGGGCGAGCAGTCTCGAATGTCTGGCGGAAGTCTCGGGCGAGAGCAGCAGACGCTCGAACCGAGCTGAGCATAATGGTTAGTCGGTGAAACCGGGTCTTGAAAGAGGGCGACAACGTACTAAAGATTTGACAAGGCCGTATCAAGCACAGTAGTCAACTTTGAAAACTCGATCGTGAACTTCGATACAGCTATCGATCCACCTAGCACGTCAGAATCAGTGATCTCGGTTACCAGCCAGTCGTCTCTCCTAATATGACTTGGCCGACCGAAGCTGAATGCAAGCCATTTATCGATGGTGTAGATCAGCCAAGAGAGCTGATAGCGCAGGATGGATTCCGAGCTCGGCAGATTCCAGCGGCGAGCGTCAAGATGAAGCCCAATCGTTTGAGCCATCGACACAGTCATTCCCAGCAGCGCCCACTTCCAGGCGCTATCAAGCACCAGAGGATTGGTAGGTAGTCGAAGCAATAGAATCAACGCGGTTTGGATGGATGATATTGTAGGGTGGGAGACTGCTTGGTTCACGCCTCTCCATGCCAGACTTAACAAAGTCTGAGCCGAAGGGGGAGTATAGACTAGTTCGATGCAGAGATAATCATCAAAGGTAGCGAAAGGCTGCGCTATACAGTAAATTGCGGCCAGCAAGTCGGGTGGCGACTCGACCGGGGCTGGGGGTGAGTTTTCTCCTAGTATAGGAAACTGAGGCTGGATGAAGCGGTAGAAACTAAGAAAGGATGAGCAACTCCAATCGCGAAGGTTTCATGTTCTTTACATACAGTCTAATCAAACGCTGGCCAATCTCAGGGGGGACAATAGAACTGAGATCCTCGACTTCGGACGTCAGGCATAGGTCGGTCTCTGCGCGAGCGTCTGAAGTGAGGTCCTGCTTGGAAAGCAGAAATTGCACCGGCACGGCAGATTTCTCAACCTGTCGCACGGTGAGTTTTGAGAATGCGAATTCAGAGTTTGTGTCGAAATTGTAGTGCTGGAGGACATAGGGATCCATGTCTCCGGTCAGGCCGCATAATTCAGCAGTGAAGTCTGGTAGATTGTCTAGTGAGCGGGAGACAGGTTCCGGGTCCACAGCTTGCACCGACGGCTGATAAGAGCTGTACATGCTGAGAACAAGATCATCGAACATTGTGTCGTCAGGCTGAGGACTCGGGTCCAGCTCTTGGCCAAAGCCACTGGTGAACGGAGTATCGAGCGCCAGGGGTGTTGTGAGGAATCCGGCGACTGCGCTTTCGACATCTGCTTGATGGTTTATATGGCCAGGAGACGAGGCAGTGCGATGCAGGTTATCGTTGCGAGATAGCGCTGATGGTGACTTTCTCGGTCTCGAGCGAGAGGTGAACTCGCATGGCTGGCCGTGAGCACGGCACAATCGACATGGTGGAGCAGTGTCAATCTGACAGGCGGACTTGCGCGTTCGGCAGCCATCGCAAGCGCGCTGTGCCTTGCTCATATATCGCCTCCGTCCGGTCTCCATCGAATGGCGGACATTGTTGTCGGATTCAGAACAGAGAGAGAGAGAGAGGAAGAGATTGGAGTTGAGACAAGCTGCACGTGATTCATTTGTTGCCTCGGTATTCAGGTATCCATATACTATATACTCCGTATTCAATTTCTATAACATGCTTGGTGGAGGCAGGGATTGAACAATATCTCGCGCCAAAACCACCGCATCCTGAGCCATTCCCATGCCCGCTTGATACCCCGTTCCCCCGGCACCGTAGTTGTGCACCACTATCTTCCCCGGTTCGATCTCTTCTCGCTCCACTCGCGCACCACCCTCCCGCGAAGGTCGGAAACCAACAGCGATCTTGAGTACCTTTGTTTGACTATCCTTGAGCACCGGGAGCAGATCGCCAGTTCGTTGCAAGATTGATTGGGTCTCATGCTCTCTAACTCGATGGTCCGAATCGCCCTTCTGCAAGTATCCTCCCAAAATAACCGTGGAATCTGACTTGGGTCGAGGAATGATATATGTTTCATACCCCTTGCCGTGTCGCATTATGTTCTGTTTGACCTGAGGCGCTCGAGCTAGAACAATCTGTCCTCGGGTGGGATAGCACTTTGCGTCCTCGACACCTGGGAGTGTCTTTGCCGCGTTTCCGGTACAGTTGAAAACGACTCTCGTTTTTGAAGACAGGAATGCATCATTTATCGATGATACTGATTGCTGAACGAACCTTACCGAGCCGTAACTCGGCTGTGAGAGGAGAGACTTGAGATGCCGGCAATGAGCTGGAGCATTGAGAGTAATCGTGGTGAACTGCAGTCCGAACGCCACATTGTCCGGCAGCTTTTCCTTCGGAATGATTTTTACCTGGAGTCATTAACTTCGAACCTCGCACATTCTGTAACAGAGGGTTCTTACATCGCGTAGATATTCCGCTACGCTCCGGATCTTCTCCGGGTCAGGTTGCTCGTCCCAGTACTCTATTGACTCGGTTTTGGCGAGATATTTCGCCTCCTCGGCTTCTCGATCGATCAGATCCATCAAAGCCAAGTATCCCGCTTTGTCCCAGCGCAAAGCATTGGCATCATTGCCCGAAATGCCGGAGAAATTCGCGCCCGCCCTGCAGAGTATCAGGATTTGGAATGCTTGCATTCAGTAATATACGAGAAACACTAACCACGGAGAGGTGTAATGCACATTAGAGTCCTCGGGTAAGTCCCTGGCAATGACTGTGATATGTCGCCCATAACCCTGCTTCGATAGCTCAAGAGCTACGTTCAGTCCGATGATGCCGGCCCTGTTTGCATTAGTTAATGACGGTTTCCTGCTGGCGACGATCGGAACATACCCCAGAATAACAATGCTGTCGCGTGCCATGTTTTCGGGTTTTGATGTTAATTCTGGGTGCTCTCCGAAGCTGGATGGCACTGCAACTATTTTTATAGCGAAAGACTGGTTACACCATTGTGGTGTCCGCCGGTGACAGGGCACAGAGCAGACTTTCCCGCCGGGGAAGTACTTCGGCCAGCCAAGCTTCGATTGGCGGCATTGCGGATTGCGGGGCGGCACCAAACCGGCGGGACATGGTTATCTTATCTTTCCTTTCTCCCATCGTTATCGGAAAAAGGTCACCACTGAGTCAATCAAACAATTAACATCAACAATCTTCAGGTCGTAAATCGACCTTACCAACCTCTGTAAAGTAGTAAACGGATCTATGAAGTCTACAGACATGTGGGCTTTGCATATTCAGCCTCCGCATGATGCCTACTCCAATCTGATACAGTGGTTCTCCCAATCCAAATATATATATATTTTCAGAACGTAGATCAGACACTCTGCGTAAGGCTCAGAGTGCAGCCTCCAGATTCAGGCCACCCGCCAGAATGTAAGGAAAGGTGTTTAGTTGATTCGAGTACCCAACCAAGCCAGAAGTCATTCATTCTTCGAGCTCCTTGACGATAACGTGAACATAACGTGAACTGATAGTCGATGCGCATCACGAGATGCTCAGATGTCCGATTCTACAGTAGCCCGGATCATTGGTCAGACTAGCAGCTACAGACCCACTAGACGCGTTACATCTTTCGCGTTGTGTTGATCTGAAAACTCTCGATTAAGTTCAAAGTCAGTACGGCGATCTACACTTTCAGCCCCTGGCCATCAGCAGATTCCACCGACTCAATCACAATCGGCTCATCAAACGCCCGCCCGAACAGCACATAAAACAGAATCCCCCCAACCGCCCCCACAATCGCCAGAGACCCATACATCCACACGAGGTGCGGGTCCTGCGATACCGGAGCCAGCGCGATGCAGATGGCCGCTGCGATTCCGATGGTCAGCCAGAAGAGAGCCGAGACTAGGGATCGAAGACTGCAAAGTAATCGTTAGCGAACGCCTCCTCGAGAATAAAGAAGGGAAACTCACCTCTCCGGCGCTTTGGTATACGCCAACTCCAACCCCGTGATGACCACGAAAGCCTCCGAGAATCCAACAAGAAGATATACCGGCGCTTGGATCCAGACGTGGATAGTGTTCGGCTCAGACTTGTAGATGTAGTGCTGCAGAACAGAGGCATACACCATCGACACGGCCGCGAGGAAGAAACCGGCCGTGACCTTGAGTTCTGGTCGGAAGTTGATCTTGTACTTGCGAAGGAGGGGGTAGACGACAACTATTCTTTGTTAGAGGGGTGAATTTGCGGCTGGTACAGGAACCTACAATCAAGCAGCGGGATGAAGATGATGAGTGCGATCGGATTGAGGTTCTGCAGGAGATCATTCGGCGTCCCATGCAGAGCCATATCTCCGGCCTGGGAGATCAGGTTGTTCCAGATCTGTGTCCAGCAGACGAAGTAGAGAGGGAACAAGAGAAAGAGCTGGGTGAATTAGTATTTGGTAAATGAACGATCGAGGAGAAATGCTCACCTTGCACGCAGTGACGCCAGACCGGACCTTGTCCACGCTGTAGTCGGTATAGTCGGCTCGGTTGGCAAAGGCATAGCGCTCGAGTCTTCCCTGCTCTCGAAGAGCACTTGGTTTGGCCTTTTCGAAACTTCTCTCTGCGAGAGCGATGTGGACAGTCCGCGCGGCATCGACGATTGGCGACCCTTGAGGGCTCGTCTTGAGGAAGAGTTTATTGGAGCATAAGAAGAGCGCTGCAACGATCACAATAACGCTGCAGATCTGGTCAGATTATGAGGCCACGAATAGGGAAGGGGCTGCATACATCAATGGAATCAGGTAAGCGAGCCAGAAAGAGACGTGCGTCTCGACATTGACGGTGATCAGGGGAGACAAGGCGCCAATATTGACAGCCCAGTAGAACCTGCGGAGTCTGGTCAGCGTCGGCCGGAGATATCAATGCCAACAGGTCACTCACCACAAGAACATGCGCTCAACAGTCAGTTCAGGGTCTACGATGACCTGCTCGCCTGTCTTCAATGTCTTCACGAATGCGTGGGCCTTCTGATACTGCTCCGCACAGAATGGAGTGACATTTGCTTTGATGCCTCCCGTTCCGAGTCCGATGATGACCATTGCAGCAACCAGGCCCCCAAAGGCAGATCCCCCATTAATAGCTGCTGGTGTCGCTGTCGCAACCAACACCGTAAGACCGACGATGTAGATTGCACATGAAATCACGATCGCCTTGAACTTTCCAAGAAATTGGTCTAAGCAGCGGTTAATCATGACCCGGGATTGGATACGATGCACCTACCTGCAACAATGGCACCAATCACAGTTGACGCGTAAGCCCAAAACTTGAAGAAATTACCCAAGGCTGTTGCGATGGCCTGTCCCTTGCCCAACGCACCCGGGAGCTCAGCGTCAGGGTCGTAGGGATTCTTGATGTAATTCTGCATAGGCCCACTGAGTCCAAAGTACGTGAAGCGCTCGCCCAGTTCGACGATGATCACCAGTAAAACAATCCATGGGATACGATCAGGAACTCGACGCAAGCCCAGATCATATGCAGCCACAGGGCTGACTGTCGGTGGAGGTGTCTTGGAGGAAGTCGGATCGGAGGCGTGCGGTGGCGGGGTAAGCCCTGCCTTCTTGGTGTCTTCGGACATGTTCGTGAGGATGAGATGGGAATTTACTGTCAAGAAGGACGAGAGAACGAGCAGAGGATATATTTACACGAGGTATGCAGAGCCCCCCCGCATTCCTATCAGCAGCCATGTGGTGATAAGTGGAGGGCTCGTATCTCCAACTGTTGGAGATGGAGAGCCTATCTCGCTTGCCTGTCAATGCCGCCAATGGAAAGCAATGCCGGTGACCCACTCGTATCTAGTTGTCAGTTGGAGTGGTCATGGATGGATCTTCCGTGAGAAACAAGACATAAGAGTGCAATCCAGACAGATACGAAGCCTCACCTGTTCTCGCTATCAAACATGTCTACCATCACCCTTACCCAGGAAGAAGGCCCTCTACTACAGACAGTAGCTCAGTCCGACAATGCGATCCCAGACAAGTACCTCTCAGGTCTGGATCCAGAATGGCGGCAAATGTGGTCGGTGCATGGGAAAAACGTGCATGGAGCGCACTTGGTGACGGTCGAGGAGTTTGAAAAGTGTCCGGGCAAGTATAGCTTCACATATCCCACTTGGGCTGGTAAGCTCCCCCCTCTCCAAGCTCCGAGCAGCATACTTACTCTACCAGGCCCCGAGGTTCACAAAGTCAACGATATCCAAGTCCCTGTCTCCGACCCGGTAGGGACTATAACCTGCCGCGCCTATACACCCTCGGGTCCGGGTCCCTTCCCTGTGCACCTGAACTTCCACGGGGGAGGATGGGTGCTCGGAGGCCTCCAATCTGAAGCGGCCTGGTGCCGGAGCATGTGCAATGAGGCAGATATGGTCGTGGTTGATGTGGACTACCGGCTGGCCCCCAAGTATCCATTTCCGACCGCTCTCTACGACTGCTGGTCGGCCGTGCGATGGGTGATTGACAATGCAGAGTCGCTCAACGTCATGCCAGACTCCGTCTCGATCGGCGGACTGTCTTCTGGTGGGCTCATCACGGCGGTTATTGCGCATTTGGCCAGAGATAGCTCGCCCGCAGTCGATCTGAAGCTGCAGTTGATGATTGTACCTGCAACGGACATGCGATATGTGCCGGTCTCAATCAAAGGCGCCGAACCTTTGACGCCCGAAACATGTCGGTACCCCAGCGCCATCATCTGCTCTGATCTCCCCTGGTCACCTCTCGCACGGGAATCATGGTTTCTGAACTATTATATCGGAACCGACTCGGAGGAGCGAGAACGCATCTTGTCGGACTGGAGAATGACCCCCGTTCTGGCTCCGTCATTTGACAACCTCGCTCCAGCACACATTGTCACTGCAGAGTTCGACGTCGAACGCGACGAGGGGGAGTATTACGGCAAATTGCTGGAGACCGCGGGGAACAGGGTGTCGATGACGCGATACGCTGGGGTTCCCCATGCCTTTGCTCATTATAATCACCCTGAAAAAGGGCTGAGCAAGAGTCGACAGTTCCTCACAGAGTCAGCGCAGTTACTAAAAAGAGCGCACCATGGGGAAAACTGAGGAGATGGCGCAATAAATAAGATCGTCGGGGGCGGCTGTACAAAGGGCTGAGACAGGCAAATCATAGCCCTGCATGCCAGCAGGAATGCCACCAACTCCGGACTTCGTGATTGATCATTGCTGCCCCTTGCTGATTTGGCCGCAGGTCATTGCTCAACAGGGCTGCCCGATGACGATTGAGGCTGCGGAGCGCAGGATCCTGCCCTTTTTATCCACTGTCAGCTTAAATTTAGTATACGCGTGAACCAATAGTAACTCCTGCTGATGCTGATCCCCTGTGCCTTCCAGCTTAGCTTTGGCGAAGCTCTCCCTTTATACCCTGTCAGATCCACGAGGGACTGTCGGTCAGTGTAGCATTTTTGCTTTCCTCAACCAAGCATGCGAGGCCTATGCGATACCATCGCCCTTCTTTTAGGGCTGGCGGCAGCGACTGCAGCAAATGTCGTCCGACACGACCACTCTTTCCATCCTGATCATATTCTTCGCGTCACTGCCGCGAACTACTCTGAAGCATGCTCCGAGAGATACTCCGTTCTAATCAATGGATCACTTCCTGGGCCCGAGCTGCGGCTCCGAGAAGGCGAAGTGAGCTGGATCCGCGTGTACAATGATATGACAGACGCGAACACGACCATGGTATAGTAGACGCTGTCCTCAATTGCAGGACTCTTGTTGACATCATCCAGCATTGGCACGGTCTGACGGCTTTCACTGCTCCCTTCTCCGATGGAGCTCCTGCAGCGAGTCAATGGCCCATTCCTCCAGGCCACTTCTTCGACTACGAAGTCCGACCGGAACGTGGCTCTGCAGGTAGCTACTTCTATCACTCCCACGTTGGCTTTCAAGCCGTGACAGCGAAGGGGCCGTTGATTGTGGACGAATGCGACGCGCCGCCGTACGAGTATGACGAAGAGCGCACGGTCTTGATTTCGGACTATTTCAGCGAAACCGACGAGCAAATCGAGGCCGGTCTGGTCTCAACCAACTTTACCTGGAGTGGCGAGACCGAAGCACTGCTGGTAAATGGCCACGGTCGATCTGCTACCAACGCGACCGGCTCATGCAGCCTTGCCGATATCTCCGTAGAGCCAGAAAAGACATATCGGCTGAGATTCATCGGAGGCACTGCGCTCTCTTTCGTTTCGCTCGCCATTGAGAGCCACGAAGTCACCATCATCGAAGCAGACGGACATTACACGCAGCCGTACGAAACCGACTTCCTCCAAATCGGCAGCGGCCAGCGATACAGCGTGCTGCTGACTGCGAAGAGCGAAGCTGAGCTCGCCAAAACCAACAAGCGGCAGTTCTACATCCAGATAACGACTCTTGAGCGACCGGAGGTCTTGACGAACTTTGCAGTCCTAAGTTATACGGACTCTCCCGATCTGACAACCGTGCCATCGCCCCCTCCCCTCCCCATCGCAACCGCCGTCCAAGGATGGCTCGACTACGAACTACAACCACTCACCCCAGACCACGACTTCCCCCATCTCGAAGAGGTGACCCGCCGCATCATCATAGACGTGCACCAAAACGTAAGCGACCGTACAATCTGGCTGCAAAACGGCTACGACTGGGTCGAGACGCAGCCCAAGTCACCCTACCTCGTCGACATCTACAAGAATCAACTCAACCTCGACGAAACATACCACCGCGCCCTCGCGCGCGGCAATGGCTTCGACAACATCACACGCACTTTTCCCGCGCGGATCGGCGAAGTGCTCGAGATCGTATGGCAGAACCGAGGCACCGTCGAGAACGGTGGGGTGGACGCGCACCCCTTTCACGCACACGGGCGGCACTTCTATGATATCGGCGGCGGAGACGGGCTCTATAATGCGACTGCGAATGAAGAGCGGTTTAGGGGCACTCATCCGATTCAGCGCGACACGTCGGTGCTCTATCGATACCGCAAGTCGACGACTCAACTCGTCCCCTCTGGCTGGCGGGCATGGCGCATCCGTGTGACCAGTGCCGGGGTCTGGATGTACCACTGCCATGTCCTGCAGCATATGGTGATGGGGATGCAGACGGTGTTCACCTTTGGAGATCGAGAAGATATCCTCGCGCAGTCGGGACCGGTGAGCGAGGGGTATCTGCTGTATGGAGGGTCTGCGTATGGGAATGCGACCAGGGATCCGGTTGCGCAGCAATTCAAGACTTAGTTTGCGTTTATTATATCGTATGTACAAGCTAGGACAATACACCTCTCTATGTTCATGCATTATGCTGGCAGTGCGACAGCCGATTTAACCACTTTCCTCGGCGACCCCTTGATAACAAGAGACACAACCTCATAAACCAGAATCAGCACATTGAGCAGCACCCACTGTACCTTCTGCCCCATCGTGCGCTTACTCGCCTTGTCTCGTACCCCCTCCTCCCCCCACCGACCACACAGCTCCATAAACCGATTCGGATCGTCCGTAATCACCCCGTCGATATCATTCTGAATACTGCGCGCCATCCAGATATCCTCGTTATCCGACCAAGAGAAGATCATGCGAGAGTTTCCCTTGGCTGATTGTCGGATTCGCGATCCGCGATTCGTTGCGAAGCCGTGGTTGAACAGGCTGAGATGGACGTTTGGGACCTCGAGCATTGCGGAGGCGTATTTTGGGGAGAAGGTGGTTACTGCGTTTTGGAAGCCGGGCATGTGTTGGCGGCATATGCTTATCCATTCTCCCTGTTTGCTGAGGTTAGAGGGGTGGGTGAGAATTCAGTGGTAGGTGCGTACCTTCCAGACTGCCAGGACGATTCGTTCGCTCCAGGGTCTTCCTGTCGTTGGGACTGAGGATACGGCGTTTGCTATGCCCGAGCATAGTAGTTCGGGGTCATCATGTGGCTAGACGACTAGTCAGCACGTTTGAACAAAGATGCCAGGGGCACTGATGAGGTACCTTAATATCAAGCAAAATCCACATATGCTCATTCTGCGGCTCAGCGAGGTATAAAAGCAAATCCGCGAGACGCGGCAGCGGCTCTTTCGCCTGATCCACTGTGCGAAGCTTGCTCAGATCCTCCCAGGTACAGTCGGCGACCTTGCGCGGGTCGCCAAAACAGCGCTTTAATGTGACGTCCTGGTAATTGGTTAGCCAGAGTCAGAATGTCTGTGGAGGGAGGACAGCAAACATGACACAGAACCACGACGCCATCCTTTGACAGATGAACATCGGTCTCGATGGCGTGGGCGCCAACCTGGACGGCGCCTCGGAAGGCGGCCATGGTGTTTTCGGGATGGGCGGCCTTGTAGCCGCGATGGGCAATCGCTTGGGGGAATTTCATGGTGATGAGTACTCTATATGTATGGGAATGTTCAACTTGGGCGACTGTTGTTGTGTTAAAGAAGAGGTTGAGGAGTTGATCTGCGTGGCCGGCTTTTAGGTGGAGCCTCGACTTATCTCCGGACCGGACGTTCTGCATAATATGCACAATGTGCATAACTACGTCATCAGGGCTTAATTCATCCCTCGCACTGTAGGTAAAGATGCACATGGAGCTCTCACCTGCATGGCGGGAACCACGATCCTCCGCGTGGAGCAAAAGGTAGCTGAGGCAGACAGGATTGCAACTGCTCACACCTCATGCAGTGTCGGCGCACTGCTGGGTCGGAGATAAGGCTCGGATATAGAGCAACGCGTAAGACTATTTTTCCATCGGGAACAAGGGTGAGATTCGTGGACGGCAGTCGTGCCTTATATGAAAGGCGAGAGGCCAGAATAACTTGGACATTGCCGGATTGAAGTTATCACACAGTATACGGGCAAGACCATTACCACGGGAAGGAAAGAGTTATAAATGCGATGATGGTATAGGACTAGCACGGGAACCTTGCATATACGCATCTCCTACTGGGCCGAGAGAATTAATAAATTATCAGCCAAGAATCCAGCAGCTACAGGACATACTAGACGCGAGCTCCCGCCTGGATAGTCGTTGTGGGTGCCGCAGACTCCAGGACAATCTTGTTCTGTGCGCCTTCCCATTGTGGCCATTTGGCCTATGCGTCGACCGTCAGTAGGTCGACCCGTCTGTGCATATCCGGTCCGCAAGTCTGACGGGAGCAGGCATATGATCCGCGTCAAATCTCGACCAGACATAAAAGTCCTGATGTTGACAAGCTAGATTAAATGTATCGAGCGACAGGGCAAGATGCGAGGTTGTGCTGAACTGAAAGGCGAGAGCATTTGGGAGGAATCGAGAGGATATCTGGTGTCAGGGCTGTTCATGAACACTTTTCAGGAGCTTTAGAGGTTCTCCTGTCTCACTCCAAGCTCCTGTATGTCTCATCGTTCGCGCCGCCGCGTGCTGCCGATGGAGTCATCTGCTGAGCAGGGTCTTGATTATCCGGTCAGCAGTGACAGACTTGGATAACGTGGGTCTTATATTACCCTCAGCAGGGTACGAACATCATGTCCTAATACTTTCCGGCTTTTCATCGTCAAGCCCATCTTTGTCTCTACACAGTCTTGCGGGCGGTAGTTCATGCTGAAGGGAAGATGCACGGCGACGAGGTGGGTTGATGGAGTTGTCTCGTGTCAGCTAGGACTGCACCGAGGCTGATTAATGCTGATGAACGCATTTCTTCCGGACGATGGAGGAAAGAAGGGCTCGGAGGAGAAGACGCAGGGCGATAGGGTATGATGCTAATGCTGATGTCCAGGTTCTTGACCAACATAAACGTCGTGATACATTGGGACATTGGTTCTTGTCGCTGCTCTGGATCTTTCTGATCACCAGCTTGATACAGCGTGGCAAAGATCCTTAGTATCATCAGAGACACTAAGGAGGCAATATCTACACAGCAAGGAAAAGGGAATGGCATAGCGCACAATCATTCCTAGGCCCTGGAACCTTAAGGGCACAGTACGCGATGATAACCGGTCCCTCCTGCTCAAAGGAGAGGGCCATGGAAGTCTGAGTAATCCTCGAGAATGGTTACATCGGCGTATCAGTCTGTGTTGACCCCTAGCGTGCCCCAATAACGGGGACTTGTAATCAAGCGACGGCGACAACAATCCAATCGGGAAATCCTTAGAGAGGACGGCAAAAGGATGCCGATGGACGTCAGATTGACAAAAGCACGAGCGATGATCAGCGTCACCTAGGGTTGAGATCCGGGTCTTCCTTCTTCGCCATAATCATACTGTTGGAGGACTGGCATAAAGATGGCTCAACCTTTTGGAGGACCGAAGGGAGTTATGATGAGAGACTTGAAGGAATCTGAGAGAGGGCTTACGAGCAAGGAAACGCAAGCAGGCGCCCGCCACCAGTAGTGTTTGAATGTTGATGATGTGAAGCGGATGAGCAGATAGAAACGGTAACAGTCCGCTCACGGACAAGGTTACGCTAATGGCTAGTCGCAAATATCTGGTGATGAGAGCGGCTGCCTATTGCTGTCAAGAATGGCGTGTCTCATGCTTGCAGAGTGGAAGATTAAAGTTGAAACACGAAAGCCATCTTCACCAGGAAGTTGATACTAGGACCAGAATATATCTCAATCTGATCAATGCTCTGCAAGTCGAACACGATGCCCCGGATCCCTTGCAGGATGCATCTTTTTCCAGTGAGGACTGACGGTTGACTATGCTCAAGATATCGATATGAAGTTGCAAGACGCGAAGGAACTCCGAATAGCCATGGCGTGAAACGGACCCGGAGAGTGTGTGAGAACAAGGTTTGGTCCATCACCTTGTTAGTTCATCAGCCAAAAATTAGAGGTACTTTGAATACACTCCATATCATACCTCGGGCCTGGTCCTGAGCCACACAATTTAGGCTGACTTAAAGTTTGATCGGAAGTAGATGATACGTAGAGTTGTAGCCAGCGATGTTTCAAGTAAGATCAGCACGTTGAGAGTAGATCAGCCACAGGGATCTGACGTGTCCTCTGTAAAGGGCCAAGTTCCAACCCTCCGTCCCTCCCTCGAGTCTCGTTACAGCTTGCGCGCTCCTGCGCGTGGCTGGTGGCGAAGGTGATTATCGCAGATCAGGAACCAAGCTGTCATGTTGTTGGGGTAGGACAAGGGGGAAGACGTGGATGATGCGCTGCTCGCAACCCAAATTACACTAATCGGAGAATCTCGGCTGGATCAAGGTTGAAAGGGAAAGAATCTGTTCCGGCCAAGAATTTCTCCAACTCCTTTCATCTTGCCGAAAAAGCAATTGCACACCGGACAAAGAAGCCCAAGCGCTCGGGCCTTCAGAGCCTCGTCCGGGGGATGGCCCCAGCTGCGAGCGTGCTGCGGGCTGTCGAGTCAGTAAAGTGATTGTAACTCTTTGTTCGCCCTGAAGAGACGGTTGAATGCATGCGCAGTGCGAGAAAGATGGGCATAGCGTGCTCGATGGCTCGAGATAACCACCAAACACCCCTTAACTACCGTTTGGGGAAACCTCGTGTGCGATCGTGTTTACTTAATGCTCAATCCCAAAATGATAAGGAACTAGCTGACGGAATTGAGGTGTCAACCATCCGCTGCCCTCTGAGAGAGGGCAGGCAAAGCCACCGACGGAGCGGCGCTTTTGCGACCTCGTCTAGACGTTGACGCTGGCAGCATTGTAGCAGCGAAGGGCCCGGATATTGCACTGGAAATGGACGCATGGCGGATTAAGGGTATGACGCTCGGCCTGTGCGTTGACCAAGATTGCCGTGGGACACCAATGATGGCACCTCGCTCAAGAATCCAGACTCGAGTCCAGGATTTGGAGCAGCCAACGGGAATGTCAGTTCCGTGGGCATTCAGGCTAGCTATCCTCTTCTGCTGGCGAATAGGATGAGCTTTGGCCACATCGAGGGATGGGGCTTCATGCGAGGACAAAGAAAGTCAAACCCAGCTAGCTCAGCCCCCATCTCA
Organism: Aspergillus karnatakaensis; assembly: GCF_047715665.1. NCBI lineage: Eukaryota > Fungi > Ascomycota > Eurotiomycetes > Eurotiales > Aspergillaceae > Aspergillus > Aspergillus karnatakaensis. Next base: position 562,081 of record NW_027395726.1, on the reverse strand, counting down.
AAAAGCCTTCCGAAGATGGCTCCATTCAAACGCTGCAAATGACTCGAGGATGTTTAAAGAATCTTGGAGACCCCTGTTCTTGTGGCTGTCCATGGCGCCGTCGTTCCTGCACAACAATGGATACTATGACGCCCCCATCACCGGAGTATCTTGCGGAGTCAAAGGTGACCGATCTGTACATTGGGTACTCCTTTCCAATTCCTCTTGTCATTATTTCTACTGGACTGCGCATCTGGGCGGAATTCCAACCGGGGAGACATGGATTGGCTTTTGACGATTACTTGATCGTCTTTGCTACAGTAAGTGGAGTGCAAGATACGTTCAACCAGCCACCACATCTGAGGCACTTAGAGCTAGCAATCATCGGTCTTTGCGTAACGGCCTTAGCGTATGGTAAGACATCCATTGTGGCCGAAGACGGTAACAGAGACACCAACCATTGTCGCTTCCAGGACCCTCTGCCGGAATGGGCAGGCATGTTATGGCCCTTGCCTGGAGCCAGGTGCAGATATATGCAAAGGTCAGTGGTACAGCTGGTTCTTTTATATATGATGTTCAACTATTCTAATGGTGCTTCTTCAGGTGAACCTGGCGCTTAATCACCTGTACAACCTTTCTAGCGCGAGCACAAAACTGGCAGTCCTTGCCCTCTACTTCCGAGTCCTTCCAAATCATACGTTTCAATCCATTGTCTTATGGACGGCCGTGACTATTGTCATGTGGTTGATCTCTCTGGAGATGGTCGCCTTTGTATTGTGTCCAAATTCAGTACTCAGGGCGGATGGTCAGCTCGCTGAGTGCATAGATTACAGTTCCTTTGCCGTGTTTGTTAGCATCAGTAACCTGGTGCTGGATCTCTGGGTCTTTCTGCTTCCGTTACCCATCACAGTACGGCTCAAGGTAACCCGCAAGAAGAAGATGGGCATTGCTCTGATGTTCTCGCTCGGTTTAGCGTACTGTTCCTCCATGCTTCTTGGCCACTATTTGAGCTTCTACTAACAGAGTGTAGAGTCTGTGCGGTATGCACGGCTAAGATCATCGTCTATTACACCAACGACGTGGCAGATCTCACCTGTGAGTCTCCATCTACCTGCTTCGGGCGACCACCTGCCACGTTTAACGTCTGAGATAACCATGCGCAGGGACCGCGAACACGATATACCTCTTTTCCGCTTGGGAGCCCACCGGAACGATTCTTTGCGCTAGTATCCCTGTCACCTACAAACCTCTTGCCGCGAGGTTTCGGAAGGTGGCCAGTCTGCCGCCGAGTAACAGTGATCAACCACGCCAGCACAGCCATCGGAGCTGGTACCAGGTGACCATTGGACGGATGCGCAAGAACAACGCTCACCTCCAGATCTCGAGCTCCAACGATACCCTCGATAGTTCAACACACTACCTCGCCTTGATGAGCACGCAGGGGAGCAGACTTGATACGATGGGTGACAGACGGGACGGAGATGAGGAGGCTGCTCCTCCTAGTCGGGCCTTGTCGCAGCCAGAGAGCTACACACGAAGTGCTGTGGAGCAATAATCCAGGGGTTGTGACAAAGATCGGGGATACTAGGGGAGGAGGAGGTTGGCGGCTTTGTCCATTTGAGATACCTTGTACGCATCATACATTGCGCCTATTCTTGCTTCGTTACAGCATTATCTATGGTCTATCTACTCGTCTTGAACGGATAGAAGTTCCCAAGTTGTGTGTCCCTGGTCCCTGCGGCTCGGTCGGAGCCTCTAGCTTGTGCAAGACATATGTACTGCACAATTGCAAGGACTAGCGACATCTACCAGGAGCTGATAGCGCAGTCTTCCACCTTGAGAATGACCCATACCGTGGGGACGATGGATTAGGAAAATTATACGGATACGGCTGGCTTCTATCCTACAACCACTTGGCAGCATCCATCTCGCTAATCTATTATACCGAGATCACTATACGCCAGGTAGGAATCAAATCCCCGTCTGTCCCCGGGTTTTCCCCACGGTCGCATGCCCCGGATTCCCCGCATCTCGTCGTATATTGTACCGAGATCACACTCGAGATGTTGCCGCAGAGTCATCTGGGAGCAGTACTTAAGCGGCTGATTTCTCGCTTTCTTCTATCGCTGGATACCATGTCTCCTGCATTATGAAACCTGTCCTGCTTGCTGCATTGGCCCTTACTGCCGCTCCGGTCGTCCCCGGCCAAACCGGCAGACCAGGCACGTTTGCAAACCCAGCCTCAAACGTCCGTCCTCGCTTCCGATACTGGCTACCAGACGCAAGCGTTGACAGCCAGGTGGTTGCAAACGACATCGCAGCAGCCGCTAGTATTGGAGCTGGCGGCGTCGAGTTCCTTCCATTCTTTGAGTATGGTGGCACTTTCGGCGGACCGCCCGCCAACAACTGGTCGACATACAACTTCGGAACTCCAGCATTTGTAAATCTTTTCCAGACAGCGCTCGAGGCGCACGCTGAACATGGTCTCGTTATGGACTTTGCACTCGGCCCTAACCAGGGGCAGGGTGTGCCGGCGGAACCGGACAATGAGGGCTTGCAGTGGAACCTGGTATGCTCGACGCTCACTACTACTACTACTACTACTACTACTACTACTACTATTGTGCGATGGACTAATAGATCTTGTCTCCCAGGTCCCCTTTTCCACTAATGTGCGAGGACGAAAGTTCGAGGCAACGATACCGGGATGGGGCACTGGAGAGCTGGTCGCCGTGGTTACAGCTCTCGTGAAGGCAACGCAGAACATCAGCGAGGCGGTAGCAGGACTGGCCGGCCCCGAGACAATCGCATACTCCAAGTTTACCCTTGACCATCGCACACTGACCGAACGTACTCAGGGTGTGAACCCAGACGGTCGGGTGGCCCTCAGCTTTCCTTCTCCGCCCGCTGGAAGCCATTACAGGGTGTTTGCCTTCTATGAACGACTGGCTGGCTATAAGAACCTTGTTTTTCCATCTGAGCGGAACACCAGTATCTTCGACCATGGATCGTTTGCGGTCGACCACTTTGATGCGAAAGGGGCGGCTGTTGTGCGCGACTTTTGGAAGGACAACATATTAAACGACCAAGTATCCGATCTCCTTGCAAGGGTTGGCAATTACGGTACGCTCTCTACCTGTATCCACTGTAGCCTCTGGCTAATGCCATGATATAGCATGGGAGGATAGTCTGGAGATGCACTTCAACGTGACGTGGTCTCGCTCGCTTCCTCCTCGCTTCCATGACCTCCATGGATATCGACTCGAGCCCTACCTGCCTTTATTGACCTTCCGCCAGAATAGTATCCTGCTGCAACCGAATGAGCCAGGCCCATTTGAATGTGTACTAGACACGAAAGACAAAGGCATGGGCTATATCAACGACTTTCGCGCAGCTCTTGTCGCCGGATACCAGGAGTACCTGGGTGCCATGGCACACTGGGTCCACAACACTCTCCGAGTCCAACTATCAACTCAGCCAGCATACGGATCCGTCATGGATATGCTTGCGATTGTCCCCATCGTCGACGCTCCAGAATGTGAAAGCCTAACATTTCGAGATAATGTCGATCTGTACCGCGCGTTCTCCGGACCCGCACGACTAACCGGCAAACGCGTGGTCTCGAACGAGATGGGAGCTGTTCGCGATGCTGCCTATAGATACCATCTTCCTGAACTACTGGTCTCAGTGAACCGAGCTTTTGTCGGCGGTATTAACCAACTCGTGCTACATGGTCAGTCATATTCGGGAGCGTATCCGAATACCACCTGGCCGGGGCATACGCCATTCTCCTATTTGTTCTCTGACTCGATCTCGCCGAATCTCCCGATTTGGAACCACGGGTTGAGAGAGGTCTTGGATTATATAGGTCGTGCCCATCATATCCTGCAGAACAGCGTGTCCAAGGCCGATGTCGTGATCTACCACAAGCAATCTGCTACAACGATCGAGGATATTTATCAGGCAGATGACTTGCGGGACGAAGGTAGTTCCATGCGATGCAGTTATCATGATTCGGACTAACGTATCTCTCGATTTAGGCTGGTCATGGAACTATCTCTCCTCAGACAACCTTTCCTTGAGAGAGGCCAAGGTCCAGAATAGACTCCTTGCTCGCGATGGTCCGGCGTGGAAGGCGTTCATCGTGGAGTCATCTCAGAACCTCACACTCGATGCTGTTCGAGCACTGACAAGATTCTCGCGTAATGGTCTGCCTGTTATCTTCAGCGGGGGAGTACCGGGTTTCTATGCGACGGGGGACAGACTGGAATATCTTTCCTTCAAGCGGGAGCTTGCACAGCTTCTTCAGTCTCGCAACGTACATCAGGTTGCGTCCGGGAAAGTGACAGCCAAATTGAAAGCCCTCAAGTTAAGGCCACGGGTCGAGCTGAAAGTCAACGGGACCGCGTATACTTCCTGGAGCGAAGGAAATGGGATCGGCTACGCGGTGGTATACTCTGACATTGCCAGATCCACTGGCTCCATCACTGTTGCTAGTACTGACACGCCCTATCTTCTCAATCCCTGGACAGGCGAGACCGCTCCCTTGCTGATCTACGAACGAACCAAGACCACTATCACAATACCAATCAATATTGCCGGCAACCAGACTTTGTTCCTTGCGTTCTCCAACACCCTTCCAAGCGACATCCGTGTCCCAGCATACTCTGTCACAGAAGCTCCCCCTCAATTGCTAGCTGCAGTACCAACAGAAGAAGGAAAAATCTCTCTGCATATTCCATACATGGATAGCCCGTCGCACATCGTCCTCAGCTCTGAAAAACAAGTCCCAATTGATACAATTCTCGTTCCACCCTCTATTCGACTACCAGACTGGAATCTAACGGTGGAGCACTGGGAGGCACCCGAGGACATGTACAACCTCACCACAGCAAAGCGAAACACAACCCACCAGCTCACATCCCTAGCATCATGGACAGATACCCCGGAGCTTGCCAATACCTCCGGAGTAGGCTTCTACGCAACAACGTTCAACTGGTCCTTCAACACTCCGAGGACACCGTGCGCCCCGACCCAAGTCGACGGAGCCTATCTGTCCTTTTCACGAGTCGTCGACTCAATTGCAGTCACCATAAACAATCACCAACTGCCTCCAATCGACTTGACAAATCCCGTCGTGGACATAACTCCCTACCTGCACGCCGGCGAGAATACCATGATAGTCACCGTCCCCACCACGTTATGGAACTATCTTCGTACCATTTTGGACAAGGTACGGAGCGCAGGTGGACCTGCTCTTCCTCTGCGTTTTGGAATGGTTTCTGGACCTACGGAGGCTGGTCTTATGGGGAGTGTTAGTTTGATCCCATATCAGAGTATCGTTGTTTAGGGGATGAATGGATGGGTCTACAAAGGGGATTAAGACGGATCTTGTACCATGTTTCAATCAATGACTTGTTACATCAGAATCAAAGATGCATTGTTCCGCAAATATAGTCCACACACAGCGCTGCAACAGACTCTTTATACAAGATCCCTTGACCAAGGATCAGCGCCGTCCCATTCGACCCAAACCACAAAGCCCTACACTGCCCATCACGAATAATAATCTTTCTACGTTCGGTCAGCGTTTCAAGAGATCAAAGAGCCATACCTGCTTTGTTATCAAGGAAAGATAAATACCCATCGAAGCGCGCCTGATCAACAACCAATCACCATCACTCTCATAACCAACACTCAACTCAAATACTTAACACTCAATCAAAATGCCTGCTACCAACAGCTCAACCACCGCCAGCGCCGGCAGCAGCACCACCCCAACCGACAAAGCAACCTACTTCCGAACGCGCTGGGCAACCCTCAGCGACAGCCAAAAGGCGACCTTCGCCAAGAGCGTGCGCGAGTTTGCCGAAGTCGGCAACCTGCACCCGATGTTCCCCCCGGGAAAGGCCGGTCAGGATCTGATCAAGATGTACATTGTTGCTATTTCAGGAGCCAGCGAGGCGTGGTGGAGTGAGCGGCTGCCAACTTTGGAGGATACGGAGTGGACTGCGGAGGATGGACAGGGGTTTCTGCAGCGGCATATGTTGTAAATTGCTGCCTGAATTCCGTCTTCTTATTGGACTAGTCGCTCGTTTCTTAGATTAGTTGGCCGGCTTGGGTTGGTTGATCGGTTTTGTCAATAAACGAGATTTGTCTTGCTTGTCTTGAACGCGATGTCAACAGTATGCCTGGAATGCTCTCATAGCATGAGTAGATAGATAGACTGGAAAAGGGAAGGTTGAGTGAAGACATCATCTCTCTGGCATCTAGACTCATCGGCTTAGCGAGGCATGAGGGGGTCTGGAGTGCTCTTATTAGTCAATCCGCCAGAGGATGATTACTTCTCCAACAATGGTATTGGTCCCTGCCAGCCCCACTACAATCTCCATGGTAATCCGGGGTTGTTCAGCCAGTAATATAGCATGTTATTCGTCACATGTAGACGACCGAGTATAAGGCGCGGGGATCAAGTCCGTTATAGAATGCGGGGTTAAGTCGTAGCCGGTGTGTTACACTCCTCCCCTCCCCCTCTTTCTCTCTTTCTTTCTTTCCTTCTCCCTTCATCATCATCTCACTTCTTCATCCTCTCTTCCTTCTCTTCCATCTCCCTCATCTCCAAACCATCACTTCCATCAACCCAGCGCTGTCTCTCTCCATCCATCATGGGCTCCGGTGAATGCCCCGTCCACAATCGCAGCAACGCCAACATTGGTGGCGGTGGCACTAACAACAAGGACTGGTGGCCTGACGACCTCAAGCTCAACATCCTGCGCCAGAACACCTCCGTCACCAATCCCTACGACAAGGACTTTGAATATGCCGCCGCCTTCAACAGCTTAGACTACTTCGCTCTCAAGCGTGATCTCGAGGCTTTGATGACCGATTCCCAGGACTGGTGGCCCGCAGATTTCGGCCACTACGGCGGTCTCTTTATCCGCATGGCCTGGCACAGTGCCGGTACATATCGCGTCTTCGATGGCCGTGGTGGTGGCGGCCAAGGTCAGCAGCGCTTCGCTCCCCTCAACAGCTGGCCCGATAACGTCAGTTTGGACAAGGCTCGTCGTCTCCTGTGGCCGATCAAGCAAAAGTACGGTTCGAAGATCTCCTGGGCCGACTTGCTCATCCTCACTGGCAATGTCGCTCTCGAGTCCATGGGCTTCAAGACATTTGGTTTCGCCGGTGGTCGCAGCGATGTTTGGGAGGCGGACGAGTCGGTCTTCTGGGGAGGCGAAACAGAATGGCTCGGCAATGATGTCCGTTACCTTGAAGGCGAGCTCGACAGCCCACTTGGTGCCGCTCATATGGGTTTGATCTACGTCAACCCTGAAGGCCCGAACAAGAACCCTGACCCGATCCTTGCGGCAAAAGACATCCGCATCACCTTCGGTCGTATGGCCATGAACGACGAGGAGACTGTTGCCTTGATCGCTGGTGGTCACACCTTTGGCAAGACACATGGTGCCGGTCCTGGAACCCACCTCGGCAAGGAACCTCATGGTGCCGGAATTGAACTCCAAGGATTGGGCTGGCAGAGCGGCTTTGAGTCTGGAACCGGCCGTCATGCCATCACCAGTGGTCTCGAGGTCACCTGGACCAAGACTCCCACTCGGTGGAGCAACCAGTTCTTCGAGTACCTGTTCAAATACGAGTGGGAATTGACCAAGAGTCCTGCTGGAGCTAACCAGTGGGTGGCTAAAAACGCCGACAACATCATTCCTGATGCTTTCGACCCCAGCGTCAAGCACCCTCCTCGAATGTTGACCACCGACCTGTCGCTCCGCTACGATCCCGAGTACGAGAAGATCTCACGTCGATTCCTCGAGAATCCTGATCAATTCGCTGAGGCATTTGCGAAAGCATGGTTCAAACTCACCCACCGTGATGTCGGTCCTCGTACCCTCTACCAAGGTCCGGAGGTGCCATCCGAGGTCTTTATCTGGCAGGACCCCGTCCCGGAGCTGAACCATCCTGTCATTGATGTCGATGACATTGCTTCACTGAAAAACGCTATCCTATCCAGCGGAGTTGATCACACCAAGTTCATCTCCACTGCTTGGGCCTCCGCCTCCACCTTCCGTGGCAGCGACAAGCGTGGTGGCGCCAATGGTGCTCGCATTCGCCTGAACCCTCTGCGCACCTGGAAGATCAACAGCCAGCCTTGGTTGGACGAAGTCTTGAACGCGCTTGAGAGCATCCAGAAACAGTTCAATGGCGCCCAATCGTCCGAGAAGCGCGTGTCGTTGGCCGACTTGATTATCCTCGCCGGTGCGGCAGCGGTCGAGAAAGCCGCCCGCGACGCTGGCCATGACATCTCGGTTGCGTTTACCCCCGGTCGCACCGACGCGTCTCAAGACCAGACCGACGTTGATTCCTTCAAATACCTGGAGCCAATTGCGGACGGCTTCCGTAACTACGGCCGTGGTACTGCTCGCGTGCGCACCGAAGACTTCCTCATCGACAAGGCACACCTGCTCACGCTCTCTGCACCAGAGCTGACCGTCTTGGTCGGTGGCCTGCGCGTGCTCAACAACAACTACGACCGCTCCAACCTAGGCGTTTTCACCGACCGCCCTGGCCAGCTGACGAACGACTTCTACGTCAACCTTCTCGACATCAGCACGCAGTGGAAGCCAGAGGATGATACCAATGAGATCTTTGTCGGCTTGGACCGCAAGACCGGCCAGACACGCTGGAAGGCTTCGCGCGCCGATCTCGTCCTCGGTTCACACGCTGAACTGCGCGCGCTTTCAGAGGTCTACGGTAGCTCCGACGCAGAAGGAAAGTTCGTCAAAGACTTTGTTGCGGCCTGGGAGAAGGTCTCGAACCTGGATCGCTTCGACATCAAGCAAGGGGCGGGCACCCCACGGATCAAGCCACAGCTGTAAATATCGAACATTATGTTGACTGGGACAAAGCTGTGGGGGGAAATTTGATACGGCGCTTCATAATGACGTTTACCGTCCACGATAGTTATCTGCTAGCCGAACAATCGAATGATTTACGAGTTTCGCACCTCCTGCATGATTGTAGATTTCTCAGCGGGTCAGCTACAGCTAGCTGGTGGACTCAGGAAGTGAACGTAACCAAACGACTACACTTCCCTCCGTACATGGTAAAGACATGCTTACACTAATTACAGCTGAACGCAGGGAGAAGACCTCAGGCAAACCCAATCAGATCTATTGATATAAGTCTAAACCACTCACCCAATCCCAACGAACGACTAGCCCCAAAAGACCGGGCCACAACCTCCCCCTACCCAGGTAGGTAAGTCTCCAACCTTGGAAGGTGCCGTCTCTTACAGACTATTCTTATTCAAAAACTCCTCATCCTCCCTCGTCCACTCCACCTCCTTCAACGTCGGAATCACCCTCACCCACCACTCCTCATCCGCCCCCGACACGCCCACAATATGCTTATACACCAGGTACTCGCCCGCCCTGCCACCCGGAAACATTGGATGCCACTGGCCTTTCTCCGCGAAGTGCCGCACGGCCTCCGCGAAGATGCCCCTTTGGCTGTGTGTTGCCTGGGCCCAGCGGTCCTCGAAGTGGATGGCCTTTTCGGCTTCGGTGGGGGTTATGATGGGTTTTTCGGTGCTGCTGGTGGCGGTGTTGTTGTTGGTGGGAGGGGTCATTCTTGCGGTTTTAGTTGAGTAGGAATAGTAGAGTCTGGATAATGGTTCGTGAGTTGTTTGTGGGATCAGGGGTGTGTGTGAGTGTAGTCGGATGATATCTCTATTCAGCGGAGAGATGGAAGGGATATTTATATCCACCATAGTGAAGCATCATATCTGCTTTGGTCTCTAACGGTGAAAGCCCATTGTTTTTTTTGACTCCTACAAGAAACCATGTTGTACATCAGATTCTAATGTGAAAGGACTTCAGAAGTGGCTGATACCTGTAAAAAAGACTCACAAAGGGGCTCTTTATTGGTTTTGGACTGTGCTTTATGATATGAATCAGACCGTCCTTTGTGGCTTGTTTCGCGACTCTCCAGTCTGATGCGTAGTTTCTCATCAAGGAAGGTATCCGCGCTTCATACTAGACCGAGTCAGAGCTCGGAATAGTAAAGACCCTTTTCTGACACGCGCAAAACAACGAGCATAATGAACAGTGGCAGAAGCGATGACAGTCCAGGGCGACAGAGGTAACTTTTCTTTAGTAGTCCTAAGACCAAGAGCATTTAACGATGCTGTCTTTGTACTTAATCAAATATACTGGGCCCTCAGGCTCTGAGTATGACATGACGCAGTATCTGAAGGGCCGTTACGGCGATTACTACAGACCGAATAGATATACTCGCCTGTCCCTCATGGATTATAATAATGCTAGAGGACCAAGTATGCTTCCGGCAATATCAGAAAGGTATTCACAAGCCGTTGCTACGGCTTTTCCTAGTGACCATTTGGGAGATATAGGAGGCAGACCCTGCACGGCCTAGGTCTAATGATACGACAGTATGAGCAAGTACCTATACTTGACGGCATTCGTAGCTCATTTGAGTGGGGATGGTCGTCTCGGCGGCAGGGATAATTATCCGTCAGACCAGCTGGCAGCTGCAAGTCTTTGATTCGTGACATTTACCCGCCTTGCAGAGGTAATCTATCTGCAGGCAGGCCAGGACATATAGCCTCGGTAGTCAGACCGTACTGGCTATCAGAGTGTCGATCGGTGGCTACACTATCGCGGGGCCCCGCATGGGAATCCTGTTCAGACTCAAGCCCAGACGGTCGAATATTTCCCGCTCGGGGTAGAGCCAACCGACAATCATTGCAATATAAGATAATGTCCTCATGCCGTAGTTTGATCCTCTCAGTAACCTCTGTGTTCTTGCTCGTGTCGCGAGAAAAGCCCTACACGATGCGAATCATCCATGTTTTAACCCTTGGCCTTGCGGTCATCCACGCTACACTGGCGTGCGAAACAGATGAAGACTGCAGCCTCAACGGCATTTGCCGGCGCACTCCTTCAAATAGAGCCTCGCCTAGGACTAAAACCTGCGACTGCGATCCAGGCTGGTTCGGCGACGACTGCGGCAGACTCGACCTTGCACCAGCAATCCAAGCAAACGGTTATAACCAGACCGCTGCAACAAACCCTGCACATTTCGGCCCTAATGGAAACTCATCCTGGGGTGGTCAAATCCTGCAGGACCCGGAGGACCCCAAACTTTTCCACCTCTTCACCTCCCAGTTCGCCGACGGCTGTGGGCTATCCGGGTGGCGCCCAAGCTCGCACATCATACGAGCAGAATCACGAAATGGACCACAGGGCCCTTACCACTACGCCGAAGCAATTAGCGAGCCCTTCCGACACAACCCGTCGATCATCTGGAGCCCTGCCGACAAAAAGTACCTACTATACACAACCGGTGCCCAGGCACCCCCCGCCACCCGCTGCCGCAGCATATCCTACACACAATGGCCCAACAACATCTCCGTCTCAAGCTCCTCCAGCCTCCGCGGCCCCTGGACGCCCTTCGAGCTGATCCTGCACAGCAAATCCCCACACTCGACAAACCCGGCCCCCTTCCCCCTCTGGAGCCCCAAGCACCGCACGTCGGAAATCATCCTCGCCGTCGAAGACAACGCCATCTACACAGCCAACACCTTCAACTCCACCTACACCCTCCTCCACACGCAACCCTGGAACACAACCGAATACAGCCCCACCTGGACCGAAGACCCCTTCCTGTGGCGGGATAAGCGTGGAAACTGGCACTTCCTGAACCACTGGATGATCGATCTGGTCGAGCACAACGGACAGAAGTGGCCACGGGTGGGCGCGCACATGTACGCGCGAGAACTGACGGGACCCTGGCATTTCAAGCAGCAAGAGGCGTTTAACTCGACGGTGTTGTTTGTGGACGGGACGGTGCGGACGCTGAATCGACGGGAGAGGGCGAAGATTTTCTTTAGTGATGATGGGGAGATGACGCCGCTGTATCTGGTGAACGGGGTGCAGGAGATGGGGGATTCGGGGCGGGCTTCGACGTTTGTGCAGCCGATTGGAGTGGCGTGGAGGGGGTTTGAACGGGGGCTGGGGTTTTAGTGTGGTGGTAGAGTCATTTCTGAATTAGCTTTTGAATAGGAGTAAGTAAAAGAATTGAAGGAAGATATGACAGTGCCCACAACTGGTGCTAACCATACCAGTATCCTGATTCAACTAGACGAGGTGAGCATATATATTTCTGGCCGGCATGCAGGTCAAAGTCAATACCGAAGCCACACAGCATATTTTCTAGTGGATGAAATTTTAGAAGGAACAAACCACTCTGTCACCTTATATATACCTATTTCTAGCATCATGACCTTCAATTCAAGCAAACGCCGGCTGTTTGCCGGTGGACGCCTGATGTACAAGGCATCAAACGACCGGACCGCGATAAGGGGCCGGCCCGATATCGTCACGCACGTGACAGACATCCCACTTTCACTTTCACTTGCACGACCCCAAAAAGTTGACTCAATGTGTTGATCAACCATCCAGAAATATCACAATATCAAAATGCCCTCTCTCCAAGATAGCAAGCTTGCCTTCATTGGCGGCGGCAACATGGCCTCCGCCATCATCGGCGGCCTGCTCAACCAAGGCATCAACAAGCAGAACATCACCGTCTCCGAGCCATGGGACGTCAACCGGGACAAGATCGCTGGCCTCGGCGTGCAAACCACAACTTCAAACGTCACTGCCGGCGGCGACGCCGATATCATCATCATCGCCGTCAAGCCGCAAGTCACCAAGTCTGTCTGCGAGGAGCTCGCCGATGCCTGGTCCAAGCGCTCAACCCTCCCTGTCGTCGTCAGCATCGCCGCTGGCATCACCCTGCAGAGCCTGAAGGAATGGCTGAAGACATCTGACGGCCGCACCGCGCATCTCGTTCGCGTCATGCCCAACACCCCTGCCCTTGTCGGAGAGGGTGCGTCAGGTCTCTTCGCCAGCGAGGACGTCACCTCAGCAGAGAAGGAGCTCGTCAGCGCGCTGCTGCAGAGCGTCAGCAAGGCCACCGAATGGGTCGACAAGGAGCAACTCATCGACGTCGTGACCGGACTATCAGGTATGTCCCCACAGCTCTACAACCCACCACCACTAACTCCTCAGGCTCTGGACCCGCCTACTTCTTCGCCATGGTCGAGCACCTCGTCGCCAGCGCCACAGCACTCGGTCTCCCAGCTGAACAAGCGACCCGTCTCGCCGCGCAAACCTGTCTCGGCGCCGGCAAGATGCTGACCGAGTCGTCCGACAGCCCTACTCAGCTGCGGAAGAACGTCACCAGCCCGAATGGAACTACTCATGCCGCACTGGAGACCTTCAAGGCATTGGACTTTGAGCAGATTGTTGATAAGGCTGTTAAGGCGGCAACTTCCCGCGCGGCTGAGCTGGGCAACACGCTTGCGAAGCCATAGGGGAGGTTATAAGATAAGAAAATCATGATACATTCTTCAATAAAATCAGTTAGTACTTGTGTCTTCGCGTTCAGAAAGCTATTGCATCTTTATTGTAAGCTTTCTCGCTCTAAGTGATAGGTGTCTACCCAGAGGTGGTCAGTCTTGTTTTCATGAGCTCAAGAGCCAATCCGGGTCGTGAAAAGCCAAAAAAAAAAAAATGATGGCAATGAGACGCACTCTGATATTAACCATATAGCATAATGTACAAATTAACAACCTAGTGAGGACTATAGCCTGATTGCTCACCATTCACATCCTATTACTGCACATCGCCCGACCCACTAACATACTGCACACCAGCCTTAATGATCCGCATCACAACATCCACCTCCTCCTCATTCCTCGGCGCATAAACAAAGACATACTCCATCGGAATCGCCGGCAACCGCCCGAAAGTCAGAGTCTTGAACAGACTCGACCCGGCAAGCGGAAACCTCTGACCCCAGCCGGCCTCGATGACGCGTTTGCCTAGGAGCAGTCAATCACCTGCAATATCTTTCATACTGCGACAGGGGACATCACATACAATCCGCCGGCGCAAGCGTAACATGGACCGAGTGATCACTCGTCCCATGAACATGACAGACCTCCCTCTTCAAGCCCCTCGCGACGTCCGTCAGGGGAACCCTGTCGCAAACATGCGCGGCATCGGTATATTTCTCCAGGATCGACGGCACGCGATCAACGACATGCGCATTCCGATCTAGGAAGGCCGTGTACTCAGCCATTAATTTCTATCCGAACATCAGCTGCTTCTCATTCCTTGATACACACAAATCAGCACAAACACATACATCCCTAATCTCCTGACCCGGCCACTCCCCCGTCTGCCTCTGCGGAACCGCAAAACTCCCCATCACGGGTCTTTCCCCTTTCCTCGGTGGTAGGTCCTGTAGATACTCCTCATCCTGGCCCGCAGCGATTTTCCGATCGTAAAGCCCCGTATCGAACATCTCGCGCTTGAACGGGTTGAAGACTAGCTTCACACCTAGCCATCCAGCGACATTGTACGGTGGCCCGCCCGGTCCGAGAGCGAGATAGGATTGATAGTCACGGTAGGCAGCTGGGATGAAGAGCGCGAGGACAGCTGCCGGGAGGGCGCTGAGGAGGAGTCTGCTGCGGGGTTGGGAGAGGAGGTTGGCGAGAAGGGCGGCTGCTTTTTGCGAGAGGGTGGTTATGTCTGGCATGATTGCAGTTTTTCTGAACAATGGATTCTCGACGCACATAAGGTTGACATATAAGGAATGTGGTGAACGGGGCGGGGCATTCCGTAGTACGTCAGATCTCCGGACTCCGCGTCCTCCCGACGGCATGGGGTGGCCTGATCGGCGGTAGTAGAGGGGATTGGCGGCCGTTACATATAGTGCTTGGGATTTGGTCTTATTGATACTTTAATCCAAGTTGGATCGCTAGCACTTAAAGGGAATGATGGCTGTTCTATCGACTTGCTTCCCACCGTCCCACTCGCACCCAATCGCTCCATTCTACGCAAATAAGATCGACCGTTCGCATAAAGGCGCAAATGGTAATGGCGTGCTAAACGTCATGAGCTAGTGGTAGCGTGCAGATACTCCGAACTATCCGTGTAACGCCCGAGCTGAGGGTTGTTATCGTGGCTGGTGCTGATTGGGCTTGTGTGGGATTCTCCGTGAAGATATTGATGGCTGGCTGAGCATACTAACCATGCGCTAGCTGTAGATTCTACTCTGCAGGATTCTACCCCAGCGAGTAAGACAATGCCAGTCGAAACCGATCTGGTCCAGCCCAGGCCGACACATTTACACAACAAAATCTCAAGGCCGACAGGGGCGAAGAGCTAGTTATATAAAGCCACAGCCGTGACCAATTCTTCGAACCCAGGACTCTGCACGAACACTCATATCCACCAACAAGCATTATGCGCTTCGAACTCCACCAAACCGACCCTTCCTCTCCTGACTTCGCGGAGCTCGTCGCCTGCGAAGTCACCAGCTTCGACAACCCGCACCAGTCCATCTTCCGCTTCTTCTACCCAATCTTCGGACCAGAAGCAGAGGAACAGAAAAGAACAGAATTGAAGAACCTAGTCGACCTACAACGCCAATGGGCAGTCGATGACCCTGATAGCGTGTGGCTGAAAGTGATCGACACGGAGCAGAACAACAAGATCGCAGGGGGTTTGCTGATCAAGGTGCATAGACAGAATCCATTCACTGCCAAGAAAGAGAAAGAAGATTCGGCCGTTTGGTATCCCGCCGGGAGTCAGCGGGAGTATATCGACGAGGCGATGAAGATATTCAATGAGCCGCGGGAGAGGTTTATGCAGCGGCCGCATTTGTGTATGTTCATTCCCACCTCTACCTCTACCCTATTGATAAGATATAAGGCTGACGAGACAGACTCCTACATCGGCTTCGTCCTCCCCGAGTACCGGCAGCAGGGAATTGCCGACATGCTGCTCGAAGAAGAATGCCGACGGGCGGACGAGCACGGGCTAGAAGCGTACATGGAGGCTGTCACGGCGATGGGCGTGCCGATTTTCATGCGCCATGGGTTCATCCCGTTTCGGAAAGTTGCTGTTGAGCCAAAGAGAGAGAGCCCTGATGAGGAGTGGAGGGAGATGGAGAGGAAGATGCAGCCGCTGCGGTTCTGGCCGATGTGGCGGCCCCAGTATGGGAAGTTTGTGCAGGGGGTGACGACGCCGCCGTGGGAGGGGCATATGAGCGGGATGTTTAGTAAATTGTAATTACCTTCTCATAAAGACAGGTTATGTAGGCGGAAAATGTTGGTTTGGTTTAGTCTTCCATGGAATAAGGTACGAGGAAACGAGTGACCCGTCGGTCACCGCGGGGGGACCACAAAGCCAACAGCTACAGATCATGTGCATGAGAGTATCCAGCTACGGGCAATGACACGTAAGCTAGCTCCTAAGCTAAGGGTTCATCACGACTGGCGTAGCTGAGTACGAACTAGACTTGCATCCAGCCAGCCATGGTCGGACCCTATAGACACGTGGTGCACCGTCAGCTGCTATGCTGGTCAAACTGGGGTATAAAGATATGCTGGCGAGATAGGAGAACTTCATGTTGGCAACGAACAGAAGCATTTGCATCTTCAGAGCAAGAATGCTGTCTAGAGCATTGGCCTACATTAAATATGTGTCGGGAGGAGTGGCAACTCCAGAAGACACCCACAACCCTCTTATCCAGGAGCTCCAGCACTGGATCCTTTCCGATTCGAGTCGAAAAAGGGACTTTGAAGCAGCCGTTGCGGCAGCAAAATCATACAACATAAACGAGATGCAGAATATCCAGTCCTTAGAGCACTTCCTAACCTTTCTAAACGAACAGCTCCACTGGATCCCCACCGAAGCCATACGCCCTAAGGACCTACTACATCGCTTGACAATCACCTGGCTTATCTTCGACCAGCCCCCAATACGAAAATACCAAAGTCCCATCCGGCCAATCGTTGGCCAGCATCAAGAGCCCGACGAGCTAACCTGGCTCTCAACCTGGATGATCCGCTACAGCAACGCCATCGGCCACTTCATGGACACCCCTGCATCAGCGTCTGAACTCACAACCTTCAGATCAAACCCAGCCTACAGAATGAACGACTACATCGAGCCCCGCAGCGGCTGGAAAACATTCAACGAGTTCTTCAGCCGACACGTCAAGCCCGGTCGCCGGCCGATCGCCGCTATCGGGGACAATTCGGTCGTGACAAGTCCCGCGGATTTCGAGTTTAAGGAGATGCATCGCATTACTGCCGCCTCAAGGGTTACGACCAAAGGACTGTCGTGGCCAATAGCGCAGATGCTGGTCGACTCACCGTACAAAGACCGGTTCGCCGGCGGGGTGTGGCTGCATGGATTTTTGAATGTCGACGACTATCACCGCGTGCATGCGCCTGTTGCTGGGACCGTGGTTGAGGCACGGGTTATACAGGGTCAAAACTATATGCAAGTTGAAGCACATGGCCCAAGAGGCGAGGGGGGTGCAGAACTGTCAATTCCGAACGAGACGGGGTATCAATTTTGTCAGTCAAGAGGACTGGTTATCATTGACACTGGCGGTGGTTTGGTCGCAGTTTTACCCGTGGGAATGGCGCTCGTCTCATCCGTCATTCTAACAGCAGAGCTCGGGGCCCAGCTACACAAGGGGGAAGAGCTGGGGTACTTCCAATTCGGCGGCTCAGACGTGGTACTCATATTTGAGGGTCGACTCAATACACAAATCACAATGTTGGCAGGGCAACACTATAAGATGGGGGAACACATTGGACATTTGTCTCCGGAAGAAAGCGTGCCCTGAAGGCTTGCCAGAAGAAACAACAGAGAATATTAAAGAACGTACAGGGTGGGTATGAAAAAAGAAAGAAAGAAACATAAACATCCATGATCATAACCATCACCAGCCGCCTAACACTTCCGCACAATGACATTCCAATTATCCCTGTGAAAAGCCTGCCCCTTAGTCGAGTGGCCCTCGCCAAATCCAGTCCGCACGCAGCTCGCCAGAATGAAATTTGCCCCGCGCGTGAGCGTAGTATAGCCCGGGAGTTCCCTAGTATTTGGAGCCTAGCACACAGTGCGCATTAGCACCGACAAAACAGAACAGGAGGGGATGGGGATGACAGAGAACAAAAAACATACATCATTACACCACCACAACGCACCCGTATTATGGCATCGCACGCGCTCACAGTTCGCCCAGCCAGGCCCCCGGATCGGCTTCCCCGAGAACCTCATCACATCATTAATGACCTTACGGGCGATATTCACGTCGACTGCCAGCCAGTCCGGCCTATCGCCGCAATACATCGACGTCAAGCCCCACTCCTCTTGCTGTTGGTTGAAGCGCTTCGTCAGCTCCAGCTGGCGCAGCTGGCGCTTGTAGTGCGGCTCTGTGTACTCCTCGTGGAAGTTGGGGTTGTGCTTGAGGGCTTCCTCGTAGGCGTCTTCGAAGGTGCCGTTGACGATGATGGTTTTGCCGGGGAGGACTTCGAGCTCCCATTCTGGCTCGGAGACTTCGTACCCGTCTATCGGGGCTGTTAGGGCTTGGGCCTGTGTATGTGGCTGAGTTAGTGGTGTTTGTGCAGTTGAGAAGTTGTCTTGGGGGGACGAACCGCTGGGAAGAGGAGCGGGAGGAAAGCCACAAGGTTAGCGAACCGCATGTTGATTGAAGGAAATCGATCGTATCAGTAGAACCAGCTGCTGTTTGCACACTGCAAATATAGAGAATCTGGCAATCGTAAGAAACAGACGACACGACTCTTTATAAACAACTGCCCTACCAGTCTACAAATGTCACGCTGAGCATGCCGCAATGCGAAACATATACCAGCTTCAGGATACTACATCTTTATGCTACCACACACTCGCTCTATGTTTAGCTATTGAGGACCTCATCGGGACTTATTGAGCTCTTATTCAGGGCTATCCCGAGTTTATTGATCCTGCAGAGTTTGTGGTCGCCACGTTTCGTGGAAGGGTCTTTTTATGCGGTCAGCCTCATCTCAACAAAGAACTGGTGACACAGACCATGTATGTGTAGTGCAGCATTCCGCAAACAGACAATACTATATGTCTGAGCGCGATTATATGCATGGATGGGCGGTCATTTGAGGCTCTCGGTTGACGGGTGGTTGGTTGGCATGGAGGCCAAGCAGAAGATATGTATCGCTGCGCATCCGGGAATTATATTCTGGCTCTAGCGAGTCATGTTCAATAGAGTAGTCAATAGGCTGATGGTCTGTGACAAGCACTGGAAGACGATTGGGGTGCTACGCTGGCCGACGCACCGGGAGCCAACTCAGGCATACCAGCGTTGAAGGCGAGATTACAAGGGGTCACCCTGCTGCAGAGAGTTGTTACGGATCGGAGAGAATATTTCCGACATACAAATTAAGTAATTATAGGCAAACAGCCATACAGAAGCCCCGAGCGCATTAGGCACACAAGGACAGGGGCATCAGGACAGACGTTGGAATATCCCCTACAGTCCAGCAGCGAGACCGCGTTCTGAAGATGGCACTCTTGCTGAGCCACCAATAACTATAGAACACTTAGGCTGTCCAGGGCCAGATCGACCTGGGGAACGGAAGTCGGCCCCGACTCGGTATCGACGGGCGAGGGCACTCTAAGGTTCACCAGACCCAGGCCTGGGACGATGTCTGTTTCTGGTTCGTTCCTGGCCCGGTGAGTGTGCCCGATCAATGAACAAATCAAGTCTGCTCTCGAGTGTGCGGTGCGGGTGGCTAGGTGGCGTGCAGACCGTGGCAACACAGGCTGTAATCCACGGAACAGCAGAAATCAGGAACAGCCAGTCTGGCAATAACGCCACAGACACACGACTAAATATCTAAGCACAGCAGCCATGGAGGTGGCTGTCTCGCCAAGTGCGAGAGCGGGGATTTTGTCCATTGCGGGGAAGATGCCCTGCATGCTCTGACGACATCCCACCCTGTTGCGACCCTACAGCCTATATTATTACCCATTCTCACCGCGGGGTAAAGTAACTAGACTCAATGGAGGCCAATTCCCGCTCTCTAATCGAGGTATGGCTGCATCTCTGCAGAGATATCGTGAGAATGGCTCGAATCGGGCCAAGGAAATCGTCCTCGGCAGTTCGAATCTTCAGCGGACCCCCCACAATGGCCAATAACCGGGGGATCGACATGCTCTTCTTGCTCAATCAGGCAGGTGAAATATTCCGACGATGCGAACCATGTAGCATTGCATATAGGTTGTCCGACTTGGGTGCCATCGCGCGCCACTGACGGATTTCGAGAGGGTAGAAATAGCTCCTCACATCCTGGTACTGACTCCTCTGTCCGTTTTCTAGCCCCCTCAAAAATATAAGAAACATGCTGAACATGAAGCCTTCGATCCTCTCTCTTCTCACCGTTGGCTTCGCCCTCGCTGAACCCCGACGGGTGCTCGACCACAACTTCCCCGACCCAGCAGTCATCCAAACAGAGCAAGGCTACTACGCCTTCGGAACACAGTCAGACGGCATAAACGTGCAAGTAGCGCGCTCCGACGACTTCAACACATGGACCCTCCTCGAAGGCACAGACGCCCTACCAGGGCCCTTCCCATCATGGGTGCAAGGTGACAACCCGCTCGTCTGGGCACCCGATGTCATCCAACTCGTAAGCCTCCCCCTCTCCAATCCGCGCTATACTAACCGCTCAGGACGACGGAACCTACGTCCTCTACTTCTCCGGCCTCGCGCGCGAAGACAACGCAAAACACTGCGTCGGAACCGCAACATCCCCCTCCATCACAGGCCCCTACACCCCCAGCGAATCGCCCTTCGCCTGCCACCTAGACCAAGGCGGCGCCATCGACGCAGTCGGCTACCACGACCCCAGCGGCAAACGCTACGTAATCTACAAAGTCGACGGCAACAGCCTGAACGGCAACGGCCCCTACCACCCAACCCCGCTGCTGCTCCAAGAAGTCGAAGCCGACGGAATCACGAAAGTCGGCTCGCCGATCCAGATCCTCGATCGCGACGACGCAGACGGCCCGCTCGTTGAAGGGCCGAGCTTGATTAAAGTCGACGGGACATACTACCTGACCTTCTCGTCGAATATGTATAATACCCTTGCGTATGATGTGAGCTATGCGACGGCGGAGGCGATCACGGGCCCGTATACGAAGGCGCAGGCGCCGGATGCGCCGTTGCTGGTTAGTGGGGATGGCAGTGATGTTGGGCCGTTGGCGGGGCCGGGGCATGGCGACTTCTTGGACGGTGGGAGGAAGTTTATTTTCCATGCGTTTCGCGATGGGCAGAGTATCGATAGTGGGAGGGGGGCGTGGGTTGTGGATGTTGAGATTGGAGGTGGGAAGATCACTTTACTATAGGCCATGGAACTATATCCATGCTTGTGGTGAGGTAAAGGGCATATTAGGATTTATGGATAAGTCGAGAAGAAGAGAGAATCACGGTTGCTAGCTAACATTGGTCTGTAGTTGAGCTTTCTCCTATCCGCTCCCACATGAAGGCTTTCGCCTGGTCTACTTGACCCTGTACATCCAGATTCCACAGCCATCGTAGCCGCTCTTGAAGAGTCGTCTTTATCTTCTCGCCGTCGTCACCAACTCCTTCAAGTCGCAGACAAAGAAGGTGGGCGTTCTCCGCGCTACTCGACACCACCCTCTGACTCCGTGGTCGGCGGATGGCATCATACGCCTGGAATGCAGCCACCACATGTTCCGTAGATCTTACACGTTCGTCGCCTAAGAGTTCGGCGAGGACATGTGCATCTTCGATAGCCTGGCCTGCACCAGCACCTTGGTGGGGTGTGGAGGCGTGCGCTGCGTCGCCGAGGATGGCGACTTTCGAGCGGGCGTATGTCGATATGTGTGGATGTTCGTAGATCGCCCATTGCGTTGGGTCGGGCATATGCTGTTCATGTTAGCACAGACCAAGAGCATGCTATGATATACTGTACCTCAATGAGTTTGTTAATGTGCGTCCCCATGTGGGCAAAATCCCTCCGCATGTCTTCCTTCCTCGCCGGCCGCACCCACTCGTCTCGATCCCACTCGGAATGCAACGGATATATCCCAACATTGACCTTCTTCGCACGCATAATCGGGTAGGTGACACCATACGCCCCATCACCAATATACATAGTCGACACCCTAGCCCGATGTTCCCCTACTGCCGCAACCATAGTTTCCATATCCAGCACAGCCCGATACCCATACATGCCACTATACCGGGGTTGCGTACGCTGGTATTCCTCCTCATCGAGAACAAACCGTTTAACCCTAGAATGGATCCCATCACAGCCAACAACCACACTCGCTGTCTCTTCAGTACCATCCTCAAACCTCATCACCACCCCATCTTCCGTCTCAGACAAAGTGTCCAACCTCTTCCCAAACCTCGCCACACCCCCAGGCAACAACTTCACCAACGCATCCAAGAAATCCGCCCGTCTCACCGTCGTCTGCCCACTCGGCAACGCCTTCAAATCCATCAAAACCTCCCCATCCTTCTCCTTCTCATTCTCATTGCTACCCGCCCACACCACCTCAAACCAGGTCTCCCGAAACCGCTCAAACCCCGGACTATCGGCATGAGTCGTAATGAGCTGGTCGTAAATTTGACGTATCTTGGGATCGATCAGGGGCATTGCGCGGTGTGCCGCTGGGCCGATGGTCAGGCCGAGCCCCACTTCTTTGAATTCGGCGGTGGCTTCGTAGATCACCACGGGGATGTGTCGGCGGAGGAGGCCCAGGGCCAGGGTGAGGCCGCTAATGCCGCCGCCGATGATGGCGATGGTGAAGGATTTGCTGGTCATGGTTGAGGGACGGAGAGAGAGAGAGGAAGAGACGGAGGGGGGGGAAGGGAGAGATGAGATTACCCCGCTGATAGCAGTTGGAGATGATCTTTCCCGAGCTTATCGTATATCAGCGATGAGACCCTCGGGTTGGATTAAAAAAGGTGCTTGACTGGCATTCAGGGGTATAGAGGTAAGGTAACTCCTAGGTGGTCATCTACACGAACCCAAGTACCTCGTTCGCCCACTGCACAATCCCCTCCTCCCCCTCCAGCTTCTCAAGCCCATACGCCCGTCGCCCTTGCACGTTATCCCCAATAGCCGCGTGCACATCCAGCCATCCATTAAACCGCGATTCCCCCGACTTGCCACTCCTCGTATTGAAATCCGGCGGAATCTGCCCGTTTGCAAGCAGCGAGTCTCGCTGCTCCTTGAGGTACGTGACACTCTTGCGCGTCAGCGGAACAGCCGGGATATACAGCACCGTCGCGGTCTGGTCGGTGTTGTTCGCAGGGTCAACTGCGTGGATGATCTAGAGATGCCGTGTTAGCATTTATCTCCTTTTCAAGCTGAAGATGCCTACATCTGAATGCCAGAACACCGCATCGCCCGGGTGGATCTCCGGAGTCAACGTCAACGTCTTCTCAAGCTGGAGATGTGGATGTGTCGCGTACACAACCCACTGACTGCGCCCCTTCGCAGCACCAGGGAAAGCGCCTGAATCATCCAGCACCCACGTCGCAGGATCGGACGCATCCACACCCTCCCCTTCTGAGGGCTTGAAGAACGGCCGCAGCAAAACATAAGCCTGCGCGAGTTTGAGATTCGGACAGATCGCCAGACTGCTGCGTCCAAACTCAGCGCCCGAAGAAGACAAGGACGTCCAGCCCTGAAACGACCGGAAGACCGTCGACTGCGAACGACCGGGGAACTTCGCTTGGTTGGCCGCGATGCGCTTCTTCACGTCGTAGGGGTCGTAGTCTAGCGGCGAGCCTCGGAAGACGGCGTCGTAGAAGTGGCGGTAGTTCTCGTCTGCCCAGCGGTCGAGGCTCCCTGCGTCGATATGCGGTTGCGCTGTCGGAGAGAAGCCGCCTGGGCGACGGTGACGCAGGGAGTCGGCGTAGACGATTGGCTCTGGGAGGGCTTCGTCGGGGGAGTAGCCCGTCCAGAGGTTGTTTAGGAATCTTTGAGCTTTGATGCTGTTACTGTTCGTTCGGACTTTGTGCTGCACTGGGGAGTAGAAGGACTCGAAGAGCCAGGGGTTTGGGGGAGGGCGTGCTGCAGGTCGTTAGCATCAGCGGTGGGAAGATATTCTGTGGGACAGTACCAGCGATATCGTTCTCGTTATCACGAAGATACTTGTCCAATTCGGCTTGCAGTTCCAGGGTGTGCTCCTGGGAAAGCACATTTCGAAACACGACAGCGCCGCGGTGCTTGATCTCGTCTATGGTTTCTTGTGGTAGGCCGTCGAGCTGATCGATTTCCACGACGGGGATGATAGAAGACCCCCTCGACGAAATGATCTCAGCCTCTTTGGCAAGAGCAGCAGTCACCTCCAGCCATCCCTTCCGTAAATTCTCTTCGCCGTATTCCTTCACAAGGTCCTGTTTCAACTGAGCAAACTCTTCCTCCTGGCCGTCTTCCCACTCGGCGGTTTTGGCAGCCGCCCAGTGACGAGCGGCCTCTTTGCGGATCTCTTCTGCAGATGCCATTGTACTGGTGCAAGCGAGAAGGTATGCTCTGCAAAGTGAATGAGGGCCTAGTCTACGGGAATATTTATCTTACCATCTACACCCTAACTGTCATAGCAGCTAGCCCACGTCTCCAACTCTAACGCCATTCGCATCTCATCTCATGCAACAATAGCGTTATCGGCAACCACTCCAGATGGAATATCCAGTCACGGCCTATCAGCACGCACTGTGAACCCGTGGAATCGGGTTGGCAGTGGAGATGGCTTCTCAGTGATTTGCTCCTGTGAGCGAATGGTATGTTGAGGGCAGCCGAACGCTGTGGAAAGAGCGGTATCAAGGAAGAAACGAGGAGATCTAAGATATAGGATCGAGTTACCGATTCAACACACAAGAAGACTCCGTCCGGAGAGTTTAAACCAGGTATAAAGAACTTCATTGATTGTTCCGTTAACAGGTGGACTTTCCTAGATCTCAACCCTAATGCCGGGGTTAAGGGTGCAGTCGACAAAGACGCCTCCCCTGCCTAGAAGTCAGCTTCTGCGGAGTTTATAGACGGCTTAACGAGTTCATACCATGATCGCTTGATCGCTTGAGTTGTGTTCCTGCGTTCATCGTTGCAGGGGTTGCGTACCTTCTGCGACTCCGTCCATTGTGCTGTACGAACCTCCACCCACGAGGTCAGTAAGAGCATCGCTTACGTAGAATGATCCTTCTTAAATAAGCGAGGTCGACAAGAGCATCGCTTAGAGAAAAGGGTCCACCAGTGGCGCACACGTGCGCCCAGGACGGGAGATCTGTGGCCTTGTTGTTTGATCTATACCTACTCCAATTTACTCTCAATCTCAATACTGTCCCGCATAACGAGTTGATCCTGTAGCCTCGCAGTTCCCTGTGTAGAGATATAACTTTCCGAATTCCCAGATGTCAAACATCAACAGGAACCTGGCAAGGAGCAGTAAACCACCACTAACCATGCGTTGGGTGACTCTGACTCTGTTAGCAGCATCTGGCGCTACAGCTCTTGCAGTCAAAGACCAGACAACTACTGGTGTTGTGCCGACTTCAACTACAGAACCGGATTGGTTTCAAACCAGGCCGCAGAGTTATGAAGGTAGTTGTCATGTCAAGAGTTCGAGATATGCACTGACAACAGAGAATAGGTGTCACCGCTACCGGCTCTGCGCCTATGCTAGCTGAGACCAACCCTGTCTATTCCGGCCAAAAGACCTTCATTGCAAATGACCCGCTGCAAACATCGCAGCCAATCCAGGGCTCCAAGGGCAGGAACATCTTCCACCTGATGGGCAACTTGAGGTACACCCACTTCTTGACCATGGTCTGTCTGTAGACTAACGAGGTGGGCAGTCCCTACTTTGTCCCTGAAGAAGGCTTTGGCGTAGACGAGTACCCCCTCCCCAAGGGCTCAAACATATCCCAAGTACACCTCATCCACCGCCATGGCTCCCGCTATCCCTCCGACTCAGAGACCATCGGCCAATGGGCACAGAGCCTCGCCAACGCAACAGCCACCTTCACCGGCGCCCTATCCTTCCTAAACAACTACACCTGGAACCAAGGCATCAACATACTCGTCCCCAAAGGCCGCCAGGAACTCTTCGAAAGCGGCGTGTCGCATTTCTACAACTACGGCGCCCTCTACAACACCAGCTCCAAGCTAATCGTCCGCTCAACAACCAGCGACCGCGCCCTCAAAAGCGCCGAGAACTTTCTCGCCGGCTTCTTCGGGCTCGAGTGGCGCAACAACGCAAACATCCTCCCCCTCATCTCCGGCAGCGGATTCAACAGCTCCCTAACCGGAATGTCCATCTGCAAAAACGCCGCACAGGTCTTCAGCAGCCTCGAAAACGACGCAATGAAAGAGTGGCAGACCATCTACCTCAAGCACCGCACTCACACCCTCCAAAAGCACACCGGAACCTACAACTGGACCGTAACGGACACCGCAAACGCGCAAACCCTCTGCGCGTATGAAACCGTCAGCTTCGGCTACAGCCCCTTCTGCTCCCTCTTCACCTACGCAGAATGGCAAGGCTACTCGTACGCATCGTCAATCATGTCTTCCTCGCTGATGG
Organism: Aspergillus karnatakaensis; assembly: GCF_047715665.1. Lineage (NCBI taxonomy): Eukaryota > Fungi > Ascomycota > Eurotiomycetes > Eurotiales > Aspergillaceae > Aspergillus > Aspergillus karnatakaensis. The sequence goes on along the minus strand of NW_027395726.1, from coordinate 535,580 downwards.
GCTTCGGCAGCCCGATTTCCCGCGCCAGCGGCATCGCCTGGGTCCAGGAATTCCTTGCACGAGTCAACGGACACCTCCTTGATATTCCAGCCGGCGCAAGCAGCGCAAATTTAACCCTCGACACCAACCCGGTCACATTCCCGCTCGACCAGTCCCTGTTCTTCGACTTCGGGCATGACGCAAGCATCATGGCGGCACTGTCGGCGTTTGGCATCACGCAGTTCGCGCAGCATCTACCGGCGACCGGACCGCCGCGGAATCAGCAGTTTCACGCTGACAGAGTGACGCCGTTTGCTGGGCGGTTGAATATCGAGATTATTGATGCGCCGCGGAAGGTGAGGGCGAGGCGTTCGCGTAAGGGTGGTGACGAGTATATTCCGCGATCAGGCAGGGCGAGTTATATGCATTTTATGCTGAACCAGCGGACTGTGCCGCTGCATGCTAGCTTTGAGGAGTGCGAGTATCGGGACGATGGGTGGTGTGAGCTGGAGACGTTTCTGAAGGTGCAGGAGAGGAGTCTCGAGAAGGCGCGGTTTGAGTATTCTTGTGAGGGGGATTGGGATATGGGGGCTTATGGGGGTGTTACCGATGGTGTTCCTCCGCAATGAGATCAGGTTCGTAGGTTATGAATATTAGTCTCTCAATCGGGGGAGAGGGATGCTTGATGCGAGAAGAGAAGCAGGCTGGCACAGATCTTTGCATTCCTGAGATTCATATCAGCCGCAAGGGTTCCTATGATTATAAAAGCACCATCCACCTACAGTATCTATTTCAGGACATCTCGCACGACTTCCAATGAAACCTGCACCCGCAGAGCAGTCCGCCCCATTCCAGGATGCCTCACCATAACCCCAAAACAGCCCCAATAAGCGAGTCTAACTCAGAACAGCACCTCTCGTAAAGTTCCTCTTCCCCTAGCAGGGATGAACTGCCCCCCCGATCCAGGAAGCGCATCCCTCAGGCATCCTCCAAGCCATCTCGGAAAACTCACGAGTCACACAACCCGTGGAAACATGAGGCTGAGCATCGAGCGAACAGGTCATCACCTAAACACAGAGCCGCAGCTTGATTCGGCGGCTCCTCGTATGTGATGGGTCCAGGTACGAAGATTGGCGCTGGATACGAGCTCGGCAGGGGTTGGTTGGGTGGGTGGGATATCACTATCCACTGTTATTTCCTGATACGAGGCTCCTGGGACAGAGCTGAAAGGAAAGAGAAAGCTTGCACGAACATAAAGAGGGATGGAACCCCCTTTTTCATGTTGATGCTTTTAGAGACTAGCATTCACATCCACGTTCATTCTCCAGTCACTCCTTCCAGACAACACACTCTCTGCAACAGAGCATATTAGGTCCACACTCTTTCTTTCTCTTTCTGTCTTTTCCTCCCCTCTGCAGGTCTTTCTCCTACCACTACAAACAACAACAATGGCCGAACCAATCCCACCCCCCGCCTCCGGCCGCAATTGGTCCTACTCCTTCTGGCAATTCTGGACCCCCGTCGACACCTGTACGCGCGTTTCTCCCATCCACTTACATCCAAACTAACACCCCCAGGTCTAATGGCCTGGTGCTGCCCATGCATCCTCTTCGGCAAAACGCAAGCCCGAATCGCCGACCCCTCGTTGGCAAACTACAGCCCTATCAACGACAACGTGCGTTTCCCTTCCCTTCCCTTCCCTTCCCACCCGCTCCTCCAACCCAGTTCAGCCCTACTAACTCTCAACTAGTGCCTCCTCTGGTGCGGCCTAAGCTGCTTCAACGCATCCTTCCTCATCCAAGCGAAGAAGCGCGACGACCTGCGCAAGAAATACGGGATCAGCGAGACGCATCTCGAGCGTGTGCTCGGGATGCCCGAGGGGGGAATACAGGCGAAGCACGGGATTGAGGGGTCATTTGTGGAAGATCTTGCGGGAGCGTTCTGCTGTCGGTGCTGTGGGCTTGTGCAGGAGGAGAAGGAGGTTCTTAGAGCTCAGGGTCAGGGTCAGGGTCAACAAGGGGAGGGGTATCAGAAGACGCGGGGGATGCAGTATCCTTAGCTGGCGTAGGTTTATCCGGCGCTGCGGTGTTGAACAGTTGGTATTTGCTGACTGGTGCGTATTTCGGTGGTTTGTATTGCTTATATGGGGTCTGATATGGGCTGCAATGTATCACTAGCTGGATATGAGGCAGTGCTGGTCATGAAATTGTAGTCGTCTCGATCAGAGGTCCATGACAGTGTATTATAGACATCCTGTACGGAGTACCATATTCCCCTTCACTGTGTACCACCTAACGAACCACGATCGCCTCACTCCGTCTCTCCTCTGCCGTCCTGCAGTCCGCCGAAACCAACTCCACCAACGGCCCTACAATCTCCGTATCAATTCCCAGCGCCAACAGAGACGAAATCGCAGTCAACGGCCTCTCCTTCCACCCCTCCAGCGCCGCCCACAGCTTATCCTTCAAGGTAAACTCTATCTGGAACCCGCGGATCAATTCCTCCAGACGTTCCGTGTGGTCGATCACAGCAAGCTGGGGCTTCGATCCGAGCTCGATTGTCGTGATGTTCTCGGTACCACCACTGGGAGCAGCTTCGTCATCGCTGAGTGATATCTCAAGTGCTGTAATGTTATTCCTTGCTGAGACGGAGTTGGTTGTGCTTAGATCTATATTGGTCCCGTTGGCCGTGATTTTGAGGCCCGATGGGATGGAAGGAATCCCAAAGAAGCGCACGATCCACTTCCTCGGTTTCGGGGATAGGATGGTGAGTTTGCCGTCTCCTTGCGTGTATGTGATTTTTGTCTCGGACAGGTCTTCACTCTGGAAGGCGTTTGAAACGAAGGAATCATCTGCCGGCGACTCAATCAGGCTCGTTGCGCCATCCCGACCAACGACAACAAGGATCTCGTGCACGGTTGCGTTTGCTGTCCCGTGTTGCGAGACGCTGCCGTCTGTAATGATAATCGACCCCTCTGCTGCGAGGACCGGGTACTCCTTCAAAGAGCGATAGAAGGTGACTCCGCGGTCGCCGTCGTAGACCGTGTTGGTGATGATATCGACAAATCTTCCGCAAGGAGGAAGCCAGGCTTGAACCGAGGCAAGACCTGTGCGTTTGTCACGAGGCTGGACGATAGGCGCGACGAGGAGGTCACGGCCTAGATAGTACTGATTTGGGACTTCGTATGCTTGGTTCGTGTACGGGTACGACCAGTACATCGGCTGGATTAGAGGCTCGTCATTGCGATGACCAAGGACGCTCTGCGAGTAGAGGTAGGGTACGAGACGGTGGCGGTAGTTCAGGTACCAGGTCATTACGTTGCGGGTCTCTTCACTGTATAGCCAGGGTTCCTTCGACATCCAGCGCGAAGAGGTAGAGTGTAGGCGCATGATAGGTGAGAAAACGCCGAGCTGCGTCCATCGCGCGAGGAGCTCGTCGTCTCGAACACCACGGATATGACCCCCTATATCGTGGCTCCACCATCCATAGCCGATGTTGGAAGCGGTTGCGGTGAACTCTGGCTGGAATGCAAGCGACGCCCAGCTCACCACAGTGTCGCCGGAGAATCCAATGGGGTATCTGTGGCTGCCAGGCCCGCCATATCGAGAGAAGATCAGAGGAGTATGGCCTTCTCTGCCGCTGTCAAGATATTGAAAATGGTTGAGTAGCCAGAGAGGATCAAACCCAGGAATCTTCGAATGCGGTCCTTGCTGCCAATCAACCCACCAAAAGTCGCAGGCCTGATCCTCCAGCCTGCGATGAAGGATACCAAAGTACGCCTCCATGAACTTCGGGTTTGTCGGATCGAACAAGATCGCATTCTTATCCGCCGTATCCACCCCCAGAAATTTCGCCATCTCCTCATACGCAGACTCAAATGCATGCACGCCCCCATGCGGGTGATCATTCAAGGTAACCCTCAACCGCCTCTGTCGCATCTCCCTCCTAAACCTCTCCGGCTCTGGAAACAACCTCTCATCCCAAGTATACCCCGTCCAGCCAGCATGCGGCACTCGATGATCCCTAACAAGATGCCAATCCATATCCAGCACCGCAACCGAGAACGGGATCTTCTCGTGCTCAAACCTATCCATCAAGCCCACATACTCATCCTGGGTATACGCATGGTACCGACTCCACCAATTCCCGAGCACAAACCGCGGGATAAGCGGCTGTTTCCCCGAGAGATCATAGAATGCGCGAATCGCCTCTTTATACTCCCTCCCGTAGCAAAAGAGGTAGTAATCAAAGCGCTCGCCGGTCTTTCTCGGCGCAACGAACCCACGCCCATCAACATCAAGATCAAAGAGCATACTCGTCGAATCGTCAATCACCGCATAGCCGGCCTTCGATAGAACCCCCGTGCCCATATCACACCGGCCATCAACACCATCTAGCGTCCTCGCCGTGCCACCGAGGTTGAACTCTGTGGGGGTCCCAAACCGCCAGGGGGTGCCATACTTGACGGATTTCCCGTTGAAGTGAAAAACCAGACTTTCGGGGCTGAATTTTTGGTTCTTGACGTAGCTGACGTGGAAATGGTCGGTTATGATCTGGAGCTCGGTGGGATCGTCTACTGTACGGAACTTAGGAGTTGGGAAGGCCCGGTTTGTTGCGAGGGTGGAGGGGCGGTCTTCGAAGGTGCCGTCGGCAGCCCATTCAAAGCGGATGAGGCGGTCGGTGAGCAGGGTGAAGCGGTAAGTTGGGCCGAGGATGATGGAGGTGGGAGTGGCGGTGGGATTGTTCATGGTTGGTTATGGCTGGTAGTTAAATGGATTGACCTCAAAGGGGGGATGGGGGTATTTCTGTGAGTTGGAGACCCCGCACTGCATGACGACAACGCACTGGTGACAGCTCATGCTGGTTGTCATTGGTCTGGATGGCAACTCTGTTTCTTTGCATGTAATGTCGGTGTGATATTTATATGTCCAAGATGCCAGTCTACATACACTCTATACTCTTGTACTCCACTACCTCCTCGACATCCCCCCAACAGGCCTGATCATCGACGTCTCCCGATACCCCGGGACAACCTCATAATTATTCAACGCCCGGCAGTTATGCTTCTCGTACAGCCCTCGTCCCTGCGGCGATGCGGAAATAAAGGTAATCACGCGCTCCTCGTCCGCCCGATCCAGACCCCATTTCAACAGCTTCGCACCGAGTCCTTGACGACCAAAGGCGGGATCGATGGCGAGGATGGAGAGGTCTAAACACAAAGAAGTCAGTAGTGCGCAGACAGTGGGTGAGAGAATAGAAAGAGGGAGAAACGTACAATAATGCCTCTGCTCCCCAACCGCCCTCTCACGCTCTGCGGTGACCTTCCCGAAAAAGCTATCACACAGCTCGCCGTCGCTACTCCCTGGCCACTCGGTCTTCTCTGCCCCCTTCCCTGTAGTCTCCTCCTGATCGCCATGGAACTTCCAGAGCGCATATCCCGCAATCACCTCCTCCCCAGCATCGTTTGTCCCAACAACCTTAATCAAGCTCGTCTTCTTCCCGCCCGACTGCGTCTCCCTGGCATTCTCTTCAAGACCCCTAATCTGAAAAGCCTCGGTATCCTCCGCCCGCGGAAACAGCCGGCGACTGAGCTCGTTTGTGAAAGCGCTGAAGTAGATCTCGGCGAGGCGGGGCGCGTCAGCGGGGATTGCGGGGACGAGGGTGAAGTTCATTTCGGCGACCGGGCAGGTGGGGAGAAATTCGAGCGGGTGTTGGAGGGCGGTTGCTTGGAGGGATTGGGCGGAGGTAGTCGAGAGGAGGGAGCAGAGCAGGAGGGAGCAGAGCAGGAGGGAGCAGAGCAGGAGGGAGATGGCGATGGTGAGGATGCAGCTGGAGAGGGAGTAGTGCATTGTCGGTTCGATCATCTTCGGTCGCAACACTGCCACTCCCCTGCCCCTGTGGTCACGTGCTCAGGTACCCGCTGGTGCCTGGCTTGGTGCTCTTGGTTGGTGCCTTGGTTAGTGCCTGAGGCGGTGCACTGATCTTCGCGATGGGTTCTTGGAGTGTCTTTGTCATGACAGCTCTTGCCTTCATCTGGTCCTTTATACAGGCTGTTGGGAGTAAGTAGGTAGCAGCGTTTCTCCTACAGTACAGACTCTCGGGCACCGCCCTACTTTTTGAACTCGGAGAAGCCACGGTGTCTCGATATATATATTTCGCGGCCGTCGATTATTCATCACCAGACTCAGCAGAAGTAATGGTCTACCATCAACATATTCCAAATCATCAGTTAACTCTGATGGGGCAGCAGGATTTGACTTGGGCCCATGTCTCCAACTTCCAATCACTATGCTGCTGGTGTTTTCCAAGTCAAGCCAGTGCGTCCATGCTACCATAATGCGCAGGCGCAGGCGTGAATTGCTCTTGATGAGGATTCAATCCGCGCCGGAATTGTCTCATCATACCTTCGACCAGTGATTAGTCCACGGCAAACAGTGCCGGAGGCTGAGTAGAAGGTCATAGACAAGCTCAGCTCGCAGGCTGTAGGACAGTAAGCCCGGATGACGGAGCGTAAGCGGCGAATCAGTCAGGAAGACATGCAACATCTCAGCCTACGAGCTACCAGAGGTATAAGTGGTGCCTACTCCATGCATATAGAAATAGCATTGCGGTATTAGGCGTCCCGCTGACGACAGGAGAGACATGGAGTGCTGGAGGCTGAAGCTAAGATTGAACAAGACTCTGCGGCACGTCAATACAGGTAGAAATAGAATGTGGGGACACTTCAGGGCTGGCAAAGCATTGTTACTATTTCAGTCCCTTGTATAGTCCGTAGAAAGTCCGACCGACGCCATGATTATCAACCGGTCAATCCAAACCAGTACTTTGACTGTACAGTTTTGATGCTCCAGCAAGTCCGCCAGTAGCTGAGCTCTCCAACTTCCATCCAACCCAGACATGTCTCAGCCATGTCATCCATCCCCTCGCATCCCTCGGATCTGAATAGAAGCCAGCAAGGGCGGCGGCGAATCATTCCCCAAAGAATTAGTGATCGACAGCACCAACCGCATTGAGCAAGCTGGAATGCATTCCGAATGGGTACTCCGCCATCGTCATCGCATTGCGTCGACTTAGCACTTGGGCTGCGCGGTGGTTGAACACGACCGATCGGCGCCGAATGACCCGACTTTCATCAGTTGATGCGTTCATTTGTTTCCTTGGCCTATCAGAGGGAAGTAGTGTCTCACAGCTTCGCAAACTTCAGCCCTTATAAACTCCGAGTCCCCCGTGACAGTGGGGGTGGGAGGTATAAAAGGGACCTACACTGTACGCCTAGAGTGTATCAACAAGCACACTCATAACTTCACAACACACACAGATCGGAAATCAGAATGAAGCCACTCACCCTCTTCACCTCCATCACCCTCGCAGCCACAGCGCTCGCGCAGAACGTCTTCGTCAACCTCCCCGACGGCAGTGACCTAATAGCCGGCGATGAAATCACAGTACAAGTTACACGGCCTGTACGCCATCCCCTCAGCCCCTCCGAGAACAATGCATCCTAGTGTACTGTGCTGATGGTGATAGAACTCCCTAACCGGCTCGACCGAAATCGGCATCGCAATCGGCATCCAGCCTTGCGGCACGGGCCACTGCTACGACGCTACCTCCGTGCTAGGCACAAAGTTGTACACGGGCTCATTCACCCCAGCGTACCATGAGTCTACAGGATTGCCATATGAGAATTTCACCGTGACGATCCCGGAAACTGCGCAGAGCGGACCGGCTGTAGTGGGTGTAGCGCATGCGGCGCTCGTGGGGGTGAGCTTGTCCTATCTTTGTCGATTAGCAGTGGGAGGATGCTAACGTGTATAGGCGGCGAACTGGCCGTTTTTCGAGGTGGTGAATACGACCGCGACGATTGTATAGAGTGGTTTTCGGGAAGGAGGATGAGCATGGGGTGATGATTGATGATGCGATCTTTGTGTATATGAATAAAGTAACCTATATAGGGGTTGAGATATTGTATGGTTACTTGATGAGCTTGTAGTGGGCTTATTCTTTTGGTTCTTATCATTGAAAATAGATTATATTTCTTGGTATACAGTTCACTATTCTGTGCTGGCCGTCGGGGTTCCCGAAGGCGATCTCCCGGCGGATGCAACATCGCCAAAGTACCATATGGCATATAGCAATGTGGTTCCTGATGCGACCGGGCGTAGATTAGACTGAATCCTACCGGCATTTCGCTCGCACGGCGCCTTATACGAAGTGTATGAACCTTGCAGCTGCTGTGCGGACCGACGCCCCAAATCAAAACCTGAATTTGAGTAGTTATCAGCTGTAACTCCCTGCAGGGGCATCTTGCGCCCAGAGATCTGGATCGGAGGCGCGAGGCAAACATGCATCACTAGCATGGTCCAATTCCAGACCGCTAGTTTACTACTGCTGCCGACTCTCGAGAGGTCAAGTTAAGCACCTGCACAGACGGGTTCTCAATGAAAATGATAGATCACATTCCACGAAGGAAGCGGGTTCGCCCCAGATCTGCGTATAGCTAGTAGCTACAAGTAACTACCCCAGACCCACGAGATATTGTCGGTTGTTGCTCCCACTTGCTCTATCGGTGGCTTGCCGAAGGATGCTAGCAACGCAATCACTGCACAAGCGACTGCTTGGCGTGTTTCAGATCGGGCGACATGTGTTTGTTCAGTGTTGAGAAGCCAACAACTCCGTCTCTTGTAGGAGTGAGGAATGTGGGCATTTGAAACGCATACTGAACAGACGAAACCAGTCGAATTGTTTCACGAGGAAAGTTCTCCATCGTTCTTCAGGTGAGGTCCACGATCTAGACTCCACGGGCACGAGTCAGGGAGGAAACTAATGACTATCACAGAGGCAACGAGCAATCTGCTTAGAGTTTGCTGCAGTGGAGACGCTATCCCACCTGTCCTTTTCTACCGACTCGTTCTCTGGCTCTGACCTCCTGCTTGTTTGACTGCCAGTCATGCACTTTGGTTCCATGTCTCAAGATCCAGCCTGAATGGCCATTGTGTGGAATCATTGGAATGCCACCCCCTTTGCCATCGACCCCGTACTCCATCGACCACGAGGTCTTGACTTTTGACCCAATGATCTTGCAAGGATGCCATCGGGCGTTGAACCCAAATCGGAGATCGAGTGGCCACGAGGTTTTAGCCCCCTCTAGCTTCCCTGCTTCTGTCCAGATAGTTATTATTTAGTCCCTGCCAGGCCAGTCAAGGTCGCGCAATCTCGCCTTCCTCCTCCTGTTTTCTTCTCTTCCCATCGCATCTCTCACTCTCGCAACATGCCGGCTCCGGCAGAGGAAGCCATCCGTGCGGTCTCGGCCCTAGCCACGCAGCTAGGCAACCAGATCTCAGTGCACATGCTCAACTACATCAGCACCACCAAAGACCTCCCGAGCGGCTTCCGTGATCTGTCGCATACTTTTCTGGACACCTGCCGCACCCTCTGGGCCATTGAAGCCGGCGTCACCGAGCTGGCTTCGGCCAACCGCGCCCTTCCGGAGGTCGTCATCAACGAAGTCGAGAAGAAATTCATCACCGCATACGGCGACTTCCAGCAGCTCGAGAAGTTGATCCTGAAGCTCGTGCAGTATGAGCATCGCGGAACCTGGGGAAAGCTGCAGCGCGGCCTCCACCGTCCAGGCCAGGAGCTCACGCGCATCCACGAGTCGCTCAAGAAAACCAACGAAACATTACAGATCAGCGGGATGGCCTTCCACTGGTCGCTGGGCGAAGCACGCCCGGAAGAGTCGGTCGGGATCGGGTATGCCAGTCTCGCAGCTGCGCTTGATCGCATTGCGAAAGGCCGGTCTGCAATGGCCATCAACAAAGTCAACCCAATCGAATTGGATCGCTCGTCCCACTCCACGCGCTCGTCGCCCTCTGTGCCCCCGAAGGACTCGCCCTTATCGCAGAATCGTGCACGATACACCGACGCCACGCACGAGCCCCGCGAAAGTCTCTCGCAAGAAGACCCGAACAGTGTCGCCGACGACATGTCTTCGATCCTCTCCCTTAACACATTCCTCGTCTCGCACTCCGGTCGCGAGACCGAGAGATCGCCGACCCTTGAGTATCGGCAACACCCGCCTCGGCAGCCCAAGATGAGTTTGCCGTCGACATCGGTGGCGGAAGTCTACACGCGACAGAACAGCGAATCGAGTCATAATCCGAGTACATCGAGCAAACACAGCCTCGCGACAATAGAGCCGTATCCGAAGGCGCGGATGGATGGACCACCCCAGCGAAACAGTCTGGCATTTGCCCTGCGGGGGCGCAACCACGGTCTTCTGGAGCAGCTGTTAGGCAGCGGGGCATCGCCAGACAAGCAAGATGACGTGCACCCACTCAGCGAAGCCGTCAACCAGCGGGACTTGGAAAGCCTGCGGATATTGCTGTTCTATAAAGCGCACCCAGACCTGCCCAACCCACAAGGCAAGACACCGCTTCTCCTGGCAGTGGAGCAGTCTTTCGCTGAGGAAGCGCAGATGCTGCTGAAATCCGGCGCCGACCCGAATCAGCAGGTCGCCGACACAACGATACTGATTCATGCGATCCGCGGGCACGCATCAACAGCTCTCATAGAGGTCCTCCTGAGCGCTGGGTGCGACTCTAATAAAAAGGATAATCATGGGAAAACAGCCCTCTGCGAAGCGGTGCAAACCAACCAGCCAGACATCGTGACAGTCCTTCTCGACCACGGCGCGAACCCAAACCTCCCAGGACCCGAGCACGCCCTGTGGTCGGCCGTGTACCGACACGACTGCCTGCGGATCCTGCTCGCGCGCGGGGCAGACATCCACAAGACCCCCGGACTGATGGAGCAAGCGACCAGCGTCAACAGCATTGACGCCGTGCGCGTTCTGCTGCAAGCGGGCGTGAGCCCAAATCTCAAGAAAGACGGAATCTACACGCCGCTCTGCTCCGCCATCCGCGACGACCGCCCAGATATCATCACCCTACTCCTACACCATGGCGCAGACCCCAACCTCATGGCATCAGAGTACCCAGCCTGGAAGTGTATCACCCACAACCGACTGCAATTCCTCCCAGACCTACTAGCCGCAGGCGCCGACCTCAAGAACCCCCCCGGCATCGCCGAATGCGCCATCGAGCAAAACAACTTCAAGGCCCTGCACTGGCTCGTCGAGCAAGGCAAGGTCGATCTGAACGCGCGCAATTTGCACGGCCACACAGCCATCACAACCGCGATCCGCGAAAACCGCATCGAGATGCTCAAATACCTTCTCGCCAACGGCGCAGACCCCAACCTCCGCGGCCAAGACTGGCCCATCTACATGGCGACCAAGTCCCCCGCGCTCCTCCGCCTCCTCTTACCCTCCATCACCAACCTCTCCGCACACAAAGGCGTGGTCGAGAAAGCCGTGCAAGCAAACCAACTCGAAAGCATCAAGCTCCTCCTGGCCGCCGGCGCCAGCGCAGAGTGGAAAAACGGCGGGGTCTTCTCCCCTCTCACCACGGCCCTCCGCGAGCAGCACTCCCACATCGTGCACTACCTCCTCGACGAAGGCGGCGCGGACCCCAATGCGCCCGGCGAGCATCTGCCCATCGTCAAGGCGATCCGGCGCTGCCCGGAGGGGGATTTCAGCATGATCGAGCTCCTCCTCTCAAAGGGCGCAGACCCAAACAAGTGCTACCGCGACTGGAACGCGATCATGCAGGCGATCGAAGACCGGCATTTAGAGCTGCTGCAGCTCCTGATCGCAAAGGGTGGACCGGTCGATTTCGAGCAGAAGGATGAGACGGGGCGGGGGGTGGTTGAGATGGCGGAGACGTCGGACTGGCCGGAGGGGGTGGAGTTATTGCGGCGGGGGTCGAGGGTTTGATTTTGGTATTGCCTATCGGTGCTGGCGTTATCTATGTTTATGTTTATGTTTGTGTATATATCCTGGAAGTCAACATGTGAATGACTTTGCCTGTACCTTAATGCAAGACCGACTTGGGTTTCTTTTCTTTTTTCGCTCACATCAACCGTTCCTCCCTACGGTCCTCAACCCGAACTCTCTGCGCGTGATATGAGAAGGAAGCGCCAATCAACAGAGTCTAGAAGAACAAAGCTCATGCTCTCATGCCCAGCCCCCGGCCCCGTCACAAAGAAACTTCCGGATTCGGCCTACCCACTTGACCCCGAGCGTTGACCAAATACGCACAAAGGGCCATGAAATACGAGGCCACTGGACCAGTGGGAGGGCATTCCGTTCAATAGATCCTCCTTCCAAGAGCCAGCCAAGGCCCGTATAGCCCGCAAGAGGAGAGGCAAATGTTTTGTGCACAGCCCTAGCAAGAATTGGGAGGACCAGGCTGGACGGATCGGGGTCTACGATTCGGATGGCACTGTAACAAGCATGATGGGATGAACCGCATAAGGAACGCAGTTACCTTGCCGACTGTATCAGGCGGCCGGCACTATGTGTTTGATTGAAACCGGAGGCAACAATAATAAGTCTGGCATCACAATGACCACCGGGCTGAGGGTCTGATTGGACACAATGCTCAAGACAGCTGAGATAAAGCTTCCCGGGAGCTTACAGAGGGTTCTGGTCTAGATGCATGAGGACGTGTTGAGCAGACAGACGCATGTAAGAGTAGGGGATGTATACTGAACATATGTGAGGAGGTGTATCCTTGTGATATCGATCGATTACAGTTGAATTGTGATGTCAAAGCCTAATGCAAAACATCTTGGAAGTAGCCAGCTACAAACAGGATCAGAAACAATCAAAGAAAAGACAGCAAAGTCTCAGACACAAACCAAGCGAATGACACGAGACGGAACATAGCAGCAAAGATCAACGAAAAAGGGCACAATCACTCCACAATCTCGCCATCGGGTAGCCGCTGAGGCGGCATCTCACCCAATTTGCCTTCAATGATCATCTGAGTGCGCCACTTGAGGAGCGCCGGCTCCGAGGGCATGCCCGGGTACATCCCGTTCCAGTACATCCAGAATTCCTGAAGGCCATGACCCAGGATCATGTTGATGGACCCTGGTCGCTTGCGATACTTGAACGTTTCCCCTCGGCGCTCCAGCATAAAGAACCATAGTTGTCCCAGATGATCGACATGGTAATAATCGCGGACCATGCAAAAGATGATTGCCTCAGTCATGGCACGGGGGCTGAGGATTCTCACCGGAGGTAGATGCTCCAGGGCCCAGAGGATCCGTCACTTCTGCCCTCGGTGTGTATCTGACGGTAGACAGGATCAGTCGCCGCCAATGGACCATGCGCGAACTTTGTTCCCCGGGGAACTACCCGGAACTTGTCGTTTGACAGGATGAAGGTATCATCCCTTTGGGGCATCGGACCTGCCTGGAGCTCAGGGAGCCACCACAGCATGCACTCCTGATGGTGGAGGGAGATAACAATGCTGCCGCTGCGATGGAAGTGGACAGTTGCAACAGGGTGGTACCGGTTATGGGGTGCTGCCATATATGCGTGCTCCTTGATCTTATCCTGCGCTGGCGTGTCCTCCGGTAGAGCTTCAAGCCACGGCATTCGGTCCACCTGGAGCTCTATGCAGTCCGCTCTGGTGCACTGCCGGTATTGCTCTTGGTTCAAGACCTCAATCGCTCTGTCCATATCCTTTTGCGGAATCACAAAATCAATGTCCTATATAGAGGGTGCGTTAGCCTCATTTGCTATTTCATCCGCACCGCGGGTCCCCTGTGTGTACCTACATTATAGCCCAGATCCTCACCAACAAGCGCAAGCGCAGTCCAGCCATGCATGACGTACGGAACCGCCTCGCGCTCGAAAATCTGAGCCGCTGCTGCTGCTGCGGCCTTGACGGGAGGGTTTTTTAACATTGGCATGATTGATCGTGCGGGATGGAGAAGGAGCAGAAGAAGAAGAAGAAGAAGAGGTCGGGAGAGAGGCCTGACTGAAGATAGACAGCTATTGACGGTGGTATCAGGTGTATTTCTAACATCTGTGCCACCCGTTCAGATGCAATGTTCTGCAGTCATTCGACTACAACATGCGACTCCGTCCTGCCTCATCGTTCTCCTGTAGTTTCACCATTCTCCTTTGCTACCTATGTTCTTTTGCCGCATTCTCCCTGCCCTTTCTTTCAAGTCCTTTGGTGCAACCGGAGATGGGTAAAGAGAAGCGCGTTGAGAATAACTGATAGGACAAAGCCACAAAGGAGGGCCGAGAAAGTCCAGAAACAATCCGTGCTGGGTATCAGACAATGGGAAGAACCGTTTCACCTGGTAGAATGGCCACCATGAATTCAACACAGCAATCAATGGAAACTCCACGCGGTCGGAGTGCTCGCCCTGGAATCCTCGGTGTTTCGTGGGTATATGAAGTTTAAAGCGAGGATTAGATCCTTTCATCCGTACCGTTTCTTTCAGGGCCCTTGGTTGTCAAGTCGAATTCTTTCATTCATAGGCCTGATCAAACGTTCGATGAAAGAGGTATTGAAAGTTATATTTGAGAAAGATATGTGTTGCCAATCTTGGATCTTGAGGGACACGTAAGCCCGTGTTAGGCCGTGCTTACCTAGTCGTATCTATGAGAGCTGGACTTTCAAGACCATGGTCTCCGTGTACAGTGGGCTCGAGATGGTCTGAGGAGAGAGCCTCGAGTCCGGCACTCCAACGATGTCCACCATCACAGGTCGACGTGAGAATGGGCGGCTGTAAGCCACAAAGGATGGGCTATAGCCTGCACCTGAAGTTATTCTGAAGTGATGGCACCTTTTACTGTAAGGGAGGAGTCTCTCAGCAGCTGCGGCATAGCTGGCCATGCTTACTGGTGGAAAATGGTGCTGGGGGTAGTATTATAGTGCATCTATTCGAGTCAAGAGTTAGATTGACCTCTTCCGGGCGTAAGCTGGCAGTTGCTGTAACAACTGGACATGAACCAAGCCCGCACTGGCAGATTTGTCCGCATCGCTACGGCCTTCTCCCACCTTGTTCCCGGCGGTAATGACTGCGGGCCCTCCTTGCTATTGTCAACAAAGCCGAGGTGCCACAGATCCGGTGCTGGCTTCTTAGATCATTGGTGTCTATGTCTGGCGGATATCATTGTGGTGCTTCCGAATTTAGTACGCCAGCGCCAACCCCTCTCATTCCCATCCTCATTATTGGACCGGACCTTACATCCCATTTGAAAGGCCAATATGCGCGGCCAGCACGGAGTGTCCGATGACATATAGCTGACAAGAAGTTCATGCCAGGGGCCTACGGCTCCTATATGGACCTTACGCTTGTCGGAAGACGTCGTGGACTTGGATCGGGGCCCCTTTCCTGGCATGAGCCTCAGTTGGTCAAGCGAGGGATTAGTTCTCCACAGTTTATCATAAAGTGGTAAGGGTAGTGTAGGGGGGGTTATGTTGAGTCCAGATTGAAAAAAAGCGGAGGAAGGTAGAGAGATGATTGATGTAGATCTCCGACCTCACACGACTAACTAGGGCTCATTTTGTTCTTTGTGCAGAGCTATATTCGCCAGACTTGAACAAGACCTGTAGAAGGTCAAGGACATGCCTAGAGTATGGATTTGTTGATCAACAAAGCCATTGTTAAACCACGAGGCGGTACCAACAGGACAATGGCGTTCCTTGCCACAAAGAGCAGGCATACATGGAGCTATCTGAGGGAGCACAGCTCTTTGTAAAACAGAGCTGGCCATCGAGTCTTCAACTTCTTTCCGCAGCTTCTCTGTAAACTCACATCGGCCTATCAAGATTCGATCTCGAAATGCCGTTCAACGACATCCGTTCCTCCGTTGCGCGCATAAGTGAAGCCCTGAACCTCGAGACCAATGGTATGGCCGGCGTGGTTTGGGGTCGGGCAGGGCTTTCCCTGACCTATGAAAACCTTCTGGTGCGAGTAAGTAACCCAAGCAGCCTTGGTGTATTCCATGTACTAACCATGATCATTTGTGTCAAGGACATAGAGCTTGTGTTCCCGGACCACCACATAGCTCGAGTCGCTCATCTGCTAGCCACCTTGCCCGAGCTCTCGCTATGTCGCGATCCCTCGTGCTCTGAGCTCCGCTGCGATCGCTTTGCATCTCAATCATCCTGGCTTGACGAGATCCCCCAGACGGCATGGTTGTCGTATGACTTCCTGCGGCATGAGCGGCACCACTTGATCCCTGATCTACACCTGCACATCGACCCGAGCCATGGTCGCTTTAAAGTGATATCGCCTATTCGGCAAGTCACGCTTACTTTGGTGGGTTCCGGAGTTCGAGGATCGCCGCACTATAGACGACCCCAACTTTTGTTTGCTCGATACTCCCGAGACACAGCTTGGATATCGGGCACAGCGGCATACCGGTCTCCTTGATTTGACGCAGCCACGATTCATCGAGATAAGATGCACCCAAACCCCTGAGTGACAGTCTATGTGTGTGTGCACGGCTAAATACAATCCAGGCCGTTGCAATATTGTGTGCGTTATACAGCCCGGACTCGGACTCCTTCTATGACGCCGTGCTCAATTTATGGATTGATGTGCTTTACACGGTGGGTGCGGGGTCAGAAAGCGATGCATACCTCGAAAGGATCAAATTGCAGTACCGCGAGGTGTGGAGTGTGAGTCTGGGGAGGCAGGCCGGAAACCCGCATAGGTGTTTCGAAGAGCTACAGAATAGGCTTGACGCAGGTACACTGGCTGAGAGCCTTTCCCGGCCCCTCATACGTCCGGATGGCATTTAGCCGCCTGTGCATAGAGGTATTGACGAGTGTACGACATGCAGCGATGAGGTTGAGTTGAGTGGGTTCAAAAGGTATTCGAAGTCCATCTGCAAGGGAACAAACAAGACTGTTTGGAGAGGAAGAGAGAGGTTACTAGAGAGGGAGGTTATAAGAGAGGGAGGCTATTAGAGTACTACTACTACCACGAACGTGGGAACTGATATTAGATTGGAGTTCCACAGCATTTGACATATTCATTGGAAGCAGATGAAACAGAGAGTACTGGAAAGAAACAATCAATAATGTAAACTCTGGACATACTCCATACTCAAGGAGACCCTATGTGTTTCCCACAGACCAGCATTCGCTTGGACAGATGCCAGGCAACCCATTTCGTCTCTAGTGTCCGACTTGAACATACACCATCAGAACGGCGGAGTATCTAAATACGAAGCGACCCTGTCAGTTGTGACTGTCTTGGTGTTTTGGGAAGTGGTTGCTTACGCTGCTGTTCCTGCTAGGGCTTCAATGGGCCGCCACTTGGTCCCAATCGCCAACAGGACAAGGAAGGTGGTGATAAACACTGTTATCACCCCCAGTCGTATCCTCAGTGGCTCGACCTCTGCAAAGATCCAGATCGGAGCGATCAGGATCAGTGCGCCGATTGTGATCGTCACCACGCCCGCCGCCCACTCAATCCTCTCATCATCCGTGACGACTTGGTATGGGTTCGGGAACCGGGGGGCGAGCGAAGCGTGCACCTCTCTTTGCCAGATTCTGGCACGGCGATAGTGAGAGGATAAATCCAGGAGCTTCCGCACCGGACTCTCGGTCGTTTCCCAGATCGTGAAGAGGTCTGGAGCATTGACGTACTCCAGCTCGGCCTCATCCACGGGCCCCTGATCTGGGTTGCGCTTGGTGTGAGTCCTGACCCAGGCATTCAGGGATTTTCGATCAAGATCGCTTGGGATTGGCCGAGATCGAAGCTGCATATGGGAGTAGACATACTTGTCTAAGGAGACCTTGTGGTTAGCTCGAACATCACGGAATAAAGTAGAGGGCTGTTACTGTATCTCTCCAATGCCATACATGCCTTCTGCAACAGCTCCTTTCGTTCCTGGTGAGGATCGCCTCGCAGTGTTCCGTTGTCGACATCGCCTGACTCCGGTTTGGTGCGTTCTTCGTCGATGGCGTCTATCTGTTTTTCGATCTCGACGAGCTCATCCTGCAATTTCAAGATGGCTCGGACTGCAAGTCGGTCGAAGCGTCGAAACATGAACCCGTTACCCTCTATAGCTAACCACTTGGTAAGCTCGGGGTAGCCTAAGCAGCCATGATTAGCACGTCACCCCCACCCAACCGCCAAAGATAAGAGCTGCTACGATACCAATGTATTTTCTGGGATTTACAGCGACTGCCTCCTGAAGAGATTGTGGAGGTGTGGTCAGGCCAGTGGTTTGAGTAGCCCCCTGCGATGAGGGCATGCTCGCATGCGGCGTTGATATGCCGGACATTTTCAGGGCTTAGCAAGCAACAAAAACTCTTGCTGGTGGCAGGACGAAGATCAGAAAGGTATGAGATAGGCGAAAGAAGCTTGAAAGAACGGTGAAGAAGGTAGGTACGGCATTCTGTTTGCTTGCTGGTTACACCCAGTTGAGGTCGTTTAGGGGAGGGGTTAAGCAAACAGCAAGTTAACTGACTTTCGCTTGCTGTGTGTTAGATACTCTTTAGCAACCTCTCTAATACCTCTTCTCTCTCCCTCTACACACGCTGCCATACACAACCTATCCGGGCGCCATCTCCTACTACTGCACCGCATCCCCGTCCTCCACCGTCACCTGCGGATCGAAATATACGAATATGTCTACCGAACCCCAGCAATCCACGTCGGTCAACGACCAGCCCCTGAACGAGTCGACCGACGCCTCCTGTGCCGCCGAAGGGATCTCTACGGATGGCACCTGAGGGGCAAGGAACGAAGCCTGGGACGCGCCAGGGACTCTTCCAGCTTCGGATAAAACTCCCTCGCAGTCTGGAAAATCAGGCTGGGCGAAGGAATTCAACCTAAGAGGCGCCAAAGCCGCCGTTTCAATGTTCCCACATGGCCACAGTTCGGGGGAGGAGGATGGTGACGATCCTGTGGGTCCGCATTCGGAGGTTAAGAAATTCAACAGGCTTTGGAAAAAGGTAAAAGGCGCCGGGCAGCTGGAGCTGGAGCGTCAAGCTCGGCTGCTCGCAGAGCAGGGGGTCATGCACCCCTTGTTTACGTGCGACGAGAGAGGCAAGGAGCTGGTTGTGGCTTTTGTTCAAGGAAAATCTTGCAAGGATATGGATTGGTGGCGGACGCAATTGAGCCAGGCTCGTGAGCTCAATGATGGGATGGAAGAGGAATACTTGGGGTGGATCAGGGAGCTCGCAAGGAAGAAGGAATAGGTGGTTATTTTATCGTTCCAACTTGATCTGAGAGCTGGGTTACTTGAGCTTTACTGTGCAAGCGGTGGGTGACAGGGGGTCATCGGCCAGGATTATCATGCTTTATTTTGCACTTCCTATCATCTCGCTGTAGGAGTAATTCATTGCGGCCGTAAACACTCTCTCAGCCGGGGAACTCAAGGCTCCTGCCACGCCATCGTCTACAGGTTTAAGCCATTTAGAGAGGGAGGTTTGCGTCCAACTGTCAGTCCGGGAGCCCAAATGAATGAGGAAAATATAGGAGGGCAATGAGAGGTCAGTGATTGCTCATCACTCGCCCATTAAAGTCTCGCCCAGTTCCTCCAGGATCCAGGCGAGGTTCCGGGATGATGCCTGTGTCCTGGGGCTGTCTTCCCCGAGCACGCGCTTGTTCCATTCGTGGCAGGCAACCAGCAACGGTCGGGCGTCCTGCATTCGGCCCACCTTGGTATACGCGACCGCAAGGTTGTTCTTCACCCCGATGGTCAGCGGGGTATCTTCCTCCTCTTCCGCTGGCAATGCGTGAATAGCATCCTCCAACAGTGACACGGCCCGAGCCTTTCCCTCCGCATTGTTGCGCTCCTGGTGACTGTCCGCCAGGTTGATCATACACTTGATCGTTGTTTGGTCGCTACCCCCCAGATGCGTGTTTGCCTCCTGGACTGCCTTCTCCTGCAGCTCAACCGCCCTGCTCACCTGGCCAAGATTCCGGTAGTCCACTCCGAGAAGATCCATCGCTGCATATATCCGAGAGTCGTCACTACGCAACTTACTCCGATACAGGCGGAGAATCCTCTCATGCAGCTCCGCAGCCTCTCGAAAGCGACTGTGATTTGCGTAGCTGTTGGCAAGGTTGTTCATGCTGGTCATGGTCAGCTGCGACTCCTCCCCAACGACACGGACCATGGTATCCAGAGCCGTCACTTCCAAATCCAGCGCCTCGTCAATACGCCCTTGTCCTTTCAAATCCAGCGCCAGGTTATTCATACTGATCGCTGTCTCGGGATGGTCGTCGCCCAAGAGTTCCTGCCGTCGATCAAGGACTTCTTTGTCGAGCGATTCAGAGTCCTTGTAGCGGCCCTGCGCGCGATAGTTGAAGGCGAGGACTGTCTGGACGGTATGCGTTCTGGAGTGAAACGCCCCATGTCGTTGGTTGCACACTTCTAGCGCCTCCAGAAGGGCCTCGTTTGATTCCGTCCCTTTCCCCTCCTTACTCCGCTCCGCGGCGCGGTCCATCAAAGCCCGGATTTCCTCAAGATTTCGGGCGTCGTCATCCATGATAAAGTTGGCGCCTGTTACGGAAGACAACTTGGAAGAATTGTAATAGACGAACTGCAGCTGGAGGTTGAAGATGCGAAGTTCAAGCAATAGGATCGGGAGGGGTAGCCACTAACCCAATTTGGTTTAGGTGACAGTAATGGATTAAGTTGTCGTCGCTTGTTGAGTAAGAAGCAGAAGCATCAGAAGCAGCAGCAGCAGAATAATATAGATTAAATGGCTATCGATGTACGTCCAACTCAGGCGGACCCGCGCACGAAACCTCCATGGGAACGAGCCACGTCGCCGGCGCCGCGAACCCATCCAATTCCCCCGTCGACTTCCCACGCTTCTTCATCCCGGCACAGACCACCAACTTCACCAGTTCCTTCTCCTTTCCCGCTATTTCTCCTGCCTCAAGCCTCATGGCCCCTTTATCGAACACCATTTCCTGTCCCGACTGCGGAAAAATCCACTGTACCCTCGCCACCTGCCGATGAATCTCCATGTCAAAGGAGACTGCTTCTTCGAGGATCCGCGTCAACTCCTGCGTATACCCTGCATCCTTGGAGACAGCGAAATGATCGATGATCTCACGCATTTTATCGACAAGGGAGGCGACTCGTCTGGTGACTTGGGACGTTGTCTCCTCCCTCTTGGACGGGGCGTTGCCAGCATCGAGGACGACGGCTGTTGTGTTGGCCAGCCACAGTTGGAATTTGCGCTCTTCGTCGGGGACCAGCGGCGTTGTCGAGGAGCTGTACTGGCCATCTATACACCAGTCAATTTGGCTCGAGGGTATTATGAAATGGACATACCAGGCCGCAACAGGCGACACATGTTCCGCATCGTGATTGCATTATCGCCAGCCCAGCGGAAACAGTCGAAGACGTCGGTCACGAGGAACCTCCAGAGATAAGCCTGGATTATGCTCGGTCGGCGGTCGGAAAGGAGGAAGCGCTCGCAATCCTGCGGTGTCGGCGTGTTTGCCGCCATGTAGACATCCCAGTTCTTTGGCTTGGTGTCGAGTTTCGGCTTTGCTTTCAGCTCGCCGCCAAAGTACTGGATTGCAAAGTTGCGGATGTTGTATCTCAGGCGCGTCGTCAATTCAATCAGGTAGTTGTCCGTCACCTGGTAGAAGCCCTGGTTTTGCGACCGGGATTTATCCAGCTCCCGAGCAGCGGCTTTCCATCGTTTGCGCAGGACGTCCAGGTCGCTGTTCTTCTGCCGCACCTCTTGCTGGGCTTTCTCGCGGAGGGCGATCTCAGCTTGCAGCGAGCGCTCGACTGCGCGGACGGAGTCCGGGGATGGAGCATTTGCAAGATCGGCCTTGAGCTGGTTGATCTGCTCGAGCAGTTCCGTCTCCCGCGCAGCGAACGCGGTGATTTCGTCCTGCGCCGGGGTCAGAGGGTCTTCCTCGGTTGGTGTTTGCGGTAGCGCTGGGAGTTCGTGGACTGGTGGAACTGGCGGTTGCGTTTGCACATGTTGAAGAATGGTCTGGTGTGGTGGAGGTTCCGGTGCACAATTCGGACATGGTTGCTGCATGTCGGGCCTCGTTCGTTTCCAAAAGGTTTGCAGGAACTTCTCGCCCGCGGCTGTGACAACGGTCGCTGCTGTGTAGGATTGGAAGTGAGTCGCGCCGGGTCGCGGTGGAAGATCGGTATTACTGGCAAAAGCTCGTGCCGTGTCTGCGTCTGGCATCTCTATATCCGGTTGGTGTCCTCCATCGCCTGTTTCGATGTGCGGGGGGTGTGTTTGTGATTGTGTCATTTCGCGGTGGGAATTGCGGATTGTAGCAGGTAGCGAATGCGATGAAGGAGGGATGCGCTCGCAGGATGATGGGATGATAGGAAATCGCCAGAGGTTTCCTACTTTGTGAGGTAGGCAAGCTGAACGAGGCTGGATTGCGCCCGAATCCCCGACTGACAAGGTAAAATAACCACCGGCCACTGCGCACTCTGCAGGATACAGTCAGCCAATTATTGAGCGGGTCATTCATTGATAGATTAAAGTGGCGCGTGGGACAGCCTTGTCTTCTCTTGGTTGTATCCCGCACTCGCCAACCACCCCGCAACGATTGGACCTCTCCTCGGTGAATACTGCACAGAACCACGTTGTGCATCGCCTGTGACAGGCAAATCCTGGACTAAAAGGATTCAGCCTCGCCGTATGAGTCCGAGATGCGTGCTGTGGCGAAGAGGGGACCAACCAGCGAGGTCGCACGGTCGGCTGTGATGGCCAAGACGCGCGAAAGGCTGGCCTGGAGGATTCTTCGCCCTGCAGAAGCACCACCATCGGCATCATGACCAGCATTTGCCTGGCGCTTAACTATGCTGTCTGCAGGAAATCCATTGGAGCGAATGCGAATCCGAGGTTGGGAGGGGAGGCAACCCGGTGCGAGGTGGAATCGACTGACTGTACGAGGCTGACCTGTGTGAACTGCAACACAACACCCTTTCCATTTAATCCCCTCACGCCATCTCAATCCTGCACCTCTCTCTTACACATTCTTTTTGCATCTTAACAACTCATTCACTCACACACAATGACCTACACCCCAGCTGATGGCGTCCTGGCTTATCGCCCCAAGGTGGTCACCCCCAGCGACGACGATGAGGACGATGTCATGGTTATCGGCATTGATTTTGGCACCACGTACGTCCCTCTCCACCTCCTCCTAGAAATTACCAACTAACAGCACAAGATACTCCGGCGTGGCATGGGCGACCGTAGCAGACTTCGCCAGCGAACAAATCAACCTTATCACCAGCTGGCCCGGCACCGGACGAGAAGAAGGCAAAGCACCCACGGAATTATTCTACGAAGACGATCAAATCTTCTGGGGCTACGAAATCCCCGACGATGCTGATCCCGTCCGGTGGTTCAAACTACTGCTAGTCAAAGACGAAGATCTCAGCGAAGAGACGCGGTCGTCGGAGTTCGTCCTCCGCGGGCGGAAAATGCTGAAGGAAACCGGAAAGACAGCCGTCGGGCTGATCGCGGATTACCTGCGATTGTTATGGGGTCACATCATTGAAACCGTGAAGAAGTCGCGGGGCGAGTATGTGATTGATGCGCTACGATTCCACGTTGTTATCACCGTTCCGGCAATTTGGAAGGGGTACGCCAGGCAGGGGATGGAGGAGGCTGCTACGATGGCCGGAATCATGGCGAGTCGGCCAGCTGGCGAAACAAAACTGAGCTTTGTTCCTGAGCCGGAGGCTGCTGCATTGTCAACGTTGTGTGAGCCTGGTCGGAGGGCTCAGCCAGGGGATGTATATGTCATTTGCGATGCTGGTGGTGGTACAGTTGTAAGTTTATCCCCTTCCAAGAATACCATCGCTCACGACGATAGGACTTGATCAGTTATGAAATCGCAGCAGTCAGTCCAATCGCGATGCATGAAGCGGTCGAAGGAACAGGCGGTCTCTGCGGTGGTATCTTCATCGACGAAGCCTTTGAGCGAGCATGCAAGTCGCGCCTCGGTCGCCGCTGGGATCATCTCAGCAAGGCTGGTATCAAGGAGATTATCAAAGGCGAGTGGGAGTATGCGATCAAGCCGCAGTTCAAGCCGCAGAGCTCCAAGAAGGAGTACATCGTCAGCATACCGGCTGAGGCATTTGGTAAGAACAGTCTTGATGATATGAGCCGTGAGCCGTACATCAAGAAAGGGCGCATCCATTTCTCAAGGTACTGCCTTTGATTCCAACTGTTTCGCGTGCTGACCTGATCAGCTCCCACATCCAAGAAGCATTCACCGAGTCCTTCACCGGCATCGACAAGTTGGTCGACGGACAAATCAGCAAAGCTAGAAGCCAAAGCCTCAATGTCAAGGTACACCTCCATCACCTGCTATACGCGATCCACTAACAACCGCAGGGCATCATCCTAGTCGGCGGCCTCGGCGCAAGCCCCTACCTCTACGAACACCTCAAAGAGCGCCACTCCACCTCCGGCATCACAGTCCTGCAATCCGGCGGGATGCGACCGCGCACCGCAATTTGCCAAGGCGCGGTCTACAAGGGCTTCCTCGACAGCAACAGCGACAGCGACGCCCAGCAGAACGGCTACGGAGTCACAGCGCCAATTTCCGTGACGTCGACGATCTCCCGAACAAGCCTCGGCGTCGTCTACCACACCCCCTTCGACCCAAGCAGACACCTCGAGGTCGATAAATCCTGGTACCCAGACGAGGGCGAGTGGCGCGCCAACAACCAGATCGAGTGGTATCTCAAACGAGTACGCCCCTGTTCTCTCGAAGCTCAAAACCTCGCAGGGAATACCATTACTAACTAGTGAACCAGGGCGACAACGTCTCCACAACCGACCCCCTCCGCCACAACTTCTACCGTCTGTACCGGAGCGATTTTGGCGGAAACTTCTCGGTTGAACTGTACGAGTGCGAAGAACAAGATGCGCCGTCACGACTCGATAAGAATGTCGTCCGCCATTGCAAGATCGATTGTACGCTTGACGTCCCCTTTGAGCATCTCGAGGACTATATCTCGCGGGATACAGGCGTGCGGATGAAGAAGATGAGTTTCGATCTGGAGATGGTGCCGAGCGGGGCGACGGTGCAGTTCGTGGTGTACATCGATGGGCGGAGGCAGGGGAGTCAGAATGCGAATATTCGGTTTTGAATATTGAACATCATAGTGTAGTAGTCTCTACTAGGTGAGGGGAGGGGAAGTGTTCCGAAGGGGTTCGGATACATATCGCGGATGACGCAGCCAGTAACTGACAACAACACGAATGAAATAGAACAAATTATTGTATGCACCTGCTTCGAACAGTACTACAATAGTTTGATCTCCTGTGAAACAAGAAACACCCGCCCAGTCTCCTGGCGGTACCTAACTTACCGATCAGATCAAGATGAAGCTAACGTTGCGGAACTCCGCCAGCCTACAGCTCACAGGCACCAACCCGTATAAAGTCCCAACCACACCTCACCCCATTCATTAACTTTGTCTCTACCCACCATCATCAGTCCCTCAACATCATAGAAAGAAACAAGAATGGCAATAATCCCCGTCGAAATTGTCTCCGACCCCATCTGTCCCTGGGTATCCCCCCTTCTCCTTCCTCTCCCTCTCTCTAGCTAGCTATTTCCCTCCACACTCCCCACGCCAGAGCCAAACCCAGCCCGAGTCACAGTTGCATCCCCCGTTTCTTTCCCTTTTTCGTTTCCTGCAAAGGAAAAAGAAACACAACTGATACTAAGAAAACAGTGCTTCATCGGCCTCCGCACTCTCCAGCGCGCAATAGCCCTGCACCGGAAAACCTACCCCGGCGGATCCAGCGATATCTTTGAGATTTCCTGGAAGCCATATTTCATAGACCCCGTGGAGCCCGTGGGGAGTATATTGATTCATGGTATAATCTGATACTGTCCATGTTGACTGGATGAGGGACGATTGAGCTAACTGGCCATAAACCCCAACGTCTAGACCGCATGGCGCGACGCATGACAAAACCACAGATTGACGCCGCGCAGACGCGCCTGAGACGGGTTGGGAGGGCACTGGGGATTGAATTCCGATTTGGCGGGTATATTGGCTCGTCGCGGCCTGCGCACCGGGTTCTACACCTCGCTGGGAAAGAAGGTAGTCAGATTCAGTGTCGGGTGGCTGAGATGCTGTTCAAGTATCAGTTTGAGCGGGAGAGGGACGTTAGTGAGGTTGATGTTGTTGTTGCGGCTGCGGTGGAGGGCGGGATGGATGAGGGGGCTGTTAGGGAGTTTCTCACGGGTAGTCAGGGCGTGGGCGAGGTTGAGCGGGAGGAGAAGGAGTATCGAGAGAAGCTCAAGGCTACGGGAGTGCAGGGGGTTCCGCAGTTTTATATTGGAGGGCTGCATTCGTTTGAGGGGGCGGGGGATGTAGGGGAGTTCTTGGAGGGGTTTGTTGCTGCTAGGGCTGCCAGGGTGGAGATAGAGGGGTTGTAATGGTAGCGTGCTGTAGGTTTAGAGCTGTGGGAGGCATACTCTACCGCAATATAGCTTTCTGTCGTGTAATCGCCATGTCCTGTGATGGTGTCTAACGCTATATTGGATCGATTGTGGAGGTAGTCAGACTATAATTGCAAGAGGGACCCACCTGATGGACGTGGCTTGATACTTGTCTCCTCTAAGCCATCGACTGGAAACGAGCTCACTCAAGTGTACATACTTAGAGGCAGCTAGAAAACACCCGTTCTGTTCTATAGGTGACTACTGCCAACGCAGCCAACCCCCAAACACCCACTCTCAATACGTGAAATCTGACCCTTGTCGAGATGAACGGGCCGGACCGAGCGCATTGGAGACAGGGATTCAACCACCTTACCAGATACGTTGAAGCCCACCTGCAGCTAGACATACATCCAACCAATAACACCCTACCAGCTCAACTACACTCATGCACGAATTTCATCCCAGGCGCGGTTGACGAGGGGTGCTTATCTCATCCCAATACCACCCCGCTATCCAGCATCGTGCTGTTCATTTTTTTTTTTCCCTTTGCTCACAAGGAGGGTGTTCTTGCTTTTTCGGTCCCTAGGAGCATCGCTACTTCCTTATTTGACGGCTGAAAAAACGACCACCTGATATAGACTTCAACACCCTAATGGAGGACCAGATGGCGACTTCACCGCGCTCCTATAAGAGCCGGAGTCGCTCCTTGAGTGTTGCCTCGTCTAGCCCGAGCACTAGAATACTCGCTCTCAGAGTGGTAGAGCCTCTCGACTACTACAGCAAGCGAAGGTTCCACCCGGTTCACCTGATGGATACCTTTCAAGGTATTCGGTATAGCGTCATCCGAAAGCTGGGGTACGGATCCTTTTCCACCGTCTGGTTGGCGAGAGACGCCAGGTACGTGATACAACGTCCTTCTAGTTGCACAGCTAAGCTTTCAGGCTGAACCGGTATGTGGCACTAAAAATCGGGCAAGCGGAGAGCTCCCCGACTGGTGAAACTGGCATCTACAGGAGATTGGCCGAGACGATGCTCACCTCACATCCTGGTCGCTTACACTATCTGCCTTTGTTGGACGACTTTCGGATTGTCGGACCCAACGGCGTGCATCAAGCATTGGTATACGAACCCATGGGAGCAAGTGTGACCGAAGTCAAGGACACTCTCTTCCCAAACGGCCCGTTCCCACTGTGGACAGCCAAGTCCATACTGTGGCAAACCCTGCTAGGTCTGGACTTTCTGCTGGCTAATGGCGTTGTCCACGGCGACGTGCAACCGAGGAATCTGCTGTTCTGTTTGGATAATCTGACGGACAGACCATTGGCGGAATTGTGTCAAGACCAAGACATACCGTTGACCCCGGTCTCCGATGTGCTGTTGGAGGGTGGGGTCAGAGGACCAAAGTACCTGGTGCCTGCGGACTCCTTGATGCAATACCTGGACATCTCGCGTCCATTGACGATTAAGATATCGGATCTCGGTGGATGTATGTTAGCTTGCCCAGTAAGTGACGACAGCTGACGTGTGTAGCTTTCCTCTCATCGCAGCCCCCGTCGTCACCAGCACCGCCTCTGCACCTGCGCGGCCCTGAAACGCTATTCCAACGATGTATATCATCCAAGCAGGACATGTGGAGCTTCGGATGTCTGATCTTTGAGTTTATTACTGGCATCACCCTGTTTGACCTGTGCGATTACCCCGTGACAGGTATTACAGACGACATGCACTTTATCGACATGTATAGTATTCTAGGCTTCCCAGAGAGCCAGCAAGTGAGGGATCGTCAGTGGCCGGCATGGGGCAAGTTCTTCGGACCGAACGGACAGCCGTATAATCACTATACCAGACGGCGAGATCGTGACCTCGATGTCTTTGGTGCGTCCACGTCGTATACGTTGGAGTCCCTGTTGGAGGAAGCGCTTGGAGAAGGGTTCCCGCAGGAGGAGCTGGAGACGACGAAGCACCTATTACGTGGATTGTTAGACTTTGACCCGGTGAAGCGGTTCACCACGAAGCAGGTCATGCAGCATGCATGGTTTTCGGAGCAGCGGAATCACTCACACAAAATCTGATCCCAATGCATCTCGATTTCTCTTATCATCAACGTAGCAAAGATGCATCATATCATAAAGGGAGCAGGGCTGAATTGACTCCATTGCTAGTTATTTCTAAGCCCGTAAATGCCACTCCCCAGGGGGAAAAAAAGGCAGGGGCTCCATGGTGCCTTCCTTGTGCGCCTGGCACTGAATGTGCTGGGCATTCTGAGTTCCGCAGCACCTCAGTGGCCTCGAAGTCATTGTCACGCCACGATGCTATCTATTTATAGTCTCCTTGTATCATATTTCTTGTGGCATGTCCACTCCCGGTCGTTCGACTACATCGTCGTCGGCGGTGGCACATCCGGGATCCCTCTCGCCGTTCGTTTGGCCGAAACACACACCGTCGCTTTGATCGAGGCCGGAACATGGTACGAAAAGAGCTAGCCATTAGCCAAGACACCTGGTGCTGATGTCTTGCCTGTTGGCTCCAAGCCCGGTACACGGTCCAAGGTGGACTGGGGGTTTGTCACTTTGCCGCAGCCCACTATCAATGGCCGACAGGTTCACTTTGCGCGGGGGAAATGTCTGGGTGGATCGTGAGTGAATTGGC
The DNA here is from genome assembly GCF_047715665.1 of Aspergillus karnatakaensis. Lineage (NCBI taxonomy): Eukaryota > Fungi > Ascomycota > Eurotiomycetes > Eurotiales > Aspergillaceae > Aspergillus > Aspergillus karnatakaensis. The sequence continues at coordinate 506,639 of NW_027395726.1, read as the reverse complement.
TCTGGAAGGCTTAGTGACAATCTGAAATGACTGCTTCTAGGTCCGCGGAAAACTTCATGATATACCAGCGGTATGTCCTCGCTTCGTATATCTCCGGCGATCTCCCAATAACACCGACAGACCGACAAGACAGTCATTAGATAGGTGGGCGAAGGTCGCGAACGATACCACATACTCGTTCGACCAGGTTCTCCCCTATTACCAGCGCAGCGCCCGCTTCACTCCACCAAACGTCACCCAGAGACTCCCCAACGCCACTACATCATACCATGAAAGCGCATTTGACCCCGCTGGTGGGCCTCTCGATGTCTCGTACACCAATTTTGTGATGCCATTTTCGACGTGGATGGAGCGAGCATTGCAGGAAATTGGCATACAAGAAGCTACCGATTTCAACAGCGGAAACCTCTCTGGCTACCAGTACTGTAGTTCGACCATCCGGCCAAGAGACCAGTCGCGCAGCAGTTCGGAGTCATCCTTTCTCCAGCAGACTCTTTCGCCGAACCTCCGGGTCTACACCAAGACTCTAGCGAAACGAATCTTGTTCGACGAAGTAAACAACGCGGTGGCTGTGGATATAGGATCGAGGTCCTTACAGGCAAGAAAAGAAGTGATCCTATCCGCCGGAGCCTTCCAATCCCCACAGCTGCTGATGGTATCCGGGATCGGGCCGAGGGAGCATCTCAAGGAACATGGCATACCAGTACTAGTTGACCTCCCCGGGGTCGGCCAGGGAATGTTGGACCACCCTTTCTTTGCCCCAAGCTACCGTGTTAACCTCGAAACCTTGACTCGGGTGGCCACTCATCCGATGTATCTCGCGGAAGAATACCTTCGCTGGGCCACGAGGAGCGAGGGAATATTCGCTAACCCAGCTGCACACTTTTTGGGTTGGGAAAAGATATCTGACGGGTACCGACGCGGCTTTTCTCTGGCCACTGAACGGGATCTGTCCTGGTTCACCGAGGATTGGCCAGAGGTAGAGGTATGATAGGTCTTATCCTTTCTTCAGAGGCTCTCGCTGATCAGGATAGTATATCTCTGGTGCAGGCTTCATCGGCAATGTCTCCAACCTTCTCAAAGACCAACCCAGGGATGGTCATGAATACGCATCTATTCTCGGGGTCTTAATTGCCACCACGTCCCAGGGTACCATTACTCTTGCTTCTTCCGACACGTCCGACCCGCCAATCATCAACCCAAATTGGTTAGACACTGAGTCTGATCAGCAACTAGCCGTAGCCCTACTTAAGAGGATCCGCCATGCTTTCCAGTGTGAACAAATAAACACGATCCTGATCGGCGAGGAGTACTTTCCAGGCGACGCCGTTCAAACCGACGAAGAGATTCTGGAATACATTAGGGAAAACATCATGACCATCTGGCACCCATCTCGGACATGTAGGATGGGCACGGCGGATGATCCCATGGCAGTGGTTGACAGTAAAGCACGCGTTTTCGGCGTCAACCGCCTGCGGGTCGTGGATGCCAGCGCCTTTCCTTTTCTTCCGCCGGGCATCCTCAGTCCACATGCTGTAAGCCCCTTCTTGATGTAAGAGGCATTCGCTAACAGTATCAGATATGCTTGCTGAGAAGATTGCGGAGGATATTTTGCTCTCCGATGGAGACGCGGGTCAAGACACAGTGAGGTCGGATCTATGAGTACAGCTTCAGCGACCTTCTAAATATTCGTACCAGGGAATTTATCCTTCCTGATAGATATTGATAGTCGGCTGAAAGTGAAAAATAACCTTGAAATTCCGCCTTTCCCGCGTAGGTACACGTAGTATTGGCCTCACACTCGATATACTCATCAAAGCCCTAGGTATTCGATCCCAACATACTCTACCTTCAGCCCGACAGCAACGACCGGGAGGCAAACTTACCACAATCCCTCATGCCCGCTCTATACTATTACAGTGAATAGTAGATCCGGACGGTCCCGGACGATCCCCAAGACAAAAGGAAATATGAATATGCATTCGATTTCCACGATAATATTGCATTTGCACATTGCAGAAAGCAGAATGCCCACAATACAAAGAGGCGCGCAAACCAAGGAAAAAAAAGAAAAAAAAAAGAAAAAAAGTGAAAAAGAGAAGAAAAACAGTATGGCATGCCAGAAGGATGCGTACATTATAATCCCTAGCCCCGGAGCTGGAATAACATTGTATCGTGGTGTACGTATCTTGCCCTTGTCGAATCCTAGTCAAGGCAAGGGGTCAACGTTAGCACCCTTGTTTTCGACAGGCTCATATCGGATATCGGAGACTCTATGCCGGGCCTTTTCCCATGTGTATTCGCGAAGCCACCATCCGGCGATCAGGGTCCCGCCGGGGCCTGCAAGGATAAGAAACAAGATGATCGAGAGGGATGCTTTGGTGTAGGAGAGGGTTGTGGCGTTGACGCGGCGGAGGTCCCAGAGGGTGAAGAGGAGCCCGGTTGATGTGAGGAGGTTCAAGATGATGAAGTCGAGAGTCTGGGTTGTGTATACCAGGGCTGTAAGCGGCGTGTGGGAGAGAGATTGGGGGAGATATTGCGATATAAAGTAGATGTGGCTGGCGCCGGCGGTTAGGAATGCTGCAGTGAAGAATCGCGAGAGGTATTTCATGTCGAAGTTGCCGAATTGGTAGATTGGTTCCCAGCGACGGCCGCGAAATCGGACGATGATGTCTTCGAAGACCGAGGTGAGGAGAGGAAGTATCAGATGTGCAAGTGTCAACGAGTTAATTTTCGACAGGATTGGGTAGGACGCAAGCAAGGTTGGTAGCAGACTTGCAGCTGCGACCGCTGCCACGAAAGCAACTGGCAAGGCTTGAGCGGCGCCGGGTAGGATCGCGCGAGGCCAGGGGTGGTAGAAGCCTCTTCTTGTGCTGCCATGGATCCAGAAGGAGAAGTAGATAGGGAGGGTGGATTCCCAGCTGATAAATTGTGCGAGCATAATCCATGGGAGTGGGCTGAGGAGGAGTCCAAAGCTGAATGCGGAGCGGTAGGACTCGATGAGCCAGACTGCATTGATAGCTAGGCATGAGCCGGTCCTCCAGTCCTGTGAAGATGGTAGCCGGCTTGAGTCAGCACCGAAGGTGGTTGAATCATGTGGGATGAAGGGAACGATAAATCGTAACGACCCGATGAGTAGGAAAAGGCCGATCCAGAGATACGATGCTTCCTTTGAGCGTGCTGTGGTATTCATGATGATTTCGTCGTCGTAGGGTAGGATAGCCTTGGACCGAGCGGGAAGAGGAAGATACTTCAACGCATCTCCCTGCGACATGGAGTCGCCGATGCTGGCCAGAATATTTTCACATGGGATTTTTGGAAATACATGGAGCATGATTAGTCTCTGAAACGTACTTGCAAATGATTCCAGGTCTGCTAAGCGTCGAGCACCCTCGGTGAGGTCTTCCATCCGTGGACGGCGGCGTTCCTGCAGCAATTGGAACGCGCGCTTCAATTGCCAGTCAGAAGGTGTTTTCGTCGTCTCGAGCATCTCTTTCAATAGGTTTGCAAGATATGCGCTGTCCTCCAAAGCACCGTTTCCCCCGTGTCCTGTGAGAGGATGGATCTAGTCTGTCAGGACTGATATAAGTGCAACAAAGGTTGTGCTCACCTTGTGAACCGAGTCGCCAAGCAACATGATACGTTTATGGTGCCACCTTTGTAAAACAAACTCCTCAATGGGCACTACCACTGCGCTTGTCGAGGCTTGGTACATCTCTCCAAATGACAAGTCCGGTCGGACCTGGTCGCCAGCGAACTCTCTAGCAAGGTCCTCTTTTTCCTGTTCGGTATACCGAAGGCTATCCCACGAATCTGCCTGCTTGGACGTTTGGAAGAACACGAACCAGAAAGTGAGGCCGTTAGGAGCACCTGCACAAAGGTAGTGACGGCCTTGTCGGACATGCTTCCAGGTATCTGTTTGCTTCACTTGGGTAAGTCCACACGACATACCAAACATGCAGCTGTCGGTGCTTCGAATCGCTGTACACTGTGAGATTGGATAAGACTTGGGAAGAATAGTATTTACCCTGGCGATCGGCGACAGTATCGAATCCGTCATCCTCGGCTAGCCTCCATAGCTCCTTGCGAGTCTTACTCCGGATTCCGTCTGCGCCAACAAGTATACTCCCGGTATGAATGCGACCGTTGACTGTCTCCACATGAACGCCGCCATCAAAGTGCTCAATCTTGGTGATTCCACAAGATGTATGGAGCTTAGACTTGTCCTTGATGGCACCCCACAAGGCGCGGAGGACCCGCTGCCGTTCGACAAAGAATAGCCTGTATCCATTCCTGCAGTGACCGTCAGTCTTTAGCGCTACATCAGTCATGCGGCAACGTACATAGCCTCCAGGTGAGGGCCGAGTCTGGACTGAGTTCCAAGTAGCTGCCCACCGGGCCCGTAAATGGAGACATCACCAGCGCCATTGCCATGAGGAATCAATTCCTCGTAACAGCCCAGCTGCTCAAGGATGCGACACCCATGAGAGAGTAAGCCGATACTTGCACCTATTTGCGGGGCGACACCGTCATGTTTCTCAAACAATTCATAGTCAACCTCGTAGCGCTCGAGCATAACAGCCAGTGATAAACCAGTTATACTGCCGCCGACGATCAGAACCTTGAATGCCATGATGATTCTGAGGGAGTGGTCGAGTTCGCATGATGGCGAGCTGGCAATTCAACATCCTTATATCCCCAACGCAGCAATAGAGATGAGTTTGTTGAGGCGGCTTACGAAAGTGGGCGCACAATGACCCCGTTTTGGTCGACAGACAGCGAGTCATAGTAAGCCACTGAATTGCCCCCCGGACACTAAGAGGCTTGGGCTCCGACTCCCACGGATACGGACAGCCCAGTAGTGACCATGATGTCTTTGTCTTTGTCCTCGGGACCGACAGCGTTTGACGCAACGGAACCACGCAAGCCGAAAAGGCAGGGAGATAAGATCCGTTCCTAATTATGCCAACCAACAATTAAAGGTAAACCAGAGAGCAAACGAGACAGAGAGCAGTAGTAGTGAGAGGAAGAACGGATGGAGCGGGTGTTGCGGAGTTGGATTTCCACGACTATTCCTAATTGAGCAAGCGACATCGGCGATCAAGGATTTGTTCTCGCGTCTCGAGTCGAGTCATGCTCGCTCCATCCACTCCCAACCATCACCATGTCAAAGCTCAAGGTTGCTGTGTCACAGTCACACTCGCGAGACAACCTCGCAGAAACCCTTGATGCTCTTGAGCGCACCGCTCGCACCGCTGCCTCGCGTGGTGTAAACATCCTGCTCTTTCCGGAAGCCTATCTCGGCGGATACCCTCGGACCGCAACCTTTGGCACCCGCTTTGGCTTCCGTGAGGCTCATGGCCGCGAGCAGTTCCTCCACTATTTCAATGGTGCTGCTGACCTGGGAGACACTCCGGCCGGAGCAGGCGATGACTGGGTCCAAAAGAAGCTACCCGTTGCCCAGGGAAAGACATACCGTGGAGACGGCACCCGGGAGCGGCTAGAGAAGATCGCAAACGAAACAAGCATTTTGATTGTAGTCGGTGTCATCGAACGCGCGGGCGGCAGTCTGTATTGCTCCGCCTTGTATGTCGATCCTAAGCGGGGCGTCCTAGGCAAGCGGCGCAAGGTGATGCCTGTACGTCCATCCTGTTCTTTGTTAATTATCCATCTTTGTCAATCTTGTCTGACGCACAGCTAGACCGGATCAGAGCGGCTTGTGTGGGCGCAGGGATCGCCCTCAACCCTCAAAGCCGTCACTACTGAGATCAACGGCGTCCAGCTGACCTTGGCGGCTGCCATTTGCTGGGAGAACTACATGCCCCTGCTACGGCAGAGTTTGTACGCTCAGAATGTCAACCTCTATCTAGCACCGACCGTCGACTGCCGGGAGACTTGGTTGCCTCTCATGCGTACGGTCGCTTTGGAGGGAAGGGCTGTTGTTCTGTCTGCTAGCCAGTCGGGTCGATACAAAGAGCTCCCTGAATGGGTTACCCAGGGGCCAGAGAGCGAGAAGATCGAATCTGGTATGCCCGGCTTACGCCAACGCCCGCGTTTGAACGTTACTGATACATTACAGACCCTGAGGCATGGGCCAGTGGTGGTGGCTCGTGTATTATCGGACCTCTCGGCGAAGTGCTCGCCGGGCCACTTTGGAACGCTAACGATGAGAGCGATCCGGATACAGCCTTGCAGATTGTTGAGGTCGACTTTGAGGATTGCCTCCGTGGTAGACTAGACCTTGACTTGGCAGGGAGCTACTCTCGCAACGATGCTTTCAGTCTGACAGTGGAGGGGTTGGATCTCAACCCGCCCCCTCTCTGATGCGCAACACATATACAGCACATAGTTCATCAAAATATATGTCAAATTCACCGAGACTATCTAGGTCCAACCAACACGACACTGAAGCCTTCCTGCTATTACTAATCAATGGGCTGCATCATATAATCATGCGCAGTCTTTCCGGTGGAGTCATACCCCTCCACGTAGTTGTCCCCATAATCCCTCACAAAATTATCATAGGTCGTCTCTGGCTTATGGACGCACAGAGCGCACATCAACTTCTTCACCCCCTCCTTCAACCCCAACAACGGCAATTCCTCAATAACAGCCAGATACTCCTCTTTGGTGATCAAACCACCAGGAAACCCCGGTCCCGTGAAATCAGCACCAATCCCCATATTGCAAAGCGCAACTTCAGGCTCCTTGTGCGCCGCAAGACTCGGTGTCGAATGGATAGCAATAGCATCCCACACAAGCTGAATCCTGCGATGGTCGTAGTGTGGTGCCTCTCTTTTCAAAAAGTCTCGAGCAGCATTTGCGCTGTCAACTTCGAAGCGCTTGTCAGTGCTTGCAAACGGGGAGGTAAGGTCCCATGCAAGATCGTGCAGGACTGTTGCAACGGCGTGGATTTCAAAGTCAATGTTGCTGAAGGCCGGGAGCTTGGAAGCCATTATGCAGCCAAATAGCCAGGAGCGGTGGGTGTGATTGAAGGACATGGGGTCGTTGTGGGTTTTGGCGTAGTCGAGAGCGGCGCGTATGAGGGGGGTGTCTATCACCGTGATACCGGCGATAGTGCGGGTTGGTTGTTGAGCGGCCATTATGCTGATTTGGAGGTATAATGGGAGCGATAATTTAGGATGTATGAGATTCATCTCTTGCAAACTTGTGCCCCTTTAAATACCCTTCAAAGGTAGTAGGCTACTCAGCCTGTTCATCGTGCCAAGACCTTGTATATCCTCGCGCGGTCCGATATGCCCAAGACGGTTAGCGCCATGGCGAGGTCAGCTTTCGCCTGATCGTCCACGATGTGACTTTCACAACTCGTCAACCATCATCCTACAACACTCAACAGAACCATATCTTTCATTTCTCGGTGATTCTGCTCAGCTCCATCCATTTGGAGTATCATACCTGCTATGGTCCGTCCCTGCCGGACCTGTCGTTCGCGGAAGAAAGCCGTACGTCTCCACCTCTTCCAGCTAGCCATCGTTAATCGTCCAACTTCTTAGTGCAACGGAGCCCGACCTCAATGCGGCACTTGCCTCAAGTCTGGCCGTCTGTGCGGATACGAGCCACATGTGAAGGGCGTCTTCGTCAATCTGGATGCGGGTCGGATGAATGTCCGCATGAAGAGTCTCATTGGAGATGCCATAGACATGGCTAAGGACGAGAAATCAGAAACAGAGTTTCACAACAACCAGTTACCTGGTGCAAATGTTGGCATTGCGCTGCCGACCTCTCCCGACATTCATGCCCTTGAGCTCTCACCCGGAGAGTTTCACAGTCATTTCCAAGCCTTGATGACCCGATTCAGAGCCGACTATGCACGGACATCCTCCTGCTGGTCAGAGGGTGTAATGAGCATCGGCCTCCGCTCACGCGTCCTTGACATGGCTCTGATTTCACTAATGACAATCCGGCTCTCGTTCACCTCTGACAGAGAACAGTATCTCCTCTTCAGCCTCTCGACATACAATACCGGTCTCCAATCCTTCCGCCGACTTCTCCAAGGCTCCGCGTCTGACTCGACCCCCGAACTCGTGGTAATCTCCTTGATCTTCACGCTTTTCGAAGCAAGCCAGCAACAGCCTACTCGAATATACAGTTCTGGATGGGCGGGACATCTGGCTGGTGCTCTGACGCTTTTACAGCGACAAGGGCCGGCACGGTTCCAAATCGACGGGTATCACGCCGCATTCAAGAAGCTCCGCGAGATGACGATACTATTTGTTCTCTCAAAGCAAGAGTGTACATTTCTTGCGGAGCCTGAATGGATGGAGGTTCCGTGGGACGTAATCAACAAGACCCGTCGGGACTATCTTCTTGATATAGCTATGCAAATAACCACCATCTATGCATTGCTGCACTCGGACCCGAGTCCTGACGACTACCTTGGAATTCAGACTCAGCATCGACAACTCCTCGATGACCTCCACTCCTGGCGACAAAGCTGGCTTGAGGCCGAGGCACCGGGTATTCATAACCCCTGTCAAGGCTGTCTCAACGAACCCTGCCTCTGCCTTCCCGCGATTACAAAAACCGTAACAAATGAATTTTCTTTTCTCGCTGCTGAGTATACCGCCATCGCTATACTTCTAAACCACATCACACTCCACTATCTATATGATTCAGCAACCATCACAGACCTGGAACTCACCAGCTCGGCACTACGCATTGCCCTCCTCCGAACCAACCTGCAAAGCATCCTCACTCTACCCTGCTTCGGCCATGCGCTCTCAGACACCCCCGGGCTCACAGAGGGCCGCTGCCGCGCACTGTTCCCTATCTGGGTTCTTTCAGAGACCGCACCAGTGTTCACCCCACAACGGACTCTAGACTGGGACTGGTGGGACGGTTTATACGACCGTGCAAATCACGGTATTGCTTGAGTGGGCACATTCCAAGTCACGTCTCGCCGAAAGCTCTAGAGACCTAGTTCCGTCAAATCAATCTAAACACCATGATCGTCGAGGCTGTAGCCAGAACTGTACACCGGGAGCAACGTCCCTCTACAATGCAAGGCCCAAGAATTTGCATGCCGCTCATATCGCTTCCAGTGCCCATCATCTACCCTCCTGGTGCGACTCACGCGGTTTATAGCCATCCTAGCCTTCCCTGCCTTCCCTATACCCCTCCCAAGAAACGCCCCCAACGCCACTGGCCTCTTGAACAACTGAAATCCCACCAAAACCCCACCCCCCCCGCACCAGTGTGTACCTTTCGCGCGCAATTTCGACGAAACTGAAGCACGTCGAGTACTACAGCCTAAGAACTTCGTCCTTTATCAATGAGATGATGATCATCCACCACCTTGCACATAAGACGAACATGAATGCTCTGGAAGCGTTAAGATATAATGTAACCCGGTACGATCCCTGCGGAGTCGACTACACCACACCACACAAGAATATATGAGCTCTTCCTCTATGTGAACCTTGACTTTTCGCTTCTAGTAGGAGCCATCAAGCAACCATGTGTATCATATCATGCGCGGCAATTGTTATCCTGAGCGGACTAGGTATTGCTCTTTGACCGGCGCTGCTGCATACGCCGGCCTCTTACCTGAAGTGTCAAAATATGCCAGTCGCATGGCAGGTTATGATATTAGTGGGTTCTCTCAAAAAGAAAAAAAAAAAAAAAAACGTGTAGCGTAATACTGCAGCGTGCAGCGTGCAGCGTGCAGTGCGCAGCTACAGCTGCAGCTGCAAGATAGGGAGTAAGGTGTATATTTAGTATGCAGAATTCAAAATACCAGGGCGTGACTATTTCTATATCGACTGTGCGGTCTGGGTAGGATCAAAAGTTGCCTTTGATGCCCAGGTATATTATTTCCTATATTAATCTGACCATCCCAGCGGGTGAGGGGTGATTATGAAGAACGATTGTGCAGGCAAGGCGTATTAGGTGCTGATGAGGATATGCGACAGTTGGCGCCGTTGGTGCACGTAACAGAATCCATCAAGTCGACGTGGGATCATTGTTAAGGCTGGTTTTGCGGGTTGATATTATCGTTCTTTCCCAGCTCATGCGATTCCTGCTATGAGTTATCCCATTCTAGTAAGACCATTAGACTAGCCAGAATCTGCATTTATACAAAACACGCCATAGCAAAAGAACCCTACGACCCCAACAACTGCTCAATCCACTCATCAACATCCCACCCCAGATCAAACACATGCTGCGCATTCCCGCCAAACAGCCCGTTCTGGAACTGCTCCACCTCAGCGAGCATCTGGCCATGGCCCTTACTCCCCAGATTCCCCGCCTGGATCATTTCCCGTAGTAGACCCTTCGCCGTATCATATGTATTCCTGTCATCAGAGTTCTCATCAAAAGTATTCGGCCAGCGACTGTTGACGGACATGGCGAGAGAGAGAATCATCAGGCCGGAGGAGAGGTGGAGGGATTCCCAGAAGCCGAATCGGGCTGGTTTCATTTCTTAGTGATTGTCAACGGGATATGGGAAAAGGGGCTTACTCATTCTATCGCAGCTTCGAAGATCGATTATTATTTTGAGGTTTGTGCGGGCGGCGCGGAGGCAGGTGTTTGTGAGGAATTTGACGTCTTCTTGGTAGGCTTTGGCGGTGTCGCCGGCTAGGAGGTAGCTGATTTGTTTCAGGAAGAGGGGGCGGAGGAGGAGGACGAAGCACTGATACATTATTAGTTGCTTGAGGTAGGCGAATTCGGTAACAGGGACTGTACCTGGTGGTATCGCTGGTAAAGAGATGCCAGCGAGCGATCTGCCATCTGCTTCATTGCTGGCGGCATGCCATTCTCGACGTCAAAAGACATGTGAGATGGTAGTCTTGCCCTGACATCTTCCAATCTATGGAGGATCGGCCTTGTGAGGTCTCCCACGTTCGTTGTATTATCCTTTCGTATACTCCTTACGTTCTCACAGATGTCACCATGAATGAACGCAAGCTGTACTTGAGTGGTCAGTGTCTCTGCATCGTGAAACTCGACCCTGTCGGCTGGTAGAAGTGTGGAATCATCGGGGTACGATTGCTCTACTTGATGCACTTGAAATGCGGGTGGTAGTCCCAATTCTGTACTTGTCATCCTGTCAACGCAGTATGTCGTCCACCAGACGCGTTTTCGGTGCTCGAGTTCAACCGCGGGTAGCGGGGGTGATGAGGGTCTATGTAGCTTGAGCATATTGGACATCCGGATACTCAGGCCAGCGTACATATACGCAGCCTTCTTCCGGTTGAGACTGTATGAGTAAAATGCCTGGAGTAGTCAGAGGGATTCGAGTGGAAGGGGGGCGAATACGCACAACAAGATTCAAGGCCTCAACCTGCTCGATAGAAGGATCCTCATGATGAATCTTCAACAGAGCCAAAGCTTGTTCGAAGAACTCTGTCCCGGGCGGTGATCGCACAGCCTCTTGCGTGTTGTTCGAGTTATCCAGTGAGCCTTCCTTATCACCTGTAAGACGAATCTCAGGGGTGGCTTCGGAGTTATACGACTCCCCCAAAGCGAAGACTGTAAGCAAGCGGCACAGCCACATCCGATCCTTCAGCTCTTTCGCCTTGGGGTCTTTATACGTCGAATCGAGGCTTTTTTTAAATTTGTTCCGCTTGAACCAATGCCAGTCATGACCGACAAATACATTGAAGCGATCAAACAACAGAAGGGCGTATGGGTACGGAGGGAGTTTAAAGGAGCATGAGGGATCTAGCCGCGTAAGCATTGCAGACCAAACACTAGGTGATTACTCACTCAAGTCGTCAAAGTCCAGCTGATAAAACTCATACGCCTGGCGCTGTATATTCGGTGCTTCAATCCCAATACTAGGCGATATCCCCGCAGCATTGGAGAAATCGGGTCCGCCGAGGAACACCGCGGGGGAATGCAGCTGTTTCAGGCCAGACACAAATACCTCGGACGTAGGGTCTTCGACTAGGGGATCCGATAGTTGACTCTGGTTCTGAGTAGAGCCTGGAGGAAGAATCTCCGCCGTGGCACCAATATTCCCTTCGCCGGAGACGGAACCCAGCGGGGACTGAGCAATTGATACAGTGGTTGACTGCGCTGCTGCGGCTTGTAATGCCCGAAGATAGTTTTCCGACACACTAACATTGCGGTCTCGCGTAGGATACTGACAGTCTTTGTTTGCGAGACGGCAGTTTCGGCATTGCTTTTCTGAACGCAAGTTAGATTGTGGATGAAGACAGTGGGTTTGTGGGGGCGATCTACCTCGGGAGCATTTCACTTTGCGTTTGTAGCAGCGGATACAGGCGGTGCTGCTACGTGGGGATGTGAGCTGCATAGTGTGAGCTGCATATCCGGGGCAGCTGTTTGCAATTGAGACCTCGATGAGGACATGCGGCAACGAACAGATGCAAACTCTTGTCTGAGAGAGTGGAAGATAGCCCAGTGTGTTGGAGTAGATAGGCAGGTGGGTCACATGATTCACGCTAGCCCAATTGAGCCGAGACGGAGATAAAGGCTTTGGGCAGATGGACTACTTCAGCACTTGATTTTATTTTCTTGTATGTAACTGGTATTAAATGATACAGGCATGTAAATGCGGGCCTTCACCAGGCCTTGCGTCTATCGAGCGTGTGTCTCATTAGGTCATCAGGAACTGACCAAACTATATATATACCTTCCCCATACTCGGCTCAAAAACCTCCTCCGAAGTGAAGCTACAATGATAATACCCCGACTCCATAGCCCCAGACCAGTGCATTTCAGGTTCATTATCAAGCGTTGTCCCTGCCAGCATCTCACGCCGGTCATCGCTTCCAAATTCAGCCCCCCTGGAAGAATCAATGCCATCTTCTAAACCGCCGTCGACCCGGTTGGAGAATGTAAGGGGGCTCGGAGAATGGTAGATGCCGGGAATCTCACCCCATTGAACGGGCTTCAGAGCGTCGTCGACATCATCGAGAGTTGAGGTTGATGTCCCAGGATGACAGGCTGCGCTGATTGCGGCGCTGCACTGGGCAGCTAGAGGCATGTGGGACCGGAAAGGGCGGAGCCCAAGAAGGATGGACGCGAGGAGGAGGCACCCGCCAACGACGATGGCGAAAATGATCGCGACAGGGGAATAGCCACAGGTGACAACCTCATCGCCTATTTCACGGGTACCATTCTGATCAAAGGGGATTATCTCAACGAAGAACAGGCTCTGGGAGACGAGCCAGTGGAGGACGGCGGAGACGGCTAATAGAGGAAGGCTGTAGCGATATGGAAGAGAAAGATAGTAAGTCGAGCGCTGCTGGCCGCGGGGCCAGGATACGCGGAGAGGCTTTTTCTTCGTAGCGTAGTTATCGTATTCCACGGCACTAAGCATGCAAGTAAGCAGGCCGTTGTACATGAAGTAGGCAATGGAAACGAGAATCTGAGGCGTGTTCGCCATAAGGATCATGGAAAATATTCCATTCGTCGTGGCTTCCATGTCCAGGCCGGAGAGAATGGTTGCGGCAGAAGGATCACCTAAGCCGCTGTCCCAGATGCTCTGTGAGCCGTAGGCTTCGTTGAAGTCTAGTATTCCGAGGCGAAGTACATATATCGCTGGTATCAGCATTAACACAAATCTATTTCCGTCAATAAGTGGGATGCAGCATTGAGGGAGGACCTACATTGTTATCGTGCAGACCCAGCGCGTTAAACTAGCAGCCTGGAACCATCGCTTCCTTGGAAGCAGACGTAACGGGAGCGTCTTTTGGTTATTGTTTATATCCATCTGTTCCTCCTTCTTTCGCAAACGCTTCTTCCAGCCTTGAGTCCTCTTGTCCACAAGCGGCTTGGACATCAAACATGAACCCGCGGTAGTAAAATCAGGCCGGGTAAGAAACGATGCAATCGCATCCCCGATGGTAAGGAAAACATCCTCCCGAGTATCGCGAGCCGTGAATAGCGTGCAGATCAGCTTGATAATGTTGCACCCGATCACAATGATACAGATTGGCGGACTAAAAAACAGCTGACAAGTCTCCTCTGTTGTAAGAGTCATGCAGTGGTCAACCAGGTACGTTTCCCCTGACCTGTCTGATTGCTGGTCTGATATAATGCATCGCGGCTCGTATCCATGAATCTTGACATTGTCAATGAAAGAAGCGTTAGGCCAGTTCGAACGATCATCCAGTTGGGCTTGCAACTGCTCGACGGTGGGGTCTTGTTCTAGCAGGTCGTTGAGACGCTGGGTATCCGGTGTGTTCGGTATCCCATAGTGGCCAATCGTCAACCACCCTTTCGATAGATAAGTTTCGCCAGGGGATGTGGGTATTTCGACATGCATTCGAGGGTTCCACCACTCAAACCCTCTCGCTGTCCAGTCCGCAGTCATTTGCTCGACCTTGCTCTTACCGCAATCGTACTCATAATTGCAAAGCCATGAAAATGAACTTCCTGATTTGTCGTCGAAGCTCTTTGCGTTTCCTCGTCCAATCCAGGACATGGGTTCACCTTCCGACATTGAGGAGTTAGTCACCAAAACAACCATTCGCTGTCCGGAGACATAGTCTTGGGCAAACGTGTCGATGCATTCCTGCTTCGACATAGTTTTAAACTGCGACTCGTCGATCGCAGCATTGTAAAATGGCAACTCAACACCGGCATTCTGAAGAAAACATTTTTCAAAATCTGTGGAGTGGTTGCCGTTGATTGAACCAGCGTGCCCTGAGAGCACCGTGTACTCCATAGGGCCGAGTGAGAAATATACGGCAGAGTTGTAACTAAACAATCATTAGCCACGCTCGCTAAGATACAGGTGTCGAGTCCAACATCAGATGAATAGGCAGGGAGGTTATGATCAGGATCCATCCCAAAACCTGCCTCTTCCCCCTCTGCCAACGGAGGAGATTCCAGATGTTTGGAATGCCAATCTTTACCCAAACTCTTTTCTCATGCGCTTCATCGACCTGCGCTCTCGAAGGCGAAGCCAGACACTGCATACAATAGTTACTCGCACCAAGCATAGCCGTGCTGAGGATGTTGATGATCAAATGCAGTCCTGTAGACCAATTCTTCGCGACAGAGCATTTCCCCATGTACAACGAGGCGAACGCAAAGTCCGTCTCACCATTCCTAGAATATGCGATGCCGGCTGCGATGATGGTGAGGATGATATTCAGCGTGAGGACAGAACCAATGACCCAGGAGCAGATAACAACGCCTTTGATCCAGTCGCGGGAGTGGGTAAAGGCGGAGTCAGTCTCGTGCAATTCAGACTTCCTTGAGAACGATCGCCAAGAATAAGACGTTAGATGTGAGAGGAATTTGGGTTTCTCGTCTATTCGCCCCGTGTCGAGGTCGCGTCTGCGGGAAAACATAGCTGCATTGAGATGGGATGCTATCGCAGGCGTGCGCTACTCACTCCTCGAAAAGGTCTCACATCGATGAGAGCAAAGATGATGAAAGGGTTGATGATGGAAGTGAAGGGAATTTATTTTCAGGGTCGAGGCTGAGGCATCTTGGCAGGAGCTATCTTCTCCATCTTTGGACGATCGCCGACGATGCAATGCTTTTGTTTCGCCCACGCCAAAAGAGCCAAGACAGTTCAACTCCAGGTGACGTCAAGGGATGGGACACAATTGGGGGCGGAAGAAGGAGTTGAAAATCGAACCATGAATCTTGGATTAATATTGCAGGCCTTGGTTTGGTGAAGATCTCAGATTATCGCACCAGACAATGGCTGGTTGCGGCGTACGACCGTACTATATATATTTCGCCCCCGCACACATGCGAGGATCAATGATTACGTCGAGTATCTAAACAACGGGCTCAGGTCACCCATCTCCGAAAGCTCATGCTCCGTATACTTCGCTCGAATCTCAGTTTCATCCATTGCGGCCCTTTTCGCATTGATCCGCTTCAGGATGAAAAAGTAGATCACTGGCCAAATGCACCCGAAGACCGCCAGCATCCCCATACTGATACCGAAGCCGACAGGGTACGTCGGCGCATGGCTAGAGATGTAGATGTTTGAGCCGACAATCTGGTAGAGATATTAGCGCATAGTTGGAAGCCGGATTTGAGAGGACTTACACCACCAAGTTGCGAAAAACTGATCATCGCACCAATTCCAACCGCTCGCTTCATTGTACCAGCGCAATTGAGGGATATCCATGCAGTAACGGCAGGTGAAATCGGATACAGGCCTCCAGTAACAAGGAATACACCGAAGAGCGTCACCCCAGGGACTGACGGGTATCGGACACTGACGATAATAATAATGAAGCCGGCAAGAGCCATCAAGTTAGGCAACAAGACTGAAAGCATCCTCTGTTGGTACCGGTCGGCCGCCCAACCTGATATCGCAGTCACCAAACATGCGAATGCATATGGAGGGACTGTCATAGCCTGGGCTTCCGCTGCGTCATAGCCGAGGTTCCTGATGATGGTTGGTAGAATAAAGGAGTACCCATACACAGTTACGCACAGGGTAAATTCGATGAGCACAACCGCATAAATGTGAAATGATTTGAAGGCGGTGGCGGCATGCTTCCACGAGAACCCTGACTGCTCGGCAACTCCGGTTTCACCTCCAGCGGAGTATTTGTGACGGAGAAGGAGGAATCGTTTCTCCTCCGGGGCTAGCCATTTGCCCACCTTTGCGGGCGTAGGGTGTACAAACCAGAAAGCTCCAATGGCCAGCAGAACCGTGAAAACGCCTGCGTATGTTAGCCATCAGGACGTGCAGGGGAGCACAGACAGAGTTACCTTCAATACAATAGATGAATCGCCACCCGCGATAGCCCCATGTGTGATCCAGTTGCCCAATTCCATATGCCAACAGTCCAGAGAAAGCACCGGCAGCAGAGGCTCCAGAATAGAATATAGCCATCCGAGAGTGGACCTCCTTGGGTGAATACCATGCTGTAAGCACAACAGAGCAACCAGGAAACACGCCAGCTTCAAACACACCAAGAAGCACACGGAATGCGGCCCAGCCACTAAAGTTGTTTTGCAAAGAGGTAAAGACCAGAATGCATGCCACCGACAGAAGAAGGAATGGTAGCCATATCCTCGGTCCAAATCTCTGCAGAGCGATATTCGATGGAACACCTCCAAGAGCGTACGTGACGAAGAAGATAGACAAGCATGTATTCCACTGCTGACTGCTCAGCCCCAAGTCTGATTCCACTCCAAACAGTCTAGCGTTTCCTGTGTCAAGTCAGAAAGGAACTTGTGTGGACGTTGGATATACATACCAACGTTCGTGCGATCAATATAGGACATAAGGTAGATCAGAATCAACTGCGGCAATACATGCCAGCTGCACAGTGTTAGTCGCAGCAAATGGCGTTTCAGAAAGCTGAACTTACTCTACTTTCCGAACAAGCTTCTTCAATCGCTCACCAGAAAAGTGCTGGCTAAGCTCAAGGTATTCATGGTATTCTGAGTGTTCATCTCCAGGCTTTCCTGGAACCACATCCTGCACAGAAGTGGGCCGCGAGGGAGTCTCGAGCATCTTCTCTTCACGAACGCCGTCGTCCCTGTCGTAGTCCATGGTAAGATGTAGACACTAATGCAGGCGGTGCAAGTTCATTGAATGATGGGCACAATTCATGCGCAGGCATGACCGGCGCTTTATAGGTGGGAGTCACAGATAGGAAGAGAGGGTCACGAGCCGCCATGGATGGTACTGACGGTTCGGGAGATAAAGCCTTTGATTGATAGGGACTTCCCCGCAAAAGGATGAGGTTGGAGATATCCGAGTTTCATCAAACACGTGGATCTGCTTGTGATAGGATGGAGTCCTGGAGATTTTAGATACGGTGCAAAATCCCGAGCGATTATCGGGCGCTAGGGCGAAGATTTGGGGTAACCTTGAGGGGAGTATTCGGGGCCTAGGACTAGGGCCCGATATCACCGTTGCCGGTTGGCCGGTACGCGGTTTGATTTGTCAAATCGTTATCTGTGTGGAGATCGTGGACTGGCAGGGATATCGATACTCCAACTCACATGTCGCGAAAAGGCGTGCTCGAAGACTCGATATATAATAGCGGGCACGGTTCTGCAGAGTCTTACGCTCTACTGTTATCACCTATCACTCTCATCGAACATCAATAAGCAAAATGCCCAAGATAACCATTGTTGGCGCCGGGTACGTGCTCGCTGAGACCATTTGAACTGTCGCTAACGGACACAGCATCACCGGCATGGCGATCGCTAGCATGCTGTCAAGGTCGAACGAGGTGACGATCGTTGCGCGCAATCTTCCCGGCGACAGTGAAAGCCGAGAGTGGTCCAGTCCATGGGCAGGTGCTTGCTTTCTCGGTCTTGACGGTTCTACTCCCTTCGAACAGAAGCTACAGGCAGACTCCTTCTCATATCTGTGGAGTCTTGCGAAGTCCGATCCAGAATCAAGTGTCAGGGTACGGTGTGCGGTGCACGGTTTATGGGTTACGCTGACAGGAATGTCAGATAATCGAGATGCACGATTTACAGGATGAGACACCGCTAGAGAAGGTCTGGTACCGGGATATGATGCCAGAGGTGGGTCAAGCGCACGTATGCAATAGAGCTGCGTTGACGGGTTGTTAGTTTCGAGTCATGGACCAAAGTGAACTGCCAGAAGGCACAAAACTGGGAATGAGCTGTGAGTTCAGTAGCTCCCTAGGGACTTGACCGGTGCTGATTTGTAGACAAATCGGTCGTTATTACGCCCGCCGTCTTTCTTCCATGGCTACGAAAGCGGCTGGAAGCATCCGGAGTGAAGTTCGTTCGGAAGGACCTCAAATCATTATCCGAGCTCAAGGGCTTCGGGCACGAGGTGCTTGTCAACGCGACCGGCTTTGGCGCAAAATTTCTGGCAGACGTTGCTGACCAAGAGGTTCAACAAATCCGAGGGCAGACTGTGCTGGTGAAGACAGGGCACGATAAAATCTTCATGCGACACGGGAAGGATTACACGTATGTCATTCCACGACTCGATGGGACAGCGATCCTGGGTGGGATCAAGCAAGTCGGCGAGACGTAAGTGTCACCCTGGCCTCAACCGGCCGCTGCTAATCGCGGTTTGCAGGTATTCCGAGGTGGATCAGGATATCAAGTTGGATGTGAGTACCCTGAGCCAATGTTATCAAGCCCCGGCTGACATGATAGATCCTGCGACGCGTCCACGAAAATCTGCCACAGGTGTTCCCCGGTACCCAACCCGGAGACTTCGACATCGTTCGCGACAATGTTGGGATTCGGCCAGGACGGTCACCGGGTGTTCGGGTGGAAAAGGAGATCATCGACGGACAGAATATTGTTCATGCATACGGTACTGGAGGTGGCGGGTACGTGTTCAGTTTCGGGTTGGCAAGGGCTGCTGGGACAATGGTCAATGACTTTTTGTTTGCTCCGCCGAAGTCAAGACTATAGACGATCGAGGGCAGTTTTCTGCATGAGCTCTAAATTAGTATCACGATGAGATTAGCGGCAGTGCAATATGAATCTTGAAAGCATGAAGATGACAGTTTCTGGTGAGAGCGGGAGAATTGTTCACACGAAGAATGGCGGCAGCGAAGGGACCAAATACTGCCATGTGTCTCCGTCTCCGTTTTCACCTCTATTTAGGCCTAGCGCTGAGCATGGTCCCACGTGACTCACAAATTTATCTGCGGAGGGGTTGTATCATTAACAACTTCCATAACCATCGCAAGCGTGCAAAATGCCTGATCTAAATCTCGGATTACTATCCGATATCACGCATACACGTTATGTGATTCACCTGTCTGACGGCAAGCGTCTAGTGCTCTTCCGCCTCCCATCCATCGATACGACCAAACGCCCTAGGACGCGAAACGAAAGTAGGGATGGATGGTCATACTATGCGATGGAAGCCGAGTGCCCTCATGCAGGTGGTCCCATGGAAGATGCCCAGGTTGACATCGAAGATTCCGCATACGTCGCCTCCTGCCCGTGGCATGCGTACGATTTCAATGTGGAGACGGGCCAATCCAGCGTCGGCATCAAAGCCTGCACATTCCCAATCGACGTCCACGGAGAGCAAGCGATATTGACCTACGATGCAGATGATGTCTCCATTGCGAAATTGGAGCCTGTGAGCGAGAAGATCAAACTCAAGACCCCCTGTTCAGACTCAGCCGTAGTCGAGCCCACAGCAACAGACTCCTCCGGAAAAGCACAGTATCTGGAGGATTCTGCTACTTTATGCGACTGGTGTGCGCACATTCTGACTACATCGAATGCCGAACACAAAATCGAGCTTACTGCCCACCTTTTCAAAATATTTACTGAGAGGGAGGGCACTTCTTCGCCGATGCCGATCTCCGGCCCAACCCCAGCATCGCTGCCTCCCACGCCTCCAAGAGAAAGACTCGTTGAGGTTCGACCCGGGGCGATGCAAAAACCTGGGAGAGGGGGCACTCTGAAAAGTAGAATAGCAATGCTGCATGCTCTTGCCAATATTGAACAATGGGCCATTGACTTGGCTATCGACATCTGTGTGCGCTTTGCAGAATTCCATACCAGCCCAACTGCCCCTGAATTTGCCCGTGAGCTGCCACGCACGTTCTTCCATGACTGGCTCAAGGTGGCCAACGATGAAGCCAAGCACTTCTCCCTACTCCGAACCCGCTTGGAGGAAATGGGCTCATACTTTGGTGCCCTTCCTGTCCATCACGGGCTGTGGGAGTCAGCGACCAAGACTGCCCATGACCTTCGAGCGCGAATCAGCATTATAGCCCTAGTGCATGAAGCCCGCGGCCTCGATGTTAATCCGATGACGATCGCAAAGTTCCGCGCCGCCCGTGACGATGAGAGCGTTCAGGCTCTGGAGATCATTCATAGCGATGAAATCACACATGTCACTACCGGCCATCGCTGGCTCAGCTGGATCTGCCAGGAAGAGAAGACCGATCCTGTTGAGGTCTTCCGCTCTAATGTCCGAAAGTACTTTGTCGGCGGCCTCAAAGAGCCCTTCAACCGGGATGCTCGCGCAATGGCAGGTCTTGACGGTCGCTATTATGATGACCTTGTTTACTAGTCCGAGTGAACTTTCTCCACGGAGTATTCCGCTCACGCAAATGGTCACAACGATCCTCTACATCAAACTACCCCGTACGCAGCCATGGCTCCACTGGGGCCTAGACTCCTTTGCACCATTAACGTCAACATAACTCATTCGGCGCTTAACAGCTCTATGTTGCAACACAAGTCTAAGGCTATCGTACAATTACATGCGGAGTTCATCAATAGGACCCATGGACGGGTCCCATACGGTCGCTCTCTGCCCCATCACCTCCTTCCACTCCGACGAGGCAAGAATTCGATCTGCGTACCGGGCCAGCTGTTCAGGAACCAGCTCCTCCAGGGAGATATCCCGTAAGCGGGCAATAAACGGCACAACATGCGCGTCCAGCACTGTCGGGCCGATCGCGTTGCCAAATATCCAGGTGCCACCCTTACTATACTTGTCCCGTAGCTGCACGATCTCTGTCAGAAAAGCAGTCGTCTGCTTCGTCATGCTATACCCATCGGAGAGATTCATGGACGCAATTTCCCTCTGCTTCCGATGGCTGATGGCAGTCAGTAACATTAGACTTTTTGTGGTTCAGGTCCAGGGACTTACCGGTCGCGTTTATACTCCAGTGCCTGGCGGTGGGCGGGTGTGATGTCATGGCTTGTTAAAAAATCTTCAACCGCGGGATTGGGACTGCTGAGACCATCAAGGTGGTCGTTCAATTCTGACAGTAATCGACATATCTCAGTCTGATGTTCTTTGGGGAGTAATGCAGGATACTGGTCGCAGATCCAATACACTATCCCCAGGGAGTCGGTCAAGGGCGACGGGAACGACTTGGACGTGAGCGTGGGCACCTGTCGCACGTTACCCCTGCGCCTCCCGCAACTTAATAGAGTTCACTACATACCCTCCCCAATGGATTCACATTGAGAAGATACCATTCGCGCAAATTCTCATTCCTCTCGATGTTCACCAGACGATAACCCAGACTAGACAATTCCCGAGTCGGACGGGATTTTCCCCGCAGAGCAAAGACAATGGTAAATTGAACGACAATCGACTGGATGGAAAAAGGATAGATGTATAGACACGGATCAGCTTCGCTTCGGCGTATCTTTTTCCAGAATCGCGCAGCAGCTGTCATAGTCGATTGTCGGTGTGGCAGCTAACTTAGTAGGGAGTCGTTACTTGACACTGACAGGAATGCATGGGGGCAGTGGGCTGTGCGTCAGTCGATGATCTTCGGGAAATCCCGCCAGTCGCCTCTGCCTTGATTCTCTTGCTTTCTAAATTCTGGAATCTGACCGTCTCAAGCCTCCACCGGACTGCCCTGACCCCTCCACATGGCTGCTTAGCCTGTCTGGCTTATAGTGCGGACTCTTGGCCGCTCCGCCGGTGTTTGACTTGTGTTTCTTCACAACACCCTACCCCTGAGTCTGAAGAATATTCACCTGTTTAGGCATCTTAGCTAAGCGGACTACCCCGTATTCTTGTCCTTATGAGGGTGTACACAGGTCACGCCACCTCAATAACGTGGCCGCGTGACACTCATCCCTTTCACATGACCGCCAAGACCATTAATCAGCAATAACGTGACACGCGAGCTCCTTTTCTCTGAAACTTATTTTTCAGAAACTTAATTTCGCTTACATTTCTTAAAGTATTTAAAATTACAAGTGATTTGCAACCAGTTTTTAGCTGATTACTGCTCGCCATGAGTACTCAAGGTGATCTATTCGAGTTTAACAACCTTGTCGAATCAAGCCCAGAGCAGGAATCTGATATGCTGGTATTTAGTTATATCAAGTACTTAGCAACTGCTTACTAACTACTAATTAGGATGGCCCCATTCAACTAACAAAGTCAAAAAGCAATCCTCTTCTGACTTTGAAGATTGAGTATATTGATGACTTACCAGAGTATCCAGCCAGTCATATACATGGATACACATATGTTATTGCATGCCAAGGGCGTTCACAGAGTGAAATGGAACAGCTTGTACATGAGGTAATCCTAGTACTTAGTAACTAGTTCCCAACTACTTGCTAACTACCAAAGATCCAATATGCAAGACGACAACAGCATGGGCCTCGGAAACCAGTCCAATGCCTCTTTCTTGACTGTTTAGTCAAACGATGGACTTGGAAATGCTCTGGTATCTACGCATGCGAATTTTTGAATCAGAATCTCCAGTCATATCACCATACTACTGTTGATGAAGATACATGGCGCCAGATCCAACAATCACAGAGAGAGATTGAGATTCTAGAGTCTGACCTTGGCAAGCGTAATGCATTTAGGTATCTAGATAATCTTTAAGTACTTGATGACTGATTGCTAACTGCTTAATAGCTACTTTCGGTCAAAGAAGACTTTCTTTAAGAATAGCCATGCCTGTATTGACCAGCTTCCAACTTGCAAGCCAGTTTTCAAACGGAGAATACATGCGGTCTGTTTTAAACTACTCCTAAATACTTCTTAAGCACTATCTAACTGCTTTAGAATGTTCATGGACAATACGAGCCCTATATTGGGTGTGTCAATGAATCGCCCTATGATTTTTTGACACAACACCATAGAGGGGGTATTCAGGGCCATACAGTACTTGACTTCCAGTTTCTTGAGGATCTTTTTAATAAGGATATCATGCCAGCCACAGAGGAATGTGGTATCCTTGAACCTCTATCAACCCGACGAAAATACTGCGGTAAGTACTTACCAAGTACCTAGTAACTGCTAGCTTACTGTTATCAGATAGAGATCATCCTCAAGGATCTGGGCGATTAAAGCACACCCCTTGTAATGTTATTTTTACTGCCTTGGTTCCTGTGGATATAGGACAATGCCCATATGTCTTATTTACCTCTCAAGGTGTTCATAAGCATCCTCCACCACCACCAAGTAAGGCACCAGAGAGGATTTTACAGGGGATAAAACAAATTGTGGAACAAATGCAAGACCCAACTTTAACTACAGGCGAGTACTTGGTAACTGCTTAACAAGTGGCTTCTAACTAATTAACTTAGCCCAATTCCTCCGAAATCCACAGCTTGAAGCATTTTGTCAGCAATTTAATGCTTCAACACTATCAGAGATCCACTCTAGTTTTTGCAACAAAGACCGAATTTCGGCTATTATTCAGAAACAGCGCCTACTTTCATATCCAAATGGACAGGGTATTAATGGCGTAATATTTCTTCAGAATACTAACCAGAATCTCAAAGTAAGTGCCTTTTAATTACCTGCCAAGTGGTTAATGAGTACTTACCAAGTACTTAGGACTATATTCAAGAGCAGTACCAAGATTCACATGGTACTATGGTTCTTTGTGGCTATAAGGAACAGATTAATCTCCTCTCACACCTTTCTTCTTTTGAAGTTGACATGTCCTACAAGCGAATTCGATCTAAGGACATGAATGAGGTGCTTTTTGCAACATTCCTACCAGACCAATGTAAAAGTAAGTACTGTTTAAGTGCTATATAATCACTTACTAACTACTAGTATATAGTTATTACCCTACTGCGAGTCTTTACTAGTCTTGACTCTACAGAAGGTTATTACTTGCTTTTTAAGCGAGTTTTTCATCTTGTTGAAAAGGTCTCCCAAAAGCCAGTCCTATTTGATTCAATCCATGGGTCTGGGATCCATGGTATTATTGTTGATATGGATACCAAGCAATATACTGGTAGGCGATTATCAAGTAGCTGGCAAGCACTTACTAACTACTTAGGACTTGGTCAATACCTTTCTCAGGTAGACCCGCAACACCGAGCAACTACCTGGCAGTTACAGCACATGATTGTATTCTGCAGAGTTCATTTTCAACGGACTATCCTAGCTACAATTGGAACTAGGAATCAAGGCTCTGCTCTTTGGAGCCGTATGATGAGTCTGTTAGACTGCAAATCAGAGGAAGATTATGATACTTTACTGGACCTTTTTATAAGTATAAGTACTTACCAACTGTTTGAGACCTGGTTGCTAACCGCTTTAGAGTATGAGAGTGTGGATGTCCAAAACTGGGCTATCCAAAAGAAAAGTGCGGTGATTAAGGCAGGCCTAAATAAAGCTTGCTCTAAGATCCAGCCTTATTACTTTGATATCCTTCGAAACCATACAAATGCTGTTGAACAGTCTCATCAAAAGTCATATGCTTCCGGGAAGTATTTAACTCTAGTTGAAGCAGTAAAAAAGTAAGTCTAAGTACTTCCTAATCACTTACAAAGTACTTTATTTCCAAGAACTAATATTCCCTAGTTCTGCGAAACTAGATAAAGATGATATTCTCCAATATCAGCAGTTTACCCAGTTTAATATCCATCACTCATATCGGACGTCAAACATGGAAGCCAATTACCTTCGTCTTATGAGCCGAGAAAGTATATATACATAGCAGGTGGTTACTAACTGGTTGCTAACTACTGATACAGGGAGCCGTAAACGCCAACGATCTGCCTCGTCTAGTACTCCAGAGCTACAGCCGCAGAATACAGCAAGGTCACGGTCACAGTCCTCGCGAAATAGTGATAATCAGTAGGGTTTACCCCATAGTAACTGCTTGGCAAGCGCTTACAGATTGGTTAGGTCACTTCAATCTTCGCAGAGCCTTCGACAGGTTGCTTCTACAAATGCTCTAAGTCTAGAGCAGCGGCGTCAGGAACTTGAGCTTCGAAAGCTAGAGGTAGAAATAAAGCAACAAGAGGAAAAGGCTCGCCTCCAGGAACTTGAAAATGGCAGGCTACAGCTTGAGAATGAAAAGCTAGAGCTTGATCTTATGGAGCGAAGAATAAGAATACAAGAATCATAATCAAGTGGTTTATAACTGATTAGCTATTACTTAATCTAATTTCATTGAAACACTAATGCTATATATATATTAATGTTATTGTCTACGTTCTTAAAATATATATTACTTTTAGGTACTTTAAACACTTAGCAAGTAGTTGAGAAGTACCTATAGTATCTACAACCAGTTAGTATATATATATATATACTCTATAGAAGAAAATTTACTCTCTAGTATTTACCACTTAATAACCACTTATGTATTGGTTATCTACTTATTTGATCCACAGATCCCTGGTAGCTAGGTACAAGACTTTCATGTTCGCGAAATTTTAGCTAGCAGTTGTTAACTAGTTACTAAGCAGTTCCCTCCTCGCTTCCCTCCTTCTCAGGCTCCTCAGTTGCAGCACGGGGGTGGAGGTCACCACAGTCGAACAGGACAAAATGGTCGCATTTGTTGATGTCCTTGCAGCAGTTGACACGGGTACCACAGGACTCGCACGGCACAGAGTGCCCCATGCGAACCACCTCAGCTCTCATGTTAGTCACATGAACCTAAGAGCTAATTAGTTTCCGAGCAGTTGAGAAGCAGTTAAGAACCACCTACGGTCCCATCCTTCTTCTTGGGCAGAGAAGGCAGAGCACCAACAGAAGCACCAGGACTTGCCACCGCACTACCCACACCAGCCTTGGAGGAATCACCTGGCTCCACACCCGCGAAGAGCCCCTTGTACCATTCTAAGTAGTTATTAGCCACTTGATAAGCAGTTGAGAACCACTCGGGCCACCTACTTGCAGCCTCGTCAACTGATTCCTGCGAGGCACGTCCACCAAGATTTCCAGCAGGTAGCGAAACATCCTTGTGTGAGCCGACATGGGTACGCAGGTTGTTGGTAGATTTGTAGTTGTGCTAAACAGTTCCCAAGCAGTTAGTAAGTGGCTACCAAGCAGTAGATAACAGTCTCACATGGGCCTTGGAGCAATCGGGGATTCTGCAGAACATTTCGCCGTAGTAAAAGTAGAGACAGTTGTCCGTGTCCTAAGCAGTTCCCAAGCAGTTAGCAAGCGGTTAAAGCCATAAAAGATAACACAAGGAGGGAGACTCACGTCTTCGTACTCAGGCAGCTCCAGGCGCCCGGCTTCGACTTCGCGGAGGTACCACTGATACCACTTCTAAATCGATAATTAAGCGATTATAATAGAAAGGGGGCTTGAGATACTGATTATTAGGAAGTTTCAAAGTGCTTAACTCACGTTTTTGGAAAGCGCTGCCATCATGAAGTTGATGGTGTTGGTAAGAGTTCTGAAAGAGGTGGTGTGGATCGAAACTTTCCCAAAGCCACGTTGTGGGTCACCTGACCGCCAAGCCTTCTACTAATTATTTTCGTGGGGCGCGACCGAAAATTCGAGGCCTCGTCACCTGTAACCACCCTTATGAGGCCATACCACCGATTAATTAACATCCGACAGCCATGTACCTGTCGCCAAGATACTGACCGTTCGCGGCGGGACGCCGTTGGGATACCTCCTGTTTCACCTCACTTATATATACCTCCGCACTCAACCCTCTCTCGGAATGCTTTTCCAACCACGCCCTTCTTTTCTCTCGCAAGCTATTGACTAGCTGCGACTTCCATTCACTTCTTTTCTTGTTTACCTTCGTTACTAAAAAATCAATATGAAATACGCTCTCTCCTTTGCCACAACCCAGCTGCTGGTCAGCTCGGCTGTCGCCCTTCCCTCTCTCTTCCCTCTCACTGACAGGACTTTTCCCTGGCACATTACTGTCCCCAAGGGCTCTGCCCCTGTGAAGCGTCAGAACCTCCCCACTACATGGGACCCCCCTTCTGACCTCGTCACTCCTTTGGAAGAAGTGTGGCAGCACCAACTCGACACCTACTCCGATCCTCTCGGCTTCAAGAACTACGGCTATGATCAGGTTATCGCCGGCGGCGGCAAGATCAACTACTGTGTGCGCTGGGACTCCTCCGCCACCGTGACCGCTGCCCAACGCGACCAAATTGCCGCAGCCGCCAGCAAGGGCTTCAACAAGTGGATTTCCGGCCTTGCGGGATTCGACGGGTGGCCATACGACACTGTTGATGTGAACGTCGTCGGCTACGCCGTCAGAGATACTGGTCTCTTGGAAGGCGACACCAGTGGGATTGACGTGTACACCACTACCGACGCGGATGGAGTTCCCGAGTGCGATCCGGCCTGTGGACGATTCTTTCACCAAGACGGCGACTACAGCGCTTGCCCAGGTGGTGCGGAGCGACACTACGGTATGTTTGGGTTGCTTCCAAATCGCGATCATTCACCAAAATGCTAATTTCTTCCAGATCAGAGCCTCTGGCTCACCGACGGCTTGAGCGGCGGATTCGGTGGTGACTGGGGCCAACAAGTCGGCCAGGAGTACTTCATGCAGCTCGTCGAGGAAGAGAACATCCACATCTACCTGCACGAAATCGGCCACACCTTTGCCCTTGATGGTACGTGATTGTAGCCCTCTTTCAATTCCTCCCCAAAATCTAGCGCAGCAAGACTGACCAAACCCAAGACTTCTACGACTGGACCCCCACCGGCGTAACCAACTTTATCATGCTAGCAGGCAGCGCGACGGAAATAACCGAATTCGACTACTGGATGCTGCGCGACTGGTGGCGCAACCTCAAGGACCGCTACGATCTCTCCGCTGCGGGCTCAAGCTCCGACTCTTCCTCCGGGTCATACAACGAGACTGAAACCGAGGTCCCCGAGACGAACAACGACATCGTCTCCATCCTCCCCGTCAGTGAGACGTCTGCCCCTGTTGTCCCTGCCCCAGTCACGCCCACGGCTCCGGTCGTGCCTACCGCCGCGCCCACATTCACTGCTGCTCCCACATTCACTGCTGTCCCTACCGCTACCCCTGCTCCTGAGGCACCTGGTGCTGGTGAAGAGGAGGAAACTGGATCCGGAGGACACCACTGGGGCGGACACACCTGGGGTGAGCACCCGTGGTTTAGCGGGCACGGCTGGAACTGGTGGGGCAAGGCGCGCGCTTAAGCACCCAGCTTGAGGTGGTGTTGGTGGCGTAAGATGGAGATGTAGGTCGGCGGCTCGGCGTTGGGGATGAATTGTAGTGGCAGTGTAATGTAGTATATAGCTAGCTGTATCTGAGTAGCACCTAGCAGTCAAAACAAGACTCGGATATTAGTTCAAACGATTTTACTCTTGTATTAATATAGTAGACCCGATTTCCACGGCTATTAACAACATCCGTTCACCACCCGCGGACTTGCGACGGCAGAGCCATATGTGATGGGGCTCTTTGGCCCTAGACCGTTCTGTTACGGTGTTCCTGATTGCTCCTGACATTCCCCCATCTTTGAGCTTACTGGCGGAGAGAGAGTTTACTCGGGGTTAGAAGTTAGGTATGAGCGGGGAACTCTGGACAATAATTTGATACTTTGACTGTTTCTTGCAGACCCTACACCCATTATATAGCTGCGGCAGACTGTGACAGAGATAATCGGATAGCTGATAAACCGAAAAAGAGGAGGAGGAAACGTGAAAGGGCGGTGCAGAACGCTGCTCAAGCGACAACTAAATGCTGGATCAATAGCGTAAGTTATCGACCTGTGTAATGAGTAGCTGGGACCAACTATCAGATCGGTATTGGGGCCGTCATCCCTAACTATAGGTCTAAGATTTAGGAGGACTGGGTGACCATGCTTTGAGACCATGTTGATGCCACAAAGGCAGATCGCCCAGCAGCTGGGCACGTTGGCGAAGCGCGAAGTCCAAACCCCGGTGATTGAGCATACAATATATTATTATGACTGGAGGGGGCGTAGTAACGAAGTCATACTTTCAAGTTATCCATCAGCATCCCAGATAGCCACCCATGTAGAGTCAACGTCACGAGTTGAAGAAGGCGGGATGAATGGTTGATATAGTACCTCAGTCGGCATTCAATACTATGCAGGCAAGCGAGATGCAGCCAAACAATCTAGTGTCACATGGCTAGGTATAACATTTCCGCATTGACTAATGCTCGTGTTTGCCGTTAGAGCGTGGAGCTCTAAGTGTCGTTGGCAAGGTCTTGCTTGTTAGTCCCAATCTCAAGCGACGTTGACTCAGCCGACGCCCCTGAGCAGTTCGTCTACAAGGGTATGTCAAGGCAGGGTCTATCTAGTAACCTCATTTAAGGCCTAATATTCCGTTCCCTAGCCCCGACTTAGGTCCCCATCGGCAATTTCCTCAAGAGAATGCAGCCTGCGCAACTCCCTTGCAGTCCTGGCCTCGCCATTGTCCTTCAACCTCCCGAGAACTTCTTGTTTGGACCGTGGCTTATGTACTGACCTTACCGCAGTCCTCCAGTCTCGATGCTTGATAACCCACCGCCGATAATTATAGTCGACGAATTTATGCTCATCATCAGTGTTATCCGTCCAATCCCTACTCCCCTTGAAGCGTATATCCCCATAGACCAGTATATAAAGTGCCACAAGGGCGCCAACAATGTAGACGCCAGTGACAATGAGCGGCTGGACCCAGGAGGGGGTGTCGCGTTTTTCACCCTCGGGGGTATCGGAGGGAATGAAGGGGGTAATGATCAGAAAGGTGTTGATTATGGTAAAGAAAACGATAACGAGGTTCCGGATGGAGGAGTGTTTCATGACCTGGAACCGGTAAGGGGTGTCATAGCCCGTGTTGAGTCGATCGGCGGATTTGGTCTCGTACTCGTCCATTCGTTTCGGTATGTAGCGGGCGCCAATTCCTAGTATGACTGGAAAGATTGTTTTAGTAGGGTGCCTAATTCCAAGGGGGCGATAACGCATACAACAAACGATGGCATGGCCGTAGGGATACATGGTAAGAGTTGTCCGAAATGGATTGACGGAGGCAATTGTGATACAGGTGATCAGGGCCTGTAAAACCAAGCCTCCTGCCGGAGTACCGAGGTTGTCCCATTGAGCAATCCCATATTTTGAGCTCCGTCCGAAAAACTTGAAGAATGGAATCACACGGTATTGGGCTATGTCTCGGTTCACTCCATCACTGTCAGTTATATGACTAGTTTAGAGGCAAGGAATCGAGCCAAACCTCTGGCATTTGTAAATGTCACGCCAACCAGATTTCCAGCAGCGGTCAGGGCTATACACACATAGATCGCACGGGTTGCCGCAAGGGTATTTGAACTTCCAAAGACCTGCCGGAGGAACGAGACGAGACATTAAAAGGTGATTTTGAAGCGTAAGTCAAACCACTATACCTGGATCGCAAAGTCCGCGGTAACGTTTCGGCCCGTGAGGTTTCGTACTCCATCGGTGATGACGTTGAAGTCAAGAACCAAGAACTAAGCATCGGTTAGTAGAAGGTCACAGGTTCCGTCAATCGGCGACATACCACGAACAAGTTGAAACTTATATAGAGTGTGACTACAACACTGACCGCAATCAAAGCACCCTTCTTCAGAACGCGTCTCTTATCCCCCTCGATCTCGGAAGTCACGTAATCTGATAATTCAGGTTAGCCAAATGTCCATACCAGACCCATAACGAGACTCTATGGGTGAAGGCCGTGACTTACTGGCGTTCTCCCACCCTTGATAGCTGTAAAGGACCTGAAGGATGGCCAGGGCAATATTGGTCGCTGACGCATTCCCATGGTTTGCAGTGAAATCACCTTTCCCAGCAAGAGAACCATGTATTCCCTCACGACAAGCCTTAACAAGACCAGCCAGGACGAGCACCCCTAAGAGTACCACTTTCAATACTGCAAGTGTATTGTTTGCTATGATGCCGATATTGACAAGGCGGTAATGGACCCCGCATATGGCAACCACAATAAGGCAGGCGAAGAACTTCACGAACCACTCGTCATTATCCTCCGCTTTATCAGGGTTGATATACCGGGCAAAGGTCAAAGCGTTTGATGTTGAGGTCGCAAAGGCAACGAAGAACCACGCGTAGCAGGTCGCGAATAGCAGCGGCGGAACGGGAAAGATCTTAGCAATCTAGATCCACGAGATAAACATTAGCAGCAGACCGTGGCAAAGTAAGACTAGGTGCGTAGCGAAAACAATGGCCTACATAGATAAACTCCCCACCATTATACGGCCACGCTAACCCGTACTCCAGGTAAATGTAGATGCTTGTCTTGGTCAGAAGGATTCGGGCGACCAACTGGGACTCCAGGAGTATTGCACTCACCTACAGAAGGAATAAACTCCACCAAACAACCAAAGCCCCAGTGCAGCCATCTTGTTACCAGTAAGATGGGCAACGATACTCGGAGATACAAAGATCCCACCACCAATCATCTTGTTGATGATTAGACAAGCGACGTCCAGCGTGTTCAACGGTAGTTGCTGTTTTTCTCGTATAGAGCTGCTATTAGCGATATCGCTTGAAGCACGATGATGTGGCGGCTCTTCTGGATCGGCGTGGCCCGACATTACGAGGGATGCGTGCGCCTTGCTCGAGGGGGTTATGGTGATAGGTAGGTATCATAGGACCTGATGTCGTAGTTCGGGGATAGATGGAGGCGCAGAGTACAGATAATGACGAGGAGCCTTGGGAAATGGAGCGGGGAAAGCGCAAGAGGTTGATCGACCCGATCGAACGCAGGCAGGCGCAGCCTGATGAGACTACCAGAGCCTGAATCAAGCGGCTGTATAAGTACGCCTGCCTTTCGCCACCGAGCTTCAAGGCACACAAACCTTGACCCCCACGCGTAACTGCGCCCCTCTGATCTCGCCTCAGCACTATGGCGGTCCAAATCATCTCGACCCGCTACACAGTCAATTATCGGAAACTGTACAGCTGCCTCGTTGAAAGGTTTGGTTCAGGGCAAGTGAAAGTCACCGTAAGCCTGGCATCTGTCCCTTGCTGCAGGGTATATCCTTACGCTTAGGCTACTCGGACACTCATGAACTAACAGGAAATGAACGACGGGCAAAACTGGAAGCTTGAGATCCCGCAGGAGCTGACGACGGTGCGTGAGACCATTACTCCGTATGTGAAAGTTGATAAAACGCGATGTCCCTGACAATATCTCTCTCCTCGCAGAACGAACTGATTGAAGTCATGCGCAAGTGCCAGGAGCGAAGTTGAATGGTCAAATTTGTTTGCGGTGCAAAAGTCGGCATTGCAGCTGCGAAGGATTTCTCACGTCCAGCTGTCGATATCCCTGCAATAAAGACATGCACCATAGGACGGTTGATTGGACAGTGCTTTCTTTTTCCTTCGCGAGGCTGCGGGAAGCGTCAATCCTCATTTGAAATTGCATGTAAGCACACAGCGAATCAGCTCAGCCTTCCCTCTCTCAATTTTGAGACTGGCGTTTATAAACCCTTGATATGCCGCGTGATTCTGCACCTAGGCAGTAGATATGTGACATATGTCCCACACACTGCATGATGGTAGACTCAACCACCTCGACCGATAGAGACCCCTGCACAGCCTACCCCCGAAACCTTCAGCTTCCAGTCACCGATGTCGATGCTGTTGGCTATGAGCGGCGTTTATTGCGTGCTCAGACGCGGCTCTTTGTCAATGACTGCGAAAATGAGGCTGGAGCATTCGACCTAGGCCCATCAAACTGCCAAGGTAGGCCAATGCCGACGTGGCGCTCTGATGAGCGGGCTGACAAGATCTGGTCGGCGCAATCAGGCGGCTCGAGGAAAGTGGTGTACACACCAGTACGATCGGTCGCAGAACTGGAAGCCTATCTCCTGAGAGCACGGCAAACCTCAGTCTTGTGAGTTGGGAAGGCGCAAACAATCAGGCTGTCATTAATCCCGAACAGTTTCCTTCACCAGAAGTACTCTTGGGGTCAGCTGCAGGTGTCTGCAGAGTTCCTCAAGCGGCTATTCACTTCCCTTCGCGTGCATCCGGAGTTTTTAGAGGTCCTCCTTCTCTTCGGAGCAAAGACCAAGCCTGACGAGCAGTCGTTCAGCGCATTCTTTTCGCATTGCCGACCGCTCTCAAACCTCCCACAGGGTAAAGGTCTCCATTGCAGTCATGGTGAATAAGTTGTCCCCTCCACGGGGGGAGAAAAACCAAGAATTGACCATTTTGATTTAGACATTGGGTACAACATTAAATACGTGGCACCGCATGGGCGTTCTCAACTGAAAGACCCATTTTCCGTTCGAGAGACAGGAATATATCACGGGTTCGATGTCGATAAGCAACAATCACGGTGGCTGTTCGTTCAGGCGTCGGATCACCTGAGAGAGCGTCTGAATGAGGCCTTCCGCTATTCGGATAGGTCATCGATAGAGGCGCAGATTGCGCTACATGGAATCATATTTCAAGGCCTCTTGCAAGGTTGGCGAGATTATCTTGTCTATCTAGAGGACAACTTTTCAAACCAGGCATGGCGCATGCTGACATGCAGTAATTTATGATGCTAACGTGAGGACAGTCGAATCGAGCTTTCTGTTCGCTGGTCACGGAGAGGCCGTCGGGAGAGGATATTGTTGCGGGATTCGGTGATATCCAGGCGCTGCAGCGGCTGACTGATAAACTGCACATGCTCATTCAAGTCCTGCAGCGGAACATCGAAATTGCCGAGCAAGTCCAACATTTTTTCGAACATGTCAGAAACGAGGTATCACCGCATCTAGCACAGATGTTTGAGGCGGCGGACTCCGCCATGCGGTCCTTCATCCTACAGCACCGGGTCCATAAAAGCCGGATCCAATCATTGATCGACCGTGCCGGTGGAACCGGAATGTTGGTAGGTTGCCGAAAAGCTCACGTTAAGTGCGAGGGTTTACTGATGCACACCAGGTCCAAGGCATTCTTGACATTCGGGCGACCGAAAGCAATGCGAAGATAAACACGAGAATGGGCGATCTGGCGGAGCGAACCGCTCGGGAAACGCGATCAATGTCTCTTATTTCTCTGATTTCAGCCATCTTTCTCCCGGCTATGTTTCTGGCAGTGGGTTGCAAAGGCCGAAGTCTCCCTTTCCCTTTGCTAACGGATGCAGACGATCTTCGGGACGAACTTTTTCGATTATGAGAACGGTCGTATGCGCGTAGCTTCCAATTTCTGGGTATACATTGTCCTGGTAGTGGCCATGTCGGGGATAACAGTCCTGCTTTGGCTCCTCTATCAGCGTAAAAAAGCAAAATCAGACCGGAAGTGGACAGGTGTCGAAGCAGGATGAGCGAAGCCGTGAACCGGTCTGGATCTATACCTCAAGCAACGGATTGGTTCAGCCCTAGCTGGAATTCAGCAGCCTCTTTTGGTATTGAATGTCTTTTTTCTTCTCTTTAGCCCATTTTCTTTGTAGCTCGGTGAGGTCTTTGACAAAGTCTTTTGCACTTTCTTCGGCTACTCAAACTCAGCTTGCTTGATTGTATCTGTATAAGTGCAACTTACGACTCGATCCCCCAAACTCGAGTTTTGCTTCCTTGTGCTGAGTAACATACCCTCCAGGGGGCACAGTGATACCCATCGGGAGACCGTCGTGTATAGGCAACTCGTAGTATGATAGGTAGGACATTCCTTCTAACACAACGTGACCCGGGGCACTTACGGTAGTAGGCCGTATTGATGGTTCTGACGTGACTATCCCGAATCTTCAGCGGTTTCCTTGGGTCGGATTTTTGAATCGTACCTTGAAGCATTATTAACTTCCTCAGTTCCATGGAGAGAACTGCTATGTGTATCTGGATAGGCCTAGATGGATTGACTTTCCAAAGATACTGCTCATCGACGAGAGGCTCTTCCGTCCAGAGCTGAAGTATTGCGTTTTCCAAGACCGGTCCGCATTTCCGGTGACTTTTCAGAAGCCGCGTGGAATTCGAGAGGGCAAATCGCTGCAGGTGGAAAATACGGCTGGAATACACGGGAAACGATCAGCAAACATTGACCATCGAATGAGCAACGGCTTGTATTACGATTGGAAAGGATACTGCTTTGTGAGCGCAGCCTGAAGCGCCAAAAGACCTGCGAGGATCAGAGTTCAGTGTGGTCATATATGCGCGTGTAAAGATAGTACCTTTGATATCGCGAAACATAAACCTGTACACGGTCTTGTCGGGCTGAGAAATCTTTGCTTCCAGGCGTTGGGTCCCGTTGGGCGTTTCGTTATAGCTTGGGGTGAATTTGGGCCCCGTCCCACTGTGACTGATGACTTGAGGTTGGTTAATATCAAGGTGGACGCAAGCTGGGTGGAGCTTACGAGATCCCTGAAGGCAATATGTGCCCGACCCACAGTAGCCGTAGAGGATGCACCGTATCAATATGGACGTTGCATCTTTAGAAAGATCGAGCAACAACCCGCACTTCGCAGATACCTCGTGGAGAGGTGCCTCCAGGAGGGTCGCGCAGCTGGAATAATCAGCCGTCGAGTCATTTCAGCCTGGTAGACCAATACTCACAGGCGGCAGTTAGCGTTGTCTGGGCTGCGGTATATTCTCCCCATCCTGACGTCCTCCCAAAGATCTCTGTCATCTGGGGTGATTGCCTCAGCTTCCTCCTGTTGGATACGTTGAGCTCGGTCATAGTTCTCCTGTAATATCTCCGCAACCTTTTCGGCCGACGGACAGGCTCCCAAGTTGTCGGAAAGCATCTCTCGTAATAGACTGAAGAAAGAAGTGTTAAAAAAGTTCTGCTGAAAAGTCGGTATTTGTCGGTTGTTCGATCTCGGTTGGCTTTCTTCTACCATGGCCTGTAAGTCGCCGATTTTCTTGGTCACGGATCTCTTCAACGGCCCATCGTGATGAAAGGCGCAACTTTTAAAGTCAGGGGTTCTCGGGTCCACATCCTGCAGGCGAGCTTCGCGGTAGAGTGCTAGCCTGCCCGTATCCTCTAGATCAAAAGTAGCAATCTCGGAGAGAATGGCTCCAAGTGACCATACATCCATTGATGCATCAGGACCCCCGGGACTGGCGTAAGGTAGGGTGAATGCCTTTCCGTTGCTAGGTGGGGACCACACCTCCGGAGCCAGCCCATTAGAATTTTTAACGTGAATCTTGAGCAATCCAAAATCTGCAATCTTCATCAACCTGTTCACTATGAGTATGTTTGCCGGTTTCAAGTCACCATGGTATGCTATGATCTCATGGGCAGACCCTTTCCCATGCAGGTATGCTAAGGCTTCCGCAAGTCCTTGGACTTGGTCCCAGAGCTCGTCACTATGAAATAGCCCCCCCTCACTCTCGAGGTACTGCGCAAGCGTCTGTTGGGCTTCTTCGAAGACGATAGAAAATTGGTCATTGTGCCAGAAAGCAGTCAATGCGGGCATCAGGTGCGGATGATCGACTTTGTTGGAATAGAGGCATTTAACCCACTCCTTAAGCCCCCCAGTATTGTGTGTTTTATCGACAAAAACCTTCCTTGCAAAGCGACGGATCTGCCTGAATCTGTTAGCTTCTCAATCGTTATGTGGGATTTTCCAGGCGGTTCGAGATGGACCGACCTTTTCCAGACCGACACCTCGATATTCGTCGTAAGGAATCTCAAACCCGTACACCTCGCCGAACATTCCTTTGCCTTTCCGTTCTTTGTCCTGGCGGATTGGCAAGATCTCCTGTGAAGAAAACCTGACATATTCCGGTGATCGTTTAAGAGGCCTGACCTGGAATTCGTATTGCCGTTTAAGGATATCAGAGAAAAGAGACACCTGTCGTAAAACTCCCTCGTCGCTCAAGAACTGCAGGCCCTCTCTGGTAAAAAACTGAGCCCCGTCGAGATATGTTTGATTCCTCTGAAACCAACAGATTAGGCCAGCGCGATCTAGACAGATGAGGAGCGCGAAAACGGTAGCATATTTTTCCAGGAGCCCATCTGGGTCGAAACTGAGGGCCCTCTGATCCGAAGAACGACCCGAATCCTGAGTACACGTATTGCAATCACACAGATATACTGTGCGCAGGCAATCATCGGTGCTGAAAATCTCCAGGATGACGCTGCGGGGAAGGTAATGTTTTTCGTGATCCTTTTCGTCCGGGGGGTACAAACGGCCGTAAAACTGTTCTTTTGCGTTGTGACAGGCTTGGCCCATTTCCATCATATTGGAATCGACAGCAATACAAGTGATAGGATGGAGAATGAACCTTGGAGGACGGATTGGGCGAGGTGATTAAGTGGTGAGGCGGAGGGAAGTGAAATGGATCAGCCTCAGCCTCGCCCTTCCAGTCCGGAATCCATGTGACCTGCACCCTTCCTGCACGAATGATTTGTTGATCGCTCCAGCCCAATGGCAACAGGCCATAACATGTTTTGCTCCTCACGGCTGAATGACGCTATCGGGCACCTACATGTCCCCGCCTGTGAAGAGAGAAACCACCATTGCAATACGCGAGCGCCCTACATTTGAACTCCGCTCCTACAACACAACAAGCTCACGAAACGCCACCAAAAAGCCACTAACAGCACTTCGCATCCGCTCAATTTCTGCGGCTGTTGTTCCTAGTATCAGGCTGATCATCCCCCTGCGAGCGATCCAGAGCCCCCGCTCAGTGAGGTAGAACCAGAACAGATCACGGAGGACAGACTCGACAGAGTCCGCACCCGTAGCCAGGTCATCGATACTGAAAACCCCGTTTCGCCCACCGGTCGATAGAAAGTGGACATGCATGACCGCGCCCACACCCGTAATCGTCATCTTCGTGCCTTGAGCAAGGTCCATGAGATCGGACCGCAGTTGGTCACCTAAGGAATTCAACGCAAGACAGGCTTCAGGAGTATATACCGCTATCATGCCCTTGTACCCGGCGTTCATGGCGAGTGTATTGTTATTGAAAGTACCAGAGTGGTGGACATTCGAGGTTCGAGGATCATAAACGGCCATTAGGTCTGACCGACCACCGAATGCACCAATGCTCAAACCACCGCCGATCCATTTCCCGAGAGTAGTCAGATCCGGCGATAGCGGGGTACCGCGCATTGGGTGTAGGATAACACTTTGAATTCCCCCCTGCGCAAGTCGCGACGTCATGACCTCGTCGAGGATGAAGATAACGCCGCTTTCTCTTGCAGCATCTTGCACGGCGTGAAGGAAGTCTGCTGTCCCTGGGATGCAGCCGCCGGCACCCTGCATGCCTTCGACAAGAACCGCGGCAGCAACGTGTTTGTTTTCTAGAATTAGTTGGCGGGCATTCTGAGCGTCGTTGTATGGGCCAATGATCCAATCGGTCTTGTCCACATTGTTTGCCGCAACGCCGTGCGCGAAAGAGAGTAGTCCGCCATGATATGCCCCTCCAAAGACGATAACCTTGGAGCGACCGGTATGCTGTCGAGCAACGCTCAGTGCGTAGAGGTTCGCTTCCGTCCCCGAGTTACAGAACCGCACCGTTCAATAGAGTCGAACCTCTGGCAAATCGCATTCGCGAATTGTGCTTCAGTGGTAGTCGTGGCGCCGAGGTTCATCCCAATGTTACCAATCGTCGATGTGATGGTCTCAACTAGAACCGGCTGAGAATGCCCATACAGGCCAGCCGTCATATCGCCGATGCAATCAAGATGCCTACTAGGTCATTAATAATGAGCCTTCGCATTAGGAGTATGGTACTGACTCATGTCCATCTATATCACTCAGCCGATTACCTCTGCCCCTCGCCATGCACACAGGAAATGGATCGGCATGAAGGACTGATCGGGTGTTTCCGCCGGGTAGACTCTCGGTTGCTATCTGATGCTGCTGTTTCGACTTGGGGTTCCTTTCTTCGAACCGCTGCTTCGCAGTTTGGAGGTGATCAGAGGCTTTCTGCGACAGGGGGCACATTCTGGTCGTCAGAGTCTGTTGCCTGGGTGCTAAAGTGAAACAATGCTATTCGATCTCTACTTAAGTAGCGAATGGGTAGGTGGCGCGAGCGGGGCAAGGTTGGAGTAGGTACCAGTGAAAGCCGAACCCAGACCCGAAACCAAACCCAGATAAGACAGCAGAGCATTCAAATTCACGACATTGTCTGTGGACTTGAAATGTATCCACCTCAAATCGGGCGACTACGTTGCAATGGCATGTTAATGTTGAGTCCTCGTTGTTGTCCAGAGGAAACATCATGGAGGTCTTGTGCTGCGGACCTAGGTCCAAGGCTTTTCCATTTGTCGAAATTTCCGGCACTAAGGAAGCGTTTGTAGCTCTGTCGTCGACCGCTCGGGTAAACCTTGCAGATGCTCATCGTACGGTTCGTACCTGTGTTTCTCGAAGCTCCACCACAATGCCCAACCGCCAAGGGTCAGTGCTGTTAGAAGAGCAGCGACCGCCAGCATATCCAGAGCTGTGATGAGACCGTCACATTATCTGACTCTGAGTCACCGAGACTTGATGATATTTCTTTCCAGTCAAACATGCTCGAGGAGAACACAGTCTGCAGTTACATCAGGATGATGGGGCAAACACGAAGGGAGCAAGAAAGTAAGTGAACAAGAAGAAAAGGCCAACCG
Organism: Aspergillus karnatakaensis; assembly: GCF_047715665.1. NCBI lineage: Eukaryota > Fungi > Ascomycota > Eurotiomycetes > Eurotiales > Aspergillaceae > Aspergillus > Aspergillus karnatakaensis. The sequence goes on along the minus strand of NW_027395726.1, from coordinate 466,517 downwards.
TACTGCAACGTACGTCTCGGGAAGGAATATGATCGTGATGAAGGCCAGTATCTTCATGGATGTACTGTCCCTGCCAGCTGTCGCGGCGAGGCGTGCGCTCAATTGATTGTCCGTTTGGGCAACAAAGCTTTACAGCTACACTGCATCAGAAGCAGTTGCGAAGCTGAGCACGATCGTAGACATACCATATTGGGCTGTAATTCAAGAGATTTTTGAAGTCCCAGTATATGATCCTTGGCCGACTTTGCCAAAGTAGTATTATGCTCTAATAGCCCCGGAATCTCGCAATGTATTGTACGCATGTCTGTAGAGACGTTCTTGAGCTCCCTCGAGAGCTGGATGAGAGATCAGGAGGCCGCATAATCCCACTTCGGCGTATGTGCCACAAACTGGAGCGTTGCTGGGTGACAATATGGCATATACCGAGTGAAAGTATTCGAAAGATATTTCCAGAGCTATCTTCTCAGAATGGGTGTAGTCGCAGGCCAGCATTTTTATACCGCCGTGGGCAGGGCCGATGTCTGAAGGCGGGCTCGGTAAAGCAAAGTCCTCGGGGCCTGTTAAAGCCATTTTTCAATCTCATGACTATCTAAAAACCCAAAGCGAAAGTTCCCGGGCGTTATGGTGGGCAAACAGGTGGGAGAATCAGCAATGTTGCACCTAAGGGATGGAGGGATAATTGCAAGCCTCAAGAAAGAACACGCGCCGCGAGACCCATTCAATGTTCTTTGCAGATGAGTATCGATTCAAGTGGAACATTCTGGTATCCGAGTCTACCCAGACCAGTAGTTAGATCCAGATCTTCAAAGGCTCAAAGCGATGTCCAGGGTCAAGACGGGAGCTACCGCTGGGGGGGCAACCGAACGCCGCGGCTGAAGACACGACAGTCTGACAGTGCTGGTGCGGTGGTTTCAGGCGATCGCTCAGCTGATCCTTTCGCGATGAACTCAGAGTCCTATTCCCAATTGCGTATGGTGTGCCGCATTGACATGCTTGGCGTTCACCCTTTAGACCGCTCACATGCATTACCTTTATGCAAGGGTCTTTGGCAGGCACCCTAATGCTGGGAGTGACGCTATCATTTCAAGGACTTCCAGATATCCGATAATAGGACGTGCTACTGAGGCTTAATGCATGTTCCGAGCCCGTAACTACTGAAAACCCCATACTCTGTAAGCATCGATCAGCCACAGAACCCACATCTCGCAGTGGATCCTTTGGCCCTCCGAATACGACCCCGCGCTTGATCTCCCAAAGACCCGAGGATATCTTGACGGATTGCTCGACTTCAGTCCTTTTTTGCCAATGTGAATCCCTCACCCCCATCGCCGTTTTCCTAGTCGCTCCTCTCGCCTTTTGACTTGAATGCCTGTCGATCTGAATGCCTGTCGATCTGAGGGAAGCCCAGCCCTTGAGGTTTGTACTCCAGCTGAGGCCGTCGCACTTGCAAGTGCGTTCTTATAGAGCCAGGTTTCTCTCACGCAGTATCGGGACTGGTGCTCTAAGTGTGCGCCCCTCGGAATGCTGTTGACCGTCTAGTCGAACACTTGTCGAACTTGAAAGGACGCCTGGGGCTCAGTATCGGCGTTCAGGCCATATGTTCACCGTGAAGAAGTTTCAATCGCACATTGAGAAGTCATACATCTGAGGTGACCATTCAATAGTTAGTCTAACTCCATTGACGGCATTGCCTGGTTTGAGATGGTCAAGGGGATTTCTCAACTCACTGCGAACGGCACCGTTTCCTCCGAGGTGTAAGATGAGGAGTGAACACGGGCAAGTATGAAAATATCGGAGCGGGCATCCTGAGCCGAAGGTAATAGAGAAATAGTGTAGTGTTCGGGATCACCTGGTGATCGTTGATGATGGATAGCGGGAAACGCGTCGGAAGCATCAGGAACTCACGGGACACCAAGGTCCTCACTTTCCAACTCGAAAAACTCTTTCCCCGTTTTCAGACCTCCTCGTTCTCCTTTCCTCCCACCATCATCTCTGTCGCCGGATTATCTTTCGTTCGTTTGCAAGAAGAGGCTGTGATTATGCCAGGACCATGACGATCATTACACAACCAACTTAGCCATTATGACTTACACATGATCCTGAAGCCAAGCCCGCCGACTACGAAGGCTGGTAGGTAGTTTAGTCGAAATGGAGAAAGCTGGAGGCGTGGCTCGAAGTTCCTCTCCTTTCACGCTCACACCTGGATGCAATACAGGATCCGCCTTCTCCTGAGTTCTTGAGGTAGATGATTTCTCCTTCTCTCAGACCCCTTCCATACCTCGCTCTGGCAACACGAAGGTAGAATCTACCCGACTAAGACCATCGCACTAATAGCCTTTCTAATATAGAAATATAGCGAATCTTCTTTAAGTCCATCTTCTAGGCGTCGTAGCCGCGCGGAGTGATCCTCATCGCAATCTCAGCCCGTTTAGTCGTCACCAATCGACTTGACATGCCTACAAGCCTCCCCCATTGGGTCTTTGGTCGTTATCCTTTATAGCAGACAGCGGTCTGGCATATGTCGCACTTCCGCGCGTTACAATAAACATTTCAACTTCGTACCCGACCAAGATTTTAAGCAAATTACGCATCCACCTTATGCCTCTCAGGATCATGGTGTTACAGCAATCGCTTGGCCATTTGGGACTGGATAGGAGTGCAATCTCGTTGAAGCCTTGCTACCGCAAGATAATTGCAAGAACCTGTGGACGCCGAAGTGCAAGCCGAGAGTGCAGGTTCAATGCCATTCGATCCAGATTTCAGGGCACCAGATGGCTACGCAGGGTCGAGCTGCCAGCTTTTGACGACAATACTCGACCGGATAAGTGAAGTATGGACACGGAGCTGACGGCGGAGGAGTGTAATTTCCGTGTCCAAGACGCTTGTTACCGTGGCAGTCCTTCGATGAGGCTGCTTCACGGTGGATCTTATCAGGGTCCCGCTCGCCATTTTCGATCCTTACGGTTCTCGTACCCATGCGGTGGCGCACGCACAATGTCAGAACCTACGGGCTCGAGCCATATGGATGTGCCGTCGAATAATATCTTACGTTCCTGGGTGGCTGTTCCCCCACACGCGTTCCGTCCCGTTCCAGCCGAACCCTAAACAAACATCTATTAACTACCTTACCTAGGTCGCCGGTGGTATTGCAATGTTGACGCATGTCTGCCTGCCTTGGACCAAGTTACCCTATATCGGCCTCCAGACGGTGACTAGGTTTTCCATACGCTTGACCGGTCGCATTTTCCACTGTCTGCATCGCATCCAAATTCCTGAACAGACTATATTGCTTACGGTGAGCGGTTTTTTATAACGTCGACGTTACATTGGAAAAGAGCGACAAGCGTAAATACAGAACTGAGGCACTCATAAACAGACACAAGGGCTCCCTCATCATATTAATCTTCCATCAGCACCAACCATCTCACAAAATATGGACAAGCTGCCCTCATGTTGACGAAATTGTGCCGGGCTACACCACGGCTCAGAGGGCGAACTTGTTATTGTTGTCGGTTCCGGAAGGCTGTTCGGTGCAGTATTGCAGGGACAGAAGATGATGCGGCAGATAGGATATTTAGTGCTATGGTGTGACCATTCGTTAGTTAGTTGAATGGGGCGTATCAGCATTCCATGGGTTTGGAATGCCAGAGGGGAAAAGGCTACTTACGCTGCAGGAGCTGCAAGAGCAGGAGTTGCAGTTGCCGGAGCAGCAGTTGCAGGAGCAGGGAGACATCTTGAAGTTGGGTTGGTGGTGGTGGTTTGTTGATAGAAAGTTGGAAGTAGTTGTTCGGAGGCTTGGAGGAAGTTGTTCGTTGATGAGGAAGGCAGGTTAGATGGCGGTCCCTGAAGGTGGTATTTATGTCTTTCCTGGGCGACGTTCCTCAGGCTCGCAGCGTGGGATGGCCGACGGTAGCTGGAGTGGTGTCCATCCTTCCGTCCCTTTCGCGGCCAATACCATGTCACTATACGAGTCGGATGACCCAGTCAAGCCAGGATGGTATGGATGGGCCCGTCGACCACGAGTGGGGTGTTCCACTGTTTCAAGGCATCGAGCTGGCGCTGGGCGGTTTGATAAAAAGTAAAGCGAGCCAGCCGCCATCAAATGCTACCCTCTGGTGGATGTCTGATATCGCACCCACTGGGAAGGCCCCGTCTGTGGATAGAGGTAGTCCAGAAGGAGGGGCCCATGCGAGAGAAAAAAATGAATTCGGGAGGAGTCGTAGCCATTTCGATGAGTGGGCGATGTGACTAAGACAGACTACCCCCGTTCAGAGGTAGGCAACTGCTGCGCTTTTTTCTCGTCATTGAGGGTGGTATGAGGGCCGATGCGGACGAGAAAAGACGCAAAGGGCTTCTACTAACGTGTGCAGCATCCCCCTACTCCTGTTATATACCCAAACACCCCCTGAGTGAGTACCCTGGAGATGCTCTCAAGGTCCTTCTCTCGATGCAAGAGTCCCTCAGCCGTGCGTAGCATTTCCATCCTGGTACAGGATCCCCGGTCAGCAGGCAGAGAGCACTGCAGGATTCCCTCAGCCAAGATATGACTCGGAATATGCCGTCCTCGCGCTCGAGTGGGGTTTGTAGCGTTGCCATTGGGCCACAACATCATTCAACCTTCGACCATGTTGGGGATTGGGTCCACATCATACATGCCTCGCAGCATAATGAGGCTAGCTAAGGAGGTTGCAGGAGGGATTGCAGCCAATAGAACGACTCACGGTAAGATATCCTCGTGCAACCTGGCTATGGGTGGAGCGAGGCATGGGGGTTAGACTTCTCTATCGGCCAGTTACGGGTGAGATGTGCAGGAGTAGAGTGCTCCATCGAGTCCGCCTTGGTTTGAGTTGAGTAGGAGGGTAAACCCTGCTTGAGACTAGGTAGCTAAGGTATTGGAGACACGGACACGATTCGAGTCATGTACTGAAGACTTGGGTTGATGCCGACTCTGTATATTATGGGTGGTATTCTTGACTTCCTCGGAGGTTCCGCGCTCAACCTCTTTGAAGGGTGACGACCCTCAAACCTTCCTTCAAGCTCGCTGGTAGCGGCCCCAATATTAGAAACAACTCTCTGTTGTTCACCTCATGTCAGTCCGCTTACTGCGTAGCAGAAGAGGGACGTTTCGCCTTCAAACTCTAGCCTTTCGGTGATCCCCAGGCGTGTTTAGTGACCCTACCCATTCTACCTTAGACCGCATTACTATATAGACAGGGCAGGGGTCGTAGAGACATTCACATAATGATTTCCTCTGTCCTGTTCATAGAGCATTTCTTCAGCAATCGTCTCTGTTTACCCATAAAGTCTCCAACGGCTCTCTGCTAAATATGTAGAACATTAAGGTCCAACCGCAACTAAGATATCTTTAGGTTCGAATCAGAATCGCTTTCTAGGCCTTACGCTCAAGGATGCTTATTCAAGCACCAGGTATCACCCCCAGAAGTTCTTGATGTACGCTGATGAAAGGGAACTAATATTATCTTGTTTTGTTTTCTCTGAGCATGGTTGTGAACGGCCGCCGCTCGTCGCTCGACACGAGAGAGATATATTGACGCCCTGGTATTACTAGTTAGTAGAAGGGTCTTTTCTATTCTCACAGTCTATAGAGAAGAGACTTGAAGGCTCTCGAGATCTAACCAAATCAGCCGAGGGAAGAATTACAGGTGTTGATTGAGGTTAACTGCGCCAATGTTCTTCGGGAAAGACCGCTAAGGTTTTATTTAAGCGAGGTAGTTGGTGGTTGTCGTGGGAAATATATATCTCCGCGTTCAGACATGATGGAAAAGATTAGAGAGAAAGATGTCGCAGAAAAGTCACCGACAGTCTTTTTGCTAGGCCGGGTTAAGATGTGAAGGGTAAAGCTTGCCAGTAATGTGTATTATAGACCACTGTGACTACAGTCTTCGATGCGCTCGTGCCTGAGAGGAGCGAGATTCCAGCGAGCGCGGGTTGATACCTGAGGCAGTAAATGCGGCCACGCCACCAGGCCACGCCGCTACGCGGCAGGAATACTGCACAGTGCACACAGAATGCCAAGGGCATTATGCAAGTAGATTAAGGAATAATGCTACCATCAACCAGATTGGGTCAATATACCGAGTGCCCATAAGCTTTATGAAGCTTATGCTGGTCTTGAAGGTGCATAAAATGCTAACATCACTACGGCTAGAGCCAAACTACCCGAGTCAACTCGAGGTACACCGGATTCCGACATTGTTCTTTGGCCAGACTGTTCATGTGCCAAGTAGGGTTTGTTTTTTTTGAGGTAGCATTGGGCCTTGAGGTGACTGCAGGGCATGTGCGACCACTCGGGCTTGGTTCATCTGCGCAACGGAAATTGAACAGCGGTGTACGCGGTCTACGGATAACTGACCTCAATTCAGTTCGACTCGGTCGCTTGTAAGGGATACCCAAGCACCAGCCGGCCTGTGAGAATTAGAATTTTTCGCTCTGGGCCTGGCTGGGCAAACGCCGAAAGGCTGTGGCTAGCTGGGTGATGATTGCCGGATTGGGTAAATGGTGAGCTGACGGGCGTTCATCAGGTTCATCACGTCCAGATGATTTGAACAGCGTCTTAGTAGTGGCCACCTGAGAAAAAGGCACCCTGCACTGTTCGGGAAGGGCATGTTGAGTTAGGTGTGACAAGGTTATCGTTTCCAGCGCGGGGCTGTCCGAGGAGGAAGTTTGTGATACTGTAACATCTGGTTAACGATGGGAGGGTAAAGGTTCGGACATGGGTGATCGTGCTCGGAGGAGACGGTCGGTGCTTCGTCGGCAAGGCGGCGAGTGGTGTAGCGGAAATATCAAGACATAATCTTGAGCATTGGGGAGCCGCTGAGCAATTGAAGCCTAGAAATCAAACATGGCGAAGGCTCAGTGAGAAAACAGGGTTGCTGAGGTCCGTTAAATAAGCCCAGCGATCAAGAATACAACCAGAGCCGTGAGACAGGACATCCACAGCCCGAGATAGCAAATAGTATCAAGCACTGTAACTAATGGATGGAGTTGTGTGCAGAAACTTGAAGCGCAAGACGCAGTTGGAGGCCAGAAACTATTGCTCAGGAGAAAAGAACTCACCACCACGTGGGAGCAGCATAGTATCGGAAAATAAAATAGGTTCTTCGAACCTACCACAAAGTCCACTTAACATCATCGTCACAGCGCTTCCCAGCGACCGCTCATCCGTGAATAAACCCAGCCATCAGTATTGCCGTGGGGCACGAACATCCCAAGCCGCCATGTCCACTGGCCCAGATCAGGTCGGTACGAACGGTCTCCACCACCCCCGCCCGCAATCTACCGACAATCTTGATGAGATCACGCATGGCTGGGACACCAACCGTAAGCACTCAGCTATGCAGAAGTCCGAGTACAGCACAATATTAGAAGAGAGGGGATGACTCCTCAAGCCAACGGTATTGTGTTAGTGGCGATCTCGTCTTCCGCGGCGAGAACATCACGGATACAAAAGTTGTGAGGTGAGTAAGACTGATATGTCATTCTAAGCATTGTTTCGAGGGCGGGATTCTCGGAGTACGAAGAATATTTTCACGGCGAGATATGACGCAAATGAGGGGTTCCCGAAGAGTGAGAATGCGAGTTGTCAGATCAGAGGTCATTATCTGCAGGCGACCAACCTGGAGACTGGAGGCGACAAGAGCGCGATCCTCAACAGAGAACTAACTCGCTCGAGCAAGATCAAAGGCATGGTCACAGTCCACATAGAGGTGTGCGTGGTCTGAACGATCGCTGTCCGGGTACGGAGCGTGGGAAAGCGGGGAAGAATCGGCAGAAGCTCCACATCGCAATGAATATTGAGAGGTATCTAGGCCCCTAGGGCCTTGAAGTTTCGATGGGAGGCTGAGCATCACATCAGAAGGGCACCGCACAAAGTACATGAAGGTGTAACAGCTGTGATGTAAGCATTTGCGAAGGATCATTAGCCGAGGTGAAGAAGATCCCGAATAAGCTGGAGCAGTGGGCGAAATGCCTTGTTTGGAGGAAGAGACTAATGCATGGCTGGTGGAGAGCTGAGAGAAATCAAGAGAAAGGCGGGGGGTAGCCTCAGCCAGCCAAAGCACACACAGCATGGCATCTAGTAGTCCCTCATGGGATGAGAAGCTGAGCAACAATGCTCGATTAAGCAGGCGCTACACCAAGGTAGTCACCGTGCCACGGTAGATAGGTGGTGATAATTCAGGAAGTCAAGACTGTCATGAGAACGATCCGATCCGGGTGGATCTGGATTACCACGGAACGTAATGTCGATGGTTTGAGTGGAATCTTGAGTGGAGTGAGTGAAGGGAAAATTCCAGCAAAATTGACCTCAAACTTCAAAGTACATGAGTTGCCGCCTGAGGCAGACAATTGCGGAGTGGAAAAAGTCTCCGCCGACTGGATCCGGTTTAGCTCCAGCTCCAGCTCCTGTCTCTCACACACACACTCTCCCTCTCTCTACTCCGTACCTCTCAAGTCATTACCTTCAGCTCATGCATGTTTGTGCAGAGCCCTCTTACGCCAGGTGCAAACAGACACTGGGAGAACCCCGAGTTTCTTACTGCAACTATGGGTGCACCTGCGCGCTATCAATTCCCCCGCCTGCATCTCGCCGGGATCGCCGGGAATGCCTGCAGGCCTCCTGCGAGTCGCCGATCTTAGAGTCCTCATACATGCGTCAATGGGCGGGTCTCGCCTCTCGCTTAACAAATGGCCGCAGGAGTAGCATGGTGGCCGGCGCTTGGTGCTGAAACCCTTGACGTTCGAGCTATACTAGCCCCCTTCGATCGAGAGTTCATCTAACGTAGATCTTTAGTTCATCACTCTCCACTCACCTAGTTGAACCACTTTGCTGCATACGATCACATATTTCTCTGCAGAACGGGACATGGGTGGCGCATTTGTGTATAGGACTTTAATCTGCCGAGAGATAGCTCTCTTCCTCCAGTCGTCATTTCGTCACTGGCCAGGGATCTTCCATAACGTGTCGCGCTGGCCCAAAAAGCGTCTTTGGCATTGGTGCAAGCGCCTCAAGAGTCCCTCTATACTCCTTGAGGCGTACCCGCTTTGCATTTCCTCCGATATAATCTAGGTTCACTATGGAACCCTGGCTGGGGTAGGGGAGTAGAGCATGACGTCCCGTCGCCTCAGATGTACAAGTCTAGCTGACTTTGGGCGTGAACAGCCAGCCATGTTTGCCCCACTGAATCTCACAGCCATGACCGCAGCGAGCTGTATCCTGACGTTGGTGCCGAGATTCAGGACCAGATTGAGGATATATAAAGTGAACGTCTTCAGTTCGAACTTATCTCAACTCATATCTCATATTTCAATTACTGTACAATATTCGATTAATACACCGCCACGCTGCCTCCTCTATTCCGCCGTATCCTGTACTGTGGGTGTTGCCCTTGCACTGAAACAACAGCAGAGGCCATTCCGCCGAAACCGACGCAACAAACGCTGACTCTGCCAACGGCAAAAATCTCCAGACCACAACCTCCCAAACCACAGCCTTTTCACGAACATTCCTGCAACGTACCTGCTACTTCTCCACAAGACCCTATAGCCAATATACAATTTATCGTGCCGACAACCACAAGAACACATATCACCATGGCTCCTTCTATTCTGTCCCCAATTCCCCCAAGCACGGATGGTATCTTCCGTCACAAGCGCATCTCGAGCTCTCGACAGGTCTCGGGTATTCAGGACGGAGAAAGCGTTACCTCAGGGGTCGCCCGTTCTATCCAGTCCCCTCGTGTGACTTCAAGAAAGTTTAGTTCTATGGGAACCACGAACATCTCGAGTGTCGTGACTTCCCTGCAGCATCGTAGCGGAGAAGAGCTCGGTGCTAGCGCATCATCCCAGTTACTGACCGCAACCCATGAAACGATCTTGGAATGGATCCGATCAGAGCGCATGAGCCTTCTGCCTCCTGAAGGAAGTGAATATGACAAGGTGCTAGCATGGGCACAGCTCTTCGTTGACCGACTTCACTCATTCGACGTGGAGATTGAACACTTTGCCGGTGACAGCTACCTGGCTGCTCAGCTGTCATATGGCTACTGTGCAATGCTTCTGGAGGTATGTTGTGTGTGTAGCGCATCTAGCCGTCGTAACTGACAGAATTATTGTACAGCTTGGCCGAGAGAATGCCACCGCGTTGATGGCATCCTTTGGCTTTTTCTACACCATTTCGATGTCTCTAGTCAACTTGCTCGAACGCACGGAGCTCTTCAGCGTAACGCAAGAAATCCAAGAGCAGCTTATTCTGGCTCTATCCGACCTTGTCACCCTTGTTGCTAATGTCTCTACTCATTTCCACAAAGCAATTCGTGGAATGACTACTGCTTCCGTGTCTGTTAATATTTACCGAACCTTCCCTGGCCAGATACAGAGCTTCCAACAGCGGTGTGAGAGAATTGCTGAATCTATGTGGAGGCATCAGCTTGTAAGGGAGAACCTTGATGGAGATAAAGGTACGTGCTGAAGTCTAAGTTCCTCTACATTTGACTAATGTTTGTAGTATCCGAGGTCAAAGCAATTCGATCCTGGCTGGCGCCAGAGGACCGTTCTATTGTTGGAATTTCCGAGAACAGCTCTTACCTGGCTCACGATCGAGAAGAGCTGACATGCCTGTGGATGGGACCATATCTAACCCGCTTTCTGAAGACTCAGCAGAAGCATCTGAGTATTACCGGCCCGGGAGGGTCTGGCAAGACTGTACTAGCCTCGGTCATTGTTGACCATCTACAGCAACCTCATGGTGGTGTATCCTACCAGACTTTGCTTGTTCCAATCAGTGCGTATATCCCCTCCGCAGCATTCAAGCCGTACCATCTGACTGACAAACCATTTAGACGGTAGGATCTCCGCACAGACTAGCTCGTATGCCATCGCCAAAAGCATCCTTTCTCAATTATTCGAGAAGCGAATTGGTAACATCCAGCTGTTCCGAATTCTGAGCGAAGCTCTTTCGCGCAGCGGAGTCACCTATGATCACGAGGCTTACGATAACATTCTGTGGGAAGCTGTGGAACAGTCGCTGGCCGCATCGCTGCGCGGCGCAAGGCAGCTCGTGTTGGTCGTGGATGGTGCAGACGAAGCTGCCTGTGGAGAAGACAAGTTGCTGCAAAGACTGACCAAAGCCACCAGCAGGGCTTCAAACGCCAAATTGGTCACTCTTGGATCGCAGACCCCTCCTAAGGTACCTGATCAAGCCCACGTTCGGATCAACGATGATCTTATTTTCGATGATATCACCGCTGTCGTTCGAGGATGTCTGGCCCCGAGTGAAGTATTTACAAACTTGCCAACTATAGAACAAGAAACCGTGGTGGAACGTGTTGCGCAAGCCTCAAAAAGCTCGTTCCTTGTGGCGAAGCTTCTTTCCAAACGAGTTCGGTTGGAACAAACCGCGGAGAGCTTCAGCAAAGCCGTCGACACTCTGATATCGGCCAAGCCGACTGTTGTAGACTTTGTTCTTCACAGCGTACAGCAACCGGGGGTCACTCCCGAGGCTAAGCTTATGTTGCTGTGGCTTGCGACGGCAGAGCGCCCACTGCACGTAAAGGAGCTTGCTGCTCTTTCTTCTGTGCAGACAGACAAACAAAATATTGAAGAGGCGTGCGATCCCTTGCAAGTCTTGAAGCCGTTGAACTCGCTCATCTTCCTCCAATACGACTACTTCTTCGTCCGCCACGGCCTTATCCGCTCAGCAGTCATCGAGGTCTTCAACCAGGGCAAGCTGACTCCATCGATCAAGGATCGTCACGCCGACTTTGTGACTAGACTTCTAGCCTACATCAAGACCAACGTGCCTGACCATCACGAGCCATCTTCCTTACCCTCTTTGGACCACCATGATACGACTGCTCTACTCGACAAATTTCCTTTGCTTGATTTTGCTCTTCGCTACTGGCTTCCTGCATTCCGTAGCACAACTGTGTTTACCAAAGACGGTGAGACCACAGCCTCCAAAGAAATAGCCAAACTTTTGCCGGCATCGCCGACCGTTGTTCGTCTGATGAGGACTGTTTGGGACAACATCTCAACACCAGATCTGGTGACGTACCAAACCTCAATTGCGAACGTCTATCGTACCACATTGTCACCGCAGAACGTCACTACCCTGCAAGCGATCATCACCCTTGCTAGCCTTCTGCGTCAGGTGAACGCCCCAGAGCCGTCCACTCTGTTCTATGAGTCGGCCATTATCAGTCAGAAATTGCTCTCCCCGCGCCATATAATAACCATGCAAATGGTTACAACCTTCCTTGATATCACATCGGTGCATATCACAGATTCCAAAACTGAGGTGATGACCAAACGAGAAGAGATGCTTATTGTACTTGTCGAATGCTACAAGCTGCACTATGGGAACACCTCTGATAAAGTTGTTTCCGTCCTGCAGCAGCTTCTCGAGCACTACCGCCTCGTCAAGGACACAAAGAAGGCGGACTCCATCCTTGCCAGTATCCAGTCCATTACATCAACCGAGAATGGCGCCTCTTCTACCGGGACAACAGGCAGTCTGAATGTCCGTCTTGTTGGGCGCGGAAGGACTGACTCCGAGAGCGGCTACCGGCTTCGGTTGGATCTAACCGAAGAGGACGAGCTCATTGATACGACCGAATCATATGAGGTTGATGCTTTGATCAAGCTTGCCGAGAACTACCTGCAGAAGGGAAGAGTGGATCTCGCAGAGCGTCTTTACGTCGAGTTCTGGCAGCGAGCAACGAGTGAAGCACGGTTGAACTCTTCCGCTGTATGGGAAGAGAAGAAGCTGAAGATTGTTCTCGCGTATGCCAGATTCTTGCAAGTTCAAAAAAGGCAGCACGAAGCCTCTTCGGTTCTGACCAGCTTCTGGCAAGATTATCAGCACACCAGTGTCACCCAGTCTGAATCCGCCATTGCTCAACTCCAGGAGATTGCCAAAGTGATGAAGACCGTGGGTCTTTTTGCTACAGCACTGAGTGTTTTCAAGCACGTCTCCGAGTACTATCAGAGCACACACCAAACGGAAACCTCAAGCTACCAAGAGATCCAGCAGCTTTTGCAGACAACCTCGCAGGAAGTCATGCAATCTAGCTCCTCCGCCTCGTTCGTATCCGAGTCGACTCTGGAGGAGATGATCCTAGAGACTTCGACTTCATCCAGCTCTGTCGACCAGAGCTTCTATAGCAGCACGGAGGCTCTTCTCAGCTTGTATATCTCACAGCGCCGTTGGCAACAGGCCACTAGGACGATCAAAAGGGTTCTACATAACACATGGTCCGCGTTCTTTACTACCACACTTCAGGATGTCACCCTTCCTCAGAAGCACGTTGACTCTTCCCTGTCGCTTGCTGAACGTTTGGCCCAGTGCTATCACTCCCGCCATCGCCTTGCCAAAGAGCAGGATACTCGGTTGAGGATCTATTACGCTGTGCGGTCAGGCCTCAACGTTGAAGACAAGCTCCGTCAACATCACGTGTCCGAGCTGTTGCGCCTCCTTGAACGCACCTCCCAGACCGATTTGAGAATCAATGTCTACCAAGAGCTGTTGAACGATTACACTAAGCATTATGGTCCGGACCATCCTAATGTCATTCAGACCCTGCGCACCCTGGCTGAACTGACACGCCCTCGTCCCATTTTCCTGGATTACTACCAGCAGATCATTCTGGCTCTGAACAAGGATGGCAAGTACCACCCCGACTCCCTGGAACCGTTGAATATTGTTGCAACAGAGCTGTGGAACCAAGGTCGCTATTCGGATGCCCTGCACTATTGCACCATTCTCTTCACAGCCTGGACCACTCAGCCCAAGCTCAGCCCCAGGTTTCAGGATGAGCGATTTGTTCGTGAGATCTTCACCCGCTACACACAATGCTTGCGCGCAGTTCGAACAGCGTACCCGACTCTCCACAAGGTGACCCTTGAGTACCAAACGAAATGCAAGGCCGTGTTCAGTGCGACTGCATCTATAACTGTTCAGGCAACGTTGACACTCGCTCAGCTCTGTCAAGAGTCAAAGCACCACGAGCTGGAGGCCATCAAACTGTATGAGGAGTTGTTGCAACTCAAATCCAAGGAGGTCGACCTCGAAGAGATCCAGTCGATTCTAGATGCTCTATACGAAGAGCAATCTGCAATCATCTCCAACTCCGACTTGACTGAATCTGCCTCCTCTGCGCAGGTTGAGCAAGCCGTCCGAGTGCTGAGAAAGCGCATCACATCACTCCGGGAAAGCTACGGCTGGGCCCACGAAGAGTCTCTGAAGAAGATGAAGGAGGTCATCAGCTTCTACTCGAAGCAGCAGAAAACCGACCTGGTTGTGCAGGAACTGCAAGAAGCGACCATCCACATCCTCTCTTCCGAAACGTCAACCACCCGATTGAGCGAGGCCGCCGCGACGATTGTATCTTCCTATATCGCGACCAAGCAAATCCAGAAAGCCATTGAGCTATCTGAGGAGGTATATCGGCAGGCCATTCTGCACGACAAGACCAACGTCAAATCCTCCAAATTCGATCTTACCTCCAAGAGCCGCCAGAGCCTCGTCTTCCTCGCACAGCTCGAACATCATCTCCGTCGCCAGACTTCAACAGTGGCAGAGATCCTCGCTTCTTTGACAACCGAGTTCGTTTACTTTGAGGACTTCCGGCAGCAAGTACAGTCGAAGAGCACTTTTATCTCTGTAGGCGCATCGGCCGCTCGCTTACATCAATTTTTGATCGCCAACAACCGTCAATCGATTGCTGCTCGCGTGAGCCAGGACTTCACCAATTACTTCCTCGCTAACGAGGGTAAGCGAATTGGCTTCAAGGCCGCAGCCGAAGTCAATGTATTTATCATGATGGTGCTGCAGTATTTCAGCACAAGGCAGTCAAACGACATTGTTCGCTCCGTTGGAATTGCTAGCAACCGCCATGTTCTGGAGCTCATCCGATCCCAGCGGTATGATGACGCGTGCGACCTAGCTTTGGCCTCCTTCAAGTACATTTCTGCCCAAGAGGGCTACCGTACGCCTGCTATCGCACAACTTGTTCTGGCCCTCGCCCTCAACGTCTCTGGTCGTGGTGTGCAAGTCAACGAGGCCACCCGGAAGAAGATGCTGCAGGTGTCGGCAACAATCATCCAAGATGTTCTCAAGGTGATCCGTGAGCTGAAGGTTAGCATTGCACCGGTCGGCCTAAACCACTTGAACAACATCATCGGCTTGCTCGGCGATCAAGGAGACTACCCAACCCTCGCGATGGTCCTGACTTCAGTCTGGAACAGCCGCGAAGCTCAGCGCGACTGGGACCCATCTGCCACACTGTCCCTGGGACGTCTCTACATCATGGTCCGCTACCTCGTCGGCGACACAATGTCCGCTGTCCGCCTCGCCGAAGACATCGTCTACAACTGCCGCCGCGTCCACGGCGCGCGGCACCCAGCCACCCTTCAAATGTCCGCTCTCCTCTCCCAGCTGTACACCGGCGTGGGTCAGCGCTACCAGTCACATAAGGATGGTCAGGAGCTCGCGAACAGGTACTACAAGAAGAGCGCCGCTGTGCACGAGAACATCCTCCGCACGCTTAGCGACCCAGCCTTTGCCGACTTAGACGGCAGCTTTGATGGCAACATGAGCACCGACGGGTCAGCCTTTGACGGCGACTACAACGACTTCTTCACGAACAACGGCGCATCAATCGAAGAGCAGGTCAGACACCACTTCATGCTGTTCAAGCTCGCTATTCAGCGCCTCGGTACCTGGCCCAAGGACTACAGCGAGTACGAACGCTTAAACGCAGATATCTTCCGGGAGTATCCCTCTGTTCTGAAGGGTGTTGATGGAGTTGAGAAGTGGGATCTGAAGAAGTTTGGCGCCGGCAAGGCGGAGAGTAATGAGGATCTGGTTGATACAGAATTTAAGGATTGGCAGTTGTTTAGTGAGCCGCGGCTTGTTGATGGGGTTGAGGAGGAGGAGCTGTAATTGGACTGGACGTTTCTGTATGCTACCTATGATGTTATTTGAGATGTGATTATGAATTTCATGCTTTGTTACTTTCATGACCCGGATCGCCAGTATATCCCCTACAGCGGAAAGACATTTGGATCAAGTAGTGGTGGGGATAGGAGTTAGGGAGTGCGCCTCCAACGCGCCTTCTCCAACTGCGAATACACACCCATCATAGCGAGCATGTCTAGAGCCCACAATGTGCTTCTAAGGTCCCTTACTCACGCTTCCAAAGTCCAGCAATTCGCTCCGGATCGATTATTTCTACGCGCAACATCGTCGGGCCTTTGCTCGCCAGCGCCCCGTCTTCTAGTCGTATGCCGTCGTCCATCGAGCTCCCGCCAATCCATCCAGGAGAATCCTTCTCCGAGTCCAGCTTCTCAAGTCTATCGAGAATGAGCCCCAACGCAACAGACGTGCTCTCACTAACGACGGAGCTGCGCACAGCATTGAAGGCAACGATCTTGACCCCGGAGTCTGACGGTTATGCGCAGAGTATTCTGCGGTGGAGTGACGCTATTATCAACCAGCCTGTATGTACTCCCCAACGTCTGTGGAACAACTGATTGATCTCCTAGGCAATCATCGTCTTCGCTGAATCTGCATCTGACGTATCGACCACCATCCTCGCCTGCCTAAAGTATAACGTTCCCTTTGCAGTCTCCGGTGGCAGACACACGACGAGCGATGGGTCTTCCTCATATGGGGGCGTTGTCATCGACCTCCGTCGGATGAAAAAGGTCACCGTCGACACCGAGACAAAAATCGTTACTGTTGAAGGGGGCTGCCGGTGGAAAGACGTCGATGATGCTCTTGACGGGCACGCGCTGGCGCTTGTCGAGGGGATCGTCAATGATACTGGGGTTGGGGGGATAACGCTCGGAGGGGGATACGGGTGGCTTGCGCCGCGGCATGGCCTTATAATCGACAGCTTGATTGCTGTCAAGATGGTGCTGGCGGACGGTCGGACTGTCGTGGCGTCGGAGCAAGAGGATGCTGATTTATTTTGGGCTGTGCGTGGAGCAGGGCAGTGTTTCGGTGTTGCGGTCGAGTTTGACTTTCTCGCTCATGAGCACCAGGATCCGGTTACGGCTGGCCTGCTGGGGTTTCCGATCAGCCAGATTAATGCGGTGTTTGACTTTGCGAATAATCTGGTCGAGACGACGGATGGGAACTCGGCCATGGTCATACAGCTTTCTGTCTACCCCTTCTCGCAGCCGCAGGTGGGAATCATGGCGATCATATTCCACAATGGTCCCTCGATGGCAGCCAAGGAGGTCTTCCGCCCGCTGTTCGATTTGAACCCGCTGCTCAACACCGTGACCCAGCAGTCGTACGCCTCAGCCAACGGCATGCTAGTCCCAGCTGCTATCCGGGGTGGTCGAAACGTCTCCAAGGGTGCCGCATACACGACTCCCCTCCGACCTGCTTTTGTAAACGATGTAGTCATCCCCGAGCTCCGACGCCTGCACGCCGGAATCCCAGGCTCGGAACGCTCAATCCTCGAATTCGAATTCTACAAACCCGACAAATGGTGCGAGGTCTCGGTTACGGCCACCGCGCACGGCCACCGAGGTCGCGCGCAGAACGTCATGATAGGTCTATACTGGAATAATGTCGACGACGACGTGCGTGTGCGAAAGTGGTCAGTCGATATCGCGAAGATGTTTCTGGTGGAGCGGTTGGAGTATGGTAGTCCGAGTTCGACTGCGAGCCCGATCACCGAGTATGGGAATTATGACCATCTTTCTGCGCACCCGAGGGACATATACGGGGTTAATTTCGAGAGGTTGGTCGAGTTGAAGAGGAGGTATGATCCGGGGAATGTGTTTGATAAGTGGTTCTCGTTGATGTAGCAGTTGTAGTGATTCTCGAGCAGAGAAGAAGGGGTAGTTTGACGTACAGATATTGTTAGACAGGTGGTATTCTTATCAGCCCTAGATGTCAGTCAGCGCTACCAACAGCGCATTCGAGTAAGGCGATCCAAAATGCAAATGCAAATGCAAATGCGAGTCCAAGTCCGAATAGCTCTGCGAATAAGAATAATATTATTAGGTAAAACTATCCTTAATACAAATCAAGCTCAGGCCAAGCACTACCTAGGTATGACCCACCAAGCTGAAGAACTGGGGCCTCTCACCTCAGCTCCTGCAGACTGAAGACAGCTGAACATGGGGCACCCAACTACAAGATCGGCCATCAACCCGACTGTTGGCCCCAATACCACTGAAGCAGTAAGCACAGTGGAGTCTGGACCAGCCCAAGCCTCAATCGCCCCTAACCTATCTCTCGTAGATTTGTCTTTGATCATGTTGATAAATACTAGATACTGTTCACTGTTGATTGTGATTAGAATATCCGGAGTTACTCCCTTACCCTCAATAAATACACCACACTACACAGCATCAGCAACAAACCAGTTATACGGCCTGAGCGATGCTTACACACCATGACCTACCCCGCCACTGTAAGAACACTGAGTTCATCTCGAGACTCGAGGGGAGGAGGCAGGGAAACCTCATCCTCATCTCCATCTCATCTGCAGCTTGAGCCTCCACTCCACTCCGGCCCATAATCAGAGTTAATGCCAGAGCGAGGCCGCAAAGAGGTAAAGGTAGAGATCGAGATAGAAGTCAAGACCATCAACCCCGAATAGTAACTCCCAGACACCAGTCGTATAACTTATAAGCGCTATGAGCCTACACTGCGGAGCACGGAGTACGAGATTGTGACTGACGGCGCAGGGCAGGGAGGGCTGGCTGAGCCAAGTGGTGTAAGTTGGTGGTCTTTATCAGTCCCTAAATAATCTAGTTGATTGCATCCGTGGTGGACACCGGAAAACCAATAGCGGGTGGGGGCAGGATCTGCGTGCAGGACAGGTCAGCCTATTACTATTAGTAGTAGTACCTCGTAACTTCCAGCAGCCACGCAAGCTCGAGTCTGATAGTGGATTCAATGCGATTATCGGGGGATGAGAAACTCCGGGGTGAGAAATTAGGCGAGAATAGCGAGAGCGATTGAGTAGGTCTTGTGCTGAGGGGGGTCAATTAACCTAACGGCCGAAATGAGATGAAGAGTCGTTTCGCTACTCCTAGGGCTTATTTGATTAGTTGGGGTCATGCGTTGAGGCTGGGGGCCAGATAGCTAGTATACCGTGTCGCAGGATCGGGGGGTTTCATTTGATTAGGTTTGTTTTAGGAGTTGGAGATCGAAGCTCCAGACTACTGTGTAGGAACTTTGACCTTGGCGGCTGGAGCGTCTTGTGAAATAAATTTTTAGGAGTGAAGGAAAATTGCTTGAACGCTATCCACAGAGTACACAATAGGTACTGAAACACAAACCCCGCCCGTGCTTGATCAAACATTAGGGTATAGTAATAAGAGACGTATAGAAAATCAATGCCTACAACCACGGCATCCAAGACCGAACAGCATCAAACTTCGCCTGTGTCTTCCACTGCAAATTGACAAACAACGGCGAGAGCAGAAAGGTATCCTCGGCCAGGACCGAATTCTCCAAGCCACAGTATTTCCGATCGAACTGCTGGATCATTGCGCCTAATTTCGCCAGCTCTGCCCTTAGTAGATTCGCATGGGTGACTTGCTCCTTCCGATGTCTTGATGGTGGTGTTGACGGGTAACTCGGGTCTGGGTGTAGCTGACCCTCACTGTGACTGTCACGCTTCTTCCGGTGCAGCAGGATCTGGTCGAAAGACGCGACCATGTGAAACAGTAGCGAGATAAGCTGCATCAGGAGCACTAGGCTGGGCTTGTGTTGTGGGTCTGCGCAGTCGAGAACGGTCGTGCAGAGGGACATGTTAGCGCGGTGCTGGGCGAGGAACGAGTCGAGGTTAAACGTGGTTGGGCTAGGCGTGCCGAGCTCAGTCAGCTTAAATGCGATTGTTTGCCGACAGGAGCAGGCGGCTGATGGGCTAGGGCTTGGTCTGGAGGAGCTAGCATTGGTGCTGGAGATACAGTTGGAGCCTGACGATGTGGGGACACGCGAGCCATCTCGGGACCTGGGAGGTGTGATGGGGCTGAGCGGGATCGGAATTGGATTTGAGTTCGTAGAAAGGGGCATTGCCGGGCCGAGAAAGGCTTGGGTTGGGGGCGGAGATGTGCTGGCGAGGTCTAATGGGTAGGAGAGGGTCGCTGGGTCGAAGAGCGTCGTGTCAAAGTTCAACGGGAGCATGCCCAGGTCATCGTTGACAAGTGTGCCTGAGTAGAGGTCGTGGTTCCAGTCGGGAAAGTATGTAGTTTGAGCCGGGATCTCGACCCCCGTTCCAAGGAGCATATCAGAAAGCGCTGGCGATGGCAATGGGGCTTTCTTTTTCTGCTCCGGTTGTACGGTCTCTTCTAACGGCTGTTCTGGCCGAGGCCGTTTGACCCCACGCATCGAGACTGCATAGGTGCAGGGAGTGCCCCGCGCGACGCAGCGTCGACAGCTAGGTCTGTCCTTGGAACATTTGACCTTGGCCTGATTGCAGTTTCCACATGTGCTTCGAAGCGGGGGGTCTTCACGGGTAGGTGCAGTGGTAAAGGTAGGAGAGTAGATCGGGGCAGGCATCTCGGCCATCTCGGGCATAGGAAAAGCACCAAAGTCAGGGAATTTCGGGTCGGCCATGGTGGGTTTGTGATGTGTCAGTTCTGGTTCCAATGCAAGGGTTCGGTTCCACGACGTCGCAGCAAGCAGTTTGCTCGATGGATGGGCCTGTTGAGATCTTATACTGCCCAATCTCGCTCGTACAGTGCATTGACAGCACTGATACTCCTGCGCCCCACGGCCAATCACCGCGGGTGGATCCCATATGTTCTTCAGCCGGTGGAGTTGGGACTCGCCAGCCTCTCACTGCCATGGCTTAGCGATGATCCGCAGTGGCAGCGATCGTCGACCACAGAGAGAGCCTCTGAAAAGCTTTGCTCATTTCCTTTTCTTGTCTGTATTCCTGGTTGCCGGTTTCCCGTGGATTTGAGACTATTTCCTGGTCTCCATCGGATCTCGCCCGAAGTGGAGCATTGGAGGCCATGGCTGAGCTTAGTCCGCAGGGTTTCAGCAGCAATAACTCCGTAGCTGAAAAGCGAGATAGAGCGCAATGCAGCCCCCAACTCGTGCTCGTCCTACTGGCAAGGATGAGTGATCAGCCAGGGCCGCTCAATATCTGTCATTCCTCGCTGCCAGTGTGAGTATTTGCCGCGGAGACTGCGGTTGCTCATCGAAGCGATTTCTGCAGGGTTGGCAGGCCGGTTGCCTGCAGAAACAGTGGTCTGCATCACATCGGCTTACTGTAGGCCATCACCATAATACATGTCAGCATGAAAAGCTGACAGTGTGTCTGATCGTCTAATCAAAGCTTGCAATCTTCCATCCAGCCAATGGGTAGCTGGATTTCATGAGCGGGGATTCGTGCGGTGCCACGCTCGCTTGCGGTAGGCTCGCCATGTCCAGATACGTCCGCGCTATGAAGATTGCCACATGTATGGGAGATAGACCAGTGACAATAGTATATAATAATGCACGTAAGTAGCATCAAAACACGGCGACATTCTACAAGGAATATTGCATGTCGGTGAGTATCCTGATTTACCTTCCTTCTTGAACGCGGTGGCTGGCTGAAGAGCAATGCCGATCAAGGGTCTTCGGCATCGTGACGGCCCCGGATTGGCATCGCAAGGCAAGATCAGCCATGTGAGATAATATAACTGTGCTCAATGCGTAATTTCTTCAGTGATAGGGCCGGGTGCTCCCGACAGCTCTGTCTATCCGCAGGGGACAAAGAGTGGCACAGATCTATGGAGCGGGTAGATCATGATCATCATGTGCCGATTAAGTTGTGGACTGACGTATATCATGCTTGTCAAGCCCGACTATTGATTGCCTGGGCCCGTCACCGTGACTTGTGTGCCGTAACTTCGCAGTGATAAAGATCGAATCGCGGTTCATCCAGTGCTTGACAAAGGTCTGGCAAGTCGCAAGTCAGAGAATAGGGACACCAGAAGAGTAAGAGCGTGCTCTCCTATTCCGGACGTACATTGCTTTTGAGCAAGAGACAGACCTTTCAGTGTGTTTGACAGAACCTCCAGACTGTCGGTGTAAAGAGGGCCGCCATCGGCGCTCCACACAGCTTTCACCGTGCCAATACGAAGTACGAAGTACATGGGTGGATTGATGATGGCGAGTAGTCAGTGGTCTGTGCGAAGATCTGTTGACCGAAAAGACCCTCGAAGGATGTCCACTTGGTCGGGCGACTCGGGCCTGCTCGGGGAACGGGTCCAGTAACCAAAGCCTGGGCTGCAGAAAACAATGCGAGCCGAATCATCAGTCGATGTCACAGATGATGTACAAGGGACTGGCCTGAATCGCCATAGTGCAGCCAATAGTTTGCATGATTATTCGTGATTGGTGCAGAGAGATCCGCGTGGTGCATGAGCTTTTCTTTTTGGGAGAGGAACCATGCCCTTGGCATCGATCGTCGCATATGGAAGATCTTTGCAACCGGTGTGGACAGACTCGGTCGGTCTGCAGCGAGCTGATGACTTTGCATTCTCTCACAGAACACTGAGGATACCAGCACGCCTGACGCGTAGGGACAAGCAGGAACGAAACAAAAACATCGTTTACCCAGGCGCGATGATCTGCACGGAGGAGGAAGGTCCGAGGATCTGTTTTAGAGCTTATCTTGGAAGACTTTGTTTTGGCAGTTGGCTCGAGTGCAGATGCACCTGCAGGTCGAGGGACAGGGCGGGAAATTCGTCATCATCGCCGACGGCTGGCAAATACACTGTGTGATGACAGAGTGACGAGAGTCATTTGATTATACAAAGAATGGACAAATCGATGCACAAGAAGCAAAAACAAGCGAAGGAAAGATTGCTGGAGAATGAGGAGGATGAGGAGGAAGCGGCAAAACTCCGGTTCCTGGTGCCTCAGGCAGACAAAGGACGGGCCTCGGCAAACCTGTCACGTGCTGTCATCACCGCTGCCGATATCGCCGGTTACAGCCATCAGAAAAAGCAAGTCTCTCTCTCTCTCTCCATCTTCCTTGTACATAGGCAATGATGCTTTCTTCTGCACGTATATCACGACTTTCAGTATCTGTCGCTTCATCGACCTCACGCGCAATCTCTTCTACCAGCAGGATGACACGTAAGATGGCAAACGACTGGAGCGCCAACCAATACCTTAAATTCGAGGCCGAACGCACCCGGCCATCGCGGGACCTTCTTGTCCAAGTCCCCTTCGGTTCACCAAAGCGAGTGGTAGATTTGGGTTGCGGCCCTGGAAACTCTACGGCAGTGCTCTTATCGCAGTATCCAGACGCCCGTGTAACCGGCATGGATTCATCCCCCGACATGATCAAGAAAGCTCGTGCAACTCTCCCTGACATTGACTTTACCGTCGATGACCTGACTACATATACCCCCGCAGAGCCGGTAGACCTCTTCTTCTCCAATGCTGTCTTCCAGTGGCTTCCGCGGAGTGAGCGACTTCAGGTCGTCAAGCGGTTGATAGAAGCGCAGCCATCCGGTGGCGTCTTTGCATTCCAGGTCCCTGATAATCTCACCGAGCCGTCACACGTTGCCATGCGGGAGACCGCCGCGGATGGTCCTTGGGCTAGTAGCTTGGATACAGCAGGTCGAGACACGTTCCAGACTCCGCAGGAAATCTACGACGAGCTGAAGCCTGTTTGTGCTGATGTTAATGTCTGGCATACGCACTATTACCACTCACTTGACGGCCACGAGGCAGTTGTAGAATGGGTCAAAGGGACCGGTCTGCGACCGTTCATTGATCCGCTATCACCGGCGGATAGGGATGCTTTTCTGAAGTCTTACCTCGGGCGCATTGAGAAAGCATACCCAAAGGCTATAGACGGAAGAGTGCTGTTGCGCTACCCGCGGCTGTTTGTGGTTGCCGTCAGGAAGTAGCCGTGTTATCACGAGGAGCCACCGTTCGTTCATTTCTAGCACACCAAACCGTGCTGCTTGTTGAATCGTCCCTAAAATCAAACAACAGTTCCAACCACTGAAGAACAATCCTCAAACGTTAAGCTTAAGCTCGGCAACAGAGCTTATCGCGAAGAACTCGGCTAGCCGAAAGCAGATGGAGCAGACAGTCGGGCCGCTCCTATCAAATCGCCAGCTTTCACCACGATTTTCTGCACAAATCCACTATGTCAATATCCAGTTAGCCATAATCCGCTGCTCTTCTTATATGGCCAATGAAGCCTTTCTAACCGGGCCCAGATTGAGGTCCATTCCACGGAACCGAGTGGGCCAGCCCAATTTCTGATAACCGCATTCCACCCCAGCCAGAACTTCACCTTTGCAGCAAAAAAGAAAAATGATAACCCCCCACGTATTCCGTCCCCAGCCCAACGAACGGTAATCTCCGTGACTATACAATTGCACTATGATCCCGTGGATCCATCCCCATCTATCGCAGAGCGTACATCCCCTCAAGGGCCGCCAGCTACAAGCCGCAGAGCGAATCCAAAAAGGCGAAGTCCTTCTTATCGACCCGCCCTACGCGATAATTCCAACCCCAACACCCACCACAGACGTAGACGCAAGCAACAGCACCATCCTCCTCTGCAGCAACCCCCAATGCAACGCGCACGTTCCCCAGAAAGCCGGCACTCCATGCCCAAACCGCTGCATCGCAGACGTAACCTGGTGCGGTGAAACCTGCCGCGAAACCGACCAACCACGCCACGCTTTCGAGTGTACCTGGCTGTCGAAATACGCAAACCCGATACGCGCAAAATGGGGCGAGTACACCTTCGGCATGCTCTGGCTGATTGTCCGACTTCTTGCGAGGCGATACACAGATACGGACACGGACACTACTTCAGGGCCCCAGGGCCAGGGTTCAGATGACACCACCACGGACTCTAAACAGCGGCAACCGCAGTCCTCTTCTTCATCTCCCCGCAAAAGCAACTTCGCATCCGCCTGGCCCGCCATCAACTCCCTGTGCGGCACACCAGAAACCTGGTCCCATTCCTCCGTCCGGGAATGGACAATCCTAGTGAAGAAGTACCTCTCTCGCTCGTCCCTGCCACACGACCTCCCCAACGACGAGGTACTAGCGTTGATCTGCAAAGAAGAAGCGAATTCATTCGGGCTATATCCTCGTGCAACAGGCACGCCCCCATCTCTTCCTCCCACCTCCGACCCATTACCAGAACCAGACACAGGAAATGAGACCAGGACAGGAAGAGGCGAGCAATTCGGCGCAGCCGTCTTCCCGACAGCATCGATAGCGAATCATGACTGCTGGCCAAACGTGAGTCTTCCTCTCTTGTTCTTAACCTCAGATTGAATCTCGTGCTAACAAACCCAAACTAGATAACGCACAAACCCAACAAAACCGGCTGCATGGTCTTCACGGCATCCCGGGCCATCGCCGCCGGGGAGGAATGCTGTATTGCGTATTTCGACATGGCGGAGTTTGCGAGTTTGAGTGCGCGGAGAGAGCATCTGTCGCGTTCGTTTCGGTTTCGGTGTGGGTGTGGTCGGTGTGTAGCTGAGGAGAGGGAGACGGAAAGCGAGACAAAGGGTGGAGATGGAGATGGAGGCCAGGATGGCGGGTGGGATGCGTTTCCGGGTTTTGAGTAAACATGCTTCCTTGGGACCTCGAGGGAAGGTAAGGTTGTGGAATTCTGTTGGGAGGTTAGGTGTTTGGGGTGTGCGAGTTTTGGGTGGGTGGGTGGGGTGGGATATTGCTTGTTTTAGAGCCGGTGGTTATATATATATAAGGCTTTATGAGGGTTGCCCTTGTTTGGTGACGTGTTAGATAGATCGGTTCATTCTACAACATAACGGCCCCAGATGACTACCGGTTCTCCTTCCAAGGTTGTTGCTGTTGTTCTTATTAGAGTACCTACCCCCCTTTCTGTGATTATGGCGATGCAGACACTCAACCCTTGACAGAACGCAACATTTTGGATTCACCTAGAGGGCTAACTTGTTCCGAGAGAATAATACAAAGTCTCCATCTATCCCTCTCGTTCTTAGTTCATTCGCGATAGGGTTCCAATAGTGAGATTTATAATGTTGATTCACGTGTGCTCAGAATATATATCGCATCCCAAGTCGGGCGGCAAAGGCACCATAATCACATTCGCTACTTGAAATCTATGGGACTACTGTTATCCTCAAGTACGATATGGTGCTTGGAAGAAAAGAAAAAAAAAAATTGTCTCGTACTTTTAATACGTTGTAGTCAAACCGTTGAGGGCGCTAATACTACGGCATCAACCCTTTGCCGATAAGAAGCAAGGATGAGATTGAGAGTAGATAGTCTGGCTTCGAGAGCAATCTGAAACCATCGAGGTATCCGTCGTTTGGAAAGAATAGGCTGTCATATGATATGTTGCGACCAGGGTACATCTTGGACAGAGCAGTATCAACCGTAATCCGCACCTACTGAACCATGGCCTTCCTCGCCTCCTTCAATTCCATCCATCGGCGCCACTACAGAAAATATTAGCTCGGCTCATTTTGACCAGAAAGAAAAAGACAAAGAGAGAACCTACCCTGGGATTCAGATAATAAACCGGCACACCCAATAAGAAAACCCCACCACAAATAGCCGCAAGAATGCCCATCGCAACAGGATAATCATATTTCTGCGTCATGGGATTAATGCCATAACTCAACCCAAACGCCACGATATTCTTAACCCCAACAACAGCCACGATGGCCGGACCCGGGTTTTTCTCCCACGCCTCAGCAGCAAAGGACGTTGAGAGAATAAGCACGGAGACGAAAGTGACTTGGAACAGCGTCCAGCCCATATAGGGCCCGCCCCATGTTGCGCTGCCGTTGGCTGTGAACCCGTATAGAAGGAGACCGACAACGCCAATGACACCCGGGAAGATGAGCAGAGGGAGACGGTGCTCGGGGATATGCACACCGCCGTTGCGTTTCGCCATCCAGATGATGAATTTGTCGCCGAAGTAGCCGGCGTAGAGCATGCCACCGAAGCCGCCGAAGACGCCGCCTAGGTTGATCAAGCCGATGGACTTCGGGGCCCAGTGGTAGTTGTGTTGCAGGACAGTGTTGTAGGAGAGGGACATGCCGATTGAGGAGCCGAGAACAACTGAGGAGACGAGGGTGGCGTAGAGAATGCCAGGGGACATGAAGGCTTCGAAGATCTGGAAGGTTGTGCGAGTTGTTAGGCGGAGGGGGTTTTGGGTCGGGGAACACCAGGGGATAAGCATCTGAACGTAGGTCTTTTTCGGGCGGAGTTCTTCGGGGACGTGATCATCGTCTGAGGGGTGGCCGTGGGTTTCCAAATACTCGCGGGTTTCATGTTCCGTTAGGAGCCTGGTCACGCCAAATTGGTCTGTCAAGACCATGCGACCATTGACAAACTGGGAGCTACGCTGGTAGCTGGTTTCGAAGCCGAGGAACACGGCCATGACGAGGCCAACAGCGATCGTAATTACATATACCCAGTAGTACCATCGCCATCCGAGGGCAGCCACTTCGTAGGAAGCGGCTAGATTGAGGCATCCTGTGATGGCGCTCTGCGCGGCCCAGTACAAGCCGTACACCATTCCATGTTGATGAATGAACGTCACTTCAGAGAGAGCAAGTGGAAGCACCTGGAAGGTGAAATGTTAGCTTGGCGCGTGTTGCATCGGAGCTTCAACTAACCGACTCCGTTACACCGGCTGCAAGGCCTTGTAGGATCCGTAGCGCAAAGTGTTGTTCCCATGTATTGCTGACAGCGCATCCGATGGTGGCTGCCAATAGAACAACTGTCGACACAATGGTGGTAAACCGACGACCATAAAGCAGTGCCAGTGGGAGGACGACGAAATTGCCTGCAGCCCTTGTTAATCCATGCGGCGCAGTGACCAAGCGATACCTACCAATGCCGATGAAAAGCGAGGGAAATGTCGCTAGCCATACTACTTCATTTGTAGTATGACCTTCTGCCATGTACATGGCAAAAAAGACCTCCAGAATGGAACCCAAGCCTCCGACAAGTGAGAGGGACATGGTTGCTACAGAAATTGTCAAAGCATGTCCATCCGGACCAGCGCGAGGGACTTACAGAACCAGCAACAGGTCACGATGATACCAATTTTCTCCCATTTCGTATAATTCAATGGATCATTGGGATCCTTGCTGGGGATAGGGAGGTGTTGGATCTCCCCATGGTCATCGACAAGGACATGATCTGCGGGCTGCTGCTTTGCGGCCTCCACATTCTCCGTGAACTCAATGACAGCTTTGTCCTCCAGAGGCAGTGACATTTTGCGACCGTGAGATACACGGATCAACAAGAAGGTCAAATTTATTTATCCTGTCATGAACGAGCTATTTCCGATGCGACGGTGGAGGAAGCGGGGACCCCACACTGTCAGAAATGTTGACACGGCAGTTGGGGTAGCTTGCCCACCGGCTGTGTGGACAAGCCGAAGAGCGGACTTCACGCCTCGTGGCCGCACCACACAAACTCTCCCCACTGTACCGACTCAAGAAGTCGGCTGTGTGGTTCACGTGGGCGGCCGAGCGGCGATAACGTGTCAGTCGTGGATGCTTATCGTGGAGTTCGAGTTTAACATTGTGATTGGAGTGTTCATCAGTCTTAGGGCAGGTTGCCCAGGTCGTGCATCAATTTACGAAGGTTGTCGATGAGCGGCGGTAGATTATCCTCCGCTCCTTGGAGATTCCCGTCAAAAACCTGCCTCCCCGCATCCATGACCAGACGTGGGCTGCGCAGCGAGGAGAGAATGGTCGTCTGCTCCCCACCTGGACTGGTCGTTTGCAGAGTAAGGGCAGGTTGACCGATATCTCGATTGACAAAAGCTTTAGTTGCTTCGGTCTCGGCACCATCGAGACCAACAAGAACCTCGGCGTAACCTGGAGACGAGGCAAAGATATCCGTTTGCCTTTCACCGCAGCGTAGGAGACCTGCGACCCACAACACCAAGACGGCATGGTAAATTGCTAGGCTGTCGAAGCCACGGAGTTGAAACGGGGGAACCTGGCGCGCGGCGCGAAGCACCTGACCAGCATGCCAGATTGAGAGGCGAGATTCCTTTGTCAATCCCCAAGCACGAAGCCTGGGGTACTCCTGCCTCGCCTCTAGCTCTCCAAATTGACCAGCAAACCGCTGGATAGAGTCGAAGTGGACATGAAGGTGCATCAAGGCAAACTGAGTAAAGAGGGTGGCGTTCGCCGGAAGGGTCCCTATGTCATCCTTGACTGTGTTGAATAGCGATAACCTGTGAACCATCGTGTGAGTTGCATTGGTTGAAACTAGGGACACCGTACTCACAAGTCTTCTTGTCGGCTCTGCAACCACAGCCGAGTAACTGCCTTTGCAGTAGACTGAGAGCTGTCGGCTAGCAGTGCCTGCTGTCGAAATTCCCACACCTGGCTCATCAGACCATGTAGTAGCGCGGAGTTTACGACACCTGTGTCAATGTTGATGAGAGGTTGATTTAGCAATGACGGGTCGGCAAGTAGATCCCTCAGTGACAGTTTGGTAGGCTCAGAATGTGAGTATTTTGTTTCCCAAAGAGCCTTCCAGGCGGTTGCGGTCGGTGCCAGCCAAAGGTCACGGGCGCTGGGAAACGGGAGTGTAAACTCGGTATAGCTCGTAAGTGCTGGTCTGTTCATGGCCGTCGCGGCCTCTACATCATGTTCAAACAGATGATACGCGAGTCTAAATCGTCAGATCAGTTGACACTTTCAGAACTGGAGAACTGACCTCTTCAATGATTCCTGCTGAACCCATTCTGACCATGCCTCCTCGAGCGATTGCCCGTTCAACGAAACATGGGGCGACTGACGCTGAGAATAAAAGGAGCGGTCGAAAGCGCCCGCTCTCCGCAATGCCTAGAGAAAGTCGGAATTTGAGGCTAAACGCAGGGAGGTACATACAGTGCATAGAGGCTGAAGGTTGCCCTCCGCGATTTGCATCTTGCGTTTGTAGCCGCAGAAAATGCCAATATCTAGCCACATCATGGAGGCCTGAAAATATTGCAAGTCTCGTAAAAAGCTGTTGTCTGATTCAACCTGGAACGACCTGATTAGGTAGTGTATAGCGAAACGTAAGGTGTGTCTTACAAGTTGTGCAAGGCTGACGCGGACAACTTCCAAAAGAGCCACGCCAGCTTTTCCAACAGACGGAATAGCAGAACACACGCAGCCAGCAGCAACAAGAGCTGTTAGTAGTTCGGGCCTCGAATCCTGGCGATATAATGTATACGGATGGATCCAGGCGTCAGTCTCGGTCCTCTTGGAGATTCCGATCTTTATAAGTGCGTCGAGAGATTCGGCCGACGGAAAGGTGGACACGGAGAGCTTCGATTTCCCAACACCTATGACCAACTGGAAGATATTATCGCGTAGTTGTTGACTCAATTTCCCGCGTATGTTGAGAGACTCTAAGCGAGATCTATGTAGTGAAGATATAGAAGCAGTCATGTCTGCATCTCGCAGCGGTATCTGCTCATCATCGCTGAAGCCAGTCTGGTTCTTCTCCGGAACCCAAAGCCTACATACATAGTACATAACGTCAGCTATAGTCAAGTGAGAAAGTGCTTGTTCCTCACCATAATGATTTTCGAAAAGCCGCTACTCGCTGTCTGGCACTCTGCTCCTCGGAAGACCCATCCAGACCGGGAGTCAACACATCACCGGAGGGGTCAAACTCAAGTATCTTGTCCAGGTCTAAGAGAATATCCGACCCAAACAAGCCAGCACCTGGGCTGTTAAAGTCGGGCTCCATGAAATCAAAGACACCTCGCGGCTGCTGCACTCCAGGGTTACCATTTGAGGGAGATGTGCCCGTCGGCAGCATGACGTGTTCGAAGAACGCTGGAAACTCGTTCACCTCCTGGTAGCTGTCGGCAACGTTGTTGCGCGATCCGTAGCCGGTATATGGCAGTACCGATGAGGTCGGTGTGACCGGCGAATACAGTGAGCTATCCGTGCGCTCCAACCTGGCCCGTGTCTGGCAAGTGGTATAGTCTCCCTCAAGCGATAGTGTTGGGGAAGCTGCGTCATTCAGGCTCTCGCCAAAGTCTCCGTGGAGATCAAGATCCGTTGCAGGGGTTGCTAGAGCGTGATCGCGGCGTTGTTTGCACTTCCGGGGAACACACGGCAGGCCCTTTCTCTGACATCTCTGATCTAACTTAGTCACGTAGTCGTAGTTTGCAGGGCAGGGCTCTGCTTACATTGCATGGCCGGCTGTTGCTACAGCTAGATTTGGCAGTGGAGCACTCCTCACAGGCCTCAACAGCTCTCCCTCGATATTTACCAACCGGCTTCCCGGCGCTGTGAAGTAACTGGTGGCGTTGCAGTACGTCCCTGGGGTGAAAGATTAGTACAATTCGTGTGTTTTGATAGCTGGCGTCATGCCTACGATTAAAGCCGCGGTGGCAGATCGAGCATTGGAATGTCCGCTCGTTCCGGTCTGACTCAAATGTCAGTTTATGTTTATGAAGCAATAGACCGACGGTAGGACGCACGGGAGTCTAAATGGCGAGCTAGATGATCGGGCCGCTCATATGTCCTATCGCACTCGGGGCACTGGTGGGGTCTAGCGGCGTCATTGACGCGGGGAGACTTGTTGGGTAGAGACATCGATGCATTATCAGGCTGATATGACACGCTTGAAGAGCTGTAGATTGGCAAAGAGATTTAAGCAGGAGAGATGAAGTTGGTGATGAAGTCGGGAGGTGTGGACCACTTGAACTCCCCAGCCGACGCTAGCCGAAAGCGGAAATCATGACTTTCCCCGCGAGATCCGTCATCGCATCTTTCATCGCCCCATAACAATCATATTCATCATTCATCCTGCCTAGCCTATAAGATTACGGTGATACGGTCATCATTCAACGTCTACACTGCTGATGCTGCTGCCCGTCGGTCTTCTTTTTGCCCATTCGCCTCTTGGCTTACGCGCTTCCGCCCTATAGAGACGCTTCTAGGCGTCGCTCTTCGGTCTTGCTCTCGAAAGCCGCTGGCAGTTGACTTCTCCCCAAATCAACTAGGCCAAAGTGCCAAAAGATTCAGGTGATGATTCTTGACTGCCGCTCCAACCAGTCCTTCGCTCCGTTGTACACACAATTGAAATCCATGAATTCGTCGGGTTTCCTGTCGGATCAATCAACCAGTGGTAGCTTCGCTGTAGATGGATTCTTACATTGTGACAGTATTGTCTCCTTTTGCAGTACCGGGTTTTGCCGCCTGTCGGCTGTACCCTTGGATCAGGCTTGCCCGAGCGTGCCGACTCCGAAATATATCCTACTAGTGGTCAGAGTCGGACGGCGAAGAAAGGGACCAACTATACTGAGAACGTCTTCGTAATCTCTTCCTGTGATGGCGCGTCCACTGTCTTCTCGAAAAATGCACCTAGAGCTTCTGCGTCTTCAATCGCTTGGCTAGCTCCCTGCCCTTGCGTCGGTAGCATGGCATGAGCAGCATCGCCGATTAGGATGAGTCTATTGCGCGACCAGGCGGCTAAAGGATCCTACGCAAACATCAG
Organism: Aspergillus karnatakaensis; assembly: GCF_047715665.1. Lineage (NCBI taxonomy): Eukaryota > Fungi > Ascomycota > Eurotiomycetes > Eurotiales > Aspergillaceae > Aspergillus > Aspergillus karnatakaensis. The sequence goes on along the minus strand of NW_027395726.1, from coordinate 434,017 downwards.
TAATCAGCTTATAACGTGGAGAAAGGCTACCTACAATGTCGCGCAATTGCCACAGCCCTAGATCCGCAGAATGCCTGTTACTGAGTTAGACAAGCCTCACACGGTAGCCGAGACTGACTTGAAAATGGATGTCATCCACTGAGGAAACTCGGAGAAAGTCTCCAACATCTTAGGCAGATTGCCTTCCGAAACCCAAGATTGTTTCGCATTAGGGTCCTCGTTCATCTGCTCTGTGAACCGTTAATAACTGCTGTACAGCGAGTTAGGGACATACCGTCGGGCACCAACGCCACGATCCCAAACACTTCACCATGCCTGCCGGGGCCCATGACAAGGCGACAGTTGTGAGCGACAACCATCGACGTGAATGGGCTTCTCGGATTGATCTTGCTGCAGAACTCTTCTTCCTCTTTCTCTAGAGTTTCGGATGGGATCTGTTCCGTCAGCATCTCCCAACTATGGGATTTTGACGCTTACCATTAATCGATACGCTGTGATAATTAGCATACCCCTGTCGGCTAAAAGAATTGTACCTACCTGAATGACCTGTCGCTTTCGGCACAGCGTCGGTATCAGCGACATATTTGCGCATCATGCTGTGACTTGTAGGGGGTCAATTTGGCCCAATCAAGTCAAAGCTGCACTCACATTCCATCTGCCGCAATGATAATATCACCTTCGACCGTCTCTCCGTTCTCAAGATGGACGATCCCACTATCCGGATCGCAGCCGACCACACGAGAGGAAATCCGGATCTCGACTGGCTCACCATCTCTGTCTGTCGCAACCGCTGCTTTCTTCAACGCATCATGAAAATCTCTTCGATGATATACAATCCGGCTACCTCCATATTCTGGTTTTATGGCCAGGGAAACCTGGTTGACGAGCTCTCCATCCGTTGAGTAGACGCGAAAACCTTCGTCTACCATGCCCCGCGCATCCTCAAGTGCGCTGCCCAGGCCAAAAGTATCATAGACAATCTTACTCGCATTAGGCTGCAGTGAAATCAATGCCCCAATTTCCTTATTGAGTCGGGATTGTTCTAAGACGAGGATTCGCCGGTTGGGAGCGCGCAGCGCAATGGCCGCGGTGAGGCCGGCTATGCCGCCACCGACAATGACGATACGAAACGGACTGCTGGGCTTCATGATGTGGCGATTGTAGAAAGCACAAAATCCTTGGTGCTTGGCCTCGGCCATTTTGATTGATGCATGCCCACCTCCAGCGGGGCCCCGCTTGTCTTTCCTTCACTTCCCTGCCTCCACAAATCGTCCCGAGTGGGCGACGACGGAAAGTGGGCGGTGGGGTTTGCCAAATCTTGAGCTCACACGCGCAACTACGGTTGTCTTCATGGATATAAACATCGATGATATTCATGATAAGCTACTAGGAACTGTCAACTTTACTACGTCTGAATACAACAATCATGTCGACAACAACAGTAATGACCGAGTCCATCGCCGTCCAAGAGAGCGTCCCGTTGCGCTTGGACGGAACAGACCCAAAATATGGAGACTTCCGCGATGACTTGGCCCGGGACGGCTTTGCTGTCGTGAAAGGAGCTGTACCTAAGGAGCGGGCTCTCAAATATGCGGACGAAATGTACTCTTGGTTGGAAGGATTGTAAGTCCAAGCTACTTGGCGCAGTACCTACGAGGAAGCTAACGACGCAGTGAACTTGGCTTCGACCGCAATGATCCAGCCACCGTGCACAAAGACCGCCTCCCTCTAATCAACGAAAAGGGCATGTGCATGCACTACGGTGTTGCCCACGAGAAGTTCGTCTGGGACGTCCGCAGCGAAGCAGGTGTGCTCGACGCGTTTGAAAAAGTCTACAACGACAAAGACCTGATCGTGTCTTTTGATGCCATCAACTTCGGCTTCCCAAAGTAAGTCTACCACCGCCTCTGGAGTCTTTCGCTGACAACCGCAGTCGCACCGACCTCCCACCCAACAAGCCCTGGCCACACCAAGACCAAGACCCTGAAAAAGCCGGCTTCCGCTGCCTCCAAGGCCTCGTCAACCTCCTCCCCAACGGCCCCGAAGACGGCGGCCTCATCGTCTGCCGCGGCGCGCACCTGCTCTCCGAAGAATTCCACCGCGATATGAAAGACGAACCGCGCATCCCCGCCTGGACCCCCGAGTGGTACGGGTACACGGAGAACGGAATGAAATGGCTCGCCGACCACGGGTGCGAGTGGATCAAAGTCTGCGCCGAACCAGGCGACCTCCTCCTCTGGGACTCGCGGACACCACACTACAACCTCAGCCCTAAAGGCTCGACGCCGCGGTTCTGCATTTATACCTGCTACATGCCTGTCGCAGATGCGACGCAGGAGGATCTCGTAAGGAAGAAGAGCGCGTATGAGAATTGGCTTGGTACAACTCATTGGCCGAATGCGAAGCACACGGGGTCGAATGTTGCGAAGAGAGATGGGGTTGAGTGTCCAAATAACCGGGTCAAACCGGTGAATGAGCCCGTGCTGGGTGAGAGGGCGTTTAGATTGACGGGTATTCCATACCTGCAGAGTCAGGCTTAGCTTTGTATATCAGTATAGCAGCGAATAGCAGAGGAATGCAAGCATAGGGGCAGCCGATACAATCGCGTAGTGGTGGAATTGACACCCCTCGTCTTCATCCAGCTTCACTCGCTTCCTCGAACCCCTCCATAGTCACAGTCATTTAATTACCTACGATCTCTGACCATCCGATTATGCTTAGTGGTGACCTTAAATTGTACATTTACCCAGCACTAGCCCCATCTTATACCTGAGCACAGAACCAACAACAAAACCCCACCTTTCATCATTGGAGAAAACAAACCATGGAGGATCTGGCAAGTCCATGCATTTTGACATGGTATGCCTGCGCCTGTGCCTATGTAGTCTTGTCTAAAAATAGTATAACCAGGCGTTAAAACTTAAGCCTGGGACCCTGCGGCGGCAACCCAATATTTCTATTTCCATCAAAATGCATATCTACACAGCGACTACCATGCATTTTAAGCGCCGACTTCCTATTAATAACCCCCCTCCTCCACCCTAGATAACAAGAATGCCTCCATTCTACACCCTCCCGCAGCCAACCAGTCGCCGTCACCTGATCGGGGCTGAGCGCTGAGCGCTTAGCTAGCAGCATTTCAACGGCGCGAACCCCTCAGCTCAGCTCAACTCAGCCCAGCTCAGTGCGACAGCTGCAGGTCCAGCTCTCTCCCCCATCTCTAACTTCTTACCATTGATTACTACATTCTTTATTTTGACCGGGTTTTCTAATGGCAACCATCACCGAGCTCGTCGAAGACTCCCGGCTAATCGCCCGCTTCTACAACGACTACGTCGGGCACGAAGTCTCCGACACCAGCAACCCCACGCGCCAACGGAAGAAGGAAGAGCGATGGCGGCGTGAGAGGAGGCTCGGGCGCGGCGCGTACGGGGATGTATGGCTGGAGCGGTGCGCAAGTACAAATGGCAATGGCATTGGTAATGGCAATGCCACCGAGCAGAAACTGCGAGCTGTCAAGGAGATTTCAAAGAAGGAAACGGAGTATCAGCGGGAATTGTATGCGCTGGTGAAGTTTTCGCAGCCGAAGGTTTGTCCTTGCTATCTATTCATGTTAGTTTTTGTATCTCCGGGGCTGACATGGTGTGGTTGGTTAGTATGACGGGATGTTTGTGAAATTCTTCGGGTGGTACGAGAGCTCGAGGTCGATATTCATGGCGATGGAGTTTTTCGAGTTGGGGGATTTAGAACGGCATTTAAAGGAGCGGGCGTTGGCGGAGGGGGAGGCGAAACAGGTTGTTTCGCAGATTCTGGATGGGCTGGGCCATTTGCATGCGAATGGGTTTGCGCATCGGGATCTGAAACCGGGGGTAAGTCTCTGCATGACCGTTCCGACATCACCGGCTGACAAGCTAGAACATTCTGGTGGTGCAGAAACATCCAGACTGGTGGGTTAAGATTGGCGATTTTGGTATCAGCAAACGGGCGATGGACGGGGATACGGTTCTTCATACGATTGCTGGGACACCCGGCTTTGTTGCGCCGGAGATCATCGCGCAGCAGAACTACTTCGCAAATGATCGGACAGAGGCGGCGTATACCCACATGGTCGATATCTGGTCGCTCGGGGTTGTCACACACTATATCCTAACCCAGAGCATGCCTTTTCAGCGGCAGCTGGACTTGAACGCGTGGACACGAGATGGTAGGTATCCTGCTGAAGCATTAATATCCCGGGGGCTTCAAGGGGAGGTTCATGACTTCATCAAAGCGCTGGTCGCTGCTGATCCGAAACGACGCCTGCCTGTACGCAAGGCATTGGAGCATAGCTGGATCAAAAGCATGGCTGGACCATCGTCGATCGTGCAATATCCGGAGCATTTTACAACCATAAGACCAGGGCAGTATGCTTCGCACTCCTCTTATACATCTGAGGCTTCTAAAGCCTGGTCTGACCTTGTCTCTTCCCCGCACAAACCTGCAAAGGTGGTAACACTACCTCAGGAGGCATGTCACCGGGGATATGCCGTGTCGGACGTGCGGAATTCCATACCGAACGACAAAGGAGTTACATATCGGCCCGAGTTAGGGAGACAGGAGCCTCTCGGGTCGTTGAATTCTGTTACGTCTTCACACAAACTAGCAAAGGCAGAACATCTGCCTCAAGTGACTGCGCAAGTAGGCGATGTGAAGCTTGCCAGTGGCAAAACACAGAGAAACACGGCAACCACAGCCTCGAGTCCCGAAAGTCAAAAAATGAGAGGCCATGAACTATTTGAGCGAGAGGAGTTTGCACTGGCTGCGAAAGCCTTCGAACAGCTGTACCAGACCCAAATGCGAACACTCGGACCAACCCATGAAGACACCCTCACCTCTGCATTCTGGGTCGCCAAATCTTGCTCACAGGAGGAACGCTTAGAGGATGCTATAACGTGGTTTGAAAAGGTGTATCAAGGAAGGACGGCAACATCAGGTAGAGCAAGCAGAGAAGCTGCAGATGCTGCATTTCTGCTTGGTGCGGCCTACGACAAGCAAAAGGCGCTCAAGAAATCTCTCGCATGGTATCAGACTGCCTATGAAGGATACAAGGAGACAATCGGGCCTGTGCATCGACTGACCTTGAGTACTTCCGACCGTGTTGCACAGCTTCTATTCTCCCATCAAACCTTTCAAACGGCAGCCGATTGGTTTCGAATACTCTATGAAGGGCAATGCAAGACTCTCGGGCCTATGCACGGAGAAACACTCGACACGGCGGCCAATGCCGCGCATTCCTTTTACAAAGCCAAGCTTTATGACCAAGCAGAGTCATGGTTTCTCAAGGTATTCGAAGCCCGCCTGAAAACGCTGGGATACACATCCAAAAAGACCGTCGATGCAGCCAGTCAGCGTGCCGAGGTATACTATGCCCAGGGTTGGTTCGATGACGCAGCCAGCGTCCAGTCGCATGTGTACGGCCTTTACGCAAACAACGGAGCCGAATTGCATCCCCATGCTCTCGCGGCTGCATATAGCGCGGGACGCTATCTCCACGCTGGAAAAATCTATGTTCGAGCAGTCACATTCTTGCGTACTGCTTACGACGGATACATAGCGGCCCCTGAACTGGCTGGTCTCATGAAGTTCGAATGTGCACGCTTGCTTGCGGAGTCGCACCTTGCAGAAAGCGAGGGAGGCGAGGCAGAAGAGATCCTTAGTGCTGTTCTCTCCAAATCTCAGCAGGCACTAGATCCGGGCCACCCACTGAATTGGCAACTGGGCTATCTCAAGTTTCAGTGTGAATTTGACCGTGGGGAGTATGGCGGTGCTATTGCAACACTAAGAAACTTGGAAACCTTGAAGTCGGAAAATGAGCCAAGAGACGACCAAGTCAGAAAGCTTAAAGCAGGTCTTTCTTACTACTATGGCCTTGTAGACCTGGCGAAGGGGAACGTGAGAGGTGCCCGGGAACTGTTCAAGCAAGCCATGGAAGCGCAGGAAAAGGTGCTTGAGCCGCTGGATCCAGCATTACTCCGGACAAAACATAACTACGGCGTTTGTCTCTTTCGTCAGATCAAGTGGTGGGATGCAGAGCCTGTATTCCGTGCTGCAGCGGAAGGCCGTTCGACTGCATTGGGCCCTCACGACAAGGATACACTCTCGTCCATGCACTATTTTGGTGTCAATCTATACAAGCAGAGAAAGGTCGCCGAATCAGCCACAATCCTCGAATCAATCATTGATACCCAGGAGAGTGTCCTTGGGCCCTTGCACCAGGAAACCGTCACTTCGTTGCATTATCTTGGAAAGTGCCTACTCAAACGGTCTCAGCACAAGACTGCGGAAGCAAGGCTTCGCCTAGCGTACGAGAGAAGGGTCAAATTACTGGGTTTTGAGCATCAAGATACCAAGGAAACACGGACCGCTCTCCACGGGGCTCAGAAGCATCTAAGGCTGCCCTTAACAGCTTAATATGCTGTCCGCCCTCTGCAGCCTGATTCGTTGCGCAGTCCTTGTTTACACTAAACGCGAAGAGTGACAGAGCAAAGCTTTGCGAGCGACCCATGGCCCTGGTTGAGGGCCGATTATCAGCGTAATTCTGATAGGTATCTCTCTGTTGCCGCCACAGGCGCAGAGCAGAGGGAAAGTGCATGGTGTGACTACAACAGTGCTTCCTGAATTAATCAATGATATTGCAAAGATGGTGCTACAGGCGCCACCGATTGGTGTTCTGAAGGTGTCCTCCTGGAATGTAACCGATAACTTGGCTAGAGTTACTGGTGCGAGATGGCCGCAGTGGGAAGCGTCGAACCCCCACTCAACCTCGATGACTTACCGGCCTGTTTTCATGAATCCCAAATTTTGTTTGATGGTTGTGGTTATGGCTCTTCATGAGTATCAATAGACGTTATATATATCACGATTTATCTCGCTTGTCGAACAGACTGACTATCAGATCTCCAAGGATCCGCTAGCAAGGTCCCCTCGCAGAGGCACTTGAGCCCTTGTATGGCGAACATAATAGCCGGCACGGTTATACTAGTCTGGCACCAACCTGGATGTAGCAGAGTTTTGTTCGCGGTTAATAAGGCGGCAAAACGCGTAGACTATTTACCTCAAGACTTGCTTCATGTATATCGCTCATTTGACTATGTACGTGTTGAATGATATAGACTAAAATGACGCGAATTGGAGGTCGTTTTGCAAACTCATTGCCTATTGCTCATAAAGCGGAATCTTTGCAGGGATTCTCCAACGATGCTCTGGGTATATCACGCCTTCTCGTCCATATATTTCGCGAGAGGGGCATTCGCCGCGCGAGAAATAATAGTTAACGAGAGGCTATTACTACTCTGCTACACTTAGGCACGTATTTGGCTTTCAGATACACGTAGCTCATGGATGTTCTATAAGGACGACGACATACTGGCAGCATGCTACAAGCCCGATTGGCGTTAATGTGCACTAGCAGCCAAGGACTTCGAGGCCAAACTCAGCACGTTTATATACCGCATCTGACGCCATAAACATGGCGTAATCTAGATAAGACCCGCGGCGTCTTGTCTAGCGTGCGGGATTCGGCCTTAAGAAGAGGACCGGCCGTCGCTCTTTCTACCTGAACAATACCCGGTGATTTGACATTCCTACTGCAGCTACTGCCAGTTTGCCAAATATGGCTGTGCTCAAAACGGACACCACAGTCGGGCCTCATGAAAAGTCTGCCCGAAGCACGGTCGACACTGCATCGGACGACAATACGAACAGTATCGATCAAGTCCACAGCGATCCCGATGGCAAAGTTGACCCGAAAGCCGAACGAGCGTTTGTATGATCTAGCATTGCCCCTCTGCTGACGCAAAGCTAATTAGGTTTCTTAGTTATGGAGGCTGGACCTAGGCCTGCTAACCATTGGATTCTTGGGATATGTCTTCAAGTACCTGGATCAAATTAACATTGTATGCTCAAGCAAGCTACCCTGTGTCAAGCCAAACTAATGGACGTTTGTATAGAACAATGCATACGTTTCCGGCATGAAAGAGGATCTGCACCTCTACGGGAATGAGTTGAACTACTTTACCACCTATTTCAAGTAAGCCCGCACGGTAGAATATCCCTTAATCACAGATACCTTTGCTCACCCGGTTTAGCATTGGGTACATGGTGATGCTTTTCCCATCCTGCATCTTAGTCTCCTATATTGGCCCTTCAGTGTGGCTGCCTGCTTGTGAGGTACGTCCTCTTTGGTTCCTCTTGCGCTCTTGATCCAGCTTCTAAGACCAGAGAATAACTAGGTCTTATGGGGTGTCTTCACCTGCTGCCTGTCAACAGTTACAAACGCAAATCAAGTGGGTGTCGAATTTGTCCCATCCACATAAATCTTCCACCTGTATTGGCCTAACATACCCAGATCTACGGTCTACGCTTCCTCATCGGCTTTTTCGAAGGAACTGCTTGGCCCGGTTATTATACCATTATCAGGTTTGTTTACCTGCTCGCTGAATGCAATGAATAAGCTCACAAGACACACAGTCAATGGTATCTTCCGCACGAGCTCGCATTGCGCATGAGCATCTACAATATTGCCCAACCAGTTGGCGCAATGCTTTCAGGCGCTATTCAAGGGTCTCTCGCTGAGAATCTCAATGGGTCAATGGGGCGTGCTGGGTGGCGGTGGGCTTTCATCATCAACGTAATACGTGGAGTCCTCTCTAAGCGACCCCTAGGCTGACAAGCAACTTTCCATTGTAGGGCGTTTGCACTATCTTCGTCGCGCTACTAGCGTTCATCATTCTACCTGGATATGTACGATACAGATAACTTACCCATCAGCAACAACTAACAGACGATATAGCCTGAAAAACCAAACCCTCTCACCAAGTTCTACCTGAAAGACCGGCACATCGGTAGTCCTCCCCTCTCCGATTTTATAACCCTTCAGCCCTCGAAATATTGACAGACAGTTAACTATCATCTAGAGATCGCACTCGCCCGGGCCCGCCGCGTCGGCCGAAAGCCCCAAACAGGAATCACCCCCAAGAGCTTCCTGCGGACATTCAAGATTTGGTTTTTCTGGGCGATTGTCTGTACGTACCCATCTCCTATCCCCTCGATGCCTAGCGCGCGTACAGTATACTGATACAGTTGCAACAAACAGTGTCCTGGCCAATCGGCAGCAACACCGTGCCGACAAACTATTTCAACCTGTGGTTGAAATCGCTCAAGAATGCCGATGGAAGTGCAAAGTAGTGCGTCTACACCTTCTCCCCATGTCAATCCTATTTGCCGTAGCAGGCTGACCGAAATCAACACCCCAGCTCCGTCGGAATGCTAAATTACCTCCCGATTATCGGACAGGCGATTCAGCTCGTCGCGGAAGTGGTCTTTAGCGGACTGAGTGATCGCTTTGGCAGGTTTCCGTTCCTATTGCTCCATTCGGTGAGTTATTTATTCCATCCTTATCTAATAATGTCAAAGAAAATGTGGTATGAGCTAACTTCATCAAGTCAATCAACATAACATCCCTCATAATCCTCGTCATCCAGCCCGAGAACCAGACTACGCATATGGTCGGGTATTACATGAATTATGTTGGAGCGTACGTACCCTCCCTCACTTTTCTATTTACCCCACCAACCCTGCTCCCCCTAACTAACTTTATTGGTAAATGTGCAGAGTCTCACTAATGCTCCTGTGCTCCTGGGCCTCAACAAGACTGCAATCCGAACCTGAAGTCCGGACAATCTTCTTCGCGAGCGGGACGATCATCTCCTACGCGCTAAACGCATTCGTGCCCATCGCCGCATTTCCCGCAAGCGAGGCGCCGGAGTGGCGTGTTGGCGCGAAGTTGTACCTGGGCTTTGCGTGTTTGGCGCTATGTATGTTTATCGCGACGCAGGTTGGGTTTTGGAGGGAGGGGAGGAGAAAGATTGTTGAGGAGGAAAGGCAATCACGCGAGGAACTTTGACGTGAGGTGTGGATAGGGGTTATTTGGTTTGCAGCTAGGTAGGCCGGTATGGCAGAGGAGAGCATGGGGTGTTTGAAGAGGGGCTGGGATTAAGCCTCTGAGGGCAGCGCCCGCTGAGGGCACAGACAATCTGGTCTTGGGGTATTGCCTAAGGAAACAAGAGCAATAACCTGGTTATGGAATAAGTAATACTATTCGAATGGTCCGCAGAGCGCCAAATCTAGATAGAGCATGGAAACGCAAGGGCCTGTGGGGCTTGGCGTGGCAGGTGGAGTCGCCGCGGGGGCAGCGGTCGGGTTAAAGATTACACCCAGGCTCAGCACATTACACATGGAGGTACCTATGGGGGTGATTTTACCAATTTGATCCATTCTGAGAGCTCCCATGTATTGATCTGATAGCAAACTGATAAAGAGGCTCAATGACGGAAGCCTAGACCAGGCTAAAAATACCGCCTAGTCCCCGCAGTCGGGCGTTGACCACCGCAGATTGGCGGAGGGGTAGCCGCCCAGCGCTTGGCGATAACCCAGCGCCAACGACCCCGTCAGGGGATTTTCTCTCCAGCTCCCATCAGTTGTTGCCAGTTCACTCCATCAATTCTGATGACATTATCGCATCGAGTATGCGCCTACACTCCCTCCCGCTTCTACGCGGGGCAATAACGCTCGCATTCCCCCTGTCCGGTACGCCCCTTGCCTACCCGCTCCAGAACCCGACCGCTGATCGAATTCAGGGTCCTTCACTGTGGCGCAGGAATGCACCGCCAGCCACAACTTCACCATTTCATCACAAGAGCAGCTCAATAGGATTACTTCAAACTGCACGGAAATTACGGGAGAGTTATCGTTAGTTGACTACTCGGGATCACTTACACTGCGCAATATCACGCGCATCCAGAGTATTGTGCTTTATCCGGGGAGTAGTCTTACCGAACTCGATCTGCCTGAGCTTGAAATCTACGAGGACAATTTGATCCTTACAGGCCTGGATGACTTGAGGAGAGTTTCCGCCCCCAAGCTGAGAGGTATTGAGGCACTGCATGTCGCGTTTACTGGCGATGAGGTGGAGTTGAGCGTTCCAGCATTGAGCAACGTGAGCTCGGTGTTTTTAAGAGGGAACTTCAAGAGGTGTGTATCTTGATTCAAAAAGAATATAGCAGTACATGTGTTGACACATTTAGCCAAACATTCGACTCCCTGCGCTACGTGCGCACGAAATTCGACATTTGCAATGCGATCAACTGTGAGAACTTCTCCTACATGAACGCGACCACTTCGATGGACCTCTCGTTTCCGGCTCTTGAGCGGATCGGCAACTTCCAGGTTGGTGGGAATGTTACGAGGTTTGTCATGTCTCACCTTATGAGAGCAGGGTAACTAACTCGTGTATAGACTGTCCACCCCCGAAGTCACAGCCATAACATGCAGCGACTGCGACTGGGCAGCACTCCACCTGAAGCTCTTTGGCGCAACGCCGATCGCCGTTGATTTTCCTCGGTTAAGGACGATGGAGGGGAATACGTATATTCGGGGTGACATTGCCTCGTGAGTTACCTTTAGCTCCCAAAACCAAGAAGGAATAGAGAGACAATGCAATGCTGACTCTTGCAGAATCTCCCTCCCAGCGTTACAAGAATACACCCACGAGTTCATCGCAATCCCACACCAAGCACTCAACATAACCCTACCCGTTCAGACAGGCGAGAACTTCCTGTTTACAGGGAATGTTACCGAGTACGCCTACATCCCTTCACTCACCTCTCAGAAACAGAACAACTAATAGCTGTATCAGAATCAACCTCCCCAACCTGCGCGACTTCACACGGATCCATATCGACTCAGACATCAAAGATTTCGACTGCGACGAGCTCTTGAACGAGCTCAAAACCACACATAGCACGCCGCTAAATGAGAGTACGGTGGATGAGTATTTCCAGTGCTCGGGAGTTTCGCCGCGATATCAGGGACTTGGATGGATTGGTGGGGGTGGTATCGCGTTAAGTGTTTGGGTTATCATCGGGATGTTGGTTTGAAGTAGCCTTTTTTTCTGATTTCACTTTTGTTGTGGGTAGACGTAGAGTAGACCTGTCAGATCTATAGAGTTTAGTTTTCAAGATGTACGCCAGCGGCAGCAAAGTAACCTTTCCAGTCGTTACTGGAGAACAACTCAATGCAAAGACCGTTATCGTTGTCAATCCATTGGGGTCGACCTTGACGGCGTCTCATTGGCGGACGACTACATCGGAAAGACCTCCCCTTTCCAACCTCGCTATCTCTTTCCTGATGGCTTATATTCCCCCCAGCGAACATGAGCTTGCCCGATTCCACTTATTCAGATATCGGTACACTGTCCGACCATGCCTCCATCCCGACCGAAACGAACACACTCCTTCGGAGGGTGCAAAGCGTGCCGCACCCGACATCTAAAGTGCGACCAAACCGCTCCGACATGCAATCGGTGCCGGATATCAGGACTGAAATGCGACTTTTCGTCTGTTCTCCGCTGGATGGTTCTCACAGGGGCCGAGGTGTATGATAGTGTGCCGCAGGTTGCTGGGAGTGAGGAGGAACGATCCTCGAGGAGGTATCTGTACAGTGGTTTGTTTATATCCATGAACTGACAGAGTGGGGCTGATTGGATGTGATGCAGAATCAGCGAGGCAGGCCATGAGTAGGTCATTGACCGAGGGTGTCTGTTCAGTGACGAAAGCTCTTGATGATCTTGACGAGAGGTCGAAATGCCTGCATCAGGGAAATCCAGAAATGGCATTCGGACCGTTTAGCGTTTTCACGTTGGCTTCTAGTAACAATACCGAGGTTGGTATTGGCTCACAGGAGATTGTCGATAATATCGCATTTCCCCAACAGCGATGTACCACCGCTTATTGCGGATCTGAGAGTATTGCGACAGCGAGGTCTACCTCTCCATCACAGCGACATCCTCCTTCATTAACCGATGGACTCACGGATCATCACCGATCGTTCAACGAGCACCACTTTCTTGAAGACCTATTAGCAAGCCCTATTGACTTGCTTCAGTGGGGTGACTTGTTTGCTCAGCCGGACTCATCATTCCCACATACTCCAGACGCAGCAGTGATGGGATCCTCAATCTGGCCAGAAGAACGCTGTCTACAGCCATCACTCTCCCAAGACCCATATTGGCCACAGCTAGATCTTATATCCGAAGCCCCTGTACTCCTGCGACATTTCAATGACGAAGTGATTGATCAGATGGGATCACTCCCGATCAATGAGAAATCAACCTGGAGAACCCTCAGCTTCCCTCTAGCACTAGTCACGCTGAGCGACTTGACCGTCCTCCACAAGAGCAGGAGCGAGATCAAACACGCCAATATCGCAAACTTCTACGCTTTGATTGCTGTTTCGGCCTTCCACCTAGCCCTCAACTCAGTCGCGTTTCCTGCCCTCGAGCGGGGAGAGAACTACTGGTCGGACTTGTCTTCACATACATATGCCGCTGCAAAACGGCATCTACACGAGAGCCTGCAGAATGAGTGCTCACTCCCGCGAAAAGCGAAGTATAAGGAGCAGCTTATTGCAATTGGCGCTATTCTCGCCACTGCGGTGCGTAATCCACTAATTTTTTCAATACCCATAGCTGAACCTTGCAGATACTCTCCGGTAACGAGATCGACACTCGTCAGTATCTAACAGAGATGGAGCATCTAATTCGCTGGCGAGGGCTAAAGAAACCAGCCGTTTCTCGGCGTGCACGATCCTTACACAATGTCTACGCCTGGATGCGTATCGTATCCGAGAGCACCAACGTCGCGTACAACCAGCGTGTAATGCCGTCTACAAGGCCTCTATCTACTATGAATAGCCACCCTAATAATACAATCAAGTCGGACATCGCACTCGACAACTTCCTCCACCTCCAGCCACAGCAGACCCTCGATTCAACCACTGACACCGATAAAGACCACAACGGCCAAGACATCCACTTCGAAACCTCCCTGCAAAGCCCGGGAAACATGTACATGCAGATCTACGGCGTCCCCGAGACCTGGCTCAGCCTTGTATCGCAAACCACGCGCCTCGCAAACGTTATCGACCGGCTATCTCCAAGTGAGAAGCCCCGAGACGCACAGATCCTCGCATCCCTCCAGCCACGCGCAGCGTACCTCGAAAACGCCATTTGCCTTTTCCAGACTCGCCACTCCTCGCCCAACACAACCACGGCCACAGGGCACGGAGAGACTAAACAGCAGACGAAACCACACATGTTCATGGTCCAAGCATTAAGTTCCGCGCTGGTAATCTTCTTCTTCCGGCGGGTGCGAAAGATCAATCCATTGCTGCTACAGAACTCCGTCAACAGTGTGATCTCAGCCCTGCACGCGTGGGACGACGCCCTCATCCGACATGGCTTGCTCGGCCCGGGAACTGCATGGCCGGCCTTCATCGCAGGGGCAGAAGCAATGGCACAACCCCAACGACAGCAGGCCATTCTGTGGCTCGATAACGGCTTTTCAAAAGCCGGGTGGGCGGGATACAAGACATCCAAGGAGGTCCTACTCGAGGTTTGGAAGAAGCGGGATGAATTACAGACCGGGGTAGCTGCATCCACCACATCGATTCCCACATGGATGGATATCTGTCGAGAAACGGGGAGTTGGCCGATTCTATGTTGATATTCTTCGCTGAGCAGCGGGAGAGCATAGATACTGAGTCTGAGTCGAACATCCATTCCTCGTAGGTAACCACACGTTAACTAGAGAGAAAGAGAAAGCATTAAGAGTACAACGCCTGAATCCTCCGATTATTCCACTCCCAAGCCGTCACCTCGTCATACCGACAGGGCGTACAGTCAGTAACAAACTCCCTCAGCGGAAGCAACACCGCATCGCGATTCGGCTTCGCGAAATACGCAATCGAATATCGCTCCGGAATCATCTCCTCCCCACTGCGCGTTCCATCCCCCGCACCAGAGACAGTAGGCGGATAGGTAACCCGATGACAAGCCGCCCGGAAGGTATCATTGCTGAGCCGCTGCAGGCTATCCCCGATATTGAGAATAATCTCCGTCGGGCCAGACGACTCCACATCGTTGAACGTTCCCAACTCCTCCTGGTCCTCAACTTGTAACCCGCCCGTCGAATCCTGAAAGAGCATCGTGATCGTCCCGAAATCCGTATGTTCTGCGATCCGCGTCTTGGACCCATCCGCAAGCTCAGAGGCCGGAATGGCCGGGTAATGCAGCAGCCGGAACTCATTCTCTGCTTTATCGTGCATGGATTTTAGTTTCTCGCCATCGACACCAAGGGCGATTGCCAGGGCTGAGAGGATATGTAGTTCTGTTTCAAAAGCCCTGTCGTAGAAGGATTCCATAAACGCCCTAAACCCTGGCAGTGTGGATTCGGCAAGCCAGAGATTATCAACGAGAGAGTCGGAAGCAGAGCCCATGTCGAGGGTTTCTTTGATGTCGCGCGTTTTACCGGGCCCGACGCCCTTCTCGTAGCCGGAGATGTTGGCGACGTTTTCTTGCCCGATGAAGCTGTAGCCTCTGTTTGGGTTTGCTTGGGGTGGGTGTTTGATTGTCATCTTTTGTTCGAGGGGGAGGGAGAAGAATCTTTTTGTCTGGAAGATGGTTGTTAGCTGTGTTGGCTGTGTTTTGAGGGGTGTTGTATTGTGCTTAGGGGGGTAAGGAAGGAAGGAAGGAAGAACGAACCATGTCGAATAGCTTGTGGATTTCCTCGTCGGGGATGCCGTGGTTTTGGAGCTTGACGCAGCCGCGTTGCTTGAGTGTTGCGAGGAGGGAGGAGCAGAAGGTGGCTTTTTCGGTCGAGGTGCCGAAGAAGTGGGCCATGTTGAGGGTTGTTCCTTTGGACATGGTGGGTTGATGCTGGAGAGGGGTCGCTGAGGGTTTGTATGCGATGAGATCGAGGATGATTTGGGTTGTTGTTTGCTTGTTGCTTGGAGGATGAGGATATAGAACCGTGGGTGGTATATATACATCTCGACCTCGGGGTCTCTTCCTAACTACCGCTATACGAGGTGAGATAAGATATTTTCCAACAGGAAAGAGATCTCGACCCTCCTAAGATCGGAGTATGCTTATCTCCCACCGTGCAGTAGTCCGTTTAAGAACTGATGAAAAAGGATGGAGATCCCGAGGTGGGCCTCTGACCCGCATGATACAGCTGAACAAGCAGGAGATCCCGACTGTGGATATAGAGGTTCTACTGCTCCAGAACCAGGATAGAGATAAGCCGATGAGAAATATATTTGGCTTCTGCCTGGGACCCTCGATGACTGGATATTAAACCGTCTACTATATCTGTCTATCTAATATATATAATCCCCTTCTTACCCATACATGACGGGTCGCCTGAGGTAGGTTAGATGCACTCATCGAATTGGCCAGTGACCAGGAAAGCATTGTAAATACCACTGATACTTAATTCACCGAGCGATAACAGACAGATGCACTTCACTTCATACAACCCTGCCGGTAGGCGCGATGTGTCTATTAACTGCTAGGTCATTGTGAACATGGGTCTAGGTCCACAGGTAACCTCTATCTCAGCAGCTCCCACCTCAAATTTCTATCTATCACCTCCTCCCCTGCCCAGTCCCATCATCATCAAAAACAAACAACCGCAAAATCGCCTTCGCAACCTCCACCCCATCATGCTCCAGATGCGCCGTCTCGGCCGCCCGATCCGCATGCTCCAAATCCTCAATCCCGCCACTATCAACCCGAATCTGAATCTGCCGTTTCACCATATCCTCATCAAACGCCAGATGCGCCTGCGAGGTGAACAGCCTGTTAGGGATATACAGCCCCTGAACAGGCGTATGGTCGCTGCGCCCCCAGACAACAACCTCCGTTTCTGGACCCAGCAGGTCCGATCCAGCCGTTGACGCAGTTGGCGCATTGAGAACTTGATCCTGATGCATCTGATGCAGATGGATATAGTCGTCTTTTGTCCTGAAGAGTCTCTGGCCAGCGCTCGTGAGGTTAATGCGGCTATGGCCGAGTTCCCAGTCCTGGGTCGGCGCGGGTCCAACTTCCCCACCGAGCAGGCGGGCAAGTAATTGATGTCCGAAACAGACGCCCAGGAAGTGGAAATCCGGCCGGGAGATCCAGAGGGTTCGTAAGAGCTCTAGCAGCTGCAGGATCCACTCGTTGTCGGCGTGTGCGTCGTAGACGGAGCCCGTGATGAGGAGGCCGTCGAAGCGGTCAAATTCGGATACCGTGGGGATGCGCCCGCCTTGTTCGGAGACGACGAAGACTTGGTCTGTTTCGACGCCGAGTGGGGGGTGGTGGGCGCGGGCGGCGGCGGCGAAGTGCTCGTGGACGATGCGGCCGAAGGAGCCGCGCTCGGATTGGGTGTCTGGGTGGGGGACGTCGGTTTCCAGGACCATGATGCGGACGACGGGGGCGGAGGGGGAGGGGCGGTATGTTTGGTCCATTTTGGTTGAGGCTGAGGTATGGAGTTGAGTGCGTTGTTTGAGGAGGTTGGCGGGTGTGCTGCGGAGGAACGGTCGGGTTATATAGGGCGGGATCCGGACAGCGACAGCACAGCGCAACGTAATGAGCTGGACCATATTGTCCTGCCAAGCTACTCGGCTTCCGTTTCTGTAAGCTTGCAAGGATTGCGCGAGGAAATATTAATGCAGGATGTCCAGGTGTAGGGACTCTTGGCTTGACGTCAAGTGCCTGTATAGTGGAGCCGCCGGACGTCATCGTTCTCGGCTTGCCAGCAGCAGTTCCTTGAGGTCGCCAGTTTAGCGATGCATAGGGCTGGCAGGATTGGTGATCAGGGGTACTGCTCTTATCAGGCAGCAGTCTATCTTTCTTTCAGCCACTACCGAGAGCAACCCTGCCCATACGCTCGGCCTGTGCGTATATCAGGCAGCCATTATACAGTGCCACCTCGATCAATGCTCTGACGGGTTAGATATGCTTCAACCAGTGTAGAAAGATGGTATGAAATAGGTACAGACTAAGAAATACTTTCCAATAGTATACGAAACCCTCTCACACCCACCCTATCCCATTCATACTCGTTCTCACCACTACAGCGCCAGAATCCTCTCCGCCGCCCTCTCCGCCACAACCGCAATATAGGCCGACGGATTCGTACTGATCATCCCAGGAAAGATACTCGCATCAACCACGAAAAGATTATCCATCCCGTAGACCTTCGTATCGAGATCCACGACCGCTGAGCCACCGTCCCGCCCATCGTCCGAGCCCATCTTACAGGATCCTACACACATTGTTAGCACATCCACAGCAGAACTCGAACATCTCCCAAGGGAACTAAAGGAAACCCACCCATCCAATGATTACTCCCCCTCCCCGTCGCCGGGAGCGAGTTCACATAATCCGGGATCGAGATATTCGCCGTCGGATACTCCCATGTCAGCCCCGAGACATTCCTTAGACTGTCCCTCAGTCTTTGGAACCCCTGGATTACCGCATCGGTGTCGTTTTCATCAGCCAGCCAGGGGAGGTCGCTGACGACGGTGTTGAGGGCGCTGTTGATGGTGAGTCTGCCGCGCGAGGTCTGGCCGCGGCCGACGTATTGGGTTATAGTGATTACTTCTGTTGGTTTCTTAGTTCGTGTTCATGAGCAATAAAGAAGAACGGGATGGGACATACGGCCGTCTGGGATGCCGTGGCTTCCTTCGACGCGGGCTTGGTATTGCAGTTGCCGGGTTATGCCATCGGGGCCGGTGACTTGGTCGAAAAAGCTAAGGCACGATCAGTACTATTCTTTTTAGATGTGGGTGGAGCGTACACAGGGTTAACGTTTGGCGCGGCCTGCGCGAGAGGGCCGGTGCGGCTTTCTGCTGTTGTTAGCTCTTCTCCTTCTCAGTTGAAAGGGACATACCGAGATAACTATTCTTGTCCGCCTCGACGGGATCATCCCATGCGCCGTAGAAGTCGTAGAAGACGACGTCGGGGTGGTGGACGACGATTTCGGTCTATTAATTAATGAAAAATCCCCTTTCCTGGATGGATAGCACTCACATTCGGATGGTCCATCAGGTTCTCGCCAACAGGAAGGGTGATCCAGTGGTCCTCGGAAATCATGCTCTCTCCATCTGTGGCAGAGGCATTCACAATAGCGAGTTGGTCTTCCGGTCCGATTCCACCTATTGTCGTTAGCACGGCATCAATGTAGACTTTGCAGTCGTTAGACGAAGAGAAAGACATACTCCTGAACAGAACCTTTGGACTCCCGAATGCACCCGCACTGAGGATGACCTTGCCCCCCTCAGCCAAGTTGACTGTACCTTCATACCCCCCCTCGTTGAATGGCAGCACCTCCACTCCTGTCGCGACAGCACCCTCCCTCACAACCCTGCGCACATTCGTATTCACCCAGAGATCAAAGTTCCCCCTCTCACTCGCCGAAACCAGATATGTCGCCAACGGCCCATTCCTTTGCCCCTCACTGAACATATACGGACTGTACCCAACAGACCGATACTTCTGCTCAGGACTCTCGTTCAGGGTATAGAAGTTCCATCCGGCGTTCAAAAGACCATTGATCAGTACCCTTGGCCCCTCCTGCAGGTAAAGCCGTCCATCCTGACTTGGCGTCGTGGTGCCCGGAATGCGTCCAAACACCTTCTGCACACTCGGCGCGAGATCACTATACTTCCACCCCGCGGGAAACTCCTCGTCGAAATCCTTCGAGTACGGCTTCCACCACAGCCCCGAATTCACCGCCGTCCCACCCCCAAGCACACAGCCTGCCATCTGATCATTATCCGGACACGCAATCCCCGCGCTATCAACCCAGATCTGGTTACACAGCCCAGGGACATCGAACCTCGTCAGCTCCGTCCCCTCCAGCCACTCGGGCTTCAACTCCCCGCCCCAAAGACCCAGACTCGGGGGACCCTTCTCAATAAGCAGCGTCTTCGCCCCAGAGGCACTCAACCGATCAGCCAACACCATCCCCGCAGGCCCCGAGCCAACAATAATATACTCGTACGTCGCATTACTCGGGACAGGAACACCAACAGGATCCTCCGGATCCGGATCCCCACCACCACCCTCACAAGACCCCGGGACCACCTCCGTCGCGAGCTCCGCCCAGCTCGCATACTGGTCACTAGGCGCGCCATCAAAGATCCCAACAAAGATACTCTGCGCCTCATGCTGCACAACAGCTAACTCATCCGGACAAGCGCCGTTGGTAGGAGCCTCGGAACCCTGCGCCCACCCCAGCACAAGCCGGCCATTCGTCGTCTTCGCAGACCCGGTTACACCCTCGTGGTCCCAGGATAGACACCCGACACAGCGAAAGAGAACCTCGAATTTCTCCTCGGAGATCGACGACGACACCTGCGTGACGTTCGCCGAGCCAGAGTATACATCCGGCATTGCATACCCGGAACTAAACCGCAGACTCGTGAGCACGTCTTCTCCCTCGGGCGCTGCGTACGCCATGAATAGCAGGTTCGAGTTCATGCTTCCGCCCAGCGAGATCCCGCACCATCCTGCCCCCACCGTGGCGGTGCTGCAGGAGAGGTAGCCCAGGAACTCGGTTGCATCGGTCGTTAGAGCGTCAGAGGGGAGGGCGACGCCGAAGGTTAGCCCTGCGGCGGCGGAGGTTGGAGCGACGGTCCATGTGTCGAAGGTGATTCCGGAATCCGGGTCGGTGTATGGCGTGGGGGTGCTAGATTGGGCGGTTGAGAGGGGGAGGACTGTTTTTTTTAAATAGGAGGGTTAGGGCTTATTTCTTTTCTCTTTGCTGGAGGGAAGTAAAACATACAGCTGGCGACCGCCAGGGCCGCGAGGGTGGATTTCAGTCCGCCGGGGAGAGAAAACATATTCAAGTACGTAAGTCGAGTGAGAAAAAGAGCGGAAAGAAAGTGAAACCAAGGGAGCGGAGCGAAAGGAATCGAATTGAATGTCGTCGCCAGGACGAAGGGTCTCACTCTCTCTCAGTGACAGAAGACAGGGAAGAAGCGGAATATATAACCACCCATTTCAAACCCAACCACCTCGCTCTTTCTGCACAAGCCACCTGCAGCGAATCAGAGAGATCCAGAATAAGCAACCCTCTACAAACCCCAAATCAAGATAAAGATCTACAGGAATCAATAACCAGGACCCAAGCGCAACAGGGGGTGCAGTACTCCCGACGCATCAAACGCGCCAGAACCCTCTTGGCATCCTTGGAAGCTCCTTAGCCCTGGCAGCCGCCGTGTCAGATTCGGCCGCTGCGGAGGAAAGGCTGAACCAAGATTTCACACCTGCAGTTTGGGGTAGATTAGCCTAATCTCGCTGGACCTCCGTGAGCACCGTGACGAATATGTTGGTTCTGGTTGGAACTACTCGACTCCGTCCTCCGGAGTCTATGCGAAACGGCGTGGGGCGCCGCGGCCCGCGTCCGTGGTGATCTTTTCAGGTTGATTGAAGTCAGGAATCTGGATTCTTTGCCCAAGAAGGGGGAATCTGACGGTGAGAAGATTGTAGAGGGGGGTGAGGGGAATGTGATCGGGGAGGATCCGATCGATGTCAACTCAAGTCAAGGTCATGGGATGAGAGGGAATGGAAACGGATGGATGGATGGATGCTACGTTTGCTATAGGTGGTGCACTAAAGTCATTCGACACGGAGAGAAGAGATGTTGCATTGGAAGAAGATTGGAACTGGGGTGTCGCTTTGGCTTGAGAAGGTCATTGTCATTGTCGCGTTGGGTAAAGTCATCGTTAGTTCGTGGGTATCATCAGTAAGCTAGCATGTAAATCTGAAACCAAACCAGATTGTTTCAATCAATCGATCAAACAGTAAATGTACAAATGCCGTGCTATGCTCCGTAACGTAAACATCAAAATGTAGCAAAAAGGTGTCGAGGATCGTTGGCAGGTCGCAGAAATGTGGTAAGTGATGTCGGTATGAGATGGCGAGGGAGATTCAAGTAAGGTGTGGTGTAAATATGTGCAAGGTATCGGAGAGGTCCAATATGGCGTCGAGTGGATGCAATATCGAAGATACAGATCGACAGAGCGAATGGCGCTAGAAGCTCTTCACGGTGTTATAGCTCCTCCCTACCGCTTCTTATACTCATACCGCCGCCAGTTATCCGCAATGAACCACTCCGCCATGTGCGCGGCGTCGCGCGCCCAGGTCACAACCTCTGGCTCCCACGGCCGATGCTCCGGCGGCGGCCGACCAGGCGAGATGGTAATCGGCGGTGGAGGGCGATCATGATCCGGGCGCCCATGAGGATGTCCCGGAGGAGGATGGCCCGGATGAGGCGGGTGTCCAGGCGGAGGCGGCGCACCGGGAGGTGGAGGTGGAGGTTGCGGCCAGGCATCGCGCTCATCTAGATCGCTCTCGCCGTCACTCTCCTCATCAGTATCATCTTCATCCTCGCCATGCTGATGATGCGTCGCATGCTTCTTCTTCTCCTCATCCGCATACCGTGCCCAAAGCGTATCAACCATATCAAAGAAGCTGAAACTCCGCACGGCATCCTTCTCCTGCGGATCCTTCTCGATATCCGTAAACCGCCACTCGACATCGTCGATTAGCGGGATGACGATGCGCCACTGCGGCCGCGCCGCAGACCGCACGGCCAGCCACGACCCGCCCGTGTTCATCACGCTGAACTGCCAGTCCTGCATGCCGTTTGCTTCGTGGTACATCGGGCGAATCATGGATTGGCCTTCGTATAGCCCGCGGATGTCTTTTGCTGCTTTGGTGCTGTTTGGGCCAAGGGAGTGGGATTCAATGAGTAGATCGATTATCGTCGGCACGATCTGATTCGAGATGACGGGGTCTTTGACCTCGACGGATGGGAGCTGCGGGTGCGCGAGGACGATGGGGACGTGGAAGCTCCCGACGTGCGGGTTGCTGTAGGGGGTGATTCCGCCGTCGTTGGGGAGGGAGAGGCCGCTGTTATCATCAGCATACAATCATAATCAGAAATCGAGTGCAACTTACTGATCACCAGCCATTGCGAGCAGCGTCTCATTCGCAATCCCCTTTTCCTCGAGAATATCCATGATCTGCCGGATCCAGCGATCGCCAAAGCCAATGGTGTTCAAATACCGATTCATATCGTTGTTCTTCCCCTTAAATGACGGGCCCATGATATTCTCAAACTCGTCATCCGGCATGCCCCACGGATGATGCGTCGTTCCCGTCAAATGCGTTAAGAAGAGTCGATTATGATTCTCCTCCGCATCGTCAATCGCGTCGCGGAGATAATCCGCTAATTCCGTGTCTGGGTAGCCGTAGTAATTGACCTCTTTATAGCGAAGCGGGTAGTGTTTCGCATCCGGTTTCTCGATCCGTTCCTTCGTATATATATCCTGGAACCCCATCTTCGGGGTTAGTTTGTTTTGATGGTCGTAGGTGTCTGTCACGGATTGCATCCAGACAGACGTCCACGGCCACGTTCTGTAGTCGTCCTCGTTTGTGATGTCGTTTTGATGGCTGAGGGCGTTGACGACGTGCGGCATGCACGGGTTGTACAGGTGGTACTTGTACTCGCGGTTGAAGTCCGCGACCAGCGGTGTGATTCCGCAGACGGTGCCGGCCAGACTCTTGATCGTGTATGTTCCGGTGGTAAAGGCGTTGCTGGCGCTGAGACCGCCGTAAGATTTTCGCGGCTCCGTGCGGTTTTCGTTGAAGCCGGAGTCGAATCCAGTCAGGTACTCTGCTGTGCGGGTGAGGTTTGCGACTGTGGCGATGGCGCTCTGCGGCATTTCGTTTCCGTCGAACGAGTCGACGATCTTGTCCCACATGAAGGAGCCGTTGCGGAGGGGGAAGACGTCCGCGCGCGTGCTTTCGAGTTTTAGGAGGATCACATGTTTGATGTTTACGCCGCCGCTGGCCAGTACATCCTTTAATGAATCGATAACCGGCTCCTGCAGGTTCGACAGGTGGAGCGGGTCCTTGGATGGCGTGTAGTGCTGGCGATTTCCACTCCAGTCTTCGAATCCGGGCAACGTCTCTTTCGGCATCCAGTCCCATGCTGGCGGTTTTGATAGCGATGTCTGCCCTTCGAGCCAGATGTAATCTGGGATATTGCCGGCTTGCTCTCCTAGTGTTGGTCGGTACATTCCCGCGAATGGCGTCAAGGGTAGCGCTCCGGACAAGAATATGTACGACGGATACGCAGGTCGGGCGATTCGCAGACAGCCGAGGAAGGTTAGCGGGAGCCAGACAAGCAATCGCCTGGCAAGAGAGAGGCGTTTCTGTGGTGTGGAGGGTCGGGAGTGTGACCCCGAGGCAGATGCTGAGCCCGAGTTCAACAAAAAGGCATCCTCCTCATCATCACTCTTATCGTCATGGTAATCCTCCACCGCAATGTGTTCGTAGATATCCGGATCAGGCAGTTGCCTTCTAAATCGAACCTCCCGAACGCGCGACTGAGCGAGCGAGTACCACCGGCTGAGGAATGGCTGTATCGGTTTGAAAGCGAGCTTGAACGGCTCGGCGAGGGTGTGGAGGATGCCACCGACGACGCGGTGGGTAAAGGGCGCCACAAACCAGGCGCATACAACAAGGATGGCTTCGACGATGAGGAAGCCAGTCAGACCGGTGAGGAGGGTTCGAATGGCGGCTGCGTCACGGTGGAAGGTTTTCGCTTGCCGCCAGTTGATCTCGGCGCCGGCTGTAAAGTAGAAGGAGATGTTCGCCGACGCCATTCCCGACATCGCGAAGCTAGACAGTTAGCCTAGTTGCAGAGAAAGAGGACACCACACACCTGAAAGGAATCACTATAGCCGCGGTAATTCCGTCTAGCCAGCGCCAGGGGAACTTTTGCGTGAGGATGCGCACCAGCAGGGTGCAGGCCACATCCTGAGTGAAGAAGGTGATTCCCCAGGTGAGGAACTTGTGTGCGGGGAGGGAATGCAAATGGGCGAAGAGGTGCAGGGCTTTTGCAGAGAAGAGGGCGAAAAAGGCGAGGGTGAAGAAGAAGCGCCTCGTCCAGTCCCAAAACACATCGAAGAAATCGGCAGGCGACGAGCGCAGACGGGTCCAGATGGCAGTGCAGTTGCGGAGGAGTTTGGTGTGGGTGACGGATCTCATCTTGCCGTCGTGTTAGCGTGTTAGTGGTGATGCATGCTGTTGTCGCAGTGGAAAGAGAGAAAAGAGGGAGAGAGGAGAGAGAAGAGAGATGAAGATGAAAAACCCGTCAAGGCAGCGGCGGATGGTGAATTCATAACTCCAATGAATCCACCAGTGCCCGGCTGAACGAGCTAAGCCAGCGAAGCTCCAACTGTGCAAAACATGGACCCTTTCAACCTTTGCCACGAGCGGACCCTGATTGGCGACTCGTGGCCCCATTTATAGCAGGAGTCCGCGTGCTCAAGCCTCAAAGAGTGTTGTACTACATCTGTCAGGGGAAGGGTGTTACGCAGGAAGTGCCTGGGCTGTTTTCGTAATTTCTATATCAGATCCCATTGCCTCCTGCAATGGCATTCCCCTGAAGCAACAAAGAGAACGAAAGCAAGGACACAAGACCACCTTCTCGTTGAGGCAGCGTCGGACTCGCCCGATCGGACCCTGCGGGGCGTGCACCACTCACGACAAAGCACCTCTCAGCCTCGATGGATCGCAGTCCGCGGCCTCCATTGGCTCTCTGTTTTTATAAACTGTTGCAGCCGTTTTGTCCCCCAACAACACTGCCTTGATTTGCATGTTGATCTCGCAGAAGAAAGATCTCGTATACGTACAACAGTCGATCATGATGTAAACGGTGGTAGGCGGCCCCAAGGAACAGGCAGCGACGACAGCCATGGGATTGACGGGAAAATTGAGAACTGGATGAGATCACGGTCCTCCTTTTAGTCACAGAAATTAATTACTTTCCCCACTCAACTCTGCTGGCTGCCAAGACGCCCAGACAACCGTCCTTCTGGAACATTTCAAGCTTGACAGCTTGAGTTGCAGTCGGCTGTCACTCAGTGCGGAGAGAACTCTGTTCGATGCGGTGAACTTGGAAGCTTGAACTTTCTCCGGCTTCTCTCGCTGCCACTGGCAACCGTTGAACCGACTCCTGAGATCAACCACTGAATACGGAAGCCTAATCGAATTTTCTCTCGATGAACCCACATGTCTCACCATTCTGACTAACGCTTAGCCTACCATTAGCCTATCTTTAGTTCTTTCAGTATACGAGAATAGCTGCGCCGCAATCCATCCAGAGTTCCAGACTGCTACCGCCGCCTCTTCCCCTTGAGATAATATCCCCCCGCAGCGACCGCCACCCCAACACCCGCAACAACAGCCGCCTTACTGACCGGCCACACCTCCTCCACAAACCCAATCCGAGTCTCTTTCTTCCCGCCGATATACTCCCCATTCGCATCCCCTTGGATCGCATAATCCGTCCACCGCACTTGAGACAGACCGTGCTGGTACTCGACCACCCGCCCGGGCCAGTTATTCGTGATCCGCCCTTCCGACGTCTTGTACCAACTGCTGCAGCTGGGGTCCGCGAAGCTACTCTTCGACAGCCGCTCTTGCAGCTCGTCGTTGAATGCCCGAACAACCTCGGTCTTCGGCGTGATGGCGAGAGCGTCGCCGCGTGCTTTTGCGCGGATGATCGGGTCGATGAGCGTCGCCAGGTAGCGGCTCTGCGCTTCAATCATGAGAATAATCGAGTTGTGGCCTGCCCCGATGTATCAGTATCAGTTCACATCTCGCCATGAACAACCTCGACTTTGAGACTGGGAGAAGGTAACATAACATACCCAAATTTGTATTCGGCCCATACAACAGACCAAAATTCGGCATCTCCTCCACCGTAACCCCATAATACGCCGTCGCTCCCCCCTTCCACACCTCAGATAGCTCCCGCCCACCCGCACCCTTGATCTGAATCGGATGCAGAAACTCCACCGTCCGGAACCCCGTCGCATACACAATCAGATCAAACTCACTACCCTCCCCATCCACCGTCTCAATCCCCGTCTCCGTAATCCGCGCAATATCCCGCAGCTCCAGGTGCACATTCTCCCTCCCCAGCGCCGGGTAGTAGTCATCAGATGCAAGAATCCGCCGACACCCCGGCGGGTAACTCGGGGTAAGAACATCCCACAGCTCAGATCTATCCGGGAGACCCTTCTTGATCAAGTCAACGCCCATATCGCGGACCTCCTGCGAGGTCTTCGAGTCCAGCTGCACGATCGTGTCGTGCGTTTGCTCGCGAAACCACATCATCGCCGCGCGTTTGCAGCGGCGCAGGAACGGGATCGACAGGAGAGCTTGCTGGGCCGGATGCACGGGCATATCCATGCGCGGGATGATCCATTGCGGGGTGCGCTGGTAGACGGTGAGGTGGGCGGCGGATTTGGCGACTTCAGGGACGATCTGCGTTGCTGTCGCGCCTGTCATGCATATCAGTATCAACACAACACTCGAACCCCCCAACAGTGAAAGAAAAGAGAAGGGAAAAAGAAGAAATACCATTCCCGATGATCGCAACCCTCTTCCCCGCAAAATCATATGACCAGTCCCACCGCGCCGAATGCATGCTCTTCCCTTTAAACCCCTCTATACCAGGGATCTCGGGCCACCGGGGTAAATTCAGCTGCCCGACGGCCCCGATAAGGATATTCGCGGACAGCTCGTACGCGCTTTGGAACTGTGCGTCTTTCACGCCGGAGACTTTGACGTCGATCTTCCACAGTCGATTCCCCTCATCCCACTCCGCGGCTTCAACGGCAGAATTAAACCGGATATGGCTGTACAGCCCGTACTTCGAGGCGATGCCGGTGAGGTAAGTGAGGATTTCTTCCTGGCCCGGGTATTCCCTCGTCCAGGTGGAGCGTTGCTCGAAGGAGTAGCTGTAGAGGGCGCTCCAGACTGGTTTTAGTATCTAGTTAGTGTTGTTTTTTCTCTTCTAGCTGCGAAGGGGAAGAAGGAAGGTGTGAAAGGGAAAGGGAAGATACCATCACAAGCACACCCAGGGTACTTATTATCGTTCCATGTCCCGCCGACGGCGCTGCCTTTTTCCAAGATCACAAAGTTGCGGTGGTTGCGGCGGAGGAGGTCGATTGCGATGCACATTCCTTGGAAGCGTCAATACCATACCATATTCAAACATAAACTCAGATTCATTCGCATCGCAAACGGAAGGGCATAAAACGAATTAAACGGGAAATGGGATGGAGAGAAATACCCGATATCCCAGCGCCGATAATCACCACCGTGCTCTGCGTATAGTCCTTGTTGCCGACCGGGTGGGTGGTGCTACTCGTATCCTTCAAGGACACCATATTGGCTGGCTCTTGGTCTTGATACACGAATAAACAGTCTATATGATCTGGTCTGACAACGGCGTAACAGAATGAAAAAGAAGTGAGGTTATCCCTGAGAATCGTGGCCGTGGCCGTGGCCGGGTGGTTCGGTTCCCCGCGCTTTGATCGGCAGCACCGACCTCGGTTGACTCTAAGGGTGTGAGGAGGTGGCTTGGCGGGGCTTTTGCAGGGGTGTTGTGCAGGTGATTGTCATGTTGTGACCTATCATAAGGTGTTTTTTATGCAGTGCGAGTGCTGGAGAATGTTGAGGTCTTCGTGTTTGGGTGAGTGGCTGGCTGATGATGAAACGATATCCTGCTATGCGTATGCGTACAACAGTATGAATATTCCATTCAACGTGGGAGCCCTTGACTGTAGGCACAGCATCGTTGAGATCAGTAGAGAGGCATATAGGCTAGAGTTACATGGAAATCTTGATGGTATAGTAGGTTGGATATCCAGCGCTTCAACTGCCTGGGAGGCTATGCATCGTGCGCTGCTTACGTGTGCACTTAATCTTCTTATCAGCTATAAATGTCCGAGGAAACTCTCAATTTCCAGATCCCAAGACCTATAAGATTATATCTTAAGCGTTAATATTACTAACAAGATTGTTCACTGGCTGTCGCGTAGTCGACGTTCAGGCGCCCTTGCGACCAGCAACCGGAGCACCTGATTGGCTTGATCATGAGGAATGAGGATGGAGGTCTGAGGCCGCCTACCTCTCAGCTGCACCAGTAGTAACTATGGTGGAAGAGATATTGTAAACACTGTAATGGTCTGTTGGTACACTATGCTCTCGATGGTATGATGTTGGATTAATGACTTGATGAAAACGTCCCTGGACAGGTTGGGTGCGCACCATAGTATATATCGCTGCCACCCAACCGAGAGTTTTTCACCCCCATATGAATCTGCCATAGACAAAACGCATGAGGTTCACTTCAGTCATTTATTTCCGGAATGAAGACCAAACGAGTGGCTTGAGCCCAGTCGGGTCTACTATGTTTCCGATAGTCGAGTAACCCTCAGCGCGACCAGGGGCATCGGTGCAAGTGCCCTCACTCGGACCAGCAACAACTGCAAGGGCTACTCAGTATTAACAAACCGGAATTCTACAGACTCTAAGCTAGTGAGAGACTAGCAAGTTACTCGATCACACATCCGATTGGTACCATGCAGACCTTACTCCAGCTGCGCAGAGCCGGGGGGGTGCAAGCAGGATGCCGTAATTGCCCACATGATGTAAAGGACATCTAAGCAGGTAGGGGTAAGTAGGATATGGTGATCATCGCGCATATGGTGAAAAAGAAAAAAAAAAAAAAAAAAAAAAAAAAACACTTGAGACCACACGGGGATTCAACTTGTATGATGTAAAGCTATAGGTGTAACTCACGAACATCCAGGTGTAGGACTGCTCTTGTCGGCACATACTTCTGATGTAGTCCTAGCTGTCAGCGGGCTCGACTGGGCGCTTGGAAACCTCAGCCGAATAGCGAGGTAGGATCTGTTTTACTTGGTTGGTGATGAGATCGAGTTTTCTTGATGATGAACCGCCTGATCTGGGACGTCTAATGTTTGATGATTGCGTCCCGCCTAAGACTGTGCGTTTGTACCTCAACATGCCCTTGGTTATCTACGAACGCGCCTGATGTTTATGGCAAGATGCGCGAGCCAACAGCCTTCCCCTTCATGGCCCGGCCTTCCACAGTAGGAGATATACTTGGATTTTTAAACATCTCTAGAAACCTCGGAAAGTACCGACGACCCGGAAACTACGTTACATTGCGCCCTTGTGTTGTTTCGGAGTGTCCTACGAGGGCGGATGTGAAGGTTGCATCTTGACTGATTTCATGTTGAGGTCATGACATGAAGTCTCTCACAATGCCTCCCGTAGTTGCGCCGGTCGGTCGACACAGAGAGTCTGTCCAGCGAACACCTCCAAGAAGAAAGTTATAAATACTGTGATTTTGTCCTGCTCAAGTTTTACTTTTGATCCAGTATCTAAACCCCCCAACCAACTTGCCAACCAAGAACTATAAACATCTCAACCTCACTAAACAAGTCCCCATAATGAAGCTCTTCCTCACCCCCCTTGTCGCTGCCCTTAGCCTTTGCACCGGCATCCTTGCTGCCCCCTCCAAGCCCACATCTGGGTTAGTCGCGGGAGTTGAATGGACGATCAAAGACCTGAAGCGCCCTTGTGACGGATCCGACAGCAAATGCGACTGGTCCTTCAAAGTCAACGAGGGCGCCGGGGACATTGAATGCAAACACACCGTCAATCGCAGCGGAAACACCCCGGCCTCCCAGATACCAAAGTCCGGCGAATCCCAATGCAAGTCGTACACCGTGACTTCCGGCTGGAACAAGGGCGGATGGACGACCCTATCTGTTAAGAGGAAGGACAAGGACAAATGTCTGATTATCTGGCCTTCTTATACTGATAATGAGCTTAGGGGCGGGAAGGTCGCGGCCACAAAGAAATTTCAGCCTAAGAGAGATAATTGTTAGTTAGTCAGACTGGATAAGAGGAAAGCTTGACACAATGGCCCCACCATGTATTAACAGTCAGGAACTGCTTAAGCAGTTTGCTATTTTTATCCTGTCCCTCGCCCATTGTGTGAATGTCATATATTTATGTACCTACGTCGGGCTACCGCATTCCTAGTGCCCGAGATCTTAAAAGCATTCTCTGATTTAGAAAGCTGATATTACTTACTGACGAGGTGAACAAAGCAAAATATAGCTCCAGTGCTACATATCCTAGTGTAATCGCTGGTCAAGTAACTGGAGCAAGGCCTGCTCCATCCTCCTCCAGATGTCGCTTTCTACGGCAAGTCAGCAGCATAGACTGTGATGGACCAATACCGCTTGCTCTGACCAGTAAGCCACAGGCCTAAAAAGGTATAGTTAAAGACTAGGAGGTCTTCTAGCAAGTATATTATAGAGAAACATGGTCCGCGACGAAGATTACACACGCGATGGCAAGTATGGAGATTGCTGCGGGACACCGGATGATGTCTGTCCTTACCCTCCCCTCATCATACTCCCTACCCTTCAACCCCCCATACAAAGCATCAAACATCCTTACTAACAATGGAACTCGTATTTAATGGCTATAGATTATTCTTAATCGTCCCCGCCATGCAATCCCTACCGACATTCCTGCACCAGAAACGAAAAGGCCAGCCCTACAGTTGCCCCGCTGACCCTCTTTACGGGACTCGTACAGCTTACCTTTAACACGACACAGACGACGTTCGAGAGAACCACGTCAATTCCGAGCCTGTTGGCTGATTTTAACCTGTTCATGGGGAATACGATGGAGAAAAGGGGGTACTGGGCTGGGCGGTTTTCCGTTGAAGAGAGGATTTTAGATGGGTTTGAGAAGATGCCAAACGCGGTGGAAGGGAAAGGCAAGGAGGAAGAGAGGGTGTTGATTGATGATGTTGGTGGCGGGGAGGGGCATGATTTGCTTGC
Organism: Aspergillus karnatakaensis; assembly: GCF_047715665.1. Classification (NCBI taxonomy): domain Eukaryota; kingdom Fungi; phylum Ascomycota; class Eurotiomycetes; order Eurotiales; family Aspergillaceae; genus Aspergillus; species Aspergillus karnatakaensis. The sequence goes on along the minus strand of NW_027395726.1, from coordinate 402,334 downwards.
GTGCGCGGAAAGGTTTCCAGAGAGGGAACGGTTGTTGTTACTCGTAATTTGGAGGATGGGGAATTACAGGCGAAGGGGATTGAGTTGGTTGGGTATAATTTCTTCACGGATCAGCCGGTTAAAGGTATAGTATTCCTCCAGCTCCGCCACATCTTTGTTTACTGTATTAGCCTGGAGAGTGCTTACTCCATTCCTAGGTGCCTGAGTCTACTTCTACCACCACATTCTTCACGGCTGGTTGGACACATACTGCCTCTCGATCCAGAGAACGTCGCAGCCGCTATGACGCCAGGGTAATCGAAACTGCTTATCCCTGAGATGATTATTCCCGAAACTGGGGCATCGCAGTTCCTTGCGTAGCTGGATATGATGATGGTGGTGTTCAATAGTGGCATGGAGAGGACTGCAGAGCAGTGGAGGGCTGTATTTGGAAAGGCAGGGTGGAGGTTGTGCGGGTTTGGGAGGCGGCTGAAGAGGGTGGTGATGGGGTTGTTGAGGCTATTAGGGTGAGGTGACTTACATGTACAGGGATCTATTGAAGAGGTTCCTTGTTTTTGTTTGTTTGGTTTTTTTTTTTCCTCTATTATAGATCTTTGACTGCACGGTTGGTCTGCACCTATTGTTTATCGGAATGCGCTTGGTGCCCGGGTGTACTGGGCCATCTTACCGAGCTGACTGTTAAATCCATGGGTTTTACCTCTGGATGCAGAAGCTGAGAGCAGCATTCAACACTCTATAAGTGTAAGCTTAGTATTCTGCGACGAAAAGAGGCTATAGTTGCGGTTCCGCTGTCGGATCCTCAGTTATAGATTGCTCTCTAGGTCATGTTTTGATGCGCCCGAAATAACATAATCTAGCCTAAGAAATGAACTGCTGAGCCCTAATCATAGATGAATCGTCTAAGCATAGCCACCACTGCTGAACCTAAGTGAACAATCATAGTGCTGAAAGCCCCTTGCATGAAGGCTATAATGAGGCTATACTAGGTACCTTGGGAGGAAACACAATGATATCCTGTACGAGCATCTCCTGGTCGACTCTCCTGCCGCAACCAGCAAAACATAAGAATAAAAAAAAAAAAGGCAGGACTCGGTTGTCATTGATTAAAACGACAAGAGTACACCGGCAAAGCTTATCCTCGGATGTTGATCTTGAAGCGGTGCAACACTGCAATCAAGAATGCAGATCTCTAACCAAATTGAGGCTAAAGCGATGCTAAGCCATAAAGCTGACTGGATCTGCTCCTCTCCTCTTCCTAACCTCCGTCACTCAAACAAACCCCAAAGAAAGTAGCTATGCGGATCACGTCGCTGGTTCTCCCGTTCCTCACATGCCTCCCATCGGCATTTTCCTACCAGGAATACAACTTCTCCCTCCCAATCGACCACTTCCACAATGAGACCCGCTACGAGCCTCACTCAGACGCCTCCTTCAACCTGCGCTACTGGTTCGACCCAACCCACTACCACCCCGGAGGACCAGTCTTTCTAATCGCCGCCGGCGAAACCAGCGGTGAAGACCGCTTCCCCTTCCTGTCACAAGGCATCGTCACCAAACTCGCAAAAGAGTATCACGGTCTCGGCGTGATCCTCGAACACCGCTACTACGGGACCAGCTACCCTGTGGAAGAGATCACTCCGGAGAGTCTTCGGTTCCTCACGACCGAGCAAGCGCTCGCTGATTACGCCTACTTCGCGTCAAATGTCGTCTTTCCCGGACTCGAAGACCACGACCTCACAGCCGCTGCCACGCCATGGATTGCCTATGGAGGCTCCTACGCCGGCGCAATGGTCGCCTTCCTCCGAAAGGTCTACCCTGATGTCTTCTGGGGCGCTGTCTCTTCATCCGGTGTAACAGCCGCGATAATAGACTACTGGAGATACTACGAGCCGATCCGGAATTACGGACCTGCAGACTGCATCGACAGTATCCAGACAACAACAGATATCGTCGATCGGATCCTCATCGATAATGCAGAGAACAAGACCCTGCGAGCTCAATTGCAGTCCGCATTCGGCATCTCCCCGCCAATCAACGATGTCGACTTTGTCTCGCTCATTTCGAGTAAAATGGACTCCTTCCAAGCGAGAAACTGGGACCCAGCCGTAGGCTCGTACGAATTCAGGCACTACTGCGACAACATCACCTCCCCGGAGATACTATACCGAGCAACAAACACCACCTCTCTTCTCCCAGATCTCATCGAGATAGCCGGGTACGACGCAAGTAACAAAACCCTCCTCACCTCCCTCCGGAATACAATCGGGTACATCAACGCGACAACCCCCGACTCCAATTCCAATCCCGAATCTGAAGCCACCTCCAAAAAATCGAAGTCCAACCTCCCCAGAACATCCTCAACATCCTGGTCCCACCAAGTCTGCACAGAATGGGGCTATTTCATGCCAGGCTCCACAGTCCCTGCCACAATCCGCCCCTTACTCTCACGCCTAATAACACTAAACAGCACATCCTCCTTCTGTACCACCGACTACAACATAACCAGCCCCCCAGAAATAGACCGGATAAACAAACACGGCGGGTTAAACTTCTCGTTCCCCCGCGTGGCGATTATCGGCGGGGCGGCGGATCCCTGGCGCGATGCAAGCCCGCATGCGCAGGGTCTTGAACCCAGAGAGTCGAATGATAGCGAGCCGTTTATTCTCATTGAGGTTAAGGAGAAGGATGTTTGGGATGGGATTAGAGGGGCGGTGCATCATTGGGATCAGAATGGGGTTGATGAGGGGGGAGAGGAAGAGGGGGGTGTGGAGGTGCCGAGGGTGATTCGGGAGGTGCAGGGGGAAATTGTGAGGTTTGTGGGGGGTTGGCTTAGGGAATGGGAGGGGGAGGAGGGGAGTAAAGAGGGTAAATGGGAGAGTGTGAGGGAGTCGTTGTGAGTTGGGATCATGTCGTTTATCGAGGGTGGATGGTATATGCATTGATGGAGGACCTCAATGGCAGGTCGGGTCTACGTATGCTGACGCTTGCGGTCAGCACAGTGTACTACGATAGCGCTACATGTAATAGACGACGAACTAAGAAACGGTGTCTACAAGGGAAGATCTATGCAAGACTTTCGCAAAACCATATTATACCATTCCAAACAACTGAGTAGAATCCACGAAGAGACAGACAAGCCAGCAAGGCAGCAAATCAGCCACACCCAAAGCCAAGATCTAAAAGAGTAAAAACCAAACTATATGCAAGGCCCAGGAAGTCCAGCCCCCCGGCGTAACAAAAAAACAGACAAGCCTGCCTCTACTAAAGACAAGGCAACAATCCATCACGGAAATAATCTATCCAACAACAACAAAAACAACCCCCCTAAAGCCCCGGCAGAGCACCAACAAAACAAACCTCCACACTCTCCCAAACACCCACCACCCTCCCAACGCCCCTAACCAGCGGCCCCGCCGAACTCGCAAGCGAACACCCCGGCTCAGCCGCAACAAACCAGCCAAGCGCCCACTCGCCAACCAGCGGCTTCCGGCCCAGAAAGGGCTCAAACGCCGCACGGCCCCAGAACCGCGCCTGCTCGGCCATTTCCTCCGTGACGCAGGCATTCTCGATATCGACTGGGCGCACATACGGCGCGTTCTGCGTCTGCGTCTGCGTCTGCGCGCGCGGGGTCTCGGGCTCCACGAAGACGACACGCGCGAGACACTTGGTTCCGAGGATCGGGCCGTGGGCTTTGGTGAAGATCATGCCGTCGGCGGAGACGAAGAGGGCGCCGAGTGGGGTGGCGTTGGTTTGGAATCGGGGTTGAGGCTGCGACTGGGGCTGGGACTGGGAGAAGGAGATAGAGATGGGGGTGGAGGTTGGGTTGGATGCGGAGAGTGAAGGTGAGGCGTAGGGCTGTTCCGGCGCCGGGTGAGCGGTAGGCTGGCCGATCGTGGAAGGAACTGGGTGGGCTCTAGCAGCGGGGGCATCTTCGCGACGGTCATGCGCGAGTGATTGCGGGGGGATGTCAGAGGGCGACTGGGCTTCAGGTGTGCGCAAACCGGATAATGGGCTTCCGAGGAGGAGTTGCGCTGGAGGTGCAGGTGCAGGTGCAGGTGAGCGTGGTGTGGTGTCGGGAGTAACGAATTGCTCTCGTCTGTGGTCTGCAGGAGGGGTATAGAACCAGTTTGATTGTCCAAAGCCGCCTGCAGACGAGCCGAAGGCACCAGAAGAGCTGGAAGCAGCTCTTACCGGTTGAGCGGAAGGTGGAGATGAGGATCGAGGCTGCACGGGACTAGATACTGTTGAACCAAAACCGCCTGCAGAAGAGCCGAAGAGCCCAGTTGTAGCCGCGGGTCGAGTTGCAGATGGAGGTGGGGATAGAGATTGAGGCCGCGGAGGACGAGATGCCGTTTGCCCAAACCCGCCCAAGAACCGAAGAGTCCAGATGTAGGCATAGGTCGAGTTGAAGATTGTGAAACAAAGCCGAAGATCCCAGAAGAACCACCAAAGGCAGCCCTTACAGGTTCGTCGGAAGGTAGTGATGGAGTCTCAGGCTGCGCAGGACTAGATACCGTCGATCCAAACAGGCCAGGTCCGCCTCTAGGACCGAAGAGCGAGACTGGCGCCGGAGGTCGAGTTGACGGTGGAGATGGAGATTGAGGGTACGCTCCGAACAAGCTTGCAGAGGAACCGAAGCCCGCTGCCGAGGGTCGTCCCGACTGGGATGCGCGGGAGGGAGCTCCAGGTGTGGAAAAGAGTCCAGCTGGAGGAGGAGACGGGGTGCGCGGGGGAGGATGAGGATAATGGGTCTTGGGAGTTTTGTCAGGGTTGAGGTAGAGGGCTTCCTCGCGCTCGATAGCGGCCATATCATATTTGAGACCCATGTTGAAACTGAGTTTAATCTTGGTAAAGAATCGTGTTGAAAAGTCTTGAGTGAGAGATTGGTAGTTGAAGTTGGATGTGCTGGATGTTGGATGTGCTGGATGTTGGATGTGCTGGATGTTGGATGTGCTGGATGTTGGATGTGCTGGATGTTGGATGTGCTGGATGTTGGATGTGCTGGATGTTGGATGTGCTGGATGTGCTGGATGTTGGAGTGCTGGATGGTGGAATTGCGAAAGACAGCAATGGGTCTGCTCAAGAGAGCCTTTATATATCCCTACCAACTAATCTAGACACGAGACGAGGGCTTTTTCATACTCCTGCTCGTTTGAAGATCTCTTTACGGCGGTATGAGAATGTCTAGAACTCTTTATAGGCAACGTTTGGAAGCACTCGACGCGTGCATTGTCTTGTGTTGACTTCGTCTGGAATCAAGATTTCTTTGTCTGCGGTCTTTCTTACCCTACCACGGAAGAAACACTCAGGGAGACTAGGAAACTTACTGCTTTGCGAGGCCGCTTTGTTCTATTGATGAAACTACGGATGGTGCGATACCCCTCAGACCTTTGTTATCACATTGAACGGGACTTAGGGCTCTGTTGGTGCTTCAGCTTGTCGCACATCTTGGCCTGGTTCTGATTTGCTCATATGTCTGTGTGAATGATAACCTTACGTTGAACCATACTCATTAACTACGTGTTGTCCATCGCCAACATGCCGAGCCCAAGCCTGATTCAATAGCTGCCATGAAGCCGGAGGGTGGGGATTCCTGAACAATTGTTCCAGAATCCCCACCTACAGGATAATAATTGGTTCGATATGCCTACTGCCAGGATATGGGTCCCCAGTCAGAAGCCTGGCGGTGGGGATTCCTTATTCCATCGCCAACATGACATTCTATTCAGCACCACGATCATGACATACTACCCAAGAACCAGAAAGCCAAAACAACAAACCCATACCAACCAGCCTAAACAACAACCGCAACACCAACCATCCTCCAAACCCCCACAACCCTGCCAACACCCTTACAAACAACCCCCGTATCCGGATGCCCCCACCACCCCATCGCACGATCCCCAAACCCGGGCACCGTCTGACCCCCATCCACACCCTCATAATGATCCTCCGCAATCAGGAGATCATCTTCCGTAATGGGCGTAAACTGCCCCTCCGTCCCAGGATCCGGAATCACAAGGACAAGGGCCTCGAATGTGTAGAATGCATCGACGGTGCCGCCTACGTCGTACGCGATTCGGCCACGGTATGCGTGGGCGATCCCGACGCCTTTTGTGCCGATTCTTGGTAGGATTTGGGGATTGGAGGAGGGGTAGATGGGGCCGAAGTCGGTTGTGTGGAAGGTGTTTGGGGGGAGGCTGTCTGATTGCTGGGCTTCTTCGCGCTTGATGGCGGCGATGTCGTACTTGAGACCCATTTTGATGGTTGAGGGATCGTGAGCTGGTGTAGTGGGTTATTTTGTTGGCCGTGTAGAGTGCTAGCTGGGTTTCTGTTGGCTTGGAAGCTTGAGATGGGATTATTCTGGTGGATTGAAGGGGATATTTATGATGCCGCATACTCACAGGAGGATGGCTATCTGGTGTGTATGAAACGATTGTGTGGATTCTCATTATTGGCTGTTGTATAATGTCTTTGTGTCTTTATGCGCGGTCTCTACGTCAAACCCGGCCTGGTAAGAATCCTTTATCGCGCCTCGAGGTGCAACATTCCCAACCCATAGAACATTGGAACGATTTAACCTCGTGATGTAGTCTTCATCAGACTCGGACTGCACAGTAATTTCTTGTATCACTCTTTATATACTGAAACAAACCATTTGTACATGCTTGAAAATGATTCAGGATATCGCCTACCTGGTAGATGGCCCTTTTCATGGAGTCCATCTTCAAGTTGGCCCTAGAGGTCTGCATGGTACTGTCGTAGGCAATTTCGTAAAAGCCTAAGGCCAGCGCTGGTCGGCGGGGTCAAAGTAGTTAGGGCCATAGGATTGTACTTAATTGTATCCAGGAATAGCAACCCTCTTGTGCGTAAGCAAGGCCATTTGGTATGACGGATTCTATGCAGAAGGCTGATATATCCAGCCGTGTGGGACACATTGTCTATATTCACTCCCAAACCAAGAGCATAGAGACATGCATCGTTACGACCGGGTAGCAAAATAGCCCTAATAACATGTCCAAGCCCAATCAACGACAGTACACACTATTCGGAACAATACAGCAACTCATGTATTGTCCTTTAACGCTGTTAGACTAAATCAAAAACAAACCGTCAATACTCTACGCAACAAGCGCAACAACCACATCCTTCCAGCTCCCCGTAACCGTCCCAATCCCACTAACCAAAACGCCATCATTCCTACGCCACCAGCCCAACGTCATAGACCCGACAGACTGCATGTCGCCCTCAAGCTCCGCAACAGCCTGGACATCATTCCATGTGACAGGCTCAAATCCAGCTTCCTTGCCAGGGAGTGGGTCAACAAGTACAAGATAGTTGAACCTTACAACGCCCGTTCTACTACCTGATCGGTTAATGATCATACCGTCTGACTCGGCGAGGCCGAGGACTTCGGAGTCCCTTGGGGGGTATGTGGATGGCTTGCTGCCTTCGTATAGGGGGCCGAGGGAGCATATATGGGCGCGGGTACCAGGGGAGGATTGGGCTTGTTCTTCACGTTCGATGGCCGCGATGTCGTATTTGAGGCCCATTTTGGCGGTTTAGCTTTGGGAATGGTAGATATGGTGTTGGTGATTGCTGGGGGTTAGTGATTGGTGATCTGGTGTGATGAGGCGTGGGTTGCGGGATTACAAGTAGGATCTGGAGAAGAGAAAGGTGGATTTATATTGTATGTTATGGCTACGGACTGTACAAGATGGAGACGCTGTCTGGCTTTGTTTGCGTGACTTCTTTGAAGAGTGGTTGGGGATTGTTTAGTTGTCTTTGTACTGACTGAGGGTGATGTGAGAGAGTGCTCTATGTTGCCTTTGACTGTTATATAATGCCTTTATTCGACCTTTATTTACAACCATCACAATGCGAGATTGAGTCTGATTGGGATGCTGTGGAGAGTACTTCATCACGGCTTCGATGGTTAAAGATTGTCTTGGTCTATGTTAACCATGGGTGCTCACAATGTCAACAGAGTCAATGTGACTTTGGCTTGATGCTGCCTTTCAGATACCGCTAAAGATTGCTTAACCATTCCATTATGCCTCATTGGCATCCTCATTTACAAAAATGACTAGAATAGCTGGGCATCTGGCAGTGGCTGAGTCACTGCTTTATAGTCAGCAAGGTCTTTTATCTTTGAGCGGCATACACCATTACGGGCATCTATGGGAAGGATCGCATTCCACTGTGTGTTGAAGTGGGGTAATTCACTGGGATTCGTGTAGCGGACCTTTTTGGGACTGTGCAGAACATAGAAGGAATAGGGCGGAAAAAGCAGTGTTGAAGCTCGTGCGAGTTATGGGTTTTTCTCGTAATGATTCTTGTGCAGGGCTTGCTATACTGTCAAGGACCAACACAGTCGATTCTGCTAGACAAGTAAGTAACCATTCTCTATTCGCAACCACTAATCCAGCCAGCAATGAAGTAACGAAAGACAACCAGCACCTGTGTACCAAGTATACACGACAAACGCAACCCTTGCTGTTAAAAGCAAGCTGCAAACCACAAGCAAGTCTAACGCAACCCCTCAGCACCCATTCCTCACTTTAGTCTTCAACTTCGGCTTCCCTTCCTTGATCACCAAAGGCTCAAGATACTCCTCATCCTCTTCAGACCCATCATCCCTCTCAAACTCCCTCTTCTTCTTTCCCTTCTCCTGCCCCTTCCTCCCCCCCTTCGCACCACCTTCGCACCCCACCACCCCCAAACCCTCCTTTGCCATCTTCCTCTCCCGAATCTCCCTCGCCAACGAGGTACACTTCTCCTCGCCACTAGCATCATACCCCTCATCCGGATTCTGATACTGAACATGTCCCGTGCGAGGCAACTCATGCTTGATCTTCGGCTTCGGCTTCGGCTTCGGCTTCATCTTCAGCTTCTGCGTCCGGGGCACCTCCAGCTCAGCAATAGCATTTCTGCGCGCCTGGGCAGTGCTCAGACTAGATATGTTGTATTTTCCCGCTTGAGCGTGGCCAAGTTGGTGCTCGCCTGAATGGGGAGCCTCGTCATTAGAGACAAAGGGGTCCTGGCCATGGACGTCGAAGACGTTGGTGGCTCTGTGGATTGGTGGAGAGGCGGGCATTTTGAGTTATTTTGCTGGTTTACGCGATTGGGTTGGATGGGAGTGAGCAACGGAAAAGGGCTGGTGTGTTCGTCTAGACGTCTAAAGGATGTATTGAGATATTTATAGTTAGCTCCGTGTTGTCTTAACAGTGGTTTTTGGTTTCTCGGAACAATGGCCTTTCAGGATGTGGCTGGGATAGTCTCGGAGCTGAGACGTAGCTGAAGGTGTAGGATGGCGGATGCCTGAATATGATCTCGATAGAGACATGTTCTTTGTATCTTCCTTTGACTGTATTTGTTTACGGGATCTAGGACGTTCCGGATATGTCGCTGGACCTGTATACTGGGTTACCGGGTTTTTGTCAGGAGGATTCTTTGAAAGTGATTGTCAGAGATTGCGGACTGTTGGGAACGTCTTGACTGCGAGTTAGGTTTTCTCGCTGCGACAGTGCATAGTAGGCTTACTGCCATCATACAGCTTTCTGTACGTCATGAGGAATATTTTCAAGGTTCTTGTTGGTAGTGGGTAGCTCCGCCTCTCTATCAAAGTTAGGGCTAGATAGAAGGCCTCGTAACGAATCACAATTACAAGCTACTGAGAGACACGCTTCGACTAAAGGAAAACTAAACCAGTCCGATGACGAAAAAGACAGATTTGGTGGACGAACTGCTTTTATATTGTTTTATCGATCATCTCATCATGCAATAAAAAACAGACATGTTTCTGCGCCTTGCACCTCATCGGCGTATAGGCAGGAGACAACAGCAAAAGGCAACAGGAAAAGCAAAAGATCTAATCTAACCAAACTCCAAGAAACACAAAGATGTCAGAAACAGCCGAGTTAACGGCGAGAACCACCATACTGAGATCCAGTGTAGCGAGATCCAGCTTGAGAAGCGGGATATTGAGAGCCGCCAGCTTGAGAAGCCGGGTACTGGGAGCCACCAGCTTGAGAGGGAGCGTACTGCGAACCGCCAACTTGCGAAGGAGCGTACTGAGAGCCACCAGCCCGAGAAGCAGGCACGACGCGGGAAATGCTATCCGACGGGCGAAGCGGGGCAGAAGAGCGCACACTAGCAGTGTCACTCATCTCGGTGACGCGCGGGCCGCGCATCATATCAGCGCGAGGCTCCGGGGCCCCAAAGTCATAGGGCTCGTAGCTGGCTCGGAAGGTGTCATCCTCGTTGTCGCCCTCGTCAATAGCCCGGGTCCGCACGGTGCTGCTGGTGCTGCTGGTGCGGGTGGTTCCGCTGGTGCGGGCTGTTTGGCGGCTGGCAGTGCTCTGGGCGTAGCCGCCGGCCTGCGAGGGGGCACGAGCGGCGGAAACCTCAGAACGGCGGGCGCGGGCCTCGGCGGGGCTGATTTGGGCCGCGCGGTAGGCCTCGGTGAGGGCGTCCATTGTCGCCTCAGTGGGGGCACGGCGGGAGGCAGTGTGCTGGGAGCGGCTGCCGACTGTCGAAGCGCGGAGGTTCGCCTCGGTGAGGGCTGCTTGCTCGCCGGCCCACTGGGCAGTGCGGTTACCGCCGCTGGGAGCGGCCTGGCCTTCGGGGATGGCTTCGAGGCGGCGGTTGCCGGTGGTGCTGTTGCTCACGCGGCGCACAGTAGTGCCACGGCTGTTGCTGATGACGTGGACGGTTCCATTGCGCTGGCCATCGGCGGCTGGGCCGTTGTTGACCTGGATGATGGTGGCCTTGTTGATGTAAATGTTGGGTTGCTGAGAAGGCATTTTGAAAGATGGTGGTTGGATTGGAAGTTTGAGTGTTTCTGGTTTCTTGTGTTTTTGGAGTTTGGAGTCTTCGGTGTGGAAGACTGTTGATTTGATAAGTTGATGAGTTGATGACGAGCAGAATTGGAGGAGATAGCTGGGGATATTTATACCAGCTTCGCCTGGCCTTCGTGGCTACTAGAACCATACTTTTCTTTGATAGCATTGACTTCGCAGACTTGTCGTAGCATACAGATTACACCCCTTGAGGATAAAGACATGAAGCGCTAGCCTGTTTTATGTACAGAAAGCTTCAGACACTTCTGTCAATGACCTTTTACGAACGACAGTGTCTCCCTACAAGGGAACAATGCACTTCTGTAACCGACTGAAAGCGTCCAGATTTGGGGCTTTGTTATTCTGCAGCGGACCCTTTCTTCCATGAAACTGCGCAGCCGCTCCTAGATTAAGTACAACGACTAGCAGAAAGACTCTAAATGACCTTTTGTATAGGGCGTCGAGTACAGACTAATCCGCACGTCAGTATGTTTGAGCAGTCCGGTCACGATGCTGCCCATTCAACTTCGCTTTCTGGGCAGAAACCTTCTCTAGCGTTTCCGATACTTTTTTGAAGCAAAGCGTATCCCAACAAACGCAGACTCATTGTTGATGGAAACGAAGACGATCTGTAATACCAGGACCAGACCTTAGCCGGTTTGGCAGTCACCTAGATCTTGGGACGTGTCAGAGAACAAGAGACTTCCTCCTGGCCATGGGCATTATTGACTTAGTTTTACCGTAGGCGTAGAAGAGGCAGAATGGGGATACGACCAAAGATTCTCCTGAAATGAATCGTTATAATAGATCGGACTATCTCTCTACCCTGCTCCAGTGATTAGGATCAGCAAGCCTACCATACTAGCGGAGGTATCTCAGGTATATTTCCAACTCCCAGAACATTCAAACATGATATTGAACTGAATAAAACTTTGATGGTAAGGTTTGATTAAATCAACAAACTCCGATCTATCCATAGAGTAAAGAACGTACAAGAACGACAGACTGACGATAAACGAACAAAAGCTGAGCGGGATCAAAACACCCATCTAGAACATCCTCACAAAAGCGACCTGAGCGTTCTGAGCCACCTTTGTAACCTTGCCAAATCCGACCTTCACCTTCTCGGGCTCCTCACCCCCCTCCAACACACCATAAGACATCTCATCGACATGCGGGGTGTGACGACGAGGCTCCAAGTCCAGCCCCTTCCGCTTCTTCGGCAGCTCGTTCAGCTTCTCATGCAAGTACGTCCTAGTACAGCACTTGAACTGTCGCTCCGTGAAGATCGGAGGGCAGGTCTTGACAGAGACAAACTGAGGAAACGTCACCATCTCCTCCACCGGCCCAACAACCCTCTGCAGGAAGCCATCCTCGCCCTCTGCGAATCCAAAGGCAAACTCACCCTTCACCGGGGTAGGCACAGCAGCACCCTCTTCCAAAGAGCGCTGAGTCTCCAAGAATTTCTGAGCGGAATGTACCCGCCTCGGCCTAGGAGATCGAACCTTTGCAGGCAAAGGCGAAGGAACATACCCCTCTCCAACAACAGGGCAGAACTCGTCATCATCCTCCTCATCCTCCTCCTCCTCCCTATCAACAAGGGTTACAGAATCCTCCTGACTCCCAGCAAGACTTGAAGCATCCTCATCATAGAACGCCGGAGAGAAAATATCCTCCTCTTCCGCAACAACACTCGGCACATCCCGCTCACTAACACTAACAGCAGGACAAAAAACCTCATCCCCCTGCAGCTCCGCCACCGTCCGCGGCGGAAAGCTCACCTGCGACTCCGCAGCTCGCTGCAGAAACAGGCCCGCCCTCGCCTGTCCCAGCTCCAGCCCCAACCGCGCACACTTCTCTTCTAGCGACTCCTCCAGCACCTGGCTAACGCGCTGCTCGTGTAGCGCATACTGCTCGGCCTGGAGGCGCTCCGCCTCCTGTTCTCGCCAGGCTTGCTCTGCGATCTCGAGCGCGCGCGCGGCGTTCGCGGCGGAGATTGCGGCGATTGCGGCATTCTCCATTGCGTGTTTTGCGGCGAGGGATGCGTCCGTGGCGATGGTGCTGGCGTTTGTGGCGGCCATGGCGGCGATGCGGACTGCTTCGAGGAGTTGGAGGTTGGGGGTCATTTTGTCGGGATTGGATTGAACGCGTTGGTTTATTTGTTGGAAGCGATCGGCTGCGGTCGATTCAAGGGCTGGTGAGTGGAGGTGAGGGTGAAGGTGATGATGAAGATGGGTGTGTGAGTACTTCAGATGGCCGATTGACGATGTATTTATGCTGTCGCGGCTATCTTTGTACCGTGCTGTTCCTGGATTTGGGTTCCATTATCAAACAGCATGGCTTTGAGGAGTGAGACAAGAGTGCCTTTGTTTTATTTGTTGTGTATTCGATGTGCTTTGTTTAGAGTATGGCTGAAACGGGGTTTGTCTTTGTCGCATTCATGTCTCGATCTGGAGAAACATGTTGTTCCATGGTACTGCGCACTATGCTATACTGCTCTTTATACTATGCACAGCCTCCATTCTTCGCTGTGTAGACTGGACATGTTTTTGTTGTCAATAGGTCTATAGTCAATGAAGCAAGGGCAGACTGGGACGGAAGCCCATGCCCCTAATATCGTCCTAATCTTACAGGAAATAACCAGAGGATAGATGCGAACCACGAGGACAACTGTATTGATATTTCCGCTTGCTCCATAGAGACACCGTACTTCCATGCTTGTGAGTGATACAATCCTCTTATGCCGCCTCGCCCCTTGCCTGCCCATGTAGATTTGATAAAAGACACTGTAAATGGATTCCTGTTAGGACCTTTGGCGTGTCCATGCGCGACTGACTGTATTCAACAAAGCCGATGGAAGCTGTGTGCTTTTTACTGTTGCCAAATCCATCACGGCAGAAGCGAGTAAGCAAGGATGTCGATTGCCCTTGATAGTCTGAACCCATCCAAGAGACACCAGCGGCGTTAGGCAGTTGGCTAACGCAGCACGTCTCGTCACAGAGCTGTCACCATATATAGCACATGGAGAAGTCCAAGCGTCTTCATCTCGCGTGCGGATCGCATTGAGACTTGGGATCCGAGTCGCCAGGAGCGGCTTTCGCCGAAAGACTACCGAAGGTCTGAAGTCCTGCTGGGTTATTTCCCGGTCTTATAATTGGATTGGCTAGTGCCGTTTAAATTTGATAGTATCCTCTGCATCGGCACCAAGCTGAGGGGTGTTTCTCTGTGCCTGTGTTGCACCCGCATCCGTGCGTTTGAGATAGAAGCCGACAACTACAAGGTTATATACTCGCTCTATCCACGCAGAGGTACTGGTCAGCTTCAATTCAGAATCCATAAATACCACCCAAGGATGTCTTACTCAAGAGACCCAGTCCATAATCCTTCCAAGTGACCTCTATAGCTGAATGCTCCACATCAGAGCTGCCCTCTATCTGACCAGGCCCAGAGAGTAGATTCTGAAGTATGCTGTCAACGTGCGCGATATCCTGTATGGCAGTTTGGTATTTCTCATCAAGCTCACGATACGCCTTTGCAAGGCGCAAATCTGCAAACTGTGCCTTTCCATGCCGCTCCTCCAGGGCCTCATATGCTCTCTTTAACGCATCGTGTTCTGTCCGCAGCGCGTCCATTTCTTTCTGTGCTTTCCTAGCCTGCGCCTGTAAACAGAGTATTTGTAACTAGAGTTCCATTTGTTTCGATTTCAGCGTCTCGATTTCGCTCCGAGCGGCGCTGAGCTGATCCTCTGTGGTCTTCAGTTTCCTTGTATTTTCGCCGAGGATCCTCCAAAGTGGCTTTACGGGTGATGGGACTACGTCTGGCGCCAGTTGCTCTCGTGTTTTTATTATTGTTGCCATTGCGTGGGTGACGATGTCTGCGGGGGATGTCTCGGGGGGTAGACCGAGGGACGCGGCGAGGCGATCGAGATGGTCGTGTGATATGTCCTTTCTTGATTCATCTAGAGTGGACATGGTGTGGGTGTTGACGCGATGCAGAGGATACTCTTGAGATAAATGGATAGAAATGATCCTTTGAGACATGAGCGCTTTGAAAAGGGTGATTGTTCGCAAACAGACGAGTGCGGGGTTCCAGGGTGTATTATATTTCGAGCCTGACAGTTGCGCCTGCGATGATATCCAATCAGTGGCAGCCCCATCGGGGCCTCTGTTGGTTCGACCCGTATCATCAGGTTCTAGCAGTGAGGCATACGATGCTAGAACTCCATTAAAGTTTCTTTTTGATTTTCTGTAGCAAGGGCTCTGGAGATCCTAGCCATAGCCTGCCTGCGGTAGCCACCAGTGATATTCCATCGAACGGAATGCCGGGACCTATATTACGGGAACATTGCCCTTATTCGAGCACTTTTGGTGAACGGGATCCTACAGAAAGTCTTTCGCCAAAGGGGCACCCGAAAATGGCAATGATCACATACGTCCATGGGTCTTTAGTGTGAAGTACAAGGATGGAAATGTAGCTGATATCAGCCACGAAAATCTTTCTTTGTCTGCACGGGCAGGGGCTGGGCATGTGTATCCAACGCAATATGTTCCCCCTTTCCACCTCGGACATAACAGTATAGCGATCTTATAACCTTCGTGGCTTATGGCAGCCATATCCATATCCCTTTGTCTTGGTGGCTCGCATACAACCTAGTATATAACAAACCCACCATCCTCTCCACCTATATTACCGCCACCACTACAATGTCCGCCTCCATCCTCATCACCGGCGGCACAGCAGGCCTAGGCTTCCACGCCGGCGTCGCCCTAGCAAAGCAATACCCCAACCACACGATAACCATCGCCTCGCGCACCAACACCCACAACGCCGCAGACAGGATAAACAGCCTAACCGGCCAAACAAACACGCAATACCTCCCGCTCAACCTCTCCAGCCTCTCCGCCATCGGGCTCTTCGTCATATCCTGGTCTGAAACCAACCAACCCCCGATCACCCCTCTCCTCCTAAACGCCGGCCTGCAGTTCCCCGGAGAAGCCAGATTCACCGAAGACGGATACGAGCAAACCTTCGCAGTAAACCACCTCGGCCACGCGCTGCTTTTCTCCTTGCTTATCCCTCATCTCGCCCCGAGCGCGCGGATCGTGATAACATCAAGCGGGACGCACGATCCTGCACAGAAGACAGGCATGCCGGAGGCAAAGTATACCTCAGCTGACGAACTCGCTCATCCTGTGGGACTGGCATTGAGTAATGAGGGGCGCCAGCGGTACACGACTAGCAAGCTGGTGAACATTCTCTGGATGTACGCGCTCGAACGCCGGTTCGCGGCTTTGCGCAGCAACCCTGATATTGGGCAGGTGCGGAACTGGACGGTCGCCGCGTTTGACCCGGGTTTGGTCCCCGGGACTGGCCTTGCGCGGGACGCGGGGGGGATGATGAAGTTTGTGTGGGTGCGTGTTCTCCCGACGGTGATTCCGTTGCTGAGAGTGTTTGTGTCGCCGAATATCCATTCTGCGGTGGAGGCTGGGGGGAATTTGGCCTGGGTTGCTGGGGGCGCAAAGAGTGGGGTTTATTATGAGGGGAGGAGGGAGATTCGGTCTAGTGAGGAGAGTTATGACGAGGAGAAGCAGGATGATTTGTGGGGGTAGGGTGTGGAGGCTCTTGCTGAGCGGCCTGAGGAGGGTGCGTTGTTTGAGATGAAGAATGTGGTTTGAGGCCCAGGGTGTAAGTTTAGCTACCTGGTCCGTGTGCGAGGGGGCGTTGATACTGCTCTGTAGGAAGTGTACAGCGGGTGGAAGACATTATTCGGTTAAATGACTATCTGTGGATGTTGGAGGCGTACCGGTATGCTTCTTAGACTCGCGCGTATGATATCCTCTTGTCCACCTGGTTATCCATGCCATATATCTGATACCTCGGTCCGGCCAGCCAGAGTTGGTAGGGTTATGAAGTTCTATTAGCTAGCAAGCACATAGGGACTAGGTGTAGATAATATACATTATGCAAAGAGCAGTAATTAGTACGATGCATACAGACAGAGCATGCCGCAATAGGTAGATCAGACCTGGGTCAGGTCCACTAAATCTAAATCCCTATAAGCCTTTCTCTTCGTGCCTTTTTGTTCGTGTAGACAGGTCAATCCTGTTTGACTTGCATATATACTCTTAGCTAGTTCATCCCTAACCTGACCCTTCCTCACCCACAGCTTTTGAATGTTTTGAGCTCCTTGAGCGGTTACTGTACTAAGCATTCCAAGTCCGAAATATAGACCTGCGCCACCACAGACCTGACCAGCATTCTTGCCGTCGAGTGCACTGTCCATCTGCCATACTCTTCAAACTCCTTCGGCACGTCAAGGTTCAACTAAGGTATCCAATATAAAAACAGCGATGCTAACTTCAGTTTCTCGCAATCTATCCACGTCAAACCTCTCCAAGAACAAGCTCGGCTCGTCTAGATCCGGTTGATATAGGCCATCGTCAAGGGGCGGTGACCAGCGACGATCTATTATATTAGCGTTGTTCTGCTGTCAGACGCTTCATGAACTCACTTACTATAGCATCCGGGTTCATGGCGGATATTCCCAGCGCATAGAACCTCTATGAACGCATCTTGAGGCCGACTGACGTAGAATGGAGTAGTTTCAGAGCTTCCACCACCACCTGTAGCTGGGTTTCTGAAATACTCGCCGACCAGTCCATAGGTTGCGTTCGAACTGTTGACCGAGGGGCATTCCCTGTATTTTTCAACAGGACGATTGGGTCAGCTGCCACCTTTCAAAGTGAGTGCACAACTTTTCGGGGTATCTCCTCCCTCATCCTCCACAGGCCCAGTACGAGAGGAATGGGTGCGGTTAACGAGCCTCATCAGATTACCCACCGCAGGATCCATAGCAGTCATGAAAGCCTTGCGACACTCGACGGCTTCGATGAGTTGATTACCCCTCCAGACGGATGGTCCTGGCACCTCAATGTCCATGTCTGCAGTGGTTGCTTCAGATGTACTCTATATTCCCAGCCAGCCGCTAATGACTAGTCCATCGAATGCCCATTCTTTACGCAGGATCCGCTGCAGTAATGATGGACCTTCAGTAACGTGGAGGCCGTTGATCCCCTGGTACGCGGACATGACAACCCAAGGCCGTGCCTGCATCGCAATCTGAATGGCGTTAGGTGCACCTCTCGCAGCATCTGTTCTGTCACATGGAGATCGTCTTCCTATGACCTGTGAAGATAAACAGCTAAACAGCACTGCCTGCTGGATCATACTGGCTGAAGCAGAAGGAGGGTACATATCTGCTCGCGAACAGCAGCTAAGGAAGCTATAAACCGAATCTGTCCATTTCTGTATGGTACATGAATTTCTGTCCTACACTTCTACAAACCTCTATGCGAGATGATGATCAATAGTAAGAAAAGATGAGTCATGCTCGTCCTATCCACGACTTCACGGGGCCAGCCGAGTTAACTGCATGAGAGACAAGGAGGCACCTTATTACTCAAGTCATTGAACGGGGTTGTCTGCCACGGGCAAGCCTCTCATTCCGCTCCCGCCTCCATTCTTCCCCCCATTTCCATTCAACCCATATAAGAGGCGTGCAGAAAACCACAATGCCAGTGACAATAAAGAAAGCCCTCATTGCCCTGACAGCACTAATCAGTGGCTGAATAACACTAACGCCGGCAGCGCCCAACAGGCAGCGACATAGGTTATTTAGTGCCGTTGCGCTAGCAGGCTGATCAGGAAAGCAGTCGATCAATACTGTAGAGTTGATATTGAAGATTGCAGTAGCCGCGAACGCGATCACAAATTGAAGGACTAGCGGGGCTGCCAGATTAGGGCTGAATTGCGCGTGGAGGTCGTTAAACTCAAAGCTGGGTCCATACAGGGCGAGGGCGATCACAAGGACAGCGCTGAACGGCGGCACAAGGCGCAGGCGCGCTTTTACATAGGGGAAGGTGGAGGGATTATCGGAGTTTGGCTCTTCACCCCCATGCTGGAGCTTGTATTTGGCGGCAGTGCGGTGAAAGCTCTGGTTGAGTAGCCAGCCTGTGCTGAGAGAACCACAGATGCAGCCGAGGCCGTTCGGGAGGAAGCACAGGCCGATTTGCCAT
Organism: Aspergillus karnatakaensis; assembly: GCF_047715665.1. Classification (NCBI taxonomy): domain Eukaryota; kingdom Fungi; phylum Ascomycota; class Eurotiomycetes; order Eurotiales; family Aspergillaceae; genus Aspergillus; species Aspergillus karnatakaensis. The sequence continues at coordinate 383,418 of NW_027395726.1, read as the reverse complement.
TGAGTAAGCAAGGGAAAGCCGTGAAGTAGCATTGTTGTTGTTGAGGATATGACCATGCTTAATGCGGTGTAGGTGACGCTGCCCCAGGCGAGGATGGCAGCGATGTCTTTTTCTAAGATGTAGATAAGAGGCCTGAAAGCTGTTCTCGTGGAGATCCGCGACTGAGATTCTGATGCCCATGTGCGAGACGGCGGTGACCAGGCTGATGGTGGCTTTAACAAGTACAGAAAGGGCTTTTTGAAGCCAGAGAGAGGAATGCTGCCATTGCCGGCCAGACTGCGTTGGGTCTCGGGGAGAAAGATCAGCAGGGAGGTAAGCATAATTACGCTCAGGGCAAACAGAAACCAGAAGATGCTGCGAAACCCCCATGTGCTGTTTAAAAGTCCACCAATAACAGGGCCAACTGCTTGACCTGTCATCCTAGGCTGAGTTAGCCATGCCTGATTTGGTACCTAATGGTGCTTAGGTACTAACCGCACGCCAGCGTTCGTTCCCATAAACCCGCCACGTTCTTGCGGGAGAGCAATGTCCGCAATAACCCCGGCGCTGATGCTAATCGTGGCTGCGGATCCTGCCGCCTGCAGGGCACGAAGAACAATCAACATTGGGTAGCTGCATGTGAAGGCGAGAGCCAGGTTCGCCGCCGTGTAGATGGTGAGACAGGTGATAAATGCGAGACGGCGCCCACGAGAATCTGAAAGCGCGCCGAAAACCGACGGAACAATGCCCTGAACAATCATGTAAACTGTGATGGTAAGAGAAACAAGCTCTGCGTTGACGCCCAGGTCACGGGATATGGTATCGAGGGCCGGGAAATATATATTCGATGACAAGGGCGAAAATAAGGCTGCGAGGGAGACAAAGATGACAAGATTCCATTTCTGTGTCGGCGACAAAATGTGATACGGCTGTGAATTGGGAGGAACTGAAGACTCGTTGGAAGAATGGGCAGGGACTATCGGCATTCTAATGGATTTAGGCAAAAAAGAAAGAAAAGAGAGAGACCCTGGCTTGTTGTAGTGTATTATTCAATGCAACTTGTACAAGCCATGGCATATATAGACCATACAAGAAGGCCAGATGCTGGGTGAGGTACAAAGCACGAATATTTCCCAGAATAGATCTCACTTACGCGGACTGGTTACGTATGTGATGCAGTGTCAACGCAATGAAGGGTGAGATATCATTCAAGGCCCAGACGAGGATCGGCGGTAGACAGCGATCATTAATATAAGCTCCATACGCGAAGCAGAAAGCAGGTCCAAGGATAAGCTGAAGGAAAGCTTATTACGCGCAGGGCTATTATCTATTGGCCACTCTATCTCCACAGGTTTCCCCTTGATGAATGAATTTATCTGCCTATTATTGCGGCTGTGCCTCCCCAGACGTGCCAAATCACTAGTCTATTGCTTAATTTGAACATTGTCATGATACGCTATCCGGAATAGAAAATAAAGAGAGATCAGCTGCCTGTCCGTAGCAGTGCCTTCGTCCGCAGGAGGCTGCGGAAACTGATATTGGCAAGATGGGAGACAGCAAATAACTGCCGCACAAATACCAGCCCGCGAGAGGGAGGATATAATAAACTTTCTTCTCTTGTGCAGGGTCGGGCCGGAATTTATCGTTGTATATTTCCTTTCCGTCAAGACGTAATCGCTGACACACTGCACGGTAACTCGAGCGCACAAGGCTCAAAGGAGAGAGGACATGCCTGTAATCTCACCAAGTGTTTCAAGAGGCTCTAGTCCAAGGCTGAGAGAGGATGATCCAAACTGATTCACAAGAGCCATTGCAGCATAGACCAACAGATCAGTGACTGCTTTCTGTGAACCTGGGGTTGCAATACATTGATCCAGATGGTAACCTTGTGTAGCCCCCACCCACCGAAGAGCGGCGAACTCTTTGGCTGCACCGTTGGAAGCGCGGATATAGATATACGCCATCAGCCTTGAAAAAAGTGAAAGGATCGTTTACGAAAGCGGGCGGCTAGCAGTTTGACGAGCTCAGATGCTGTAGTCTCACTGGGCACGGATGATAAGGGCGAAACGGAGGCGGCGAACTGCGACACCGAGGTCGACCTGTTGCACAGTCGGCAGGCCGATGAAGTGTCAGATTTTGACGCGGAGCTCTTGGGGTTTCTATCCCTCATCGTGCGCTCCAGGTGATCTAGGCTAGTTTGCGGTGTCAGATGTTGATCTGCCAAAGGGGTGAAGCCATTTGAATTATACTCCGGCAACTCACGGTGACTGGCACGGTATCAAAAAGACATGATTTTAAGATTACACCAAGGCCGCCCTGCTGCACACCAGTAGGCGTAGTGTCCATTGCATAGGTTGACCTTGGATATCACATTTTCAATTATTTCAGGCCCGCTGCCGTAAATCGTTAAAGGATCTGAAGGAAATGAAATTGCTTTTGTTCAAGGATGGGGCTGGGGTGCCTCTAGGCATCCGCCAAATTCAACCAGTATGAGGCTTTTTGATGCTTAAAATCGCCACGCGTCCCCTGCAGGCTCCCGATGTTCTGTACGACATGGGACCTGGCATGGGAGGGAGACTTTTGCAAGAATGCTTCAATATTAGAGAGAGACTGCTTACTAGGGATGTCCCCTTAGTTGTGTATCATCACGGCAGTTTCTAATTTGCCGGAAGACAACTATTAAATCCTGGTGGGACTATTTGCTGTTGTGTTTTTTCTCATATTCTACCTAACTATATTTTGGCCCAGGAAGGATACGTTCTGGCGGGACTGGGATGGGCTGTTGTTGGATGACTTTCGAGAAGAGGATGGGTATATATATACGTCGTGTGTTAGGAGATATTGAGTGGCATCGCGCGCTGACATGCTCCCGGGCGATAGATGCATCTAGCCCTATCAAGCATGAACTGGAGAATGTTCTTAGTATAGAGTTCAAGTTCCCTGACCGGGCGGACGGAGGAGAGATCTCATCACAGATGCCGTGTGCCAATTTGTGATGCTCAGTTCTTGCACGCGTGGTTTGACTGCTGCAGGTCTCGACGGCGCCCGATTGACCCTTTCGACTTAGGGCCACCACTTTCGGGGTTTGGCTGTAGCCACAAATATCTTCCTTGCTCAACATTGATGTGAACGCTGCTGTTACTCAGCCTAAGCCCAGATTCGAATATGGTCCTCGCTGAGGTGGGCGAGAAGGAGAGAGAGCGAAAGACCTGTTATTTCTCTTTCTACCAGGGACTACTCCGCGTACAATTTCATTCTCCAGGAGTCTCCTCTGGCACCAACGGCATGTACAGGTACGGAGACTCGTTATCTGATTAAACGAGAACATAAGGGCCTACACAGCCGTGCAAAACAATATATAAACCTAATCCCTCCTTGCCAACCAAATCTTCACCCCCCTCACCCTCACAAAAAAACTATTATGCGTCTCCCACTCCCTCTCCGGATCCACCAGCGAGATATCATACCTCGCCACCAGCGTCGCAAGCACCTTATACACCTGCAACAGGCCCAAATGCTTGCCGATGCAAACCCTACTGCCACCGCCAAACGTGAGGTCCGCAGCGGCCATCCGCCGTCGACGCTCCCTGAATGCACTTTCTGTTTCTCCGTTTGCATCGTGCAGCCACCGCTCCGGCCGGAATACGTCTGCGTCATCGCCAAAGATGGACGTGATGCGGGAGGTGATGTAGGGGTTCATGCCTACGATGGTGCCAGCAGGTATATATTGTCCGGTTGGGAGGGTGAGACCGCCGGCGGGGACGTATCGCTCGAGGGTCATGGCGACGGCGGGGTGGAAGCGCATTGCTTCGCGGATGACGGCTTCGAGGTAGGGGTATTGCCTGGCTGATTTGTAGGAGATTGGCTGTGTAGCTGCGGGAATTTCTGTCTTCAAGCGGTTCCAGATATCTGGATTCTTGAGACAGAGATATAACGCAGCCGTGATGGTGATGCTCGTTGTGTCCGCGCCAGCAACCATGTTGATTAACAGGTACGCGATGATCTGGGCGTCGTCAACGACGTCCGGATAGAGAGACTTGGCTTCGATGAACCGGTCGAGGAAGTCTGGCTTTGCAGGGTCGTGGTGTTCGTCTTTCTTTTGTAGTCTACTCACAAGGCGTTGCAGGGAGATGTTTGTGATTGTTCCAAAGGAGGGCGGGCCCAGGCGGTAGATTGGGTTCTTGTCTAGGATGCGATCAAGGATTGGCATCTGTCCGACCATAGCAAAGTAGTCCATTGATCGATTTGCTGTGTTGAGGGTGTTGTCGAAGTCGTAGCCCTTCTCGAGGTAGCCGATCGGCTGGCTGAAGGTGACTTTGCCGACGACATCCCAGGTGTCTGCGTCATGTTAGTGCTGTACCGGTAGGGACGGGGTGCTCATACAGAAGCTGATCCAATCGTCAATATCGCATGGCTGCTCCTGGCTGGAGGTATTGATGAACTTCTCCTCCAGCCGTTGACACAGATACTCAATCTGTTCGTCGATATGCGGCTCCAGCAAGAGAACGTCAGTCAAGGAATAATGTTTGGCAATCGGTCGCTTGTCCCGTGCATGCGTTTCTGGATCACATTCACTGAAGATGTTGTATAGTATCTTGCCGTTATTCTTGACGCTGCTGCCATGGTAGAACTCGGTCTGTAACCCATCAGCACATTGCATGTCATCCCACGAGCGAATCAATACCTTCAGATAATCCGCCTTGAAGTCGTATATCGTCTTGATCAACTCCGGGAAATCCAGATCTAGCACGTTGGGTGCAATCCGCACGACGGGACCGTGTTTCTTGTGCAGTGCGTGGATCACCTCGTGGTATCTCCCCTGTCGCACTTTGAGCATTCGCCAGAGGTTCGTCCATCCTATTGATACTAGCATTAGCGCTGATCAGAGAATTATCGAGACATCATAAGCGAAAGGACTGTGGTTAATGTGACAGACCAGCAAGAAGAGGGCCAGGGAAGCGTCGCAGCGGCGAGAGAAAATAAGTCGTGAGAAACCAAATCGGCAGCGCAGCCAAGAGCGTACAAAGCAGAGCTGTCTGGTTATACATCTCTTGTATCGAGGTGAAGGAAACCATCATCTTCCAAAAGAGTCTCAGGGAGATTGAGAAAAGTACCACGCAGAATCAAAATCGGGGGATATATACGCGTCTAGCGAGAGTGACTCCCACACAACGCGGCTCTACTGAAGTTACATCTGACGTGTGAGAGCGGTCGTCGCACGAAGGCGTTTTATGTGGATGGCATCGACTGGTTCTAACCAGCGCACGGCCGTTGCCTTGAGCCCAGTCATTCTCGTGTAGGTTAATGGTGCAACGGGCAGGGGTCGAGCGCGGGGATATAGTCTCCGAGTGAATGGTTGATGAGCTGCAGGTTGCACCAGCTCGTAAGCTATGACCTGTCAGCCTGCAGCAAGATCATTTCACATCCCTATTTGCCAGACCCTGAGCGGTGATAAATGTCGAAGATAGGAAAAAGGGCCAGCTGGAACGAGAGATGTCTTTAGCAATACTCCTTCCGTAGGGGTCGGTCAAGGTTTGTCCATACATTACTCGTTCAAATTATAGCCTCAAACGAGATGAACAACCCAACGGGCGTCTGATCTGGAACGAGTTATCTCTCGCACTTTGCGTTGCGTAGTTCTCGGCATTAAAACATCCCCTGCTGTAGAGCTCAATAATAGCGACCAGGACTTGCTAAGTGAGCTCTGGGGCTTAAGCGTGGCTAAGCAATTGAGAGAGATGGTGATGAATTTTATGTGTTTGGGCCGTAGAGATTGGCCGGATCAAGATAGCTCCAATGTAAGGATATCCGCATCGCAATCCATGTTAGTAGACTAATGTCTTGTTGAATAGCAGCGGGCATCCAGCGATTGGCCCTTCGGCTCTTCATGAGAAAGACCTGGCCAGTTGGCACACACTCGCTGCTGTCGCTCGAGCCATGGCCCTTTCCAGTTTAGGCATACGATCAACCAAGAAGCAATACGGAATCTTTTTCCGAGAAGGGTGCTGATGGCTCGGAACAGCTCGAAGCTTCCCCGGCAGTACGCCAAACATCAGGATGAGCCGATGGCCTGAATGTTAACTTCCCGTAGAGCTGCCAACGACCTGTGTAACCGGCACCGTGGTTCTTGTGCAATCAAAACCTGTTGAGGTACTGCATCATATTGAAGGGACTGGACGAGTATCATGGCTGAAATCGTCTGTTATACCAACTGCCAGAGATGGGATCGGGCCGCGACGATCATGTGCGCTCATTATGAGCCGTCAAGATGTGACTGCTAACTACTCATAGACCACAGGTCTAGACATCTTGAGTATATTGATCGGATTAAGGGGTATCTACACTATCTATTTAATTCCTCAATGTCTCGCCCCTGGGGAATATTGCAATTCTCCACGCTCGTTCAAAGTTGTAGTTTGCTATCAAAATCATCCGCTCGTTTCTTCCCACAAACCTCATTTCATTCATATATCAGAATGTTGGCCGGCAAAGGCATTCGTGCAGTGGCGGTAATGTGGGTGATGGTGTTCCTCTCCTTCATCCTGCTTCCCCTTCGACTATACACGCGCATCTACATCAACAAAGCCCTCGGCTTGGATGACTTTGTTTTCAATCTAGCCTGGGTAAGTTATCCTTGACCCCATCCATGGGCGACTCACGACCACGGTAGACTGACATAGCTAGGTCTTCCTCCTCCTCTACACCATCTTCGTCACCATCGCAGGTGCACACGGCTTCGGACAACCCATCATGACCTTAACCATGGACTCTGCCGTCCAAGCGATCTACATGGAAATGATCGGACAAACCTTCGCCGTGCTCGGAATGGCGATCGCAAAGCTCTCACTCGGCATATTCCTCCTCCGCATCGTCATCAAGCGGTGGCACCGCATCTCCATCTGGCTATCCATGGTGAGCTTATCGGTTGTGTCAGTAATGACAGCGATCATATTCTGGACGCAGCGGCTGCCGTCCCGATCCATTTATGATCCGCGCGTGCCTGGGCGAACGGTCATTGCAGTCACGCCCTTTTCTATTCTACTTGGCTGTCAGTCTCTCCCTTGGTGTCTATTGCTACATGCTGATGAGGACATTCTAGCATGGTGCGCGGCGGTCGACTTCTACTTCGCGCTTCTCCCGTGGCTGTTCATCTGGAACCTCAACATGAAGATGAAAGAAAAGCTTTCTATCGCGATTAGTCTCAGTCTGGGTTTCATGTACAACCCCCCTACCCCATTTCGGAACACCATTCACTAATATTTTTATAGAGCTTGTATCTGCGGCATAATCCGCACAATCGACCTCGGCGGGCTGTCAAGCAGCAATTACACCGGTATATCTCTCCCCTGGACCTCTCACCACTTATACGTATCCACTCTACTAACAACGAGCAGAAGATACCGTCGACCTAGTAATCTGGTCCGCCGTCGAACTGGCCGTGACGATCATCTGCGTCGGCATCCCTACCATCCGCCCCCTATACCGGACCGCCAGGCACGGTCCCAGCGCCAACAGCTCCGAGGGCAAGTATGTCAAACACAACGAGTCTGACCGGTCGTCGCGCTTCCGGATGCGGAACCTCGTAAGGGAGACGCTGGCTGGGGAGGCGGAGCTGTATACCACGGGGGATAATCGGAGCGATGAGGAGGTTCTTACGGGGCGATGTGGCGGGGAGGCGACTGCTTAGAGGGCATGTTTGCATGAGGGGGCCATATCCAGAGGTGTTAGATAAGGCTGATGCATGGAGGTGTGTGGTAGTGGCGTTCTCGGTTGTTGGGGCATGTAGGTAGGTGGACTTGAGAGGGTTCAGTCCCTCTGCTGCCAACCAACTGAATATCGGGCACACAAAATTGAATAGGTGCGAGATGGAAGGTTACGTAGTCGAATTAGAGTACTGACAGTTGGAACCCTGGCATCACCTAGTCACTATACAGCGGTGAACCACAGGTGACGATGAATAACTACGTGGAGGAAGTTAAAAGACCGGGTCAGTTAGTTATCTTCCACAGCTATCAATCGTCCTCATTCTTATCGCCCTTAATATCAGCCATCATCTTGTCAAAGTCCATGCCTCCTTGCCCGCCGAGTGTGTTGTCACCGAAGTCACCAAAGTCGTCGTCGAAGTCGTCATTTGCCTTGTCGTTCTGCTCGTCCTCGTCGATCCACTACCATCCACAGATCAATACAAATCACAGCCGTACTCGCATCAAAGACGGGGAGAAAGTATAGACCAACCTTGTTAAAATCCGTCTTCAGCCAAGGCAGTTTCGCCTTATCGCTCGACAACCTCGGCCAGTACTCGGCCTTCTTCTCTTTCTTGCGGGACGGCAAACAGCGAGCGGTCCGTAAACTTCCTCAAGCTGTGGTCGGGGTCGATCTCGGCGTAGAGGTTGAGTGTGAAGGTGTATTCCTTCTTTTCCTCGCCCGCGGTCGCGGAGAAGGTCAGGCGCTTGGCTTCGAGGTTGAAGACGAGACTGTTGGGGTTTGTGTTGGGGAGGTTGACGGTGAGGAAAACGACGTTCCTTGCCTCGTCTGTTGCGGAGGAGCGTTGAGCCCAGAGGACTGGTTAATTTGGGCCAGATGTTAGTTAAGAGAATAGAGAGGCAGTGGTGGGTGGATGTCATGAGGGTAACTCACCCTCTGGATGTGTAGACATTTTCGGAGAAACTCTTTCTAGGGGCGGAGGTTGCTCGATACACGGAGTATATCAGATCAGTCAAACAGGACAGTTGTTAAAGCAGGGAGGATGGTTAAAGCAAAGAACAAAGGTAGGGCGGCTTTAAAGCCACCGCAGCTTCCAAGGCTTGAGTGTCGACGCCATTACTACTTCACCACTGCACAACATTCAGAGTTCAATAGTTAGATGATGACATGCATATTATCTGGTGGATTGGGCAAATGGAAGAAACAGACTCAATCTTCATGTGCAGAATTGCTTTTTGACTTGCTGCTTGACGAGTACAGAGGTCATCCAAGGCTGCACGCGAGTGGGGTTGCCCAGTAGGTAGGTAAGTTAATGCTTGATCTTCGTTCATCACACTGTCACAACCATGGATCCCAAGGAGAAGTGATCAACAGCAATGGATCCGATCTCTCATCCGACTCGGTGCGATCAGCCCCTTGCTCCATCCAAACCCACGACTAGGTGACAGAAAATAACCAATCTTTCCTTAACCACTTCAGTTCAATGTCTTAAACCTCACCAGCTCCCTGCAGATCCGCAAATTGTCGAAAGGTGGGGCGTGGGTTGGCAGTTTTGACGCAGAGGGTAGACCGATTACACATTACTCCATTTCTTTTCTTTTTGTGGCGCAACAAACCTGCCGGCGTGGCATGATTGTTGGGCAATGACTCTAACGCAAGCTTGGTAGGCCTGTTTTTCTTTTGCTAAGATGACAATTCTTCTTTTCCTTCGATTTACGCATCGCTTTAAATCGACACCTGCGCCAGCGCATGTACATAATGTAGGAGCGCGTAAAACTACGTGGTGACGGTGACAAAGCAGGTATTAGCGAATTTCAATGAGCTACGGTTAAATCCAATTTGATGCAACCGACGTACACTACTTCCAGCCAGAAACTAAGAAAGCACTGAAGCTGGGTCTTTATAGCTGGAGTTTGGCCTAGTGCTGTGATATCCCAGCTCAACCGTACAGATGAATCTCCGTTGTAGCAAGCGGCCTCGATACAGTATACTGGTTATTGTCCGTTCCAACGTCAGGGTACTAAACCTACAGTACATGTTTCCTCCATTCGCCTGATATCACCATTCCACGTGACTGCTCAAGCCCTCATTCAAAACCATGCCATGTCGGCATAAAAGTGCGCATACCTGACAGGATTGTAGCTAAGCTCTTTTCCTGTTTACTGGATACTATGTGCAGACACTGACTTTTCATTCTGAATGCATCCTATCTTGCGAATCTGATATGGCTTTTTTTTTCCTCTTGAGAAACAAGAGAGAAGAGAGAACAGCATGTACGATAAGCCAGGTAGCCAGCCAACCTTAGGTACAGGGGAAATCAGATCAAAAATCAAAACCAAACGAATGACACACCCCCGCCCCCCCATACATAAACACCCCCTCTCTCTCTCCCACCACCACCACCCTCAACCTACATCTAAAACCGAACACCCGGCTGCACTGCCCCGCCATACCTGCTCACCCAGTAAACAGTAATATCATCCCAAACCTTCACCACCGTGCCCCTTCCGCAAAGCAGAAACCCCTGGATCCCGTGCGCCCACAGCCCCTCTGCCTTATCTCCTACCTTCGGGACCACCCCACTCTCACTCTTCAGGCACATCTGAGTCAGTTTCCACGCCGTCATAGCTGTCCAGGGCGGAGGACTGACCCAAGAGGCTGCCTCGAAGTGGTTTTGGACATCGGTGTCGGGATTCACCCAGATGACGCGGGGGAGGGTGAGGGGCTCGCGGTCTGCGCGGACGGAGCCGTGCGTTGCGTATATCCAGCCGTTTACGGAGAGTTCCTCGATGCCGAGGAGGCCGGAGAGAGGGAGTTTGGGGGGTTGGCTGGGGAGGTGGAAGATGTAGGTTTGTTCATCGGGGATGTTAGTAGTTTCCCTTTGGTTGGTTGTGTTGGCCGTGTTGCTGGCATTTCTGGCATTTCTGGCATTGCTGGCGTTGCTGGTGTTGGCGTTAGCCTCCATTTTGAATCACGTTCTGGGTAGTATATTGGTTGATTGAGCAGACGGTACAAAAGTCGCGCTATTGTGCTTGTTGTCGGTGGGGTCATTCTGGACAGGTAACCGGGTTTATATATACCAGGCACGCTGCATCGCTTTACTTCGGACTGACAATGGATTTGAGATGTGATACTGGACGAAGGCTTTGTCATCTACAAAGAAAGCCATTGTGATGTTGACAAACATATTCGCTCGAACGACTCTTTCAATACTGATAATGAAGAAAGAAACTTTCCAACAGGCCGCGGGGGATCGTTCTGCATAGGGTAATTCCCTTGCCATCCCCAGCTACCGAGACCCAGTAGCGTAGCTTTATAACTCCCTAATCCTCGCTCATCTACTCCCTGTGGAAGACATACCAATTCCTATAGGACTATGTTGATATTCCATCCAGCCTGAGACTGCATCTTCAATATATCGTAAATTGGATGGAAACAGCATAGAATGAATAATCAGAGAAATCAAATGATGCCTGATTTCAAGCCCTATGCGGCATATACACGAGAATACTCTTCCAGAACATCAAAATTGTTCGAATTACCATTTTCCGAATATACACAGTACACACATAGACAATATCACACCAATACGAGACTAAGTAGCAGAATCAACAATAGCAACCCAAACACCCTCCCAAACCCCCGTAACAACGCCCTTTCCAAACATAACCACCCCATCATCCCTTAAATACAGCCCCCAATCACAATCGCCTACTTTAGTACTTGATGCTCGGCACCACGAGTGCAGCACCTGGTCCACCAGGTCATCGTCCCACACAGGCGTGAATGTCTCCGCACTGGCTGCAGAGTCGGGCGCAGCCCAGACCATTGTCTGGAAATCTAGTATTTTCGTCACTTTACCCGATGCTTTGCGCATGGTGAGTTCTGTGTTATCGATGCCGGCGCTTTGGGAGCCGATGGGTGGAGGGGGTGGGTAGAATCCTTGGCCTTGGGTTTGGGCTTGGGTAGTGCTGGGCGGGAGCCAAGTTAGAGTGCCGATTGGGGGTTCTGCGATAAGTTCTTGTGTTAGGTTGTGGGTTTGGCCGAAGAAGTCTGTGAAGATGGTAGGGATGGTAGTATTCGTCATCTTGGTGTGTGCAAGGAGCTGGTGATTTGGGATAGAGGCCTTGTTGGGTATAGAGAGGAGGGAAAGTATTCTTCTTGGGCTCATTATTGATATGAGGCCAGTACGCATGATCTGCTTCCGACGACCGTTTTAAACCATGTAGCAGGGATCGAGCACTGCATTTACCCTCTTCACTATCAACATGGCTATTCTTTGTTCTGCCCTGTTTTTGCTTCAGATTGTTTGTAGCTGACACGCTCTTGGGTTTGTGGTCTCTTTGTATGATTGGCCCCTGGCCGGACGTGGTCAAAAAGATGAAACCGCTGAAAGAACGCTTTCATGTTCAACATAAGGGATCGTTCATCTATCCTTGTATAGCATAATGAATATGCCGCTAAGATGAAGCTGCACTACTTGGTCTACAGATACTACAACAAGCCAAGTGACAACTACCAGAGCCACCAACCAGATTTCCTAGTTTAGTCGGTGTCCAATCCTCCGCATGCAAGAGTATATTCTTATACCTGGCGATGCTGTATGTTTTCCATGGAGGCTCACCATCACTGTATCAATAATGGTCCATACTTTACCAGATACAGCACACCTAAAGAAACAACTGTACCTTCAAACCAAACCAAAATCACTAGAAACCCTGCATAAAACGCGTCAGCCAAAGACCAGAAGGAAAACCCTTACCTGAAGCCTAAACTAGGCATCGTTCCATCTCGCGGATCCCTCCTCACAACCAGATTCCCATCAACCTGCTGCACCTGGTTATGCCCGCTCTCATACTGACTTTCACTCTGGCTCTGACTCTGACTCTCACTCTCAACATCATCACCCCCCACATCCATCTGGTTCCCATTGCCATTCCCAAATTGGAACAACCCCCTTTCCCCAACCCCAATCGGGCCATCCACCTCCGTCTCATCCTCACTCCCAACCCTAGACGACCCCCTCTGCACAACCGCAACACTCACATCTTCCCAAAGACTCCCCACCCTCCCCGTCCCGAACCTCACCACCCCCGTGCCATCCAACCAAAGCCCATCATGCAAGTCTCCGATCCTGATCCCCCTCAGCAACCCCACCCAATGATTCTGCAGGTCCTCGAACTCCTGCATCGTGATACTGGGCAGAGTCTGCTCGTCTTCAGGCGTCATGGGGAAGACGAAGACCATAGCTGGAAAGTCGACGGCGTCGGTGACTGTGCCGACTGTGCGGACGATGGACTGGTTGAACGCTGTGGTTACGCCGGCGCTTTGGGTGCCTGGGGCCGGGGAGATGCCGGTTGTGCCGAGGGGTGGCTCGCCTGCTAGGGGGGAGGGAGGGCGCGGGGGAGGGGAGAAGAGTCTTCTTGTGAATCTTCCGGTCATGGTTTCTGTTTGTTAGTATAGTTCAATTCCGTAGTATGGATGGTTGTTAGTCTGGTTTAGCGGTTAGAATTTGGTTTGACTGGCTGGTTCCATGAGTCATGATCTTCAACTCTATATATACCACGCCTGCTTGTTTGTGGATTAGAACTATACAATGGCTTTATGTCATCGTCTTTGGAGTTGTTGTTGTTTTACCGTTTTCGTGTTGTTTTTCAAATACAATGTCTTTTGTTTGGACAATGAAACTTTGTTACTCACAACAAAGGCATGCAAGTGGGCATTGGAAAACATGTACTTTTTTCTGCTTGTACGTAAGAAACAGAATGTTACGAAGGCTCTTGGGTTCTGTAGTATCCAAACATGCCCAGTATTAAGCCCGTCGAATGGCATATGCCTAATTGTGACAGCACACGGCCACATGGCATGCTCAAGAAGGTGTTCTGGTATTGAGAAGATAAAGAGGGTAGAATCTCCTAAGAAGCCACGGAGTCAGGCCACTCAATAGAGCGCATGTAGAGCCTACTCTGTAGGCAACAGATCCCGCCGTTAAGCCCATCAGACAACATGAGAATATACCTGGAAGTTCCCACCCCCGGCCTAGCCCTAACACACATATCGACTCACTCTCCAATTCCAGGCGCAAAGCGTCAAGGCATGCTCATCACGCAAAACAATAATATGTTTATCTTCACCTTTCCAGCCCCTATTATCCAGAGTGCACCTAGCTCGTCGTTCACCTCCGTCTATCATTTGTCCTTTCCTAACTTCTCCAGGTACCCACCGAGGGCCATTCCTCTCTTGTCCTCTAGACCGAGATGTCTCCGACTAAGCGCTGACCACCACGCCCATACCAACCTTAGCGCCAGCGAGCGGTAGTTGGCTATAAGTGGCATAGCCATGCTGTCATGGATGTCTAGGGTACTTGCAGTGGAATGTTAAGAGTACCTACTACCATCTGACTCTTTGCAAATTACACGGCCTATATTATATCAATTCCGTCTTATGCGGATCGCCTATGGTTGGGCCAAGTTGTCTCTTTGTCAATATGTACATGGGTCGGGCGTGGCAAAATAACTTCAAGTGTTTCCTGGGGTGTGGCAGGCACGACTACGAGGGTTGCTCCTTCCTCCGGTGGAAATTCACCCACTATAAGTACGAACATGGAAGGCGCGACTGGGTGCCCCAGGTGGGTGCATCTGAGCGAGAATGGCAGGAGCAACACGTCACAGGCACCTCCCGTTCTGTCGCAATAGACCATGGGTGTTGGCATATCTTCATCGTTCAATCTATCCATCTATCTTCGTCCTGGAGGTAAGTACAATGGCCAGTACGTGGGCACGGGATTGCTTCTTATCTCAGCATTCTAAGTTTATATCTGGTAAACTCCATCTAACTACTCCATCAACGAAATCCGCTTATGCAGTAGAATACACAGCAGTAACTACAACAATAGAGACAGCTTTGGAGTTCCAAGCAAACACTCATCCCTCTTCCTCGCCCCCGCCAAATGGCCACGCCTCATACGCAGTAAGAGTCAGCACAATAGACAGAACAGGGTCAATATCAACTGGCGGCCTCTCCTGTACATTTTGCTTTCTCTCCGTTTCATCCTCGTATCCGTTTCCGGGATATTTCTCGGCGCCATCAGCTGGCGAGCATCGATCGACCTTCTTGTTCGGTTCTTCGCGCGGCGGCAGTTCGGTTTGACAAGGGCGCTACAAATGTCAGCATTCTGCTACTTACTAGACGCTATGTTGGATTTTTGTTACCTTTTCCTTTTCGTTGACCTGGTGCTTGCAGTGTGAGGTGCAGGCGTCGCCGCTATCGCCGCTACCCAGGGATATTGCATTTCGGCGCGCATCAGGGCTAGCGTTGTGGCCTAGTGAATTGAAGAGTGTTTGCTGGCAGGTGCACTGGGTGCTTTCAGTATTCTTGGTGTCAGACATGGTGGTTACTGGGGTGTTTCTGTTCGTAGATTGGTGGTGGTTCATGAGCATGGAGTGGCAGGGCGGTGGTTGATAAGGGGAAGGAGCTGGACGTGGCATTTAGTAGGAACTTATACTGTAGCCTGTATAAAGGTTAAGTGGCAGTTCCTTTGTCCCGGGATTGACTCATAGTTCACGCAGCGCCGTTCACAAGGGCCTTTGTCGCGGCTTTGTTGGAAATCGCGCATCCCGGCATGTTGCTTTCTACCGCTACGGGAGTTTGTTATCTCCTTGATGGTCAAAGGGGTGTTGTTGTTGTGCTTTCCCCGAACTACCATGTTGATCAGTAAAACGAATGTCCATTTTTTCTAGTAATCCACTTATAAGATCCAAACCAACCCACTCTATCCTCCCTACACCACAATCAATTTTCACAGACAACAACCAACTACAAACTCACTGACTCCCAGGCACAAAAGTCTTCGGAATAACCTCAAAGAAATGGCCCGGCATCCTCTCCACAACATCAATCCAAGTATGCGCACTGCCATCCTTGAGCACCTCAACCGCAACAACAGTCCCAAACCCTCTATACAGCACGCCATCCGCCTGGTACCATCCAATGCGCTGATCCCCGATATCCGCCGGCCGCCTCGTCGGCACCGGGTGTTCAGGATCACTGAAATCAGGCATGGGCTCGTTAGTTGCCGGATCGATGAAATCGAGCGGGACGCTGGGCGTTGGCTCGACTTGCACCCAGAGCTCGTTGAGCTTTTCCTCGACGATGATAGCGCGCACGAGGCCCGTGCCGAAGTAGAAGATTTTGTTGGGGGCTTGGAACCAGCCTTTGTGGAGGGTGTGTAGGGATGGGGGTCCAGTGGTTGGGGGCGGGGAGGAGGGGGAGGGTGCAGTTTAGAACTTTGGGCATGGTGGTGGTTGGTTGAGAGGTGATTGATTGGGTTTGAGTTGTTGGAGTGGATTGTTATGATGGGGAGATGGGTGGATGGATGGCCGGAGTAGGGTTGGTGGTATACTGAGGGTTATTTATATCTTGCTCTGGGGTTGGTATATCTGTGGATGTCTTTGTATTCTCCCTATGGTTAGGAACCTCATTGGAATGTCTTTATAATGGTTTTGATTTGAATCCTCCTGTAACTGGTTCTCTTTCACGATATCCTAGATTCTTTGTTCCATACTCGAACAGAGTATATTGTGAGCCATGCAACCAATTTGCGCTCTTTGTTATTGTCTTCTTGACTCAAATCTTCCAGTTCAGCGAGTGGCTGGGCTGTATCAACGATTTTCCGTCATATTATCATATTCCTCCGGGGCTTCTAATAGAAAAGCCTGCGTTCTTCTTCACAGATGGTGTCTCGTGTTTAGATAGCAGAGAAGAGAAATGACCCCAGTAGGAGCCATAAGGTTGGCCTCAACATTGACATACAATTCAAACAGCACTATATGGGATTCCAGGTGCGAGACCCTCAGAGTGGCCTAACCCAACAAGTTATACAATATTATAATACAAGCCCTCCGATAGCTTCAACCGATAGGTGTACTAAACAATGCAGGAATCACGACAGAAAAGGGCAGCTGCAACGTTAAGCCAAGCTACGGATTAACTCTATTATTTCATCAACCTTACTACGCACGACTAGTAGTATATCAGCGTCTCATGCGAATGCTAACATTCAGTTTCCGCCTAGTTTGCACCTCCTTTCAGTGCACCCTTTTCAATTCCTTCCAGCCTCTCAATCCAAACCACCTTCCCAACGTGCACAACCTTTCCATATCCAATCTCAATATTCCCCTCTTGATCCTCATGAAATCCTGTCCCCATCTGTCCCACTATCGGCCTGCTAGAGCGGAACAATTGTACCGGGTAGGTGGGAGGCTGACCCCGCTTGTTACGCTCCTCGAGATGTTCAGCGATGTGTTCAAGGCGGAGGCGGAGGCAGGGGAGGGTTTGCTCTTGGTGGCAGCTGCTACATGGGGGGTGTGGGCTGGTTCGGCGGGGGTTGGGTGATGTGGTTGTTGTTGCAGTGGTGGTAGTGGTGGTAGTGGTGGTAGTGGTGGTAGTGGTGGTAGTGGTGGTAGTGGTGGTAGTGGTGGTAGTGGTGGTAGTGGTGGTAGTGGTGGTAGTGGTGGTAGTGGTGGTGGTCTCGGTCGTAGTGGTGTTTTTGCGACCCATTTTGCTCTTGTTAGGGAGTAACTTGTGGGAATAGACTACAGCGAAGATCTCTTGCGCAGACAGGGTGTATCTATATCTTTTCTCAGATTAGTTGTTGGCACAGAGCTGTGTAAATGACTTTGGTGTTCTGCTTTGTATCTGATTCATGCAGAGACAAAGTGACCATAATCTTTTTATTCTTATCTGGGAATGTTTCAACCTAAGATTGTGGCGCGCAGTCTTTGTAGTGTAGTATGAGTCAGATCGAGAGATGTAGAGCTTTGCTAGCCCTGGAATCTGTATGCCCCTCAGGCTATGCGCAAGATGCGACTCATAATGTGTACTGCAGCAATAGTGACGAGGGCTCGAAGTACACAATCCATCTATGAAAGAAGCACCGGTGGTACTTTCAGTACTGACATGTGTGAACTAATCTTGAGCAACAATATCTGACGTCTAGCTCAAGGACGGTCAAGAACATCACCACATTATGTCATTTCCTGGCAAGCAACCATGGGTTAGTTGGAGATAGGGTTTCAGTCCGAATAAATTATACGACGGGAGGTCATCTCCGGCCAAGGCACCAGCATCTCCCAGTAGCCCTAAGTTCACCAATCGATTCGTGGATCTATCATGCGACACGCCAGGAACTTCCAGCCCATCATACACTTTCTGTCAAGCTTTTATCCTCGTCATCGACTTATTCAGCCGCATGATGATCCTCCCTCTCGTTCCGACTCCTTTTCCGCCCACTCTTCCATCCCTTCCATTCTCAACATCTTCAACACCCTCGCTCCTGACAGATAGTGTCAACCCATCTCATCTCAACACCACCCCATCAGCACAAGAAACCAACTTTCATCAAACATACGATGTCCTCCAACCCTCCCTCTCAGCCCTCCGGCTCCGCAAGCCACCTCGTTTCCAACACATCGGACTACACGCCGGGAACGACCTCCAACCCAGCCTCGCACCCCGTCCGCCATCGCCTCCCAAAAACCCGAAACCACAAACCGAACGATTCTCCCCACGGTGACGACCCGTCGTCCGTTTACACCGGAGACCCCGCCACCACCAGGCCAGGGTACACGGCCTACGGGTACTACACTATGGCGGCAGCCTCCTATTACCGCGACCCGCACTACGCCAGCTACGCCAGCCCATACCCAGTAAACCCATACGAGAACCCACTCCCCTCTCGACGTCCAACCTACGAAGAAGCGAGAGATCATGAGAGCTCCTGGTATTCCCCGCGTTTTCGTCTGTCTGAGCATCCACATCCACATCGACCCTTCTATGACGTATCCGGCGCCAGCGGCGCCTTTCACGCCGGTGATACCAGCAACGAACGAGATGGACACGTCAAGATACCATCCCCCGGTATAAGCGGGCACGGTGATTCCACGGCACGTCAAGACGTCTGGGAACAACCTTCGTCTGCGTCCGAACCTCCATTCGGATCTGGGAATCTGCAGAGTGGCAATACAAACACCGATGAAGGACGAGGCGGGTACGCCGGGTACGGCGAGCCCTACCACCGGGTACCCCAGAATCCATTCACCAGTGGGCTTGGTCACCGTGTGCAAAACAATACAGGTAGCGAGACTTTCAAATGCTGTTCTCGGCATGAGAGCGCGAGCGCGAGCGGAAGCGACTGCCATAGCTATAGCGATAAGCGGAGCCGTGCCCTCAGGCGGGTAAAGGGGGCGATCAGGAATCGGTCTGTGCGGTATGTTATGCCGTGGGAGCCGGAGCCTGGGGATGAGGATGGAGATGAAGATGAAGATGAATCCGCATTTGAATCTGCATCTGCCTCGTTGCATGTGGGCGATCCGTTCCTCGCCCGCAAAGCACACCCGCCGCTTGCACCAGTCTCCAGCAGCCAACCCCGTGAAGCAAGGAAAGCCTGGTACGAGATGGAGCTTAATCACTGGCAGCAGTTTGGGACCGGGAGTTCTGCTCTGCCGTCTGGGCACGGTGACCACCCCGAGCCAAGTAATGGAGAGGCTCCCTCCTCGTGCTTCGATTCGGATTTCAGGATGGAGGACCGTGGGAGCCGGGATTGTCGTGATGGCGGAGGGAACGACAGTGACACGGACTCCGACTCGACGGCCGTTCCGTCTGGATTCCCACGGCAGACAGGCCCGGGGGAGGCGGGTGAGGGTGAAGAATCCTACTCCGAGGCGATGATCTACTGGGACGAGGATATGCTTTTTGGACCTCCGGTTTATGATGACGCCGACGACGCTGACGATGATGATGACGATGACGAGTGGGAAGATGACGACGACCTCGAAGATTCCAGCAGCGATAGCGATAGCGGTGATAGCGAGGAGAGTGATGTGATTAGCGTCCTTAGACGTGAGGGTCGAGCTGAGCGGAGCAGAACCTCCAACGCGGTCAACAGCCTCAACGACAGCACGGACGAGGGAGAGGCAGACGATGAAGAAAGCACTCGTAATGGCGGCTCCACAGCCTCAGATGAGACGTCCGGAACGCTGGCAGAGTACGAAACTGACCTGGAGACCTTTGGTGAGTTAACCACCATCAACAACATACTTCCAGCTTTGAACAGACTGGTCTAACATACCTCGCTATAAGATCTCACGAACAAAGTCCCATCCATGCCCAACACCAGCACCAGCCCTAAAAGCACATCACTCCTCAACCCCACCTTCACCTCCCTACTCTCACTCCCACCATCCGCCTTCGTCACCCACCCACTCATAACCAACATCCTCTCCAAGCTAACCCCCGCCGAAACCATCTCCCTCCTAACCGACCCCGACAAACTAAACCTCCCCCTCCCCTCCTTCCCCACCTGGCTGGAGATAAGACAAACAACAAACTACACCCTCTGCGTGCACTGCCCCGACGGCCCAGAGTCCATGCCGCCGGCCGTGAAGGCCCTGAACTATTACATGAGTAAGACTTGCATGCCGCCGGCTTCCACTGAGGTCAGGGAAGAGGAGGTTGATAATGTATCTGAGATGCAGAAGATGGATTCTTCGGCTTTGGTGGCGATGTTGCAGGGTGTTCTTGCTGAGATGGGGACGGACGAGATCTACAGGGTTGTTGTTGAGCCGAGGGTTGAGGGTTCGGACGCAGAGGCGGAGGCGGAGGGGGGTTTCACGGAGCTTGTTGAGGCTGAGCTTCCTAGAAAACGCTCGGATGGTTACGATGAGAAGCGCGAGACGAAGGCTCTCAAGTCAGCGGGCGAGGGGGGGCTGGGGAGGTGCAAGTACTTTCCACTCAACTGAACGGTACATCAGTCCATTGCTGCATTGACAGAGGTGTTTACTGACGCAATTGTGGCCTGTTCGATGTTTTGCTCTCTATTCTATCTATGTCCGGGGTGAGGAATGATTTGAATCTGCTCTGTTGAGTTCTATTTGTCGTTGTTCGCAAGCTATTATAAGACAGCGCCTGTTAGTTTCTCTCTGTGTTATTTTGGACTGGCTTCAGGTACGGGTATGGATTTTCGAGATTCACAGACGATTTGCATGCATCTTTTGGTTGGTTTGTGTACTGTTTGCTGGGATGTCACTCCGGATGTTACTCGGTTTTTAAACATGCTAGCTAGCTAGCTCGTATTTCGATCTCGTTCTTATTGATCGCGCGCCAGAAGATGTATTACTATAGTAGTAAGAGCAGCTCATTAATCCTTTCATTGGCATCTAAGCTACAAGCAACATAGGGGCTTTTACACAACAAAGTATATATTCCCTTCTAGGAATCAATGACAGCGTCAAAGACATCAGCGATCCTTTTCTGAGGTATGCCCAGCTTGACAAGTGGTTCACTAGTAGGCCAGTCCTTCCATTCTCCCTGCCAGGCTGCATCAAAACTCGTGTATAGAGTGGACACGAGATTCTTCGAGACACCGGCCTCGACAGCAGACTGAACCGTGGAGTCGAACAAAGATGTATCCTTATAGCGGACCTCATTCACCTTGGTACCAATAGCCTGCTCAACCAGCTTCAGAGTATCCGCCCCGGTAATGTCTTCCGGTCCATTAAGCGTATACCGGCCCCTGTTATAGACCGCAGGGCTCTCGCTCATAAGCAGATGAGCCGCAACAACACCAACATCACCAGGATGGACAACAGGAAACGGCATGTCTTCCGCAATCGCCAGCCTCAGCGTCCCCTGCTTCCCTGTCTCACGGAACCTCTTAACAAACCCAACCGCATTCCTCAAGTAGTCGGTCATAAACAGATTCGGGCGGATGGAAGTCCACAGCAGCGCCTCAAATTCCGGGGCGCTGAGCTGCTGCTCAACAGCCCAATGCGACCTAGTGTAGAAGGCAGGGTTGTTGCTGCGCAGGTTCATCGGCGCGGTTGCAATCCGCACGTGGTATTCGACACCGGCGATTAGAAGGGCAACGTTGAACTCGGATTCCTCGCTGAAATGCTGGAGTGAGGCTTGCGGGGCGAGGAAAGACCGCTTGACCTCGTGTTGACGAAGCCAGGATGCTGTGATCTCTGTGTAGCTTTTCTCGAGCACTTGGACGTGTGGGAGCTTGGTGAATTGCTGCGGTGCGGCGCCGTTCTTGTCGCGGGTGAGTGCGAGAATCTGGTATCCGGCGAAGGCCTGGTTGGCGTCCACAAGCTGTGAGAGGGTCTCGACGACACTCGCGCCGGTGTTGCCGGTGGAAGCAGCTACGAGGATGGAGGGTGGCATGATTGCAGCGGTAATATATGAACGGGGACTATTATTTCGAGGTGATATCTGTTATCCGTGGCGTCCGTTGTCTCTTTTATAGGTGAAGCCGTCATCTCCTGAATAACGTGAGCCATCAAAGCCACCAACTCCTGATAGACACCATACGCACCGGATCTTACATCTGCAAGGAAAGCCAACTACGTGGGATACTCGTCCTGCCAAGTGCCCAGCCATAATCAGCAGCCGCGGAAATCCGCGGGGTTCCATCGGTTTGTCATCATATTTAAGCCCTCTCTCAGCCATCAACTTGGGCTTTCATCACTCCACATCCAGACAGATTGCAATATGGACGTCCGCGGATACCCAACAAGTGCGCGCCCCGGGCGCCCTCCAATCGCCCGTCGATCGGTACGAATCGGTCTCATCCTCAATCAGTGCTTCCGAGGCTGACAGCTACAGTGTGACCAGTGTCGCACCCGCAAGGTAGGCCATTCTCCTCTAATGTAGAGACAGTAGCTGACCCGGCCTGACCTGACCTGCGCAGATAGGCTGTGATAGGTCCTCCCCTTGTTCCAACTGCGTGTCTGCCCGGCTTGACTGCACGCATAGCACCGTCGCGCCGCGCGCAACCCCAAAGCCAAAGCTGCTCATTTCAACGGAATAGTACGTTCAGACGCTTGGTATTTCCTAGCTCACGACTCGGCAGCGAACAGAAAATGAACGATGTTGCTCGTGACATCGTCACCATCAAGGACCTTCTGCGGAGGATTGACCTGCGTAGGGACGGGTACGATGCCGTAGCTGAAACCTCCGATTGGAAGGCCGTGCCTGAGAGCGAGCATCCAGCTCCTGGGATTATTCCCCTGCGAGATCATTCGGCCCATATCATTGACTTTGTCAAGGCGGTCGTCGATGGGGTCCCCGTCCAGTCTGGCTCAAATGAGGTGACGGCTTCGTTGCAGAGTCTTGTCCGGTCCGTGGAGATGCCAGATCCAAACGAGCTGCTGCCTCAACGGCAAGACGCGCATCCGGTCAGAATGCCTGAGGTAGATGATGTAGTAAAGCTCATCCGTTGGGCAAAGAGTAAGCGATCCTGATAGTCCTGGCTTTATACTAACCCGCAACAGGCCATAGGTCACACAGCAGAGTGGTATGGATCAGCAGAATCCTTCCACTGGAGATATACGAGGACATCTGCCGAAAGGTGTTCTTCGCAACGAGTGAGTACACGGACGTGGATCTCATCATTGCCAATAGCTTCCTCTCATACATGTTTGCCGAGCACGCGGTCATATACGGCGACAGCAGGTCCCGAGGCTACTGTGACCTCTGCCGGTCGACCCTGGGCGTGCTGCTGCACCGCCTCCCCCTCGTCCTACCAGCATCGATGGACGTCATCGCCGCGCTGACATTTGGCGTGTGTATCTTCCGGTGATGGGCTAAACGCTACTCCAATTCTGACTCTCCCAGTCACTACACTCCGTTGAACAATCCAAAGTCACCCAGGCCTGGGCTCTGATATCATGCGCCCTGAGCCACTGCCAGACCCTCGGATACCACCGACTCCACTCGGCAAACACCTTCAGTGATACCCATCATAAGGCTCAGCAGCGCCTATTCTGGACCGTGCTCAGCTACGAGAGTGGACTTTCGCTGCGCCTTGGTCGGCGGTCCGGCATCTGCGATTCCGATATCACTCTGCCGGTCGATCCAGCAGAGCCACGGTCCGTGAAAGTCTCCCGGATACAGCGCAAAGCGTATGACCATCTATACAGCGCATCAAGCAGCAACCAGCCCGCAGAGTACCGCACCCATTGGGCATGGGAGCTATCAGAGGAACTGCGAGGGCTGATTAACCAGACGCGCGCCGAGATATCCGTAACTACATCCTACCTTGAATGAGCACTGCGCTAACCAATGCTTATAGGAGGCTCCAAGCCTGGAACACCGGGACCAAAACCCCCTCCGAACCCTCTATCTCCGCGCCGACATGGTCTGCCACTCCTCCCTCCTAGTCTTGATTCTGCGGGTCCTCCCCTCAACCGTCGACCTCAACACCGGTGTTGACGACTGCGTCACGGCGGCTCGCAACACGCTACAGCTGCACCAGGCGTGTCTGGACAGTGTACAAGCGTGTAAGGATCCCCACCTCGTAACCAGATATATCACCTGGTAAGCCAGCCTCCAACCTACGAGCCGCGAATCTCCAGGCTGATGGGTAATCAACCCCGCGCAGGGCCATACTGCACACGCCATTCGTGCCGTTTACAGTTCTATATCTGCGAGCCGTGCAGCTCCTTGATTACGCGGATCTTACTCTGCTTGAAGCGTTTTCTGCGTCTCTGAAGACTTTGACGGGGACGGATACCTACTCGCGGTTGTATGAGTTGCTGTGTCAGTCTGCTCGGATGTACATTGACTCCAGCCTGGGACTGGAGATAAATGGGGCTAGTCGGTTGGGGGTTCTGGGCTTTGATGGTGAGGCGCTGCGGGGACAGGGATTTGATAATGCGGGCTTGTTTGATGCTGGCGGCTGGTATTATGGGAACCAGCTTATGGGTGTTCTTGATGATGATCTGCGGTTTTGAAATGGTTTTCGGGGGTCTCAGCGGGAGCTCGGGGGCTTGAGGATAGTATAGAGTTGATAGGATCTTGTCTTCTTATAGTGAGGTAGTGGCAGGCACGTAACCTTTCATCCACCAGCATGTATCTGAATCCGGGCAGGGTGCTCATCTTCATGAATGGTGGGACTATTCTCCGAGTCATGTTGCTACAGGTACAATGAACGAGTGGCAGTGCTCAGGGGTGACGAAGCTTCTAGCCAACTTGCAGTGTACATTATCTCTTTCTCTGAACTCAGAAGGTATGGATTGAATCCACCCAAATCCTCATACACGACCCAGTGGCCATCATCAATATCAATAGCACAAGCCTTATGACCTCCAGAGTCGGGGTCTAGCCTTCTTAGTTTACCTAGGAGCACTACTGCGGTCAAATAGTAGACAACATCTGAAATCATCAATTCAGCTATCCTTAAAACTGAAGCCGAATATTGGCTCCTCGCCGGAGAGCGCTCGATGGAGAAGCGCGGCTTTCCGATCTCACTTAAGGCAGGCAGCTTCGGACTCCAGTGGATTGCTCACCCGCAGCTGCGCTTATTCTTGATTCCAAATCATCAGCACCGGTGACACTGTGGGCTTGAGAGGGTTCCACTGCTCTGAAGCACCCGCACCTTTCAAGTTCATGAAGTGGTGGCAGAGCCCTTTCTCTATGCCTATAAAATGCCTTGACACTCCACCGTGGTCTATCCGATCATCACAACCAAGTCCTCGGGGGCCACTATCTTCCGCTTCATTTCCTTTTTGTATCTCTAATCCCTCTCAACAGGCATACAGCCACAGTGGCCCCTGCAATGTCCAACAACCGCCTCATAGTCGTCGTAGGAGCCACAGGCCTGCAAGGCCGCGGCGTCGTCACGCAACTCCTCGCCGACAACTCAGCCACCTGGACAGTCCGCGCACTCACGCGAAACACCCACTCAGCCAGATCCAAAGACCTCCTCTCCCAGCTCCAAACCAGCGACAACCGCCTCTCTCTCGCCGAAGCTCACGTGCATGATCCCGCCAGCCTGGACGCCGCGTTTGCCGGCGCGCACGGGGTCTTCGGCATGACGACCAACCAGAAAGAGCCCGGGACGCTTCTCCTGACCGAGGAAGACGTCAAGCACGAGATTGAGGCGGGGCAGAACATGGTCGATGCGGTTGTGCGGAATCGGGTGGCGCATTTTGTGTTCAGTAGCTTGCCGGACGTTATCAAGGGGAGTGGGGGCAAGTTCACGGGTGCGCTTAACATGAATAATAAAGTTGAGATTGAGCGGATCGCGCGCAGGGAGGTCGATGGCTTTACGGCGGTTGTCCCAGGTTGGGGAGGAGAACTCGTTTTATAGTTCTGAGCTGACTTGAACAGGTAACTTCTTCAGTAACCTGTCCTGGCCTATGTATACCCGGGCTCAGCGTGGGTTTTCCTTGACTTCCACTTTCAATTAACGGGTCTTATCTTGCGTCGCGGCTAATAACCTGTGTCTAACTAGCGGACGGCTCGGTGCGATTCTGCGACCCCATAGGCGCAGACAAGGAGACGCAGTGGCTTGACGGGGAACGCGATATCGGAGCCTTCGTTGCCAGTAGGTCCCTATCCGGCCCAGCGCAGCATGAAAAAGGAGCTGACACATGCTAGGGATCTTCGCTCTTGGTGTCGAGAAGACTAAGAACAAGAGCTACATTGCTGGCGGCAAGCTGCTGTCCGTCAACGAGATGATAGAGACATTCACTCGCGTCACGGGAAGAAAGGCATACTATGATCCGATCACGTATGAGCAGTTTGCGGACCAGGCTGCTGCCGTGATGGGGCCGGCATTCCGGAACTGCGTGCTCGAGATGAAACAGTGGGCGGGCGAGACGCCGGCCGGGAAGATCAACTATGGGTGTAGCAATCCGGAGGAGGACATCTCTGCTGAGTTGGGCGTTGCTGTTACGGGGTTGGAGGAGTGGATCTGCAGTACTGGCTTCGTTGGCCCTGAACTTGCCTAGCTAGACTGGCGGGTGACGGTGTACCAACTCGGCTATATAGATTTGTTTCTAGTTGTGTGCTATGCGTTGTGCTCGTTTATTTAGCTATTAAGAGAATGATTCGTCAACGGTCAATCGCAAACCGCCTGATGTAGAGCTCATCATGGTCATTTATGGCTAAACCCTCCTGGGCCGCAGGGCACAGGCACATCGATGGCACTCATAGGCTCTAGACGGTTGCAATATCTTCCTAGATCTTCTTGCTATTTGTGGCAATAGCCCCTGTGCTAACACTCGGTTTAGGCGCAATATACGTATCTAGAGATATTCAGGGTCAGAACCGCTCATCACCAACGGATGTTCATAGAACGGGGATAACTCACAAGCACCCTTCGTCAACACCTCATTCCAAAGATCCTCCTCAGCCTTCCTCTCGGTAGCCTGCTCTGTGTAAAAGAACCCCTCTAGGACTTTTCGCGCATCACCCCATTCCTCTAGCCCAAGTTCGGACGTCACCCTCCGTAGATGGTTCACAAACCACCGGTGAGTGGCATATCCCTGCGACGCTAGACCGCCAATAAACATCATCCAAAAGAGTAAATCTGCAGCAGAAGTTGTAAGATGGGCCAGAGAAATCTCAAGACTCTGCTTCAACGCTTCGACCATATACTGCATGAATGGAAACCGCTGGAAGTGCCAGATCCGGAGATTCACGTATATGAGCAAGGAAAGCCGAAGCGGCTCGTGGATGTCTTCTGCCGACGGGTAATACCGATGTCTGAGCGAGAGAAGCTCGTGCTCAAAGACTAGAAAGAGGTCGTTGTCTGTTTCCATTACGACGGATGGGCGGAGTTGTGCGATTTCGTAGTACAGGATTAGGCGGCGGAAGACACTGAGGAAGGTCTGCATGGTTTGGTCGAGGGACGAATACCAGGCTGAGGAGGCAGAGAACGAGGCTCCCAGGGAGGACAGGTGTTGTGGGATATCAAGATTGCCGTTTGTTGTTTGGAAGATTGCGGAGTCTTGGAGGATTTCGCTGCGCCAGCGCGCTGAGATAGGGAATGTCGGTCGGGCGTTGTTCAGCGCAGCGCTTTTGACGTCGCTCCTGTACCATGTTAGGATGAGCGAAGTTCAAGCTGTGTACTCCATACTGGTAGATCTTGGACAGGGTCATATGGTCTAGATTGTCTAGTCCGCCCATCAAGTGAATTAGTCTCTTGAGTCCTTTCATATGCGCCTCAAGGGCTTCAAAGTTCGCATCAACCGCCTGAGCGGGTATTAGCAGGTATAAGCCTTGTTGGGAAGTGCGCATACCTCAATTGCTACAAGTGAAGCGACAACAAGAGTAGTTGACTCTGCTACAGCCTTCAGCGGATCCTGCATGATATCATTCAGATTCTTCAGTGTGCTCCCACGGAGTTGAAGAGAATCGCGCATGGACCTCTGGATCGTCCGCATGGAAATGCCACTCCTTGACTCCAGTGTTGCTTGGTGTCCTGCTGTCAAGAAAAGGAGTGCCTGGAGCAGAGCCGGCTGAGTGATAGCCTTTTGCCACCACCAAATACTCATCCGGGTAGCGTCAAGCGGATAGCAAGCTGCTATTGTATGGATCCTGACTTCGTGGGTTTAATTCTGTCTGCTAACAACACAGGGTATACGTACAGTGATGAAAGTACAGATTCATAGAATCCGACATGGTCACTGCCGATGACGAAAACGGATCCACGTAGCCCTGGCTGAGATATGCTTTGAGAGACCACATTTCAGATCTCAAGGTGTCTGCTGTCGCGGGGGTGGGGTCGTCTTCGGCGGATTCATCATTCAGCGATGCGTTGCCGATCCGTAGGCGGTTGATCGGTGCTCCTACGGGCGTTTTCAGCCTCTGAATCGCGGCTTGCTTCTTCTTCCGGTTGTAGTTCTTTAAAAGAAATGCTTGTTTCTGTTTTCGCAGGGTTGTGTTCTGCGCATGGTCTTCCTGGGCGTCGATGAATAGAAATGTCGTCGGCTTGTTCGCGCTGGAACTCTTGCTTCGGTCCGGTAGGCTCGCCACGAGTCTCGGAGATTGAGAGGATCGGGAGGACGGTGCTGACTTGGGCGAATGGCTAGAGCGCGAAGAGTCCGAAGTCGTTGAAGATCTTGAAGGATACGGCATGGTTGCTAGCTACAGGCGAGTGGTCGCGAACAAAGGGTGTGGGAAGTCTCGGTCTCAAATGAGGCTGCAGTCGCCCAGGTGCTGAAAGCTACCACATCCTCTCACTTTAAGGTGACAGCTTATCTCCCACCCTCCATCTCCCAGCGAGGCAACCGCCGACTTCGCGATATCACCATTTTGTGGCACGCTAAAGACCTGCGGGAGCAGTTGACCACTCACATCGAGCCGGTTGAAACAGACAGCAAGCCACACTGCTGACCGAGCGCTAGCCTGCATTTTGCTTACCGAGACTGAATGTAGCGAGAAGACGCCTTCAAAGAGAGCCGAGTATCAATTCCAAGCTTTCCGACATAAGACGCGCAGTGACTGGCTGATAACCAAGCATTCGGAGTCTATGCACAAGTCAACAACGGTCAATAATGGGTAAAACAAACATAATCGGCAGAGATCTCAGTTCTGCGGACCCACAAGCTGGAAAATTGTCCCGATCCCCACCCACGCCCTGTTGTTGTTGATTCTCACCCAAGCTTCGGTTCCAAGTGCCCCAAGCACAGTCTGGCAGTTCGCTTCACAGGTTCAGGCGTTTCCTCCACCAATCACCGGTGGCAGTAGAGTCTGACACGGGCCGGATGCCGTGGAGGGTCCTTTTGGCTCACGCCTATCATTCTCGTTTATGTAGTGACAATATGAAGCATACGATTATTGAGCAGCGAAGTGGTAGCATGGAAGGGGAGGCGGAGCGGACAATATGGCGATGAGCCCGAAATAGCTCATTATCCCGGGCTCTTCCGACTCTGTTCGTCGCTTGATTCGTGAATTGAGCTCGAAAAGGTGCTTTCAGGCAACTTGAGTAGGTGATCGGAACCGGGTCGGTTCGTTCGCATGGTAGTGGTGAGGTCCAGGATCATCGCCCAGTGTTGCATGATTGCCTTCGTCGCGAGGCTCGAACCAGCAAGCTGCTAAAAAAATATCGACCACGGACTGAAAGAGGGGAGTATGCTCTTCTACTTAAATGCCTGTCTTTTCCTTGGTGACCAAGAAATCGAAGAAAAGGGTCTGTTGATGGGCGAACAAAAGAGGTGCAGAAGAGACGGAACCTAAAGCGGATTAGCGCTGTCTTTGAAGAATCTGACCAATAACAAGCAGATATCATCCATCCCAAAGCAGTTTAGCTCGTATATCGCAGAAAGCGATGTTGAAGGTCAACAAAGTGCAGTTGAGTAAGGTGTTGGTCATGCACGATGGAGACAGTTTACACCTACTTTACTTCTGTGCAGTAACAGTGTCGAGAGTGGGTGTGTCTATCAGAACTCACTCCAAGATGAGATCACCTGACTCACCCGGTACCCCTCCTAAAGCGGCAACGTGCGGATAGAACCTTGGAACAACGTTGGCCATATACTTGACGATATACTACAATCCTTAAGAAAATGCTAAAGTCCTACCTCGACATTGTCAAAGAATGCGACAAGTACCTCTCCAATATCCTACACTCTAATCCCTAGCTGACAGCTCACAGTTTCCCCTACTACGCCACTGACCCAGAACACTACACCTCCTTCCTGCAGAACTACTACGCATTCAAGATCTCCACCAACCCAAGTACACTAGGACACGTTCCAAAATCTCTCGTCCAGGAATTCAACTATGAAAACTCACCCTGGATCATCAACCACGACAGCCAAGAGCTCATCCTCACACTCACCCATCCCACCACCAACCCCACCAACACAATCAACAAAAATGAACATCCCAAAACCCCACCCCTACAACCAGAGTCCACCTCAGACTCAAACAAACTCACAACCCTCCTCTCCACCTCCCTCCTCCACCTCTCCCAAACCTCCACCCACCCCCTCCTAACAACCCTCAAGCACACCTGGCGCAACGAATCCTTCCCCATCACGTCCCCCACCGGAATACCCCTCCTAACCATCGAGCGCAGCGCCACCGCCCTCTTCGGCCTCCTAACAACAGGCGTGCAACTCCTCTGCTATGTCTCCTCTCCCAATTCCACCCCCAACGACCTAAAACTCTGGATCGGGCGCCGATCCCACTCAAAGCAGACATACCCCGGCATGCTCGACACAACAGCCGCAGGCGGGCTGGAGGCTGGTCTCGCGCCATTAGAGGGTATTGTTCGGGAAGCTGTAGAGGAGGCGTCACTCCCTGAGACTCTAGTTCGAAACAGGATTAAGAATGTGGGCGTGTTGAGTTATTATCATGTTACGGAGCCTGGACCAGATTCAGCTTTGGATGGGGTGGGGCTGCTGCAGCCGGAGAGGGAGGTTGTTTATGAGATGGAGCTTGACTCTCGGTCTCGATCTAGGTCTGGGAGTCAGGGTGGAACTGGGACTGGGGTTGTGCCTGTTCCTGGGGACAGTGAGGTGGAGGAGTTTTATCTTTGGGGGGTGGAGGAGGTGAAGAGGGCGTTGGGGAGGGGGGAGTTTAAGTTGAACAGTGCGGTTGTGGTTGTTGATTTTTTGCTGAGGCATGGGGTTGATATGGGGTTGGATGGGGAGGGGGAGTATGAAGAGATTGTGAGGAGGTTGCATAGACGGTTGGATGTTTGATTCTGGACATGTTCTTTGTTGTTGATACTACCTGGAGAATCTGGCTTGTAGTGCAGTGGGGGGGGGCCGATCGAGGAAGTAGAAATGTGATAGAGGCTGGATGCGACTGCAAGTCTCGTATTGAGCTGCGGCTTCAGCCTATGAGTCAGTTGATCGACGGTGAAGAAGACCTAATAATAGACAGAAAGGAAGCTCTTGTTTTTCTGAATAGTAGAAGGCATCTGGCATATCCATCAGGCTTCAATAACCCCCGGCCACCCACACAACCGCCCAAAACATAACCATTCAACTCCCTCTCCTCCCTCCACGCCAGAGCCAAAACCACCCATGATTCCTTTCTCAGGCAAACCCTCAAAGAACCCTGCACCCCACAAACACGACCCCAGCACCAATACCCACCCTACTAAGCCCGAGCTCCAGAACCACGCCAGAGAAAGAGTCAAGATCGTCATCGCCATGCATCCGAGCTCACGCTCCAAGGATCCTGCAAGCATGGCGCAGTGCTAGCACTGGGTAGGTCTTAGACATTGGGGAAAGAATACGAGCTATGCATCTTGGCGAACTAGGCGGACGCCATATCCGGCCTCGTGGGTTTCGTTCTGAGGGTGGAACACGAGGGTCGTCGATTTGGGGCGCTGTCTTTGGGTTTCGAGCGAGATGTAGTTATGTTATGTTCAACCCAAGACGATCATGATCATCGCTCAGTCGGTGAGTCGGCACCTCTTGGGCTGATGCTGATGCTGATGCATATAAAGGCTCAGGAAACCCCCAGGGTGCAGATTTGGGAAATCAAGCAACGCAAAGGTATCTAATACCTTATTCAATATTTTACCTAGAACACTCGCTCAGAACCTTCATTCTTAATCTCAATCTCAATCTCAAGATGAAACTCTCTATTATCTCCGCTCTCGCAACCCTAACAGCCCTCGCGGCCTCCACCCCCCTCTCGCCCCGCCAAACCACAATCCTCTACCCCTACCGCACCTACCGCTACTGGATAAACAGCGGATCCGTAAAAGAAGACCCGCAAGACCAGCTCCTCGTCGTGAAAGACCGCAGTCCGTCTAACGAGTCCTCAACATTGACAACCTTCTGGATACCTCCCGAGTACGCCGGGCGCACATGCAAGCTTGTGATCGACCTGTGGGATCGCGACCATAGTACCGGGACGCAGACGGTTGATGTGTTCACGTCTGTTGCGCCGGGGCGGAGGGATAATAATATTGGGAGGGTTTATCTGCCGAAGCCGGGGAGGGGGGAGTGGGTTAGTAGGTTTGGGTGGAGCGAGGAGTTTGAGTGTCCGGTTGGCGGGGAGGGGGAGGGGGAGGGGTTGATTGGGTTTGAGTTTGTGGGGGCTGGGGATGAGGTTGAGGTTCGGTGGGATATCGGGGTTACGGGGCCGTTGATTCATGTTTTGTGAGATTGTTTTGATCTATATTGAACTGGGGGTGGGATACAGGATTGGGGGAATGGGGAACTCGGTGTCTTGTTATGTACAAGGTCCTTTATTTGATCGTGGCTCGCTTTGCTGTTTTGGCCTTTGTGGTATTCATCAACTCGGTAGGCTTAATCATGATGCAGACGAGGCTTTGGTATGATCAACCAAGAAACTCCTGTCGCTCCGAGTAGTCCCACGAGCATAGGCTGAAGGACCTTAACGCCTGATTGAGCAGCCATCACACCGGTGACGGCAGGAAAGACTGCGCCTCCGATTTGACCGAGGAGGAATATAATAGCTTCGCTGTCAGCTTAGCTTGGACGAAGAAGAACAGGTGACATACCGAGAGCTGATGAGCGAATCTCATCCGCGAAAAGCTTTGATGCAACGGAGATGCCCTATTCTGTTAGCAAAAGCTATGTAATGTGTGGAATACATACCGTAGCAAAGAACGGCCCAGAGAAGAACCCGAGAAGACTGATAGCTACGGCTTCGGTGATGATATCAGGTACGCTGACGAGATTAGCTGTGGTCGATCAACAGGGTAAGGAGCGTACAGCCAGAACACCAGTTCCAATCCCACACAGAGCACAGCGTAGAGAAAGACCATTCTCCGCTCTCCAAAGCGATGAGTCGGCTCTGCAAGAAGCAATCTTCCCAGAAAGCCCCCGCCATAGAAACCTGCAGGGACGTATCCCATTTTGTCCAGGTCTCCATCTCGGACGTCAACCAGGTACTCGACAATCCAGCCTAGAACAGTGAGTAACTTCACAAAACCGTAAGCTAGAGACATACCACCAGCCGTGAACGCCGCGCCCAGGAAGAAGAAGAAATAAAGACTGACAAGCCACACCCCGGGCGTCGACAGCGTCTTCTGCATCTCCACCCTCGCGTCGCGTTGACGTGAGCTCGCCACGGTTCCGCTCACATCGCGCTCCTTCATAGTAATCCACTCCCGGAACGCGATACAAGCAATGACCAGGTTCAATATCCCCATTCCCAGTGGCGTAGTATAGAACAGCTGCCAATGCGAGGTGCTCCCCGAAGACGCAACAGCGGTCGCAACAAACGGCGCAACAAGGCACCCACCCATATACATCGCATGAATGAACCCCAACCAGCGATGCGCTCCTTTCACACTTGCAACAAAGTTATTCGCGTGAGTATCCTGGTACGCCTGGCCGAGGGCAGCAATGAAGAACGTCACTGCAAAGAGCGGGAAGGGCGAAGCCCATGGGCGTAAAGCCTGAGCAAGAACCTGCAGTACTGCACCGAGGAGAAGTAGAGCGCCAAGGTTGAAGTACTGACCCAAGTAGCTGTTTGTGAGAGCCGCAAAGAGCCAGCCACAGAAGGTTGTTCCGTATCTGGAGTGGTGGGTTAGCTTGGCTGCAAACTTGCAAGGTACCGGCGCCCCTTGCATGAAGCGGACTCACAGGATGGATATCATGTTCGTGTCGATGTCATATTCTTCTCGGATGTAAGGGATCAAGGCGCCTAGACTGCCGTCGTTGACACCCGCCACGAAGAATGTGAAGCCGGCGCTGATCATTTTGAGGAGCAGCAGGCGCGGGGCGGGAGGTTCGGGGGCGTCGATCTGAAGAGGCTCCATTTTGTTCTTCGGGGATTGCATTCACAGTTGCAAGTTGCAACAAAAGACATCTGCTCAATGGACGAGAGAAAGCTTGAATTGATAAAAGAGACGAAGCTTATAAATCCGGGGTTGCAGGTGCGGTGGAGAGCCCGATGGAGAGGAGACGCGATCGCCTAAAGTGGCAGGCCGGGCAGCTCGGACCGTGTCCCCGGAGAAAGGCCATCCTCATCATGGCAGTTCACTCAACTTCTGCTTTGAATGTCGCCGGTGCTGATTGAGAATAGTTGTACCGGCTAGACTATATATAAAGAGCCTCTTGCCCTCTAGAATGCAACCACGGTCACGTTCAACTGAATTTCTATCGCATTTGTTAAGGGAGATACCTCCACGAATATACAGAGGTTTGTGGCCGCAATCCACAGGCTATCATTCTCCATCTCTACCGATAGTTGTCGTTGGAAGAAAGAGTAATAACCAAGGCTTCCGTACTCTTGGTCCGGCGGGCGGCTCAAATATATATATCGGACTTCCGCCGATCACCACAGCGGTAGATATCAGGCAACTCTAGTTACACCACCTTGGCAAGGCTTCAAAGCTCCTATTACCAAATGAGTCTAACACCCATGACAGGTGACAATTGGTAATAAACCCCCGAAGGCGCATGGCAATGCGAGCAAAATGCGGGGAAAGCGTGGCTGGATCTCCGACACCACACGAAGCCAAGTGCTGGAAAGGGAAAGCTGGAGAGAAGCCGATGCTACATGGCCGACCCAACCTATCAGCGTGCAGTCTGGCTGATAACGGCGCTCTGAATTTTAACGAAATTATTGGAGGCGAATTATTGTTAAAGGTGATAAGCTATCAAGGTTATCACTTGGCGCCGCTAGTCATCGCCTTCTCCTCCCTTTTCGGGTAAGCCTGGTCGTCCATCCTGATATGAGTTCCTCCCTTATCGCTCTCAATGAGTACATAGCATCGTCCTTGACAGTGGTAGGGTTATAAGAAGACGGTGTACCTTTCTTTTGATCGTCATCATCATATCACATACTGCACATCATGGAGAAAAAACCTGCCATTGATGACAACCCGGTCAATACCGATGAGGGCTCCATGTCCCCATACGGCCAGACCAAGCGTGGGCTATCCTCTCGCCATGTCCAGCTGATGGCCATTGGAGGCTCTATCGGAACTGGTCTTTTTGTTGGAATCGGTTCATACTTGCGAGATTCTGGCCCGCTGTCTGTCGTTCTTGGATACCTACTGTATGGACTCACCTTCATCTGGCCTTGTTATCTGTGTGTCGGGGAGATGTGCGCATACTTGCCTATCCGTGGTTCCATCTTCGAGCTTGCTGCTCGCTATGTCGATCCCGCCTTTGCTTTCGCAATGTAAGTTCCTCACTCCCCATCTGCGATCTATACTGACCTGCCAGGGGCTGGGTATATTTCTACGCCGGCGTCATGTTAGTCTGTGTCGAATACTCCGCCGTCGCAACGATCATGCAATTCTGGACAACGGATGTCAACCCCGCGGTCTGGATCGCAATGGCCATGGTAGTCTGCATCATACTGAACATCGT
Source organism: Aspergillus karnatakaensis (assembly GCF_047715665.1). Lineage (NCBI taxonomy): Eukaryota > Fungi > Ascomycota > Eurotiomycetes > Eurotiales > Aspergillaceae > Aspergillus > Aspergillus karnatakaensis. Next base: position 347,632 of record NW_027395726.1, on the reverse strand, counting down.
TGCTGTCGAGTGGTATGGCGAGAGCGAATTCATCATGGCATCCACCAAAGTCCTCCTCATCATCGGCCTCATCCTGCTCACATTCATCACCATGCTCGGCGGAAACCCTAAGCACGACAGGTATGGATTCCGCCACTGGACTGACGGCGTCATGTACGAATTCTATACCGACGGTGACACCGGTCGATTCCTCGGTCTCGTCAATGTGATCATCTATGCTGGTTTCTCGCTGGCTGGCCCGGATCTTCCTGCCCTTGCAGCTGGAGAGATTCAGAACCCCCGGTATACCATCCCGCGCGTGGTGAAGATGATCTTCTGGCGCATCGTTGGCTTCTATGTTCTCGGAACCCTCGCCGTCAGCATTATCTGCGACTCTCACGACCCCACTCTGATCAGTGCCATTGACGACGGCGCTGCAGGCTCCGCTGCGTCGCCCTGGGTCATTGGTATCGAGAACCTCGGCATCACCGGTCTGCCAGATCTAATCAACGTCCTCATCCTTCTTTCCGGTTGGTCTTGCGGCAACGCATACGTGTACGGCAGCAGTCGTACGCTGTACTCCCTCGCCAAAGACGGCCAAGCCCCGAAGTTCCTCCTCAAGTGCACAAAGTCCGGCGTCCCGATTTACTGCGTTCTGGTCGTCTCAGTTATCACTTGCATCACCTTCATGGTCGCCGACAACTCCTCCGTCACGGTATTCTACTGGTTCATTGACCTGACGACCTGCGGGCTTGTCCTCACATACACCTGCATGGTGGTGGTCTTCCTCTTCTGGTACCGCGCCCTGAAAGCTCAAGGCATCGACCGCAAGGCATACCTCCCATGGGCGGCTCCATTGATGCCCTACTGGGCCATTCTGGCTCTCATCATTGGTTCTGCGGTTACCATCTTCAACGGATTCACTGTTTTCGCTCCCTGGAGCACGCAAGGATTTATAACATCGTATTTTGCCATTGGGTTCTTCATTGTCATGTTTGCTTTCTGGAAGATCTGGCACAAGACGTCTTTTGTTAAGCCTGCCGAGGCAGATCTTATCTCCGGCAAAGCCGAGATTGATGCGGAGTGTCGGATCTGGGAGGATGGTGGCTTTCAAGAGCGACGCAGGGCCGAGTTGGCGCAAATGCACTGGGCTCGGCGGTGGTGGGAGAAGATGTGGTAGTGGTATTCTGTATCATATTTATTCCATTCCAATATGATAGCATCATACAGTCATCTAGAACGCAAGTCACACTAGGTATTCGCATTTGCTCCCCCATCATCTACGTCCAGTGTAGCTCCTTCACCCAACTTGGACCCGCAGATAATCGACTTCTATCGCATCCATCTCACCCTCATCAAACCCCAGCTGTTTCAATGCCGATTGAACATTCCGTATCGACTTCTGGTCTACCTGCATCCTATACCTTTTGCGCTTGTGCGTATATATCGGATTCGCGCCTTTTTCCAGCAACAGTCGAATCAACGAGCCATCGCGTGCATTCGCTCCGAGCCTCATCATTCGAATCCTCTTGCCTCTCACTCCCGGCGGCAGTGCTTTTGCGTTCGGTTGCGCGCCGTACTCAAGCATGACTTTCGCCATCCCGGCATCAGACAAAGTGAGCGCGATTGCAGCATGGTCACCTCCAGTCCTCGATGGACTTTGTTCGGGTCCATCCCATGCTCAAGAAGTATTTCCATGGCACGCACCTTCTTCTCCCGGGCCCCATAATCCAGTATCAATGGCTTGAGCAGGCCGTGAGGCAGGTAGTCAGTGGTCATTTCCGGATCGAATCCCCCACGGCTCAACAGCCATTCCATCATCTCGAGCTGTTTCGAACCGACAGCGTAATGCAGGGCGAAGAATCGAAGCACACTTGGGTTTCGAGGACCGAACTGCAGGAGAATCTCGATCATATCGGTCTTGTCTGTGCTCGCCATAGAACACACGGCGCTTTGAATGTGCTGCTCCGCTCGCGGATCGCCCTTTGTCGCGCGAATCCACACCTGCAGAGCCTCCACCCGCCTATTCTCCGCCGCGGTCGTGAGTAATTGCAAGTACATGTGGCTCCTACTGGGGAGCCCATGTTTGATAAACACTTCGATGACATCGACGTTCCCCTCCCGCGTCGCGAGGCGTATAGGCTGCTCCACATTGAACCTGGAGTTCTTCACTTCCGGTCGATAACCCAGGTCAAGCAGCTTATCCACCGCCATTGCATCCCCGCGCCTAACTGCATCGTTCAACATCAACATCTCAAACGTCTCGTCCAGACTCTCATAGGTAGGTCGGTACCAACAGGAATCCGGCCGAGAATCCCCCTTCGTCCGCCCCCCCCACATGCTCAGGACAGAGCACCCAACCAAGATTGAACGAGCCATACGAGATCTCACCAATCAACCTCCCAATCAGCTCTTCTCGCTCACCAGCACAGAGATGCTTATTTCGGTCCAGCGCGAGCATCCCCTCCACCCAGATCGAAAGCGAGCATGGCTCTCTCGCATGCCTGTCGAGTTTACAGCGCAGATACCTAATCTTGAGTTCCCGCGGGCATCTGCGCCAGCGGCTGGTCTTCATGAGGTGGTAACGGTCGCTGCTGCCGACTCTGAAAACCTCTGTTTCGAGGCGGCGGTGCGGAATCACGAGGCTGTGGATCTCCGTGGCGAAGAGCTCTGGAGGACCAGGTTAGCTGTTTACCTTGTCTAGACTTGTTCATCTTTATGATGTAGAATGCAATGTTTTTACTGCTGACTGTCCTTGCACGGAGTACCTCGTTGAAGGGAAGGAGGTCGACCATCTCCCGGAGGATCAGGAGGAGGATCTCTACTGGGAGATGCATGGTCGGTTCAAGTCAGATTTTTGGCTAAGAGCTCGGTGCATAGGCAATTTCTTGAGAGTATGTTTGTATTACGTATATTCCTGCTCAAGTGAGTCACTTCGTTGACTCGAGGTTGAGCTCTCGAGGTAGTTGGGACGGCGCGGCGCTAGGTAGAAATGCCAAGCCTCGCACAGCCTTGCACGTTGCTTTTGGTGCTGCTCCAGTAGATAGGATCAGGTCCTCCTGGCTTGACTTCTTGGTTGTTGAGATACTGAGATGTCTCTTCCTGACGAGTGTGGTTGATGGTCCGTTCAAAGGGCTGAGTGTCTCTTCCAATGTCACGAAGTCCCATGTTAATGAGATACATGACAGGAGCAGCAGGGAGCAAGGAAGTTAAGCAGATCGTTGAGAAGAAGCACAGCTCCCTGAGGCGTCCATAAAAGACTTTCAAAGCTAACTCTGCTCGAGAATAATCTAACTCGATCGCACGCTATACAAAGGCCCAAACTACAAACAGCTGACCTTGCGACGTTTTGAATTGGCTCTTTGTTCACCTACCTAGGCTGCGTTGACTGTTCGGCTAGGTGTCGGCTAGGTACCATTTCCTATTTACCATTTAGATAGGTGGTGATTTCATATGTTTCTCTCCCCGTAGTCTCCAACCAGCTCAATAACCCTAACCTGTCAAACTCAACCTATGCCAGAACAACGGAAAGCATGGCCCTCGAAGGCTTATGGCGGGGTATGCGAATGCTGCTCGGTTTATGCCGCTCATCGGAGCGAAAGACAATCGTTTTCAGCGCTACATTCGATAGATCGAGAGACACTGATGCATGAAAGATAGCGCAGCAATGCAGCCCTTGCAAGCTCCTTGCCTCGAGTTATGAGATCAAATAGTATCTCCTCATGTCGGGAGTAAAGCCCTGGAGTAGCTGCATATGTGTAGGTGTGTACCTCAGGACTCGCACTTATATCAGATAAGTGATATAGGTATGTATGTCGGCAGTCAGATCTGCATGAGATAAGTATGTAGTGGTCGGATAAGTCCCGATTATGCACTGCGGTTGAGGATCAGAAGCGGTAGCTGTGGTACAGAAGCAATGGCATCATGCCATGCATGGAGGGAGTTTCGCTGCATGAGGGACTGTAGATCATCAGACAATGCAGTGTTCCCGCCACTGAAGGGTTACTCCGTAAATGTATAGCCGTGATGGAGAGGTGGTAGTATACTAGGCGTGTCCCTAAGGCACCAAGCGCTTAGCGGCGGTGCGCGGGATCACCGGTGCTTCTGGTCCACCGCGACTCCACCCACCACGACTTGCTGTGATAATCGTCATATCGCGCTTCAAGCTCGCGTTGAAGCTCTCGCTCCACTCTCACACTCTGACAGTGACATGTTTCATGCCAGTCTTTATCCGGACAGAGGTCTCCTTCTATTCGGGGTTAAGGTCGCCGAGGCGCCCGATTACAAATCTTGGCTGGCCAGGCCCTGAGACAAAGAGATTATCATTCTTCTGGATGGACTGTTGTGCCCACATGGGCTGCGGCGACACCTACAATCGCCGCTGTGAGTGGCTGGTCGTATGCATGTCACTCAGATGCGAGGCGCTAATCATGCACTGTGCAGAAAGAGGCAAGGATAATCCTGCGCGATTACACCAATCAAGGAGGAGATGATTGGGAGTCTCGGTGACGGTGTCTCTGCTGCAGTCGTTGACATTCCGTGTTTGAGACGCAGTATGGAATGTGAATCTTTCGAGAGATGCAACAAAGTCCCAAGTCTGATCACTACCGTGGAGAGAAATAGGCGTGTTTCTAGACCTGGTCCTCCAGCACGCTAGATTGATAAGGTCTCGTATAGATTGCACAGCATCAGTAGTTGGTCGTATCAGACTATACCTGCACCTCGCGACTCGCCCGGCGCTAAAGCTGCATCCTCCACTGCGCCTTCAAGAGGTGGCATTCACTGCATGTCCCGTTGGCTGACATGGTCGGAGAATTGTTGTGGAATACAACGGAGTAAGCCCGCTTTGCTATCTGCAGCGGGATCGACGGATGATGGCAGTAGTAGAAAAAGTGCTGCAAGTGCAGACTCCGCAGTGCATGCAGCCAGTGCCGGAGTTTCCCCGCCAGGAGCTTCCGAGTCCGTGCTGTGAGTCAGTGCAGTGGCAGAGTTGTTCTTTACTGGTGCTGATGGGATTTGCATGCATGCAGAGCCGAGACAAAGAAACGAAACAGGTCTGATAAGTCGGCGGTTTGCTGGTGAGCTGATGGAAACAGTGCGGAGGCGGAGTGTTTCGATCTTGACTCATTTAGGCTAAACAATAGAGTTAGCATCACCAACTTTATACTCGGTACTCTCGAGTCTCAGCTCTGTCAGTCCGCTGGCTCATATTGCACCTTCAAGTGCATACCCCGGGTTCGAAGATGAGTAACCCAGCAGGATGATGGATCACCCTGCTAGGATGATTTACCTCATCATCGGAACAAAGCCCGAATTTGCACGAGGATATCCGCCGATCTGGATTCTGGAGCCATGAGCTTTCAACGCATGTGCAGAATTAACCTCCATTCGACGTCATAGCGTGGGATGGTGCAGGAGATTTACAGGGCGGCCGCTGCTCTGATCAACACGAGGTACTCGTTGACTCGTTGAGCTCGTCCGCTGGGATAATAATGTGGCTTTCGGCGGCAGCAACAACAACGGGGATTGTCGCTGTTAAAGGGCCTTGGGCGGTTCTTGCTGGAGCTTGATTGTGCGGGGGAGGACATATTTTTGGAACAGGTCTCGGATGATCCAGCCTTTGCGGATTAATCTAATCGAGTCTGGGGTAACTCCTCTCAGCATTCTCTCAGGGGCTGACGATTCACGGTCGCTTTGACAGCTGTTCACCAGTGCTGACTGCTGACTGCTCAGAGGCTGAGTACTGTAGTGAGCAGTGAGTACTGAGCACAGGCTTTGGCAACGGAAGACAGCGATCCGGTGGACCGGTGGTATGTTTGAACAATTAATGTGCAGACATAACAAACCCTGGATGAGTGAGCTGTAACCGAGATGGATGATTGGCACAGGCAGGGAAGGCTCCACGAAAATCCCCCACAAGGAAGGCCCGTATTCGAAGGAATCGAAGCAGCTCACCCCAGACTGTCTCCACACTTTGTTCTGCTTTTTCCTGCTTGTTCAGTATTTTCACGCAAATTAAACTTTCATAAAGCCAAACCATGCGGCGCCAACCGCCACTCGAGCAACAGTGGCTCGTGGCCATCGACTCGGATTCTCGGACTTCTCAGGGACGGTCTTGCCAGCCAGCCAACAAGCGAGATGAAAATGGAGAACGGAGGCCGCCGTCATTGCAACCGTTGGGCTGGGAACGCATGGAAAAGGAAGGCGCGAAGCAATATCCACCATATTGGTCTAATTTACGTCAGGTCCCGTCGTCGCTTGAGTTGCTGCTTCTCCGTCAGGAACCAGCCTCGTCGATTGAAATTGAATCCTGGCGCACTGTCCTCGGAGTTTCACCCAATTCTGATGCCGGAAACGGGATGGCTCTGCGCTTGAGGAAAGTATATATTCTATAGCTGTGGTTGTTGGCTATGCAGCTTCTTTGAGTACTTTCTCAGGTCATTTCAGTTTTATATTCTCTCTCAAACATCGCTCCCCAGAATCCAGATCCAGATAACCTGGGCCAGGTGTGCTCGTCGTGGCTCGTGGTGGTGGTGCGCACTCCGGTGCGTGGCGTTTGGAAACTTCCAAATCCTGTCGGACTGGATTGAGTTCAAGCGGCAGCTGCGATTGGTCCACAGTGTAGCACAGACCCAAGTGCAGCTCCCCCGTGACTGCTAGGTGGGTCCAACTCTTGGCTCTGACCCAGTCCTGGCCAGTGCTCTCTCTCCACTGGCCCACTGCCACTGAGCCATTGGTTGCTGCTGCTTGGTTTATCCCGCGAGAGTCACCGGGGTAAATCGCCCTTTGATTTCAGTACTTTCCCTTTCACTTTCCTTGATGGACTGAGAAAGAAGAAAGGGAAAGGAAAGGAATGCAGTGCTGACACTAGTCAGTCAGGTAACTTCCACTGCAGGTAACAACAAGCATATCCTCATCCTCAACCTCATTCCTCGATGAACTTTCTCTCTCTTCCCTTCTCTTCTCTTCCCTTCTTCTTTCTCTCAGGAATCTCTCCTCGCCTAGTTCCTCTGTTTCAGCCAGCATTCTTTGTGTCGGCCGCATCGGCTCCGCTGCTTATCATCAATTGACTCCAATTCGCCCCAGTCGTATTGATACGCGCCCTGTTCCGGCCATCTCTCCGGCTTATCCATTGGCAGCATTTCCGCCCATCTTGGGTTAATCCCTCGCCTCTTCTTTCAGAGCTGTTCGCAGATACTCCAGAGCACCAGGATATAGCTTCTCGATTGTTATTTGATCGCTTTCCACAAGGTATGTTGGTTGTATCCATCAGTATCCTCTGGGTCCTGAAGCGCGGAAGGTTGACCACCCCCTGCTGACTACGCCAGTCCGAGGTTGAACTTCAGGAACGCCTCGCCACATCCCACTCGACCTCAACTATTTCTCCCTGTAATCATCGGCCTTCTCAATCAATCACTACATATTCTTCAGTTTCAAATACCCAGGACACTGTGCACAAACTGTATCACTGTCATCAATCACTGTCAGTCGCCCGCATTCCCCCTAGCTGCCTCCCGCTGCCTTGACCCACTGCCCAAGCTTCACTTCTCGCCACGATGAGCTCCCGTCCCGATCGCTTCCACTTGGTTTATTTGGGGTCTCCGCTAATATCTACCAGTAAACAACTTAGACACCAATGTTGCCTTGAATTCGCCTTTGCATTGCACCTCGAGCTCTACAAACCGCGAACAACTACCTCCAGTCGGTAGCATATAAACAACGGCATCCCCCGCCTATCTAGCCCTCTTTCGAACCAGCACATAAGCTGGGCCGCGCTTACTCTTCATATACCCAGATAGCATGTTAATAGGCCCGATGGTGGACCAACACCTGGGCACCAGCCCAAAGATGGAGGATCTCTCGAGCATTTCCGAGGTTCCTGGGGACATTAATGGTACGTGTCATGCGGATATCGCGCGAGTCCGTCGTGCTAACAGTCTCCAGTCTCAAAGGATTCGACGAAGAAAGACGCAACTGCCAATCCAGCCAATATACCTCCTCCCAAAACAGACAAACCCAGACCCCACGGCTGTACCACCTGCGGGCGGTCATTCGCTCGACTAGAACATCTCAAGCGCCATGAACGATCGCACACAAAGGAAAAGCCATTCGAGTGTCCGGATTGCGCCCGGTGCTTCGCTCGACGGGATTTGCTTCTTAGGCACCAGCAGAAACTACACATGACGACAACCCCATCATCAAGGCCGAGAAACGCACGGAGGGAAAGCACAGGGGCCGCGGGAGCCGGCGCCGCACCGAATCGTGTCCGTAAGAACTCCATAGCCAGCAACTCAAACAACATGCGCCCGCGAGCAAACACAATCAGTCACATCGACGGAGCTGCACTGGGGATTTCCACCCCGACTCCGGCACCAACAGCCGGTCACTCGAGCCATGCTTACCATCCAAGCCTCAGCTCTTCGGTGGGATCCTCAATCGACTATCGGGGGTTTTCTTCAACCCATCAGCCTCCCGTTGCCGGGCTGCCGAAACTAGAGACAAATGGGCTTCCGATGGATCTCACCGGAGGCCTACGAACGGCTCCCGTTTATGGCAGTTTTGAGTTCAATATCCCAGACTTCATCGGCCATGGCAGCACAATCAATCCCGCACAGCTCCACTTTGGGGGTTCCCCTCAACAGTATGGAGGTGAAGCGCCTCCTTCCCCTTATGGAACCCACCACATGCCTACAACCAGCGATGCGATGATGGAGGACGACTACCACTTCGATTGGATGCAAAGATTCGACCCAGCACTACCAATGGGTAAGAATAACGAGTCTGCAATCGACGAGTCATCACCTTCAGCCATGAGCACGGGAAGCCAGAGTGGAATCAGCGAGCCGTTGATGGACGGTGCCAACCAGTTCTCAATGCCCTCTGTGAGCTGGGGAACTCAGTTTCCACCTCTTCCGGTGACGTCCGCCAACCACTATGCCGAATATTCCTCAAGCTTTAACGATTTAGGCATCCCACCAGAAACCGTCTCTCCAAAGTCGTTGATGGCGCAAAACCCATTCGCTGAGGCGTATGCCACCCCTCCATCCATGACTTCGGTGGGCCAGCCGGTGCTGGGAGCACATTCGCAGAGCAGTATGTTTTCATCCTCTATGGCAACAAGCGGAGAACCTCCTAATCCTCTCAACCTACCTTTCGCGAATAGTGCCCTACAATCTCACCATGTCCCAGCCTCGACCGATACCTTTACAGACTCCACACGACGGGCTTTATTAGCCAGTATGGCGCAGCCCACTGCTTTCAATCATCGTAAATACTCTCAACCAGCCACCGGAATGATACAATGTCGCGATCTCTACTCCCGTTCTTCCTCCGTCCTTAATCCCGGCAGCCAACTGCCTAGCACCCCAGACATGCAGCGCTTTATTTCCGCGTACATCACCTATTTCCATCCCCACGTTCCTTTTCTCCATGTTCCTAGTCTTAACTTCCAAGCACCTGAATACACAAGCAACCTACGGACGCCCAGCGGCCATCTAAATCTCAGCTCCTCCGGCGTTGCTGGTGGTGGGGGCTGCCTGATCCTCTCCATGGCAGCCATTGGTTCATTGTATGAATTCGACACCGCTGCATCGAAAGATCTTTTCGAAGCCTCCAAGAAGATGATTCAACTCTATCTCGAGGAGCGTCGCAAAGCAGACATGTCAACGGCTGTGTCCCGAACCCCTAATTTGCGGGATAACTCCGTTCACAATACTCCCCTCTGGCTTGTGCAGGCCATGCTACTCAACGTTATCTATGGCCACACCTGCGGCGACAAGACTTCCGCTGACATTGCAAGCACTCACTGCGCAGCATTGGTGAGTCTTGCACGTGCAGCTGGGCTGACCCATCATATCGACGCCAAAGATCTTCCACAGGACTACCTCAACGCCGGCTCAGCAGGCAAGAGTGAGACGCATGAGAATGGTTCAAACGTTGACAGTTGGAGCCAGTCGTCCCCTGGCCAGCCGAAAGAAAGGAAAGATTGGCTAGACTGGAAAATTGTTGAGGAACGGAAGCGAACGCTATACGCCATCTTCACTGCTTCATGCTTCCTAGTCTCGGCATACAACCATGCACCTGCTCTGACAAACTCCGAGATCCGTGTTGACCTACCCTGTGAAGAAGATTTGTGGTCAGCAGAGTCTCCGCAGGCCTGGAAGAAACTAGGCGGTCATCTTGCCTCAAAGAAATCGGTTGCCTTCTCGTCTGCACTCACCACGCTTTTAACTGCCGGCAGGCGGGCCCAGGGGCCTGGCGTGAACTTCTCCGACGACTCCAAGAACACGGACCTCAGGCCAAGCACTTTCGGTTGCTTCGTTTTGATTCATGCCCTGCATAACTATATCTGGGAAACTCGTCAACGCCACATGGGCCGCCAATGGACCACACGTGAGACAGATGCCATGCGTGCCCATATTGAGCCTGCTCTCCGAGCCTGGCAGACCGCATGGACCACCAACCCAGTTCACAGCCTGGAACGACCCAACCCGTATGGAGCCGGTCCGCTTTCCGCCGACAGCATCCCGCTACTAGACCTCGCCTACGTTCGTCTCTATGTCGACCTTGGTCGATGCAAAGAGGCGTTCTGGCAGCGGGATTGGAACGCCATGGCGGATGAGCTTGCTCGGGGAACGGACATGGAGGGCGGTATAGACGGTATTCCATCGGATGTTCTGGATCCTTCCATCACCGAAGATCCAATTCAGCTAGATATGCGGCGTGACTCAATTGCCAGTTTAGGTGTGGGAGAACTAGCGATATCACAGACTTCAACACAAGACCAGCCAATGCAGAGCCTATTGGGTGTTTATCGACCAGGACAGACAAAACGCGAGAAGCTGCTACGCAGGGCCGCATGCTATGCCGCAGACTCATTCGCCATGTCGGACCAGCTAGGCAACACTTTCGCCGATTTCACCTGCCGAGAACTACCCCTTCAAAGCGCAATGTGCACGTTTGACTGCGCCGAAGTCCTAGCTGAATGGGTCACAACTGTTCAAGAACGTGTTGGACCTTATATCGGTGTCTTAGGCCGTGACAATATTGATCTCGTACAGGCAGCCGAAACCATGATTCTGGAGGATGAAGACTGCAAGCTTTTGGAAAAGACCAGGGATATTCTCGCAAGCATTGAACACAAAATGCAAAAGGATGTACAGAACGGTGGTACGGCGGCTAGCTTGAACGTCTTGCAACGGCTGTCTAGCGGTGCGGATGGAGGCTACGGCTGTCAGATTCTACTTGCTACAGCCAGCCTCCTTGATAGAGCTTCCGTTTGGCCAAGTGAGTTTATCTTTGTTAACATCATTACCCAGCACTAACCCAGTTCCAGTCATGAAGCTCATGGCTCGGTCACTAGAGTCACAGGCCATGCGGCTGAAGGAACGCGCGGAGCATTCAGCCATGGGGCCAACCCACTGATATTCTGCATCAGCCACGCGATCGAGTTCTAATCGCGATTAGCGGCGTGTTCACATCATTCGTAAACCTTCACCTACACTTGTGCATTACACCTCGAGGACCGATACCACAAACGGCCCTTTAAATTGGTTCCTACCATTCGCCCTCGATTTTCAGCATATCCGCGCCCACGACGTATTCTCACCCTCAACCTACCCCGACAACCACTTATATTCCTCACTAGTACGCATGGCAATCAAAATACACCAACCCTGGGGTTCCTTCGACATTGTCAATCCACTCCATTCCACTCCAACCTGTCATATTTACGAGATTGATTGATTTGTACCATTTCCCGGATATTTCTGTTATACAACGGTGTTACGTGATTTGAAATTTGCGCGATATGCCCCATGCCATGACACAACGGTTTCTTCGATTTCGCTGGCAGTGACGATCAACGACTTTGCATTGGTTCTACTTTCGAAATCGTCCATGTTTTCGTGCTATTTTCTCAGCTGTCTCTCAACCAGTACTTTGTTCTTCGCTTTGCATGACCGGCAAGATACCTGCCCGTGTTTATGTTCATGTTTCTTCATATGGTTCGATCTTATGTCGCAAAATTATCTCCATGATGGGACTATGTATCCGTCGATGACTGGACCGGAGCATACATTAAAAGGTATTCACACAAAAGGATGGCATGCGAAGGCATACCTAGAAGGGAAACGGTCTTGCGCCATGATGATCCAGACAAGTTACGACACGACGATTGATGCTACGCCTCTATTCACATCATACTAGTTCGATCTGCTGTTCATATGCATAGATGTTCGTATTTATATACCTGGTTCGACTTGACTTGTACATATTGACTTTGAGATTGAATGCCATTGAATCCGATCTATCCTGCCTTCGTACTGGTGATACGAAGATATAATGTATAATATATATACGTTAAATACAGCAACACGCCTAATACACCTGCAAGCTATCACTAGGACAGAAAAGTAGAAGGCCATGAGATAACACGGGACCAAGGATGATAAACACCGTTCATCCATTCAATGCATTCGACTTTTATACCAACACCTTCCATACTAAATATACACAACCACCACCACTAACAGTCCAACCAAGAGAAAATCTAGACAAGCAGCCGCTCAAACGTATATTTGCCCGCGGCCTTGCGCCGAAGATATCCCATCTCACGCTTACTCCTCTGTACAACCTTACCCGTCGCCTTGAGCACCTTAGTCCTAGAGACATCCTGCGTCGCCTTAAGCGACAATGGGAGTAACTTCCCGCTTGCATCGCCATCACCCTCACCGTCTTCATCCTGGGCGCCAAAGACCAGGAGGTCCGCACCGTTGAGTTTCTCAACGCGGACGGATGTCGAGGATGGAACTTGGTTCTCTTCTGAGAGGGTGTTGTGCGAGGCGGGTTTGGAGGATGAGTCGACGGATTGCGCGTAGCGGAGGTATTCGCGCAGGATGCCGGTGAGGAGGGTTGCTTCTTCGACGCCTGCGAGGGCGGCGGAGACTTCGGATTTCATCTCGGCGATGAGGGCTGTGTCTCGGAGGTTTGCGGTTTCCGGGTCTGAGAGCGTGCTGTATTCGCCAGGGGAGAAGGAGACCCAGCCGGAGGGGCCGATTGCGTCGACGGCGGCGTTTAGAAGGGTGACTATTGTTGGGAGGGAGAGTGGGGGAGAGATGAGGTAGGGTGTTATGGGTGTCGGGGGGGTTTCTGTGAAGCGGGTTGTGTGGCCGCCTGTTGCGAGGGAGAGGCGGAGGTGGTGGATTGTGGAGATGAGGTCTGTGCGGGTGAGGGTTGCGCGGAGGGAGGTCGTTATTGTTGGGTGGGGGTGGGCGTTGAGTTTGAGGAGGGTGGTGTTTAGACCTGTGAAGACAGTTGGGAGGGTAGATGGGGAGGTTTGGTCTGATTCGGGGGTGGTTTTGGAGAGTTCGTTGCTAGTGGAAAGGGAAACGGCAGTGTTGTCTGCGGCTTCTTCGCCGTTTGTTAGGGCTTTTGGCGCTTCTTCGTCTTCATTGGGGATGGTGCAGGAGCGAGCCATGGTGAGGAAGATCTTCAGCGCGTGGGCGAGTGCATCAGCGCTAAAAGCAGTTGGGCCCTGTAGAACGGCGATAAGACGCTGGAGAGACGGGTCTGAATTCCTGACAGCTTCGGCGAAGGTGCCGATAGGCAGCGGTGGGAGAATACGGGGCTTGTATGAGCGACGTAGGGCGGCCTCAATGTTACCAGGATAGAAAAACCCTAAACTTATAAGCCACTCACATGTCCGTACTGGCCACAATGTAACGGCAACATTGGTCGAGGAGGCAGCAGAGAGCTTATCCTGCGTGGCTTCACCCTTTACTGAGAAGATGAGAGATAGCAAGAAGAGGACCAGCTCTGGGTGGACGAATTGTCCGGGCGAGGGGAGGTCACCGAAATAAGCTTGAACGGCCTGGTCAAATCCACGGGCATCTTTGTTCTTAGAGCACTCGCGCAGCTCCTGCGAAGTCTTGTTCCACTTCTCGGTGTTGTCAAAACCAAAACCCAAAACGGCTGCATCAGGGCGGTGCTTTTTCGAGGCGCGTTCCTGAGGCATCGATCCAATACCACGTCCAATTGCGTCAATTAAAAGCCCGTCTCGAGACCTTTTTCCTGCGATACTCATGATTTGCGAGGAGCCGAGGTCAAAGGCTAGCAAAGAGTTGCCCTTGGTCGCAATGACAAGGTCAAGCTTGGCAAAGTAGTTGAGAAAAATGGTGCGAGCCTTGTTTGTAGCAGCTGATGGAAGGTCTTCCGTGACGATGCTCCGCTGGATGGACTTGTACTGGGTATCGTATAGAGCAATCATGGACTTTCCGGCGCCGATCACTGACTGGGGCGAGACACGCAGAACAGAGGAAAAATCCTCCCCATCGAGAATGAATCTTGAGGTAGCCGAGGGTGTATATTGAGAGAGGTCGAAGCTGATGAACCCTTGGCTAAAGGACAAGTTCAGCCCAGCAGAGCCGGAGTGAAACTGCCAATGAAGACTCTTCCGATCAAGTAGTACCTCGTCGGTCTTTGGAAGGCTGACGGTCAGCAAGTGTCTCATTTTCTCACTTTCGTCGAGACGCCGGCTAGCAGAGCGGGAGGGGACAGAGAACAATTGTACGCTGACTTCACTGAGACTGAGAGTCTCACTGCGGGTGGGGTATGAGACAAGTAGCAGAACCGAGGGATTGCCATCTCCGGAGAGCATAGAATCACCAAGTGCAAGAGATGCCAGATCCGGTCGTCGCTTAAACAGCGATTTCTTAGCGTCATCGAACTCCAGTAGGAAACACCCGTGAACCTCATGATCTGAGCTGCCTTGGGCGAATTCGCTGTGCTGCATGCTCCATCGCTGGTTTGTAAGGTCAGGAGATAGTCGCCTAACACGGCCATCACGGTGCACACTCAGCACATCGAACGGGTCTTGGTCCTCATCTGTATCTGCTGCGCCTGGGACAATGCCAACGAAAACGGTCGGACTGGTCGAGTCGTTCACGGCAAAGGTTGAAGAGGAAATGACGGGCGCGCTGGTTCCACTTCCAGCGCTCTCTTCGGTAAAGGCTTTGATCTCCTTCTTGAGCGCAGCGAATGTCTGGCGTTTCACGCCTGAACCGTTCGGAAGCTTCCTGCGCAGAGAGCATGGCGGGCATGTGAAGGACGACTGCGGAGGAACGGCGTATGAGGTAACGAGTTTGGGTGTTTGAATCTAGGAGCCTAGTTAGTCTATAATCAAGACATCCTAAAGGGTATACTGACGTTGTACAAGTTGACAGCCTCACCGTCAACAGCGACAGCAACTTCATATCTCTTGCGCTTTTTCGAACTCGCCAGGCTATAGACTTCGCTAATGTGAGTTTTGCCGGTGGAGGCGTGGAGAGGGCGCGGCAATTGCGCCAGCACTGATGGTGGCTGCAGATCCATAGCGGGTGGGAATGGTAGCAATACTGCAACAGTGCAGCTTTGTTGCAGAGGTCAAACGCAGCTTCCTGGAGAAATCTGGGATAACAAACTGGAGCGCATCTCGAAAAATTTCCGGTATTACAATCTTCCGACCGCGGCTTTCCCACATAGGCCTAGCGTAGTGCTAAGCTTCATCAGGTATAGCGTGTATACTGACTGTAAGTGACGTTCAGCAAGGCGGGCTTGGCACAGAGCCATACGCGCCTCGCGTCGACTTTCGTGTCTCAATTATGCCCGGCTCCCTGCTTCAACGACGACCATCTCACGATCGCATATATACTGGCTAGGCTACAGGGACTCTTCCTCTGATGACTATCATTACTATCACTTGACTCTCAGAGCGATGAGCGGTCGCTCCTGACCAGCATATAACCAATGGCCATGGGACAAGAACAGCGCGCTATACATCCATTCTTTAGGAAGGGTCGGTACAATTGTTCAGCCCGCGGTATACGCTGCTAATAACCAGCAGAGCTTGCCGTTCCAGCTTCAATTCCCTCACCGTCTGCCAATCAACCCCTTCACATTTCCGAATATCCCGAACCCAATGGATCTACATCTCAAACAACTGCCGTCGCCGCTCTCGACCACGACCCCAATGCAGACCGAAGAAAACGAAGGAAGATAAGCAACGACCCGACAGAGCCACTAGAAAATGTCCCTGAATTCTCGCATAACAAGCCCAACAACGGCGACTCTGATGACTTAGCTCTAGCCCAGTCTTCTGCTACAGGCGCAAAGACACCAGAAACAAGCGAAGTTGGGTTCTCGGTGCAGGTTCCGGCTCCGGTCAAGGAGGAAGAGCAGTCGCACACACATCTAGTTAAAGATGTGAAACCAACCCACGATGGACCTACACCTACCGGCGATCAAGAGAAAAAGCAAAAGGTTATTAAGCTGAATTCGAACGGAAAGCTTCTCAGCTCGCCAGTGGCGGACAGATTCGCTGATAAGTCGGATAAAAGACGCAGCAAGCGTGTCAAACC
The DNA here is from genome assembly GCF_047715665.1 of Aspergillus karnatakaensis. Classification (NCBI taxonomy): domain Eukaryota; kingdom Fungi; phylum Ascomycota; class Eurotiomycetes; order Eurotiales; family Aspergillaceae; genus Aspergillus; species Aspergillus karnatakaensis. The sequence continues at coordinate 331,259 of NW_027395726.1, read as the reverse complement.
AGCGCCGCAACCCACGGAGAGGGAAAAGAAGCTTGTGGTGATCAAATACCTCGACAAAGGAGGCTTACAAGGTCTTGCGCAGCAAGTCGAAGCGATTCTTACAGGCATGAAGCGATACACTCCTCCCCCTCCTGTGGTACTTCCTCCAGTCACGATTGTACCGGCACCGACCCATAAACAACCGCCGAAGAACACACATCCGTTTTTTATGAAGAAAGCTGCGCCTAGGCCAGATGTTGCACCCGCACAAGCCCCAAGTCAACCCCCAGTCTTGAATGTTACAGGGGATAAGTCAACCAGTGGAGCTGAGCCACTTCAATCGCGTCCAGCACCAAAACCGCTCTTATCTTTCAAGCATGCCTTTTCGAAGGTCCCAGAGCCCATACATCCACTTTGGCCTCCCGCGGGGTTATCTCACGTACGAAGTGTACAAGATATGCTTGAAGCGGACGACGACGATTTCACTCCTATCGATATCGGCAGCAGGAAAGCAAAGACGCCTGCAATCCAGGTCAATGACGAAGAAAACATACTTTCCTGCCTTTCTGAATCCGCAAATGCCCCTACGCAGGTGTTGAGGACCCCTGAGAAGCAGGTCATAAGTGGTCGAGTTCTTCAAGCGGAAATGTCGAAACGATTAAGCGTACGACGTGCGGATGCCAGTAAAGATACGGTACAATCTCATGGCCTCCATCCAGCCGTCGCCAAGTTGTACGCTTCACTGCCAACTTCAATGACTGCATTTGACCTTGGGGGGTATGAGACGCAAACTTGGGCGCATAAATATGCGCCAACCACAGCACAGCAGGTTCTTTGTCCGACCAAGGAGGCGCTTATGCTACGAGACTGGCTAAAGCATCTCATCGTGTCAGGGGTGGAGACCGCAAATCAGCCAAAAGATGATCAAACCAAACGGAAGGATGAGAAGAAGCGTAAGAGACGCAAGAAGACTGACAAGCTGGATGGATTTGTTGTCTCTAGCAACGACGAGGCCTCTGAAATGGGAGAAATCTCCGGTTCCGACGACGAGTTAGCGGGCGATGTGACGGTCTCGACCAAACGAACGGTTATTCGAACGGGAGATCTAACATTGAGTGTAAAATCTGGCACCGAACGGAATCGTATGACCAATGTCATTCTCGTTAGCGGACCTGCAGGCTGCGGCAAAACAGCCTCTGTTTATGCTGTTGCTAAAGAGATGGACTTTGAGGTTTTTGAAATCAATGCCGGCAATCGCCGCAGCGCAAAGGACATTCTCGATCGAATTGGAGACATGACACAGAACCACCTTGTTAATGTGCACGCCAACGAGCCTGCCTCCAACTCAGTGGCAGACCAACCTCTAGAGGCTTTGGAGGACGCGAAGCAGAACAAGCTAGGTGGATTCTTCAAGTCTGCTCCTGCAGGTGGTTCGAAAAAACCTGGCAGACCAAAGACCAAATCGTCTGCAAAAGAAGTCGACCAAAAGCGAACCCGAAGCCAGAAACAATCGCTGATTCTCCTGGAAGAGGCGGACATCCTCTTTGAAGAAGACAAGCAGTTTTGGTCTGGTGTTCTCACCCTCATCAACCAATCGAAACGTCCGATCGTTATTACTTGCAACGACGAAAGCCGCATTCCCTTAGAAGATATATCTTTCCACGCTATCCTACGGTACAGAGCTCCTCCGCTGGATCTGGCTGTCGACTACCTTCTTCTCGTGGCTGCAAACGAGGGCCATGTACTCAAGCGCACGCCTGTCGAAAAGCTCTACCTAGGTTCCGGCAGCGACTTTCGAAAGGCCATTGTGGAGCTGAATTATTGGTGTCAAATGGCCGTGGGAAGCGACAAATCTGGCCTTGACTGGATCATAGACCGATGGCCGCAAGGAATTGACCTGGATACAAATGGGGACAAGGTACGAGTGTGCAGCATGGATACTTATCAAGACTATATGGGCTGGTTCAGTCGTGATATCTCAACTGGCACTGGCTCGTCAACCGAAGCAGAACTCCGAAAAGAAGCAATGCACTGGTGGCAGCTGAGCCTACAGGATGCGGAAAGTATGACTGAAACGCAGCAGCATTCCTCACTGGAGCTTGGCCCGGAACCCACGAAATTCCAGACGCTGGAGCGCTTGCGGACGCAGTCTGAGTATATGGAATCAAGAAGTGTGCTCGACGTTTTGGCAACTTGCTCACTTGATCCACGTAACGTAGGTTTCCCTGCCATGCATCTCTGATGCTCGACTAACTCTCGCAGGACGCAATTGATACGTCAATACCTCCGATGCCAGAAAAGCAGAAGCTCAATTATGTGGAAGGTTATCAGCTACTACATGCTGACCCTATTACCGATTACACTTCGTCGACTCTCGAAATCGGGTGCACTTTCCAAACACTTCTTGGGCAGGCTTACCAACGAATCGAGACGAACTCGGAAACCATGCTAGCTACAATGACCTTGAAGACTAGCCACAGGTCAAATATTATACATCCCCCAGGTATCGATCTTTCAGGTGCGCTGGTGCCGGCCATGAAGCTAGACTGTACGGCTCCACTGTCTACCGGACATGCTCAATTTTGCTCTGAGCGTGGCCTCCGGAGCATAGCCGAAGACTACACGCCGTATATACGTGGGATAGTCGCGTTTGACCTCCGCCTTGAGCAATACCGCTCGGAGCTGAGTCGTCTTCTCTCTGGCAGCGAGAGGGGCACAAAGCGAGTGCGAACCACTCGCGCTAGTCGAGCGGCGCTCGAGGGGGGCAACAAGGCAGAGACACGCAAGGAGAGATGGTTCTCTCCCGCAGTAAACGTTGCGCGTGTACTAGCTACAGGCAAAAGGGAATGGCAGGATCTGCTGGTACAGAGCGGCTATTTCACGGTGCCTCTGGCTAGAGAGTTGACTCGAGAAGATAGCGAGTCGGTCTCGGGCGGCGCAAGTGATTGAACTGTATAATATTATGAAGTGATGGTATATAAAACGATGTAGCAGCAATACAATACAATAATGGATGCTTCACAGAGAAGACTTCCTTGGTAGAGTTGGAGATTAGCCAAGGCTTGAGCTGACTAGCGCCGCCTCCGCGTGAGCCACAACCAACAACATCGACATCATTCCTCCAAGCACCCGCGTCACCCGTCCTTATCACCGCTGGGAAAGCAGGTCCTCTTCCCTAGACTTCTTATTACTCTAGCTCTTGTCAATCGCCGCATTGCTCAATTAGCAAAGAAATCATTAATAATACGACAACTCCACTTCCCTGCCCTTCGCCGTCTGCTTCTTTATCACCTCCGACCGAGCTCCGCCTCTTCGCATCCAGCCTCTCCAGCCTGTATCCTCTCGCTCGTCCTCTATGTCCCTGTTTGGCACGTCGCCAGACGACTCCTCGGTAGCTGATTCAGCTCGGAGATCGAAATCCTCCCTATTCGCCGACGAACCCTCCTTCGGTGCGGGCAGTGCCAACTTTGGCGGGTCCTCTTTGTTCGCGGATGACGACGGCCTGAGCTCCCCGTGGAGTACCAACGGTGTAAAGCGGACGTCTAAGCAGCAGCTAGTGAAAACCCTACTTCCAGACTCGGATGTGCCGGAGAGCTATATCGATGTGTACGATCTCGTGCTGAGTGCGGGGGAAAGAGCGGGCTCTGGTGTCGGCCTGACATCTGTTCGGGAACTGTTGTCCGGGAGCGGACTCACGGCGACGGACCAGGCCAAAATCTTAAATCTTGTTCTCTCCGGGGACACCGATCGGTCGAACGGACTGAGTCGCGGCGAGTTTAGCGTGCTGTTAGCTCTGATTGGACTCGCGCAGGAAGGCGAAGACCTTACTTTCGACACAGTGGACGACCGGCGGAAGAGTATGCCGCGCTACACATGATGTAAAGCTCTTAGTTAACGGGTTACAGAACTGCCAACGCCGAGAAGCTCGTACCTCGACGGATTGCGCGAAAGGCAGGACTCCGCCATGTCTGCACCCTCTCACGAACGCCCTACTACCCCTCCCGCTCCTCCCGCCCCCATACAAGAGCCGAGCTCCGTCCAGTCGCGCCCATCCCGTGGAGGGTCAATTGGAGGTCTTGACGCTGATCCTTGGGGGAGTCCCCAGCTACACCGTGGTCATGCGCATGCGCAGAACGAACCCGAGCACGGCACGCTGAATGGTTATGGGACTGTTCGATCAGGCACGAACGCCTGGTCAAAGACCAGCGATGCAGGCAATCCCACTGAACCCTCGGGCCCTAGCCGCGCAAACGGTCGACCGGAAGCTCATACCTCCAACAGCGCCGAGTTTGGGTGGGGAGATAGCTTTGGGCAAACGCCAGACGGAAGTGGCCTTGGGGGTCCGGTTCGGTCTGGACTAGGAGACTTTGGTCGCTCTGGTAGTGACCAAAGCGATTCAAACCCTCCCCGACGCTCGCTGAACATCGACCGTGCCATATCCAACTCAATTAAGGAGGTGGTGACGGTCACACTGTTGCAGGAGAAAGAAGGGATGTTCATGTTCCAACACCGCAACTATGAGGTGAAGTCCGCACGCAGAGGGAGTACCGTGGTCCGGCGTTACAGTGATTTTGTCTGGCTTCTTGATTGTCTTCACAAACGATACCCATTCCGTCAGCTTCCTTTGCTTCCTCCAAAACGTATTTCAGGTAAGTCAACCAGCTGTGACAGGCTCTCAAGTTTACTCACTATTCGAAGTCAATGGCACTCACCTCTCAGCGGATTCCACCTCGTTTCTTGAAAAGCGCCGGCGCGGCCTTGTACGATTTACCAATTCCCTTGTTCAGCACCCTGTTCTCAGCCAGGAGCAGCTGGTAGTAATGTTCCTTACAGTTCCCACGGTATGTCACCTCCCATCTTGTGTGAGCACTACTGACAATTCGTAGGAGCTCTCGGTATGGAGGAAGCAGGCGACTATATCCGTTCAGGATGAGTTTAGTGGCCGAGTCCTACCGCCGGACCTCGAGGACTCGCTGCCATCAACACTCCAAGACACTTTCGATACTGTTCGAAGCGGCGTTAAGCGATCAGCCGAAGTCTATATCAACCTCTGCACACTCCTCGAGCGCTTAGCCAAACGCAACGAAGGACTCGCCGCGGATCACCTACGCTTCTCTCTCGCCCTACAGTCTCTCACAGAAATGACAAAGGACACATACGCAATCGATACCAACGACGTACCGTTACTGAACGAAGGCATCAAAGCTACCGCCAGACACCTGTCCGCCAGCCAAAGCCTACTAGAAGACGAAGCCCGAGCATGGGAAGACGGTATGCTCGAGGACCTGAAACGCCAGCGCGACAACCTCGTCAGCGTGCGTGAAATGTTCGACCGCAAAGACCGACTTGCCCGGAACAACATCCCCCAACTCGAGCGGCGAATCGAGACAAACGAGCGCAAGCTCCAGGATCTTCGCGCCAAACCCCAAGGCACCGTCAAGCCGGGCGAGATCGAAAAAGTAGAGGAGTCGATTTTCAAGGTACGTCTGCCTGCATGCATACATGCATCCTGCCGTAACGCAGTCCAGAATCCTTACTAATAAATCTGTGTAGGACAAAGAATCAATCGTGCAGCAGCACGCGCGCGGGGTGTTCATCAAGGAGTGCATCCGCGACGAACTGACCTATTTCCAACAGAGCCAGTACCACATCAGCCGGCTGCACCAGGACTGGAGCCAAGAGCGGGTGAAGTACTCCGAGCTGCAGGCGGATAATTGGCGGTCATTGGGTGATCAGGTTGAGGGGATGCCGTTGGGTGAATGAGTATAGTACAGTTTACGAAGTGCTGAGGCTTGGTCTGCGATGAGACGACATGAGATAGGAATAGGATGAATGAGGGGTGTGATGTGCTCGATATTGCTTTTTTTGTTGCCTTGACTTACGTTGTTATACCGTGTGCTGCACTGCTATTGTACCTGTGCATTTGCACGTCTCCCTGCTGTGTTTTCTGCTTGTTCTTTAGCCTAAGATATATGCTCCATTTTCAGACTTGATAATTACTGGACTCGTTGAAAACGTGGCTTTGTTGTTCGAGGTCGAGGTCGAGGTCGAGGTCGAGGTCGAGGTAGCCTAGAGTCGAAGCTTACTTCTTGATTCCTGAACTGGGTACTTCGTAAACCTGCTGTCGCTTGCATACACATATGGTCCGCGTTAGGTTACACATGCCACAAAGGGCCCGGAGCTATTGAGACCTGTTATTTGTATGCGTGTACTAGTTATATTAATCATTCCTGTTTGAGCTCATATTCAGCCCAACGAAGGTGGGTAAACAGAAGGTGATATTCAGATCTAGACTAGACTATGCTCCCTAGGCAGAAAGAAGATAATCACCATTCAATCCAATAACATCGAAAAGAACGCCAGATTCCATCTCAATGAGATACATCAGGGGGTAGCAGCTGGAATGAGATGGAAAGAAAAGCGAAATAAAGAAAGCGAAACGAGCAACGATAGTCCTGGCTGATCTCATCGTCCTCTAGTAAGTGTCTTGTCATTCCCAGCCAGAATCATCCTAAGGCCTACCAGTACTTCTAAGCGCCATTTCTCGTCTCGCGTCTGGGGGCAGAACGTCTTTGTTCTTCAAGGGTTTCATGCGCATGGAATTTTTCCTGGGAAGGCATGTCTCCCAGCCGCCACTCCCGGAGCCCCAGATCCAGGCGCCCTTGGATGTCGTGTCTTCTCCGTGCTCATTTTGGCCTGCGTTTATGCCCCGACCCTTGGAAGTGTCGATATCTGAAGGGATTGCCTTTCCGTCGGGTGGCAGGTCTGAGCATATGGAACGAGGTTTCTCAAGCTTAATTTGATGACAGGCGTCGTAGTCGGAGGTATAGCCTGACCATTCATGGGAAAGGCACGGCGTGGAAGTAGATTGGTGATCTTCTACAGTGCAGTCGTAGGCAACTGGTTTGTGGTCTGAGTTTGTGTATACTGCTGGATATGGTGCCTGAGAATGCCGTATCTGTAGAGTCCGATGCTGACCCCAACCATCGGAAGTAAATAGGGACTGTTGGCAAACAATAAGTCAGTCTTATGCGAGTATAAACGCGGTGTTCGGTGGAAACACTCACGAATGAGGGGAGCGACAGTTTTCTGATTCCTGGACGTTCGATTCAGACTTGAAGCCTGCTTCCTCCTCCTCCTGGCCCCATGACCCAGACCACGCCTGCGTCATTAGGTTGGGGGTAGTCGACGGTATTATTGGAATGAGAAGCAGAGCCTAGAAGGGCTTGAGGGGAAAGTCGAACAGAGATAACTGAGGTGCGGTATCAGAACAGCTATGTTGAGAAAGATGTCGAGGAAAGAGTAGAAGTAGCTGTGAGAGAGAATATGTAAGAAATGTGCTTGTGTTAGCAGAGAGATGGACGTAGGTGTGAACTTACAGGCTCTGTCACTTTCTTGCTGTTGCTCTAATTGTGTTAATTCAGAGACTCACTTTCACTTCACTCTCCTTGTAAGCATATATCCATATCCAGGTAGTGATAGCTACTGCTACCCGTGTGTAAATAATATTCAAAAAGCCCAGCAATGACTTACTATCTTCGCTTCACCCTCTTGATCATATTGATAGTCCATGCTAGGCGTTGAGGGACCTTTTACCAGAGACTACGTCCCACCTCACATGCTGAAAAATATATAGTGCTCAAGTATAATGTAATTGGCGCTACAATTCGCCCCGGAGATCTAGTGATATTGATCGCCCATTCCTAAAATTGATGGCAGAGTTCTCAATAGTGCTTTCTAACTCTCATAACTATCCTCACTCTCTTGGTGTTATCCATGCACTCGGCGATAGATCGGAGGCTGGCCGCGCGGAATTCGTCATTTCAACTTTGGTTGGAGAGTCGGAAATCCACCCGCAATGGAGTATCATTGGAGATTTAACCAATCAGATTCCTATAGTGGAGTGGCAGCCTTGCAGGGCTGGAAGTGGGAGCCTGGAGCCTCCATGGGATTGGGCAATCTCTGCCTTTGTTGATCTGCTGCATAAACTCATCTGGAGGAGAGGAGCATATCGAACAAGACCATTATCTATATACTCAATCACCTTCCAACAACCTCCAACACAGCGTTGATGTTTGTCGCAAGCGTTTGGCCCCCATTGATCCTGAGACGCGGCTAGAAGCTCCGCCGCCGACGCTAATTTCAAGCTTAAGACCACGTCGCGGCCCTCAGCTACAGGCATCCTCCTCGTTGCCTAAGCTAGGAAATCCCCCAACTACCTAGAACCAGTGGTATAAATACTGCATACATTTCAATTGAGGTTCAAGTCATTTCATCATTGTCTAGCACAGCGCTCAACATGCCGTCACTTCTCACCCTTCCCCGCGAAATCGTCCACCGCGTGTTCTTCTATGCAGAGCAGGAATCGCGCAAGCACCTTCGTCTCTCGAGTACACTGCTAGGCGAAACTGGACAGTCATGGGTCTTCCAATCAACAACAATCTCACGCAAAAAGAGTAGCATTGAACGGTTCCAGAATATCCTCGACCGTTCAGAGCTCGCGAATGCCGTGACGAAAGTCTATCTTGATACCACTGACCCAGAGGATGTTCGTCAACTACCCTTTTCACAACATAGAGTAGAGCTAACAGCAGCAAATAGGGAAACGGCTCTGTCACCACTGAAGATGGTGACGAATATCTCGAAGCCGCGGAAGAAGACGAAGACACAGACGCAGCTCTACCGCCCCGGTTCTGGAAAGCCGTCAACAAATTGCATCAACTTCCACGACTACAAAGCGTAGTCATTCGTTTCCACCCTGAATGCGAGGATGAGGATGACTGGGGTGATGCGCAGCAGCCAACGGCTTTCCGTCAGGCTGTGTTGCAGAAGGCATTTTCTATTCTCGCTTCTCTGCCTCGGCCGATCCAGGAATTAGGGATCCAGGATCTGCAGAACATCACTCCGGACGATGAAGAGTTTAAAGCAAATGCTACCAAAGTCCTAGGTGGGTTGAAATCATTGAGACTTAACATCGCGAATGAGCTTAATGAGGGAAATGGAGAGAACAATATCGAGGTGTGTTATCCTAAGCTTATACTATACGACCTACGTGAATGTGACTAACCCCCAACAAGAAAAACGCCGTCCACTCCTTCTTCAACCATGAACTATCCGACTTCTGGCTCAAGCCCACGCTAGCAAACCTCGAACACCTATCCATCTACTCAAGCATGTACTGGGGCTTCTTCCCCGCATGCGACATTACGGGCCTGCACTTCCCGCGCCTAAAATCCCTCGCACTAGGAAACTACACCTTCGTCGACGACCGTCAACTCGATTGGGTCCTCTCCCATAGCTCCACCTTAGAGGAACTCTACCTAGATGACTGCCCCATCCTCATCGACGTAGCCGTGTACCACGAGCACCTCGACGAGCGCGGGACGCTCCTCGACCGGAGCAAATACCAATCGCACCCTGGATTCCGCAGCGAGCCCGGTGCAATGTATAACAAACTCCTCGCAACCTACGGCATGCGCTGGGCAGACTACTTCCGCGCATTCAACGAGCGTCTTCCGCACCTAAAGCATTTCCGGGTCGGACATAACCCGCATTGGTGGGAAAATGACACCACGCCGTTTGAGGTCGAGGAGGAAATCGAGATTGGCTTTTATGAGAGCTATATGGTTTACTGTGATGGGTATGGGCCGAGTCAGTATATGGAGAGGTTGATATATGATCATGATTTTGAGGGTGAGGGAGAGGCGCAGGTGCTGAGGCCGAGTGAGGCCGATATGGCGGAGTTGAAGGAGTTGTTAGAAAAACTGAGGCAGGACACGGAAGATCTTATGGATCGCTATCGATAGCAGCCTAGAATGGGTCGATTGATCAGACTCTTTTGTTCTTTTAGGCATAGAAATATTGTCAGACTCAGGGTATCACCGCAGCGAGCTTAGACTGGATGACGTCATGCATCACTATCAGATCGAGAATTCCCAACTCTTTTTCAACCTCTTGTTTACCGCAGCAATGGCCGAAAGCAACTCACCATACCTCTTCGGAGGACCTCAGTAAGCCTTTTTCTCGAGTAACTACTCATTTACTAACGGACTACCAGCCCCTGGTCTTCGGAAGACTGGACTTCCTCCGACGACCGCGTCCGCGGCGGCTCCTCCTACTCCGAACTCATCCCCTCCGCAGACCCAAAGAGACACACCGCCACGTTCAAGGGAAACCTCGACACAAGCACGCTCGGCGGCGCAGGCTTTGCATCGCAGCGCACGACCAGCGACAAAGCATGGGATCTCTCAGGATATAAAGGCCTAGAACTCGAGATCGTGAAGTCAGATGGGAAACTCTACACTGTTACACTGAAAGACGAGATTCTGCCACGGAGAGATGACGGGAGGGAAAGGAGTAGTTTGAGTTGGGAAGGTGAGATTCGCGTTCCTAAGGGGGAAGGGAAGAACGTTGTTATCAAGTTTGGTGATTTGAAACCCACGTATCGGGGGAAGGAGGTTGAGAGGGATGGGAAGGAGCTGGATCTGAAGAAAGTGAGGAGGATAGGGATTATGATGAGGAGTTTCTTCGATGAGCAGAAGGGGGATTTTGAGGTTGAAGTTGGGTATATTAAGGGTTGGAGCGAGGGCCGGGGTGCTTGGTGCAATGTGATGTGATGTAGATGAGTATGGAAATATTTATGGTGGATGTTCGCGGGATATTCCGTTAGGTAGTCGAGTCCGGAGTAGGTCTGATGTAAGGGATAAATAATCAAGGTACAGCCATGTGGACTGGAAGTCTGGAAGTTGGAGTGCACGAGGCAACTGGGGGGGAATAAGGAAAGGAAATCGTCCGAATCCCGATTGGTTACGTCACTGTGCTTGCTTATGCGTGGGTTATGTCCTTGTTGGCCCTGCAGCGATGGCTCTGGGGGATAGGGAGATAATTTATCAATGATGTGATGATTCAGGGGTATTTGGTAGTTCTCTTAGAACTGATCTATAGGCAAACACAACATTCCTGGCCATCAATGGCTGTTGTTTCCGGACAGCGAAGAAGAATGCCAAGGCTGTGAGCCGTCTCCGGTCTTGGAGGCGGATTTCCTCTCCTCCACTTCCACTGCTCGTTCATCCACTGCTGCCCACTCGCCCCAGACAAATAGGCAAGCCGACTGTTTGATTTGTCCATCTCCTCTCAGCCCAGCGCCATGCCCCCCTCTGACTGGGTCTCACGCCCGATCGTGGTCTTGGCCTTCGCTACGTGATTTTCGGTCCTTCCTCCATCTTCCCTGCTGCCGAGACACTTTTCCTCTTGGTTTTCTCTTGTCTTGCTCTTGTCTCCTCTTGACCTCCTCTTGAGTCGTCTTGACTACTCTTGTCCTCTTGTCCTTCTCCAGTTTCGTGCGTCGGATTCTTCACTTCATTTGGAGGACTTCAGGACTGTTTACTGCTTTCGGTAAGTCGCTGCTATCCCCGGTCTCGCATCTCCTCCACGGTCGCCCCTCTTCGGACTTTCCCGACTTGCCTTTGTTTCTCGATCGCTGACCATCCTTTTACTTGCAGCAACTTCTAATTTATATCGCTCCGACGTTCCGAAAGGCATGCCTACCTCCGCTCCTCCTTAGTTCGTGGCGACTCTTTGATTGTGATGGTCCGACTGGTGTCCGACTCGACCCAGACGCATAGGAAATAAAGAATTACGGAATATTATTTACAGCGCAGGAAACCTGCTTGAGTCGCCATGGCGTGGGATCACTTGGATATCGACAAGCCCCATCTGGCGTACATGATCATTGGAGGCTTTACCGGCTTGTTCATGCTCTGCTCGCTCTTCGTGAAGGAGAAGCTCTACATCGGCGAGGCCTCCGTAGCTACAATTTGCGGAATCATCTTCGGCCCTCATGCCGCGAATTTATTCAACCCCAACGAGTGGGGAAATGTTGACAAAATCACCCTCGAGTGCTCTCGTATTGTCTTGGTCGTACAATGTTTCGCTGTCGGAGTCGAATTGCCGAAAGCTTATATGGAACGTCACTGGAAATCAGTCACACTTCTGCTCATCCCTGTTATGACCTGGGGCTGGCTGATTACCAGTCTCTTCATTTGGTGGTTGATTGAGCCGCTCACCTGGCTCGAGGCACTCGTATGCGCCGCCTGTGTTACAGCCACCGATCCCGTTCTCGCATCGTCCGTCGTTGGTAAGGGTAAATTCGCTAAGCGTGTTCCGAGACATTTGCGAGACCTTTTATCCGCCGAGTCCGGCTGCAATGACGGCATGGCTTTCCCTTTCATCTACCTGTCTTACTACATTTTACATTACCGCCCGGACACGAATGCCGTTGCGCTTCATTGGTTCTGTTACACGATTCTATACGAGTGTATATTCGGCGCCATATTCGGGTTCACTATTGGATACGCCGCTCGTCATGCAATTAGGTTCGCCGAGCGCAAGCAGCTGATTGACCGTGAGAGTTTCCTCGTCTTCTATTTCGTGCTTGCCCTGTTCTGCGCCGGGTCTGGAAGTCTCCTCGGTATGGACGATCTTCTGATCGGTTTCGCCGCTGGAGTGGGTTTCAGTAATGATGGTTGGTTCACGGAGAAGACGGAAGAATCTCACGTCTCTAACGTTATCGATCTACTCCTCAATTTGGCATACTTCGTGTACCTTGGAGCCATCGTTCCCTGGGAGGACTTCAACAATGCCGATATTGGTCTGACTCCCTGGAGGCTTGTTGTCATTGCCCTCCTAGTCATCTTCTTCCGCCGCATTCCTATTATGCTGCTGTTGAAACCGATTATACCGGATGTCAAAACATGGCGTGAAGCTCTGTTCGCTGGTCACTTTGGACCTATAGGTGTCGGTGCGATTTTCGCCTGTATCCTCGCCAGAGCTGAGTTGGAGACAGGTTCCACACAACCTGTGGTGGAAGCTGACTTCCCCAGACCTCACACTCACAACTACTACGTTGTGCAGATTATCTGGCCGCTCACAACATTCTTGGTTATCTCTTCCATTCTTGTCCACGGCTCCTCTATTGCCGTCTTCACTCTCGGAAAACGCATCAATACCCTCTCGATCACACTATCCTACACCCAAGCCAACGAAGAAGGACCATCATGGATGAACCGTCTGCCCCGTGTTCAGTCTCTCGCCAAAGGTTCAATGTCTTTCCGTAAGGCTGATGAGTCGGAATCCTCTAACGAGCCAGAGTATCCTCCTGGCACCCTGCCACCAATTGGTCTCCCTGGCAACTTCTTGCGCAGAGTACATGACGATGACAATGGCGCGCCTATAGGCAAGATTTCCAGCCGCAAAGCTCGCAGACGCCGCAGAAAGGCTGGTGGGGCGGGTGGTCCGATCAGTCAGTCCGCCATTGCTCCTCTGCGGTCTTCTGAGGTGAAATCCGAAGATGCTGAAACGGCAGCCAACGAGTCCTCGCCTTCACTACAGCCATTGCCCACTGCCGCCGTTAACGTTTTCGTTGAAGGTCCTGATATCATCTATGAAGACAAGGATGGTGAGGTTCTGAAAACAGAGCATGTTGGTCATATGTCGCCTGAGGAGCAGACGCGTCATCTCGAGGCGGAACGGTCCAAGTTGAATATGGAATTCCAGTCGCGCTCTTCCAAGGGTGAGACCGCTGAGCAGAAACCTACTGAAGGTGAAAAGCTGGAGAAGAAGGCTGGCGAAAAGGCCGAAGAGAAAGGTCACGGGCGTCTCAGTCGATGGCTCAATTTCGGTAAAGAACGTGAGGCAGAGGCCAGCGAAACACCTGATGAGCCTGCACCCAAGCCTAAGGGCAAGGGCCGCTCTGCGCACGCTTATCAGTTCGGCAACACCATTATCGTCGAGGACGAGGATGGAGAAGTGATCAAGAAGTACTCCATTCCGCACGCCGAAAAAGCCGAGGCAAATGCTCCAGTCCGACGTGGTCTCGTCCGCATGGGAACGTGGTTCGGACAAGAAAAGGAAGGCGAACCATCCCAAGCCCCGAAGAAGACCGCTGCGGATGAGTGGCTCGCGGACGACGGACTCCGTTTCACCCTAGCCAACGACGAAGAAGTCGGCAAGCGCGGCGTCGAGCACAAGGGCCGCAGAATGACCAAGCAACAATTCGCGGAACAGATCCGCGGCCTTGCACCACGCGCTCGCCAGAGCGTCGTCGAAGAATCCGACGTGCCCGAACACGTCAAAGACGTTGCGCGCGACGAAGCCAAAGAAGCAGACCGACAAGAACGCCGCGCTTCCGCCGTCGCACAAGGCAGCCAGCAACAGCAACTACCACACGACGACATCGACTCCGCTAGTGAAAGCGACATCGAGTCCGATTCCGAAATGCCCAGCCCCAACGTTGCCGAAACTCTTGCGCGCATTGCGGCCGGCACAGCCGCCGAAGAGCGCCGTACAGACCTCAGCCCCATTAATGAACGCCCCATCAGCCCCCGCGAACGCCGCGACTCCGAAGACGACGGCACAGAGCGCGTCCCACCCTCTCAACTCCGCGAAGCAGCTGGCCTCGCCCGCGCCCCGACAGCCGATATCGACGATACAGGCGAGACACCAGCTGAACGACGCCGTCGTCTTGCAGCGTTGGGTGAATTGCAGGATTCCGATGAGTCCGGCTCTGAGTCAGATGGCGATGTCATTGAGGAAGAGTTTGATGAGGATGACCCCCGTCAAGCACCGGGGAAGATCTCCTTTGCTGATGGGACGAAGCTTTCTGGCGGGAATACGTATGATCGGGAAGGAAACGGGAATGGTGGGAGCTCGAGATCGCATCGGCGGACGAGTTCCAAGATTTCGTGGGGTGGCGAGAAGGGGAGGGATACTTGAGCTTGAATGAGATGAGATTGGATACGCATATGGTAATTGTGGATGAGTGAGGTGAATGTTTGGATAAGAGGTTATCCTTGGTTCGTGGTATATATCTTAGACACTACTTTGTATAGAGGTTTGCAAGTGTAGATACCTATTTCATTGTTAATTGCACATTATGTTTCTTCATTCTTTTCTTGTCCTTGACCTAGAGTTTTGCTTTTCTGTTATTTTTGGCTTCTTCGCCTGAAATAGCGGCCTGGTCATTCCCAATACCTCCAGCTGGATTCCCTGCAATTAAGCGAATCATATCCAGGAACTTGTTCTCTTCTTCCTGCTCCGCCTTGTCCCTTGTTGCACTCGGGCGTTGATATCCGGATTGTGGTTTCCATCCCACAACCACAGCAAGAATATCCTCTGCCACTTCAAGACTCGGCACTGCATTCCCACGCCAGGCAACATGTGTGTCCGGCCTTACGAGAACAAAGTCTCGCCCATAGATCTTCCTTGCGTGCTCCTCTTCGGATAGAATGAGGTACTTGATAGGGAAGTCCTTTTTGAGGGCGACTTTGAGGAGAGTGTTATTATTGCGTAGTTGTTTCTTCTCTTCTGGTGAGGAAGGATTAGTGGTGAAGTGTACGAGCGTCCACTCCCTCCCAAAGAGGTCATAGACGCTCCAACCATGTTTGTCATTTTGAAGGAAGACATGAGGAGCGCGATGACCAGGTTGAGTAGATGGTTTGTATCTCTTCACATCCCAGTCATCTTCTCCCTGCTCACTCTCGTCACAGCCGGTGTCAGAGTCCGAGATACACGGCGAGAATGTATACCGAGTATCCAACTCAATCCCCCGATCAAGTATATCCGGACCAGACTCTCTGATCCATTGGTTGATCATCCTTCTCACACCCTCACCTTTCTCAGACCCCGAAGTGAGATCATCCCAGTGCTTCTGATACAGCTCTGCGAGCTTGATATGCTCACCCATGTGCCGAAAACTTCGCATCAAGGCTCTTCTCATCATGTTTCTCCTCTCAATTCCGTATGCTTCAAGAAGAAATGGCCCTCCATACCCCTTGACAACAGCCGTAAGGCGCCAAGCAAGATCAACCGCATCAGCTATACCACTATTCAAGCCATATCCACCGTGCGGCGGGGTACGGTGAGCGGAATCACCTGCTAGGATGACGAGTTTCGATTTTGAGGAGTAGGTCTCGGCGAGGGCGAAAGAGGGTGTCCACGTGCTATGGACTAGGATTCGAACTTCAGAATCGGGAATGGAGAAGGGTTCATGCATGCCGGTGAGGACTTTGGATATAGTCTCGTGGGGATTGGGGCTTTCGGAATCTGAAGTTTGTGGTGAGGTAAGAGGATAGTGAGCTGTGAAAGTATCCCGCCCATCTTGATCAATGAGAAAACCTCCACTTGCTGGGAAAGCATGCCAGTATCTTTTTGAGTTCGAATCAAGATAGGCCGAAAGGTATGGTGAGCGGAAGTGGACGAGGTGTAAACGGAGAGGCCTTGAATTGTCAGTCAGTGAGCCTTCTAAAGCAGGAAATGTCAGAGATAGGAGAGAGCGAGGGAGACATGCATCCGTCCACCGACCATCCCAATCCCACTCCTTCTCCTGACAGCGCTACTTCCTCCATCACATCCAACCAGGAACCTCGCGTAGACCACTTTCTCTCTTCCCTTGTGATCAAGTAGAACAGTCCTCACTCGACCATCTCCTACATCCTCAGTATGCGAGATATAAACTCCACCCCTCTACCTTCCCTCTGCAAACCTGAAATAACATCCCTCAAAAGCTTCTCAACCAAAATCTGACTGATTCGTAGCCCCGGCTCAGCAGGATAAGATCCATCATTCACCCTTTGGCTTTCTTGTTGCTGTTCATCAGGAGAATCAACCTTCCATTCCCCCAATACATTTCCATCAGGTCCCAGTCCTGTGAGAAAGCCTGCATCGAACCGCTCATTTGACCTCACTGCTTCAGGGTGATTCCGTAGAACGTGTGAGAGACCTAGTCGACGGAGGAGTTCCATGCTTCGCAGGTTTGTGAGATCCATCTTGGGGTATTCTGTTGGGAGCTCATTTTGGTCGATGAGGATGATTGGGGATGGGATGGAGAGGCGTGAGAGGGCGTAAGTAAGAATAAGGCCAACGGGGCCGGCACCGACTATGAGGATAGGCAGGGATTCTTGGGAAGGCTTTGTGTGCACCTATACTCCGTAGTCGAAGAGCAGAGGGATGCAAGCATGTGAAGAACGGTAACAAAGTGCGAATATCTAAATGCAGCCCAGGAAGTCCTAATGGGTATAGCGAAAGTAATAGGGTAGCTTCTGGTTATTGACTGGATTGCATTGAGCGTATATGCCTTATATAACAAGATTTTCCTAATGAGCATTTGTCCGCAGGGCTCAAATCCGAGTACATGATGCCTCATCGACTATCACATACTACTGCATGGCTTTCTTTGCGATCCGATGATCGCCCGGTTAGTGCTGAGCTGGCCCAATCAAGCAATGAGCTTGGTGTGTTTCATCTATTTTCTTTCCTTTTTATCTTACTCCTTTGTCTGCACTCGATCATCCCTCAAACCAGCACGAAATCAGTCTGAATAACACCGACTCTCCTTTCTATCGCTTCAGTCGGAGCCAAGCATTGTCTCTTTCAGGGTCAATCACGCCTCTTCGAAGTGGCAGCAACAGTCACTGGCTAATGAAAAGCACTTGTTTGCAGCGGTAGTTGACGAGGCTATCAAAGCCATGTAGAGTAATTCCCTTGGTGCTTTGAATTTCGGCTCTTGGGGGCACAGTTACCTCGACAGTGACTGACACTTGTTCTGACCAAAGAGATGTTCCATCATGCGTACCCATATATTTTGTCTTTCCATCCACCGTAAGATATCTCACTGACCAACCCGCCCCTAGCAGGAATGATACTTCTGAGAGCTGCCATGATGGACTGCGTGCCGCTAGTAACCGGAAACCCAACACGTTTTGTGGTCCAGAAGGGATCGTAAACTGTATCTGGTTCCACCGTGCCTCTCCTTCAGAGGAGCTTTGCGGATATATAAGTTTTTCTCGTCATTAAAGCATACTAGGATATAGGGCATTATCATCTGGTCCAGCCCGAGAAGCTTCGTCACCTTCACCGTTAGATTTAATTGCGTATCAGATGCCCCGGGATGACTGTTGATCAGTGACACTGCATCTAAAAACCCTGTTCGAAGTGCAAGCTCACTTGGCACAAGCTCACTTCTGTTCAGTGTGTTTCTTAACGCTCCATTTACCAGAAGAATCTGGCAAACCGCTAAGCCTTGCTGCTCGCCTTTACAAGCATAGTGAAGAGCAGTCTCGCCGAAGACATCAGCCTGGTTCGGGTCTGCTCCGAGTTCCAGAAGAGTTTCAGTCATAGATGCATGATTTCTTTGCACAGACAGGTGAAGCGGTGTTTGTCCGAGATGGTTAGAGGCCGTCAGCACTCTTGAAGCAGAAAGTCCATCGCGCGTCAGATATTCAATAAGGCGAGGTAGTAGATCACGTTGATCAGCTTGCGCAACGTGATGTAGCGGCGAATTGTTCATATTGTCCGGTAGGCTTGGGTTAGCTCCGTGCTTCAAAAGCAGCGCTGCTGCTTTGCCGTGCCCATGCGCCATCGCAGTAATGAGGGGATAAAGGTGCTCCCCGCCCTTGGTGTTCGCATCCATACCATCGGATAATAAATGATCAATCCATGAGGTCAGCCCTTTTTCTGCAGCAAAGTATAGTAATGTTGTATCGAACTGGTGTGTATCTGCTAGGTATATCCAGCGCTGCCAGAGATCTTCAGATCTAAGTCGATCAGGAGCGTTCTTCGGATGAGCGCCCCATTCTTCCGTGCTCTCGGCATGGAAGGTAAACGCATCCAGGGCGTAGGGTAATAGAGCAGGATAGTCTTCGAGAATCTGGGAGAAGTCGTCTCCGGAACGGTGGCTGGCTATCTCGCTTGCCGCTCTCTCCACCACGTCAAGTCCGGCTGCCGAGATAGAATCGCGCAAATACTGCTCCAGAGCAAGACTCCTGCCATTGAGCCAAGGCTGAGCGATCTCTTCTGGTGTAGCGGGCTCGATCTCAAAATCAGGCAGGGATAGTGCGGGTGACTTAGGCGCTGTTGAGCCATCGTCGCTTTCCTTACGTTTCTTTGGTTGTAGTGAGACCGCATAGTTCGATGCCGATGACCCAAAACTCGCCTCACTAGCCGACCGTTTGATACTATCCTTTCGCTGTTGCGAGCTATCCATCGATTCTCTTCTTCCCATGGAGTCATCTAGTCCAGCCTCCTGCCGCCGAAGTGCCAGGGCATCTAGTTCTGGTATACAGAGATAATTTAAACATGTGGTAAGGATGTTGATGTCTCCGGAAGCATAGGATTCCATGGCGTGTTTGAACATATTGAAACCCCGCCCTGAAAGAAAAAACTCTGCAAGTGAGCTGTGGATTACTTGAACTATCCGTGTTTCGCCTTCTTCACTGTTCAAAGACCCAGCCTCGCCATTGATGGAGTTTCCGTCGTCATTGACGAGCTGCGGTTGCTTTGCCTTTACTTCAACCAAGCCTTTAGATATGCTTCGAATCTGTCGTTCCAGTTGCCAGGCTGTTTCAGTAAAATGGTCAGATTCGCGCCACTCACGTAGGGAGGCTGGCGGTGTGTCTTTGATCCATGCAAGGATATGATGCCACTCCACTAAGCGAAGAGGCTTCGCTGCAAATATCACCCAGGAAAAGAACTTCAGCGTCATCTCAATCTCTTTCTCATCAACAGTAGACAGTATCTGTTCATAGAGCTGTTCCAAAGCCGGGGGGGTCTCTCGGAGCCGTCTGAGGAGATATTTGAAGCCTTTACCATGGTCCCAGTCCTTCAAGACGGCATCCACCACAATAACGACCCAAAGGAAGACACCAGCAGATTTCTGGACGATTAAGTTCCCCAATTCGAGCCACCCGGCATGCTCTATCACCCCGGCTATCTTGAGCTTCTGATGCACGTAATGTTGAATATCATCCACGTTCAATCGGTCAATAAAAATCTCAGCACACCCCTCAACGCTGACCTTTGAATATTCTCTGCTCGACAAACAGACGCTAAGTTTGGCGCCGACTGCCTTCGCTGTTGCCGTTAGCTCACTGAAGTACATTGCTAGGTCTCTCATCCCATCATCATTGCACTCATCCAGGCCGTCCACATAGAGCAGAATCTTGGGTAGTTGAGAGTCTGTACACATGGAACACAAAAAGGACCTCAACTCTCGCTCAGTCCAGTCCACTGACCCCGGATTTTGAAACTTATCCCCATATGTCTCCATGAACAGAGAGAGCTCGTTGTGATTCGCTTGGAATAACTGGTAAAGGAGGGCTTTGAAAAGATCCAGCTGGCTCCACCGCAAATCCCGTTCTCAGCCGTTGAAAAAGAACCCGGCAATCGAGGCACCAGTGTCTCGCAGCTCTTCAACTGCCCGACAAAAAGCGTGTTTCATGAATGTGGATTTGCCCGAGCCTGGTTTGCCCTTGATCCAAATAAGACCACCGCCGCCATCGCCTGTGTACCATTCGTTATATGCTTTAATACCAAACACCTCTTTCCATTTTGTTTCGATAATCCCTTTATGGAGCAAACGGGGAATGTCAATATTGGAGAGCTGAAGTGACCGTAGACAGTCTAGAATTGCATATCAGTCCCACGATGTCACCTTGTCAGAAGCAAACCACTCACCTTGCTCTCGCATCTTCAAGTAAGCCGTAGTACGGTCAGTATGACCTCTCCCAGCGAGCCTAGCATTCGATGGAATTTCCTTTCGATTGACTGAGCTGTCCGAGGTCATCAAGAGGAGCTCTTTGCCGTACGCAGCAGCAACCGCGGCTGCATAACCCTGCCACTCTTTATTCTTATGCGAATCGGCGTAATCACATATTCCACGAACAACAAGGCACGGGTAATTGTTGACCAAGCCAGCAGCTTCCATTTCCACGCAGTATGCACCGAGCCCTCGCCCTAGGCGATCCCTTAGGTGACTATCCTTGACCACTTGGTTGCCAGAGGCTATTATTCCATAATGCACCACGGGATCGCTGTTTGATCTGGCGGGTCGATTGATGAGCCGTGTCGATTTGCACTTGCTACATGTGGATTTCGGGAAATTCATTAATTTAACATGGGGATACCTTGCATCGAACAACCTATCCTGAAGGTAAGACACAGTATAGGCATCTCGCATCCTAGGATACTTCTTTCCGATTTCGTCAACGAAAGAGGGGATTCGACTCCCTTCCATTTGATGGACAGCTTGCAGCTTGGAGACAGCCGTCGCAAGGATCTGTGGCGGGCGGTTCAGGGCACCTGTTCGCTCGAACCTGCCGTCACGAACAGCCTTTCCAAGGTCATACTGGACGACGCCTCCGAGAGTTGTTCTACTGGTTGGAACTCCGACCACAACATCTCCCAACCTGATATCGACCTCGTCACTCGGTATTCCACCCCCTATGCCCACCAGTAAGCCAGCTCTGATCGCTCGAAAACTTGAGAGCAACTGCATTGCTACCGTAGAAGCAGAGGCGGTACCGTAATCGCCGGTGGGTAAACAAGCTATCACGACATTATGTTTCCCGATCTTCCCAAGGGTATAGGCATTGTGGTCGTTCGGTTGGACCGGCAAGCCCTCGTGAATCTCGTCCAGCATCGCTTTTGCGGCGGCCATCTCCAGCGGGAGGGCGCAAATCCATCCGATAGTATAGTCGTCATGGCACAGGGTGATCATTATCGATGAAAGTGACGGCTTAGGTTCTACGGCTGCAGGGGTCCATCCCATCAGCCGCACTGTACAGACACTCTAAAGAGAGGTGGCGAGGAGGTGAAGGAGGGGCTTAGTCTTGAGACGAGGCTGCCCCAGGTGTAGACAGAGGGGTTGTGAGCCGCCATGCCGAATCGGGAACATAGTGAAAGCTGCCGATGGGAACCGTCCTTACTTTCCGTGTGGAGGGATCCGCGGAGTATAATAGACGCGTCGAATTGTCCTAAGTAACACTTGTTATTTCCTGTTGTGGCAATGACTTGAGAAGAAGTAAGGCCTGGTTGCGGCTTACAGTTGAGCAGTTGCACAGAGCGGTCTTCCACTAGCCGGCCGGAGGCTGACTTGAGTATTCTGTGATATAAGCCTACTACTTATAGAAAAGGATCCAATTACTCCAGAAAGCCATGATATGCTTTATAGCTAGATTGATGAGCCACGCTAATGATGCGGTTCCAAATTTTCCGTAGCCAATCCATCAACGCCAGGCGCCGCGCAAGTTTGCCACTAAGGGTATGTTCAAAATAAGAAGTGATGTGGTGAAAAGAAGAAGGGTGAGAACTAAGAAGTGTAATCGAACAGCCTCGAGTAGAGGGGTATCTCAAACATATCGCACGCTTTGTCGAATCCGGCTACTCTCACAAGACTCCACCGGGAAGATTGATCTGCGCTTGCCGCCCTTCAAAGCCGGCGCTGTTGGGCGCTGATCCCCCGCTGGTGGGATAAGCATTGGTGGTTTCTGGTGCATGTTGCTGTTTGCGCAGCATGAACATGGGCTTTCGTCCTTCCTTTTCTAGCTGCTTGAAAAGGATAAGCGGCCGCTCCTCCAGCCCGAGACAACGTTCTTGATCACCGTATACAATGTAAAGCGCATATTGTTTCCAATCACCATTGATGTTGTACTTCTTGAGGGCAGCCGGAAGAACTTTATAACATGGATCGTCAACAGAGACGCGGAAAGATTTGAAGATCTCCACGCTTGGAGTTTCACCCCCTGCCCTAGAATCAGATCGAGAAGGAATCTCAGACCGCGTAGCTATTGATGGGGTATGCTGCAAGCGGTCCGATCGAGATTGCGGTTGTAGGGTGTCTTCATTGTGGTCATAGTGGCTACGAGCAGAGCCTGGTTGTGTGTACGCCCGTGATGCGAGAGTCTGGGGGGCGCCGTAATGATTTCCAGGAGAAGTCGGTGACGGCAGGTTTGGCGATAGCTGTGACTTTCCGTTTATGGTGCTCAAATGCGATGAAGCAGCGACAGCGGCCGCGGACGGATCGAGTGTGGCGCCGTCGTTGTACGTCCTCTCATGGACAGAGGAAGGTATATGAGTCGGAGAGCTGTTCTTAGGCGTGGTACCTCCGTGCACGCGCTTAGAAAATGTCCGAGAGATAATAGAGCCTGATCGATCGAGGATGGTGATACCGGACGGCTGGGGTGTAAGTGTTGAGCCTGATAATGAGCTGTCATGGTAGTTATCCGAGGCCGGTACAGCAGTTGGCGGAGGTAGCGGTTGGGATCTATCTTTGGCCATTTTGAAAACCGGCAGTAGTTCCTCCCTCAGTCGTCGATAGTCTTCAAGAACACGCCGCAACTCGGACTCCACGCTAACTATTCGTTCGTCTCGGAGTCGGATTGACTGAATCAGTCGGGCGATATCGTCCTGGGTCGCATTCTCATTCATGCTTTGATCGGCAGCTATCACTCTATTAGAACAGTCATCAGAGATAGAGTACCTCGAAACATACATAAAGGGATGTAATGATCGGCATCGAGTGGAATGTCTTGCTTGACTTTCGTCTCATAGACGTTCTTCAAAATTGTCAACCGATGTCCCACACTAGCAATTCCCATTTCCTTCAGTTCGTCATGCCGTAACGCGATCAGCGCCTCGCCAACAATACCGTTATCTACAGTCAATGTTAGCGGCGCCTTACCCCTCGCGGCGGCGAGACTTACCGACAAACGCTTGACAGTATTGGCGAAGTCCCAAAGAGGCGACATAGCTCGCACATTCCTCGGCGCTCCATTCTGTGATGATTGTCTTCGGCGACTTCGGGTTGTCATCCTTGTGTGCAAAGGTGGGAGTAGGTTCTGCGGACGGAAACTCGGATTCTGAGGCGGACCCTTCCGAGTCTGTAGCCAAGTGAGGGGATGTGATGACACTGCGCTCGTACTCGTCGTCCGCGTCGGAGTCTGCGTGGTAGGATGTGTGGAGCGACATGGCGGCTAGCAGCTTACGACGTCAAAGCCCACGATGAAGACGAGAGGAGTAGCGGACGCCGTGCGGCTAAAGGCGGCGCAGTTGAGGACCGAGTAATAGCCAAAAGCAAGTATGGGTATTCAAGGACCGGCGAAACGTAGGATCTGTGTCATTCACCCTCAGATTCAGATCGGAGGATTGTGCGCGGTTCCGCCAAGCAGGTACAGCATATAGAATGGTCGGCCAGGGACGAAGAACTCGGTAGCTCGAAATGATTATCGCAAGGCAAACGGTGAGTCGGCAGATCCGGATTATTCAGATGAAAGGATGTTTCAAATGAGAAAGTCAGAACCGTGAAGGAGTGTGATTGATCGTTAGCGCCAGCAGCGGTGGTGATGAGTGAAGGCGGGGAAGCTCAGGCAGAGACGATCTTGTTTGGAGCAAGGATGGAAGATGGCGCGAAAGCGCTCGCTTGGGATTCTGCCGATACGAAAAGCGGGAGAGAGGAAGGATGACGAAAATGCAGAGATACAGCTGGCAGAAGGGAGAAAAGATGGCGAGATGAAGTAAATTGATCTGCTCTCTGGCAACCCAAAGAAGAAGCAAGAAGCAAGCAAGAGTCGGATCGTCGCACGTGATGCCAGTCTAGACACTCGAGGTCAGAAAGGCTGGCGGACGAGTCGAGGACAAGCTGCTCTATTAATACACCCTTGCAAAGAATTAAGTTTGATTCTCTCTTCACTTGCTCCTTTATCCCGACAATGAATATACGATCATGCACTGCCAATTAATCAATGACCACGCCGTTGGGGATCTCTCTCATCCTTGCATCCCCAGCCAAGAAGCAGCCTCCAAGCACCATTGCCTTGTGCAAAGCACTCAGTGGATCGTCAATCTATGAAAGCAATCCATCCATCTGAGAGAATCTTCGATAAGACAGGAATAGGGGAGATCCCCTGGCACTAATATCAATTGCCGACGCTGGCTGGTCCATTCAAGACAACTATTGCACACGCATTCCTACTAGTTTCGGGCGTTGACTTGACAAGAATCAACGGCGAGTCTTGAATGGACAGGCAATTTTGTCAGGATCAATATTGTTTACTATTGCTCAAGATGACCTGGGCCAATGCTGTCAGAATCCAATAGTGCCGGAGCCTTTACTTATTTGGCTATTTAGGGGCCCCAAATCCTCCGCCGCCGTCCGCCGGACCAGCTTTTCAGCTCCATACCCAACACTCTGAGCAGTGAGCCAGTGCATTTGCCTCTCACTTTCGTTGTCGATGTCGCCGTCGCCCAGTTCCTAACTTCCTAACCTCCTTTCGCGGCTGCATATCCAAATCAGGTAGATGTTACGAATGTTCTATACGTCAGCCACCTGAGTTCTTTCGACCAGCCCCCAGTTGCAGTCGTTAGTACCACTACGGACTACCTTGCTTACGCTTGGTAACTTGAAAAGGATCGCTCTTCGTGCAATCGCTTAGACGAAACCCGGGTGTTCTTCTCTGTTGGGAAACTATTTCTTGATAAAAATAAGCAACTCCCTCTCATTTGATGCAGGCGTCGAACTGCTGCCTTTCCAACTTTACCCTGCATCAGCTCATGCATACTTTGTACGGAGACAGTTGTTCCCCTTTGACGGCTTGCTTAGCTTATCACTGGTAGGTCCGGTACCATTGGAGGCCAATTACTCTATACTCCGTAGCTAAGGCAATTGTCCCTCATCCCCATTCCCCACCGCTACTCAAGCGCCCGCTTCGGAATCCGGAAGCTATAAATATCTCGCTGCTGGCCTTATTCCTCCTTAACGGCACGAAGGGCGCTTAAGCCTTATGCAAGTGTTCCACTATCCAGCCGTAGGGCACTTCGGTACACTCAATCGTAGAATAGTTAGACCGTAGCGCCATTATCGGCCTTTTATTGAGTGTAGTGAGTCAAGAATATGCCCAAGTACAGGTGTGAAAGTCTCTTGTGGGAGCAGATCATGATCTATATATTTCGCGGCAACCCAAACAACATAAGCAATATAAAAAATTTTGTTGCAGTAAAAGCAGGTAGCCTATTATTACTCTCATAAAATGCTCTTTTCCGTTCTATAATTTTCACCGCTCATCATAGTCGTTATTGAGGAAATGTAAGTGTTAGCCAGACAATAACCTTCATTTATCATTGTTCGGCGGCTTAGTATACCCGTCCCTCGACCTTAATTCCGCTTACCGCGAGCTCCAACCAACCAACCTTAGCATTTGCTCATCTGAAGTTTGAACACATCTTACTACAGCTTCTACTCTCACTTCAAGCTCTTCACTATATCAACCCAGAAGAAAACGTACAACTCGCGCTATCGCAGCCGGAAGCTCCCCGATCCTCTCGGCGCAGATCGCTCCTCCGCCTGGCGCATTTTCTCCGCCGCCGAGTCGCCGACGTTCGACTTTCTTTATACTCAAACCGTCTTGCGGTTCTGCTCACCACTGTCCTTATTCTTCACGATCACCCCCCAGAGGTCTTCAGAATACTCGAATCCACATTATATCCGAATCACTATCCGAACTTGCGCCACCGAGACACTCACCAGCAACACCGAACGCCGACGCCGCCCCGTCTACCTCCGTCGACCTTCCACGAGATACCTACAACCTTTCCCTCCCAATACGACCTATCGCAAACCGCAAGCAAAATGCCTCCATCACCAACCTCCACCCCATCAGGCACAGACCTAGAAACCGACCTCCTCACACACCTGGCCACAACCTCCGCTCTCGACGAAATCCACATAACACTGCTCTCAACCCTGCAACGACTAGGCTGGACGGACAAGATCCGACGGCTGAGTCTCGAACTCCTCCGCGCAAACCGATGCGAACGGTTCGACGATGTCGTCGAAGCAGTCGTGGCCTCTGCGCAGGGCCGCTCACACCCGTTTCTCGAGGACTCAGAGTACAGCAATAGCAATGGGAATGGGAATGGGGATATAGATTCGGGGAACGAATTCCAGTTTTCGGGCGTGGATGTGCGGATTCCGAGTGTCGTTGTTGAGCAGGGAGTTAGGGCGATTAAGGATGTTCTTAGGGAGGTTGTTGTGTTGGAGGATGAGGAAGGGGGTGGAGGGTCTGGGGGAGGTGGACCATCGAGTAGTAATATTGCTGTTGAGGTGGGGGAGAAAAGGCCAGGGGTGAATGGGGAGGCGAGTCCAGCGAAGAAGGCGGAGAAGAAGTCGAAACAGGGGAAGCTGGTTAAGAATTCGAACTGAAGATGGCGGATCTGCGTTGAAAAGGAGTTGTTTCATGAATTCGGGCTTACTTGTTTTTATAGGACTGGTTGGGAACTTTTCTTTACAGGCGTCATAGGGTTTGTGGTGTTGATTGGTGGAATTCCTTTTTATACCAGCATTTATATGTACAACACTTTACTATGGTCAATATACAACCATTTGATTGATAGCTGAGTTAACATCCACTATAAAGCACAGGCACTTGACTACTCGAAGGGAAAGAAACAAGTCAAAACCAACGTGTTCGTTTAATATCGTCAAGGGGAGTGGTCCCTATCGCAGGAGCCTATATTCCGCCTCGGCTAGATCTAACTAGTGTTGAAACATAAGGGATTATGTAGGAAAAGCAGTCTAATCATAGAGGCTGTCGTCATTACCGGCTTCACCGAATGTGTTGCTCTCATCCGCAACCTCATTTGCGGAGGGGAAGCGGAAGAAAGAGCTACCACCAGAGTTCTTCAAGCTCTGGGCGAAAGCCTCATACCTGCGGATCTCCACATCGCTAACGGACCGTCGCGCCGTCTTCATGGCCTCTTCAAAGTGGGCCCTCGTGAGCTCGGGGACAGGGTCTTCACCCTCCTCTTCCTCATCCTCCATCTTGATATCCTCACCATTAGCCTCACGCTGCTTCTGGCGGTCAATGTCGGCAGAGATGGACTCCTTAATAGCAAGCTTGACAGCGCGCTGCGTGACGAAGCCAAGATCGGCACCAGAGAAACCGTGGGTCTTGCTGGCAATGAACTCAATATCGACATCGCCAGCAACAGGGGTCTTGCGAAGCTGAGCCTTGAGAATACCCTCGCGAGAAGCCTGGTCGGGGAGAGGAACATAGACCAGAGTATCGAGACGACCGGGACGCACTAGAGCAGCGTCGAGTTGCTCGGGTCTGTTAGTAGCACCGATAACGAAGACGTTCTTCTTCGACGTCATGCCGTCCATTTCTATTTGACGTTAGTATGTGCCAATTATCAGAAAATGCAAATACTGACCAGTAAGAAGCTGGTTGACGACACGGTCAGAAGCACCACCAGCATCTCCGACGGAACCACCACGGGACTTGGCGATCGAGTCCAATTCGTCAAGGAAAACAACGCAAGGGGCAGCGGCACGAGCCTTGTCGAAGATATCACGGATGTTGCTCTCAGATTCACCGAACCACATACTCAGCAGCTCAGGACCCTTGACAGAGATGAAGTTGGCGGCACACTCGTTGGCGACGGCCTTGGCAAGCATGGTCTTACCAGTACCAGGAGGACCATAGAACAGAACACCGCGAGAAGGTGACAGACCGAACTTCTGGAACTTCTCGGGGTGGTCCACAGGGTACTGAACGCTCTCGATAAGCTCGCGCTTGACCTCCTCCAGGCCACCAATGTCCTCCCAGCGAACGTTGGGCACTTCGACAACAGCAACCTCGCGGAGAGCGGAGGGGTTGGAGACGCCGAGAGCGTAGCGGAAGTTCTCCATGGTAACACCCAGAGAATCAAGAACCTCGGCATCAATTGTGTCTTCATCAAGATCAATAAGATCCATCTTCTCACGAATCTGTTGCATGGCAGCTTCGGAGCAGAGAGAAGCAAGATCGGAACCAACGTAACCATGAGTCTCAGCAGCGATAGTCTCGAGGTCGACATCCTCGCCAAGCTTCATGTTCTTGGTGTGGATGGAGAGAATCTCCAGACGGCCAGTTGGGTCGGGGATACCAATGTCGACCTCACGGTCGAAGCGGCCGAAACGACGAAGGGCAGGATCGATGGAGTTGGGGCGGTTGGTTGCGGCCATGACGACAACGTTGGAGCGTGCCTTCATACCGTCCATGAGAGTCAGAAGCTGAGAGACGACACGGCGCTCAACCTCTCCGTTGGTCTTCTCACGCTTTGGCGCGATGGAATCGATCTCATCGATGAAAATAATAGCGGGGGAGTTCTTCTCGGCCTCCTCGAAGGCCTTGCGGAGATTCGACTCGGATTCACCAGCCATCTTGGACATAATCTCGGGACCGTTGATCAGGAAGAAAAAGGCACCCGTCTCGTTCGCCACAGCTCGAGCCATGAGCGTCTTACCAGTACCGGGAGGGCCGTACATGAGGATACCACGGGGAGGCTTAATACCGATGGACTTGAACAACTGGGGGTGGCGAAGTGGGAGCTCAACCAATTCACGGATCTGAGCCATCTGTTTCCGGCAACCACCAATATCATCGTAGCCAACTTCGTTCAGGTTGTTCTCCTCATCTTCACGCTGAATTGGCTCGCCCTCGCTGTGAATAATGGTTTCTGGGGCAACAATGCCGTAATCTGGAGCATCAACTTCCACGACCTTGAACTCAACCTGCCTCATACCTCCTCGCACTGTGAAGAGGTCTCCCTGCTTAACAGGCCTGTATCCATCACGGAAGTATGGGGCAAGGTAAACGTCAAAGAGAGACCCGGTCAGGCCCTCGACTGTATCGGCGATGGGAAGGACGGCAATACGCTTGGCCTACTCCCAAAAGCGATTAGCCACCGCCGAAGTCGCACAGGGTGGCAAGAGAACTCACATATTTGATATCGGGGCAAGGGTGAACAGTGATGATGTCTCCGTGCTTCACGCGGAGGTTGTGCCGGACGACCCTGTTGATACGGGCGCTTCCATCATCAAGTTCGTCATCGGCAAGGACAATAAGAATAGTCTCCTTGCGCTTCTTGCCACGGACCATCACTGTGTCGCCTCTGAAGAGACCGAGGACATCCATGGTGTTGTTGGAAAGAGAAATCGTAGAGTTATCATCGCTAACGGCATCGGTAACACTGAGAGTGAGTGGCAACGTGAGTACTTTGAGCAGCTTCGAGCTCACGGACACGACAACTCACATTAGAGAGTTGGGCTTCTTCTTCTTCTTCAAGATAGCTGTGGAAGTGTCAAGCTCCTGATGGTGGTCAGTAATCTAGCGTCGAGAGGCTCTTCGTTCCTGGCATTACCTCTTTCTTCTCGGCACCGGAAGCATCGCTAAGAAGGTTAGCTTATCGACTGGACAGGAACAGCCGGAACCTGATGACGTACAGAAGCTTCTTCTTGTGATCTTGATCTGAGCTCATTTTGACTGGGAGTCGCAGAGAGATGTCTAGACAGAGAAATTGTGTGCGAAACGTAGACTCAAGGAGAGTTCACGCAAGAGGTTAATTGTGCCGAACCTGGAAACGCCCAGCAAACGGAAGGAAATGCGAGGGAGAAGCGAGAATGAAAAGAAAGCAGGAGTGAAAAATCCCAAAGACAACAGAGATGCCCAAAGGAAGAAGCAAATTCGGAAGATGGATGAGGTTGGAGACAGAGGTGGATAGAGAGTGAGTTGGAGGTGAGAACGGATGTGGACAGAGGAGCTCTCCAGTTATGAAGAGGTGACGATAACTCGACCGCCAAGGTGATCCGTTGATGACTTAAGCCGCCTGCTTAATGTTGTTCTCCGCCGCCACCGCCTGGGAGAAGCGTATGGAACCCCGTCGTAGCAACCTCCCAAGGTGGTTTGCTTTGACTCTGTCAGCTATTATCGCCTTCGATCCGCTCATCTGCAGAGATTGATTGCGCTCGTCCCCTCCCCGAGCTCCAGGCTACCATGGGTGCGTCAGCCGGGACGAAAAGAAAGGCCGTGGTGGCCCTGTGAAAACGATGCCTCAAGTTCCAGGCAAACAATTGCACCATGGATCAAGCCTCGTCTGCCCTGGCTGTGACAAACCTCATTAAGGCATCTAAATAACAGAGGACAGATGGTGTCACAATGCCTTGCCAGGCTTTCTTCAGTTGTCAGCCTTGCAGTGCACGTCGCAACAGGCGAGACCCCGGGTCGCAATGTCTCCTTCATGGACAGTGACTCCAGCACTCCCGGCCCAGTGTACTGTCTCGCGAACAACTAACTTTTGCAATTTGGCTTTCTAGGGTTCATAAATCATCCGCACACTTGCGCGGTTATATGGATAATCTAGAACCTGAAGTGGACGTGTTAGCATACGCTTTGGCGCTACAAAGTGCTTTCAAAACTTCAACATCCAGCCTTCTTCACTCTCTCAGTTCGAGTCAATGCGCTAAGCTGAACCATCTCATTTTCGTCCAAGTACCAGGAAGGACTGGAATTTCGTGCCTATGGCAGCCTAGTGAGTATTTCCTCACACCGGGCCAAACATGCAGTGGAGCGCAAGCTATCCGCGGGATCTCATCGATGCATGCATGCGAAAACCGTCACAGGAGGAATTGGACGATCTCATCAGAAGCTCAAATTATCCACCGCTGTTCGTCTACGGCCACATGATGCTTCCTACAGTCCTCAAATACTTTGCCGACATTCCTCAGTCCGCTCGAGTTGACATGTTCTTTGCAACCCTAGGCAGTTACAAACTTCACCACTTCTCTGACGAAGTAGGCAACTCACCAAGTCTGCCAACCATCCGACAATCAACCAGCCCCTTTGACCACGTTGAGGGAATGCTGGTATTCGGACTCACCCAAAAACAGCGCAGCATAGTCTCGGAGATCGAGGGCGGACAGAACGGACAGGCACCATTAATCAAAGTCCAAGTCGTGGTATCTCAGCTCGACATGTTCGCGAATCTCCAGGTTAGCAGTCAACGACTTGTGGACGCGGGTGCATCCGTTTGGATTAAATCGGACCGTTGGAGCCTCGAAGCCGTGAAACCCATGGAGACGTCTCACTGGCCGATCGATAAGTTTTTGGAAAGCCAACTTTACACAAACATCGTGCAGCATCAGAATAGAACAGACCAGGACTAGATTTATAGGTATAGATAGACTTGCTTGCTCGGGCTATCGAGAGACATTGGTGGCTGTGACTCTTTTCTTGGCGTTTCTACTTACCATGGAGTTAGGTATTCATTGTGATTCGACTTTCTTATGATTTTCTCAGAGTCTCTAGGCCTCCACTATTGCGATGGCACTCTACTGCATCGGCGAGTTATAGGTATCCTGGAATGAAACACTTATCCAATAAGTCTAGATCTATCGGAACAAACCATATACATCTTACCTCCTACAATATTTACAAATAACACCTCTGCTTTGAG
Organism: Aspergillus karnatakaensis; assembly: GCF_047715665.1. Classification (NCBI taxonomy): domain Eukaryota; kingdom Fungi; phylum Ascomycota; class Eurotiomycetes; order Eurotiales; family Aspergillaceae; genus Aspergillus; species Aspergillus karnatakaensis. The sequence goes on along the minus strand of NW_027395726.1, from coordinate 299,180 downwards.
CACCAATCTACCTCGACGAATTCCACAAATCATAGAATCCCCAGGCACCGGCACAAAAGCTCACCACTCCCGTCAACTGCCCTGGAAACCCAACGCCCCCATCAACACTCCAATGAAGACACAGCGGCGTCCAGCAAAGATTATTCACAAGACTCTTCTTCCAAGCGCGCACCTCCCCTTGAAGTCTATTCTGCTCCTCCTTCGACGCTCCACCAGCAATAGCCTTCTCCCTGAGCACCTTCGCTCTCCAGAGTACAAAGTACTGCAGGACAATATGCCCCAACCACGCCCTTGTACTCCACAGATCCCACTTCCCAGCCCCACCGTAGCGATCTAGAACGCGCGCGGGGATTATGCCCTTGACTGTGAGGAAGGATATATTCTCGAGGAACTGGTAGATGATGTTCGAGAGGACTTGGAGAAGTGTTAGCGCGTAGATGATTTTATCTGGCGGCGGGGATTTAAGTGTTGCAGAGCCCCAGGCGAGGAGGGAGGGGAGGCCCTGGAGGCGGAGGAGGTAGCGGGCTTGGGACATGAGGGAGGAGAGCGCGAGAAGGGGGGATGTTGAGGGTTGTGATGCTGGTTTCTCGCTGGGGGACGTTGAGCGGAGGCGGGCGAGCAGGCTGAGACGGGTTTGAAGCGCGATCCAGGGAGCTGAGGAGAGGATATGGTGAAGGGCGTGAGAGGTGTATTGGAGGAATGCGAACACTCGTTCTTGACCGGATGCCGTAGACATGATTCTATAGTAGACCGCTGTTAGCCGAGGAACGATTCGTGGAGTTCTGGGGACGTGGTATTGAAGACGAGACCTGAGGACTGAGAATTGCTGGAGATGCCTTACTTGTCTAGTCGTCCATTAATTCTATCTGCTGCCTTGAGAGCTGCCAGCAGCTGTCGGCGTGCAGCGACTTTGTCCGGCAACGGAGGTGAGTTCCCTCCTGCGGGGCTCACTGACTTCTCAGTGCTAGGCGCTTTGTCGTCTGCCATGGTGATGAATTCCTGAGATGCGAATGCAGTGACAAATTAGCATATGAAGCGCAAAGGAGGAATCCCGCGACTGACGGGGGTCGGGGAATTTAAGAAGCTCGAAGGTGACGGTCCTTAATACCTCCGGGCTGATCACGATCCCACTGATTTACCCTATTCGGCTTGGGCCGAGGCTCGGAATGCTCACCGTCAGATACCGACGTCGCGACACACCTTCTAGTTCCGACCTTTCAATTCCGCCTCTTATCATCTTCATTGCAGTTTCGCTTTACTATGTGATTTTTGCCAATGCGGAACTCGATCCTACTTTCATTTTGATGCTAAATGTGTCATATTGCATAGTGAACAGCACCCAGAGTCCGCTCGCTCAACCCGTCCACTACCCTAACTATCAAGCGCAAAATGCCGCGGTTATTGATTTCGAAAGATATTGACTAGAATCATCCCATGTAGAATCCACTCCATTTGGCCTTGTCCTTGTCATTGAATACTAGAGAGTTTTCAGAAGATGCTCGCTGGAGAAGAACGGCCTCCACCATATCAGTCGCATTTGTTGCTAGTCAGCACTTCCTATTATCAACCCAAGGCACAGTGATCCACCATTACATTTCGTCCATGCTCGCAAAAAATTCGGTCATCTCGATGTTCTCTTCAACAATTGTCAAGTCGCTCATCCCGGCGAGATTCATCGACGAATTAAAGCCAGCAAGGTGTCTCATGGCACGGACTCGAGCTGCGTGGTATACGTACTGCGAAGAATGAGGAGGCGGCTTCGGCGGAGCAGGGGGGCGTAGGCCGAGATTCTTGACGTGCTTGACTTCAGACACTGGTCTCTCCCGGAGATCCCAAGTGCTCGGAGGCTTGACATTCGGAACGCTGCAGATTTCATCGAGGTGAAGCCAGGCTTTCTCTATGAGGCCGCGGTCGCAGCGATGGCATGCCCTGTAGTGGCAGCGAGGAGGGCGTGTGGGCATTTGAGAGATGACGTTGCTTGGCCCGGCTTCCGAATAGTATTCGAGGTGCTGTGCTCGAGAAATGCTCGCTGCATGCCCAGCTTCGTTGCTGTTGAGACGGGCTTTGTGGTATGACAGAGAAGCTTGAGCTAAGTCCCTTTCCATCTCGCACATTTCCAATACTCCCAGCCTCTGCTCGACTAGTATTCTTTCCTGCTCATCGGTGTATTCGCCAGCGAGGATTGCATCTGTCATCCACGAGCTCAGAAAGGACCCGTTGCGGTTGCCTAACGACATGTACCCAGTTGTGTCTTCGGTGCACAGATAGAACCATCTCAGGAATGGTCTTCGACCGCAGTTATCGCACGTTTCGTAATCAGCAACCCTCCACTGGCGTGTTACAGTGCCATGGTAGCATTGAATATGCCGAGGAGGTGGGCGTGGGTCTGGCACTGCCAATGGGCGTACGGTGGACAGTGAGTAAGAGGAAGCGAACGTGTCGTACGGATCGGAAGTTGCTTGGGATGTTTCCTGGGTCTCCTCAACGGTTTCGAGGTGCTCGAAGGTGGCAGAGGATGAAGAGTCTGGAGCCACTCCCTCCAACACTGGATAGGAGCCTAGGTGGGTGATTCCGTCATCCATCGTGGTTGGACGCTGAGGTAGACACTCAGATACAGGAGAAGTGCGAGGATAATAGCAGTGTTATAACACTGCCATGAGATGGGTGAGTTCTCTCGGCGTCGCATTGTAGGACCCAGTGCCCCCTTCAACACAATCGAGCAGATCCGAGAAAGATGCATTGTTATCTACCTTACTCCTTTCACAAGACATTGTTAGCTTTCTAGCCTCTCATGCCACTGCACAAGCAACTGGCAATGTCAATGAGTAGTATATGTGATATTGGAGGCATATTGCATCTTCTTCTGCCTGAGGCATCAATTGGGCACGAGAGCTGCGGAACATGGCAGTTTCGGGGAAGACACGGCGGATTTCAGTTCGATCCTATTGCAAACATTGTAAGGAGCAAAGCTAGAGAGTTATATACAGCAATGCACAACATCACAAAATATAAATACTGTCGACCGGTGGTTCCGGGGGAGGACGGCGGAGTCCGAAGCCGCAAGCCCAACCGGGTTTATAAATGGAGCATCTGCCGACCTCGTGGCCGACTTGACATTCCCCTCCACCCCAGCTCTGCAACCCTTTCTCATCCTCTGCCACATTCTTTGCAGACGACTTGATTCTCTGCATCATCAAGTGCAGTTTAGAACTCCCGCAGAGCTGCAGCAATTCTCCGGCAGTTGTCTAGGCTGGCCCAGTGCTGCCAATTGACTCCGCTTCGCAACCTCGGTAAGCTCCCCGTTGTCCCGATCTGCTGGTGGCCAGCCTCTCCAGCCTCTCCATAAACAAACACCACCCCCCTGTTCGTGTCTTTTATTCGTCCGACAACGCCAACCCCATATTTTCCTGTCGTCGTTCCTGACCCGCCACGTCTTTTCGATCCATCTTCCTTCCCACATCGTCTGTCTTCGCGCTGCTGCCTCTATTGCTTTTCTCTCGCTCACCGCGTCTCCGTGATCGCTGCAGGTCCCTTCTTACCGCCCAACTATCGCGAACATGTCGGTCAAGTTCGAAGACGTCAAGAAGACTGTCACCACCACCGCCGGCGCGGCGGCGGCGGAGACGTCTCTCCGTGCAGATACCAAGGAGCTGGCGCATAAGGTCGGCGAGCGCCTGACTGGAGGCAACCCCGAGACCGGATACCTCGCCGTACGTCCACTTGCGAAAGTCGAGAAATTGAGGGTGGATATACTGACTGGTTATGTGCGATAGATGTACCTACGAGAACTTCAGGCCAATCCGCTGCGCACCAAGATGTTGACATCCGGTGTTCTCTCCTCCGCGCAAGAATTCCTCGCCTCTTATCTCGCCAACGATGTGAGCAAGCACGGCCACTATTTCAGCTCTCGTGTACCCAAGATGCTGCTTTACGGCATGTTCATCAGCGCCCCTCTGGGCCACGTCCTTGTTGGCATCCTCCAGAAGGTCTTCTCAGGTCGTACCAGCTTGAAGGCGAAGGTGCTCCAGATTCTCGCTAGCAATCTGATTGTACGTACATCGTCTCGCATATCGCCGATTTGAGCTCCACGGCATGATTGCTGACCCGACGGAAACAGGTCTCTCCCATCCAAAATGTCGTATACCTGACATCTATGGCTATCATCGCTGGCGCGCGTACCTTCCACCAGGTTCGCGCTACCGTCAAGGCCGGCTTCTTCCCCGTCATGAAGGTCAGCTGGATCACCTCGCCCTTGGCGCTGGCTTTCGCCCAGAAGTTCCTCCCTGAGCACACCTGGGTGCCATTCTTCAACATCGTCGGCTTCTTCATCGGAACCTACGTCAACACCCACACCAAGAGGAAGCGCCTCGAAGCTCTGCGCAAGGTACGTCCGCGTGTCATTCTTGTGGTAATCCAATTAACATTGTCTAGCGCTACGACCAGCGCCGTAGCGGCCCCGGTAGTGAGTACGAGAAGGGTCCCGGTGGCCCCCCTGGCCCCGACTACCGGTAGAGGATATAGTTTATCCTTCACACTTCAATCGCCGTCAAAGTTACCCAGCGTTATCCGTGATCGTCAGCACGTGGCCCAGATTATTCTGTGATGATTAGAAAGGAGCGCACGCCGCCTATTATGAAGTCTGGGTACCTGACTCGACCCTAAACCACAATGATCCTCTCTCATCCCTCCATCAATTCCACCTACATCCTCCTCCCCGATTGTGAATTCCGCCAACTACCCCCGGAACATAACATGCACACCTGTCTTGTCTATCGTCTACACTCGAGATGAAGATATGTTATAATTGATCCTCTTACGATGAATGGTTACCGTTATTTGTTTTTCTTACGTTGCTTGCTCTTTACTTTTCAAGACATCTCAGCCACTATACATATACCTATAGTTTTGAGTTGTTGAATTTATAATGCCTCTTGATGCATCTTTTCGCTTGCTTATTAGAGTTTAGGATTAGAAAGCACTAGGTGACACATAGATGTATCTGGCGTCTTCACGCCTAGAAGAGAAAGGGCTCAGATTTTCTTTTTAAGATGCTGATAGATGTAATAGAGCTATTCTCTTCTGACTCTCCGCAAAGGATGTAAGCGGAAGAAAAGTCCTAAGCTAAACCCCCTTATACCTATCACCTAGTCGCAGAAAACTACCATCCTACTCAACTTCCATCGTCCCATCTGACCCCCTCTTCTGCTTAACAAACGCCACAAAGTTATCAAGTACCCCAGGCCAAGCGCCACTCTCATCCCACCACCCAAACTCCTCATCCTCATGCGTCTTGCGCATAAACACCTCAACCTGCTGCCAGGTATCCTTGCTAAGAGACCTATTGTACTTCTCCGTAACATACTCAATCCACCAATCCAGCCAGGGCGTTGTGGCCGTGTTCCACGAGATGCCGCCCTTGGTTGTCGCGAAGAAGAGCTGCCATTGGTCGACGGCGTACTCGAGGGGGAGGGAGCGGGAGCCCTGCGGGACGGAGAGGGGGTATGCGTAACGGTAGACGCGGCGGAAGAGATCGGGTTCTGTGGGGATTCGGGAGCGCAGGTTGGCGGCATGGGTCGTCATTTTGGGTATGGTGTCGCAGCTGTGATTGTCGTTAGAATGGGTGTTTCCTGTATTGTTGTGTTAGAGGCTGGAGCGTGCTTACCCGGCGGATCTCCAGCCGTTGAGAAAGCCTTCGCGGGTGAGTTCGCCCATAGATGGGGATTTGAGGAGTTCTGAGATGGCGATGCAGGTGACTTCATCTAGGCCGACTTTGATGTCTCCTAGATATCGCATGACACCTTCAGGGCCGATCTCGTTTGGCTTTTCGCTTGGGGCATCTAGTCGAATTAGCTACTGCTATTGCGCAGATAGTAGTCATGACTATAAGACGTACCTCGGTATTCATCAAATATCTGGTTGATCGCTGAGTTTGCAGCACCCCCTCCTTGAGGACTCTGGAAGTACCTGGTTCTACCGGTTAGTTTATGTGTTTGTAGGTCTAACAAGTCCGGTATCGAGTTCTGAGCATCATCCAGCGGCAGCTATCCTGGAAGGCTGTAGTGGAGAAAGAATATCAAGCATAGCTTATATGTCGTACTCCTTCGGAAGACTATAGCCGTGGTGAATCGAATGGAACGCGTATCACCGGCTCTGCTAGCGTATTGAAATCGGACTTGTTGCAGCCCCTGTGCTTTGATTTCATAGCATCGAGGTTTTCGATGAGATGATACAGTGACTAGGCCTCGTCACATTTAGCTGGCACATAGGAGTTGAGTATATTCTCCTCGAAGGTGTGATTGGGCAAGTAACGCTACGAGGCAGCCACGTTGCGATGGAGCAAGGATCCAGTGCACATTTCCTCCGTAGAAGCAGAATCACCGGCGGGCTCCTTAGATAGATAGATAGGGAGAATGCTGACCACGGCTGGTAGTAAATCCTAGTATGTGGATACGTAGTACCTACGCAAGGACACCGAAGCCGCTGAGATGATGCTCCCCGGTTGTTTGGGCCGGGACTGGACAGAAGTGTATGGCGTAGTACGAGATATTGAGCAACTTACGCATCTATAGCCTCTTCAACGCTCCATCCAGCCTGCTTCAGAAACTAGACACAGCGTCAGTATAATCATATCACGTGATGTGATTGACTCGCAGCCATGCAGGCGGCAAGGGGCGTAAAGAGGAAGGAAGGATAATCAGAAGTTACCTTGGCAGCTACTGTATCTTTGGTTTGCGTCAAGCTCACAAACTGAGCTATTGATTGCTTTTGAGCCGAAGAGTATGCGGGCATGGCGGGGTGACCACAGACGAGGGGTAGTTGTGATCTTTTGGTGGGCAAAATGGAGGAGTGGAGCTAGAGTAGAAGAGAAAAAGGCCAAAAACACTCCAAGGAAACGAGAAATCAAGACGCTTGGGGGTCCTAACAAATAAATGTTGAAGCAAGATCTAGGGTGATATGCTTTGGGCTGCCTGGGCTGTTGCTCGGCTGAAGCCTGATTGGGTCACGTGCGATCCAGGGCTCTTTCCGTTCGGATAATAACTACATGCATTTCACAACAACAATGTCTATACACTACAACATTCATCGTATGCTCGAATGTGTATCGACTGAATAGTTCTATCAGCTAGATATAGTCCAGTTCCAACCACAGAAGAGTCAATGTTCGTCCGGCTCAAAGCCAGATGAGGTGCTCAGTACTATACTATATTGGGGTATTTTATGCTTTAGCTATGCCTGCAGATACAATAGCCTTATATGTTATATTCGTAGCAGAATGTAAAAGCCAAATATGCAATGATTGTCTGTTCTCATACTCCGTCCGGGCGTCGACCCCAAAGTACTCCGTCGAAAATCAGTGGATCCCAACTAGCGGGAAATCTTGGCACCGGAGAAAAATACAAAAAAAAAGTTTCCAGACCACCAGCTGCTCCCCCAAATCCCCATTCTCACCCTGAACCCCAGACGAGCGAGATACACAATGGCCCCGGGACGAACGACGAAGCGAAGAAGGGTAAGCCCTCCCGGCGACGAAGAAAATGGCGACTCCCGATCCGGTCTAGGCGACTTCTACTCCCAGGCCGCGGAATGGGACCTCGAGCAAGACTACGAGCAACGGCCGCGCAAACTGAAAGCGAAGGATAAGGAACGGACAAGGCTGCCGATCAAGACCTCCGAGGGGTTTCAGAACATCGAGGCATCGGAAGATGAAGCTGAGGAGACCGATAGTTTCCTCGGGACAGACGATGATGAAGAAGAGGGTGCCTCTGGAGACGAAGAAGCAGAGGAGAGCGAAGAAGAGGCACCGAAGATTCCATTAAAGCAGCAAATATTGCAAGCAAAGGAGGACATCGCACGAGCCGCGACGCTCATCAACGAAGACCCCGAAGAACATATTTCGTCGTTCAAGACAATGGCCGAAATGACGGAAAGCACACGGCACGTTGCGATTCGAAAACTCGCTCTCGCTTCGCAAGCTGCAGTATACAAGGATGTTATTCCGGGATATCGTATCCGTCCGCTCAGCGAGGAAGAGACCACGGCGAAGGTCTCGAAGGATGTGCGCAAACTGCGGAATTTTGAACAGTCGCTTGTCTCAGGTTACAAACACTACGTCCAGACGCTGTTGACGTTGACAAAGTCATCAAGAGATAAATCAGAGGCACAGGTGGGTCTGAAGAGTGTTGCGATTAATTGCGCATGCAGCCTGCTTCTCGCTGTGCCCCATTTCAACTTCCGTGCGGAGCTACTACGAATTCTCGTCAACCAGCTTGCTCGCAAGCGCATCGACGACAACTTCATCAAATGCCGCGAAACTCTACAAGATGTATTTTACCGCGATGACGACGGCGTCGTCTCCCTCGAAGCCGTCCGGCTCCTTTCCAAGATGATGAAAGCACGAGACTTCAACATCAACGGTGGCGTTCTTGACACATTCCTGCACCTTCGACTTCTCCGCGAATTTTCCTCCAAAGGCTCCCGAGACCGCATCGACCGCGACGAGGACGAAGAAAACACATTCGGCAAGAAGCCCAAGCAGAAGAAGGAATTCCGCACAAAGCGCAACCGCAAGATTGAAAAAGAACGCAAAGCCGTGGAGAAGGACATGCGTGAAGCAGACGCCCTCGTTTCACACGAAGCCCGCGATAAAAACCAAGCCGAAACCCTCAAACTCGTCTTCGGCCTCTACTTTCGCATCCTGAAACTCCGCGTCCCGAACCTCATGGGCCCCGTCCTCGAAGGTCTCGCCAAATACGCCCACATGATCAACCAAGACTTCTTCGGTGATCTCCTTGAAGCACTCAAAGACCTAATCGGGCACGCCGAAGCCGACGAATTCAACGAAGGCGAAGCCGGTGACGAAAACGCCGCCGACGAGTCCGAAATCGACGAACCTATCTCAAATAACTCCACAAACCGCGACTCAACCCGCGAAGCCCTCCTCTGCACGGTAACAGCCTTCGCGCTGTTGGAAGGCCAAGACGCAAGCAAAGCTGCTGCAGCCCTACACCTCGACCTAAGTTTTTTCATCAAACACCTCTACCGAACTCTATACACGCTCTCCACAAACCCCGACGTGGAATTCAACCCCAACGCGTCCTCCTCTCTCCGCCTCCCAGACCCGTCCTCCAATCAACAACAGAACTCCGTCCACGAAAAGAAACCAAAAGTCAACTTTCAAACACCTATGGTCCTCCTCCTTCGCTGTCTGAACGCTTCCCTGCTTTCCCGTGCGAATGGTCTCGCGCCACCGATTCGCCTTGCGTCTTTCTCGAAGCGATTGATGACCACGGCGTTACAGGTTCCTGAGAAGTCTGCTCTTGCGACGCTTGCTCTCCTGACACAAGTTGCTAAACACCACGCGAAGCGTATCTCATCGCTTTGGTATAGTGAGGAGCGGAAGGGAGACGGGGTGTTTAACCCCTTCGCGACGGATATTGAGGCGACGAATGTGTTTGCCGGGACGGTGTGGGAGGGCGAGTTGTTGAAATTACATTATTGCCCGGGGGTTAGAGAAGCGGTTGGTGGGGTTGAGAAGATGATTGTTTCTAGGGATTAGGTACCTACTTACTATAATTCATGAGATTCTATAGAGGAGTTTGAAGGTTTATTATGGACTTCAATGCTTGTTAGGAGATTGGATGCATTCGCGAGATTAGATGTGGTATGATACATTTTTGTATCCTTTGATATTAGAGACATGGCTTAACATGACCTGTAGACATTATGTGGTTGGTTCTGGTTTCCTCAGCAAAGAGAAAGATGTCAAACTGTACGCAACAAAAACAAACCTGTCCAACCCTTTCGGGCGACCCTGCCAAACGAGACAGAAAAAAAAAGAAAAGAGAAACAAAAAGAGCAAGACTCATACAAAATGCCCCCTGGTCGTGGCTTCCTCATAATTTGCAACCCCACCCCGTTCCATGTTTCCAAGCTTCAATCCTCAACAACTCATCACCCGCAGAATCCACGATTTCAAACGGAGAGTACAGAAATGGAAACAGAAGACGATATGCAACAACACTCAAAATGGCACCAATATCATTATCGTAATGAAAAGAGCGAACTGCCAACGAACACAACTGGAGTCCTGAGTTCATCCAGACGTCCAAGCGCACAAGCCCATACCATATTACAGAGCCAACTGAATATGAGGTACACGATGTATTGGAGGAAGGAGGTTAGAAAAAGTTATTACCAGGATAACTCGGCTCGTGCTCAGTGCCATTTCCGACCCACTCGCCTCCATCGAATTGACCGGGCGCATTAGTAGGGCCGTGACCGTGACCGTGGACACCGCTGAAACCAGGATCAGGGAGGGGAGGGTAAGGGTGCATAGGCTGAGGAGCATGGTAGAGAGGTTGAGGAGCAGCGGGGTCCTGATCTTGACCAGGAGCCTGTGGTGGAGGAGGGAGAGAGCTTGACGACGGCTGGTGATAATGCATGGGTGGCTGATAGTGATTCACGCCATGGAAGGAGGACAAGGAAGAGCTAGTTGCCATGGACAGTCCAGATGCGTATCTGGGGTTAGGCGCGTCGTAGGAAATGAAAGATGGGTGGGAAAGAAGAGGAGAGGTAGACTTAGTGTGGAAATTCTGGTGAGAATGCGACGTACGAAGAGGGTAGATGGGGTTCTGGCCATGAGCCTGACCGTGCGCATGGCCCTGAATATGACGATTCAGGGCGGCAAGGCGACGCTCACGATCGAGCATCATCTGTCGCTGCTGCGGAGTGCGGAGGGCAGGGTGGATAGAGCTCGGGCTCTCGCATCGAGGTATCTGCGCTCCGTTGAGGCTAACACCGGGCGAGATCAAGGAGGACAACGACGGGGAAGCTAAGAGGCCAGATTGTCCTGGACCCCTGATCGGAGACGATATCGCGAGGCGAGGGCTTTGGCCTTCCTGGCCGCTGGCCTTACCCTCTTTCGTGCGGCGAGGGGTGCGAAGAAATCTATTGCCGGATTGAGTGTCACCATTATCACCTTTGCGGCGGAAGCTGAACAAGGTACCAGCTCCCTTCTTCTTGGAGGTGGGGGTCTTTTGGGCCTCGTTACAGTTGCTAATCTCACTGTGGGACTGAGACTGGGACTGGGGCTTGCTATCGGACTCACGGTACAGGGAGGTCTGCGTGCGGCTATTCTCTAGGCTGGTCTTCTGCATTCCCTCGAGAACAGATTGAGGGTCTGAGATGGGTTGAGGGCTAGAGATGCGCAGCTTCGCGGCCTTGGATTTGGGGCTCCCCGAAGACTCCTCCCCAGGGTACTCCGTGACGGGACGCTTAGCTTGGACGGGGGTAACGGGGTCGTTGCTTGGGTGAGCCGGAGTAGGAAATGCAGCAGTGGGGGTAGGAACGGTATCAACTGTCTGATGTTCACCATTGTGTTTTGCGTGATCAGATTGTGTTATAGGAGCAGGCTTGGTATCCTGGCTCTGGTCTACCAGCGACTTCTTGGTTTCTGCTTTGTTGAACACATTCTCGTGAGGCTTCGGTGGTAGTTGCTTGTTGCTCTTCCGTTTGTTCTGATACGCAGTCCGCTTGTCACCGTCTCGGCTGGGCCTGAAACTTCCCTGGCCTTGATGAGGCATGTAAGTACCGGGGGTTCTCCAGTCATGAGCCTGGGGGTTCAGGGCACCTGAAACACTAGCCACTAGCAACTCGCTAAGCTCAGTCTTCATCCTAGCCACCTCCGACTGAATGAAGCTCTTTAGCCTCTCCTCGGTCTGACGGATCTCGTGCTGAGCGGCATTAATCTGCATACGAGCATCCATCAAGAGCCCCGGTATTTCTTTGATGAAATCCGCCTGCGCTGCGGTGCGGGTGTTGATTAGCCGAGTCAAATCCGACATGCTCTCAACCTGCCTCAGGATCTGGTCGGCGGTCCAATTGTTGTTGTTCTCTATGTTTCTGGTCATCTTGTCAACAGCAGTGTGGAAGTGGTAATGAAGAGAATCGGTATGGGCAACAAGTTGCTGCTCCAGAGTCACCGTGTTCTGGTAACCCGGGTGCGGAGGGGGAGGAGCATACCCGCCATGACTAGTCACGCCGGCAAGAAAATGGGCTTCATCATAAGGAAGATGGTTCTGTTGCTCTCTAGGTGCGTCTCGAGCTCGAGATCGGGTGGGCAACGCTGGAGGGGGTGGGGGTGTGCGTGGGTCCATAAACATTTGATCATCGATTGGTTCCTCTCGGTCCGTTCCCTTGTAGCTAGAAGAAGAAACAATAAGAGGATGCTTCATCTGCTGACTTTCTTTCTTCTGATACAGTGAAGATTCTGAGGCCTTCGACGTCACCTTCTTCGGAGTGTCGTACACGGACGGAGAATATGTGACTGCCTCGAGCGACGGAGGGGCAGGAGGAGGGGGAGTCTGAGGGATGGCATTTGCTGCATTGAGATTGCTTCCAGCCTTTATACTCACCATACGAGAGTCATCTGGGCTGGGTTCCGGCTGTACAGTGTTGTTGCATCCACCGTTGCGGGCCGGAGACGAGCTGTTTAGCAGAGTGTTGCCGCCGTGGCCATTCTTAGTAGGAGTCGACAGGAAAGGACACGACAAGAAGCTATCTTCGAAAGCCTTCTCGGAACTAGAAGACTCCCGGAACTCAGTGGTGTGAGGTGGAGCCGAGTTCGGAACAATGTCACCAGTCCTAGTCTTAGGGACATACAGCTTAGCCTCATTGAAGGTCTGGGGCGACTGGCTTTCAGCATCGGAAGAGGCACGTTTGATTTCATTGACTGAACGCCCGCCGAGCTTGGGCATACTGCTCAGAGGAGGGATTTCCTTCCGGAATTCTTTCCCAATATCTTTGAGACTGAACTTGGAACGAAGGGACGCAACCTTCGACTTTTTCTTCTCGGAGGCTTCAGATTTGGACTGGCGTCCACTAGGCAGTGATGGCTCAGTAGTTGACCTTTTCTTGGTGACATTAGGCTTGGTAGATGGGTCAGGCTTCGATTCAGTGTCTTCAGGACGGACATGGCGAGGCTTGGGCATGGGAAGTGCAAGCTCAGCGTCGTAATCTAGTCCTGAAAAGTTGCGGGGAAGGACTGGCTTGGGAGTAGGTACTTGATCGGTGTTAGCTTTATTCCATGACTTGCACTTAGAGAATGAAAGTCGAGATGGTGGGTAGTTAGTTACCTCTATTTGGGTCCGCCAGTTGCCTCTCTCGTTCTCTAGCCTTTGATTGAGCCCAGGCGTTGCCCTCGACGGGAGCCATGGTGAGGGGTGATGTAGTTTCGACTCAACAAAATCGATCCTTCTATAATGGCGTAGTCTGTTAGACTTGAAGCAATATTGTAGCAAAGATGGATCCAAAGGTTGCTATTGAGGTGACGGATCGATATCATACCTAGATTGGTGTGAGTTCAAGAACCAAAGGTGACAGGCGTGTTTGGGAGGAGACGTGATTAGGTGTTACGCGAGAAGGTGAGATGGAAGCAAGGGAAGGAGAAAAGAACATTCACAGGTGTTGTGGGTTAAAAGCAGCTGAGTGAATGTGCAGGATAAACAGCCAGGTGGAAATGCGCGCATTTCCTCTTTGCTAGCGTCATTGGGCTTGTAGAGGGGTTTCAGAGTCAACCCGCTGTCAGAAGTGACATCAAACAGATTCATATTGATCTCAATTCTCTGGTGAGGAAGTGTCGAAGGTGAGCTGGGTGATTGCTGATAGTATGGACCGGAGATGTTGGCCGTGGTGGCCGAATTTGACACCTGAGGCGACACTATAATGAGTCGAGTCTACTGCGGCAGAAAAGGTCAAGTAACGGTCTTCATTATCATCAAACTATCATAAACATCAAGTCATCTCAAGCACGCCATTTTAAAGAGTGGGATAGGGGTGTGAGTGGTGAGTAGGGTGAGGTGATTAGATCCGGATAATTCATCCTTCAATATCGAATACAGGGGATCACGTCCGATCAAAGAGTGGCTCAAACATGGAGTTTGGAGTATCAGGCGCTTCCTGGGGTATATATGGCCTGCCAGAGGAAGGCTAGGAACGGCGCGGCAACAACGATCATCAAGAACAGGTCCCTGAATCTCGTTAGTTCACACGCAAAAAAAGCATGCATAAATCAAAGTCAAATCTTGTTCTCGACTCGACATCAAAATTTGAAACATTCTTCTACTAGTTAGCCCTCCCGCGGCGGCGGAAAGGCGAAAAGATGGAACCAAAGAAACCGACAAACACTGTACGCAGAATATTCCTCAACCAGCCGTCGTTCTTATGATTAAGAGAAACAGCAGTGACTGACCGGTTCTGACTTGGAGCTCGGGAATCTTCTCCCTTGTTCTCTGCTGTCTTGTCCGCAGTGCCCTCTGTCGTCGACGCCGGTTGAGGTTCCGCGGATGGCCCGCTCTTGGTGGTAGTGGATGTCTCGGATTCCAGGTTCGCATTCTTGTCTGCAGCTGTGGGTAGCTGCTCGGTGGATGGCAGTTCGAGCTTTCTCAAAAGGGCCTCGCCATCGCCAGCAAGAGCAGCCAGAGCAGGATCGGCCTCGGGCTCAGGAGTAGGCTGCTTCGCCGTGCCGGATGATTCTGCGCTGGCGAGAGTTGGAGGCTGCGAAGGAATGGCAAGAGCGTCAATCTTGGTTTCAGGCTTGCTGCTTTTGTTATCACTCTCCTCCACTGGCGCTGGAGCAGGGTCGGCCGCGGGCTCGTGGATAGGGGCCTGCTTCGCCGTGCCGGATGATTCCGCGCTAGCGAGAGGTTGACTTTCCAAAGGAACGGCGAGGGTGTCCTTGCTTTCGGGCTTGCTGCTTTGCTCCACTGGAGCCTGAGCACGTGCAGGCTCCTCATCCTTCTGGATATTCTGGGCAACGACAGCCGCTCCGGCAGCAACTCCGGCAGCAACTGCACCCGCAGCGACGACATCAGGTGTGAGAATATCGTCGGCAGTACCAGGGATTTCCTCTTGCAGTTCTTTATCAAGAACAACTGCATTAGCAGCGACAGTATCGGGTGTAAGAATATCCTCGTCAGTACGAGGGATTTCCTCTTCGAGAGTAGCAGGATCCTCGTCTTGCTTGATCCCTGCAGTTTCCTTTTGTGCTTCCCCTTCTGGAGCATGGATCGCAATAGGGTCCTGGTCTGGCTTATCCTCCAGCCCGGGTTCGCTATTTGCGAGTTCGTCTTTGGTTTCTTCATGATTGACGGCGTTTTCAGAGGGCTGACTCGCTACCTCGTACTGATTTTCTTTGAGCTCGTCTCCCACGGGGATCTTTTCACTTTTCGAGTCGATAGCAATAGGGATCTCCGGGTCAGACTGTAGATTCCCTGGCTGGACAATCTCTGGCTGGACAATCTCTGGCTGGACAATCTCTGGCTGGACAATCTCTGGCTGGACAATCTCTGGCTGGACAATCTCTGGCTGGACAATCTCTGGCTGGACAATCTCTGGCTGGTTATCTCCCTTGTTCTGATCCTCTTTGAGGTCGTCTACCACAGAGATTTCTTCACTTTTCAACTCGGTAGCAATAGGGACCTCGGACTCGCCATTAATTGCGAGTTCATCTTTGGTTTCTTCTTGGATGGCCACGATTTCAGAGGGCTGACTCTCTGCCTCGTCCTTCTGCTCTTGGTTCTGTGCCTCTTCACCATCCAGTTGGGGTTCGACGCTTGCTTCAAGTTCCTTTGAAGGAGCGACCTCATCCTTCTGCTCTAGCACGCTAGATTCTTCCGGAGATTGTTCCTTTTCGGTCACAGGCTCTTCGGTCACAGGCTCTTCGGTCACAGGCTCTTCGGTCACAGGCTCTTCGTTTAGAGGCTCTTCGTTTAGAGGGAGGAATGTTGCGGTAGATGGAGTCACTGATTTCTCAGCGATGTCCTCTGTGTCTGGGACGGGCTCGGATTCGGTTACTGGTGGTGTGAGCTCCTGCACCGGATCTTGAGCGGGCTGGGTGGGCTCAGAAACGATCTCAGATTGGGTCGATGATGGTGCGACCTCAGGAACACTTTGGGTGAGTTCGTGGACGGTCTCGGGCTCTGTTTCTCCTGTCGAGAGCCCTGCGGGTGTAGTTTCGACATCAGCTTGAGTCTCCCCGCTGACACTTTCGGTAATAGGCTCTGCCGCTGCAATTTCTTGACTTGCCTCCAGCGTAAGAGCATCAATGGGAGCAGGTGTGCTTTCTGTCTCCTCCAGGCCAGGATTTGACACATGTTCATTAGCCAGGGTGCTAGGTGTAGTATCATCCTTGCTAGCGTTCACCTCCGAAACGGGTGCAGGGACGGCTTTTTCCTCCGCTAAGATGTCGCCGGCCTGTTGCGCCTCAGTGGTGTCTGTAGGCTTCAGCTCTGCGGGAGCTTGCTCTATGGAGGGCAAAGCGGCAATCGCTGTTGGCTCAGACGCTGGCTCTTTCTGGTTCGTAGGTTCAGTGACCTCAATAGGTGGAGCGGTTTCACTGTTAACCTCTAAGCTTTCGCTTTCCTTCACAGTCTCGGAAGGCTGGCTTTCAACTATTTCTGCAGGCGTCACAACTCCGATTGGCTTTACCACGTCATCTGGCTTCGAGCCCTCCTCGTTGACGGTCTCCGAAGGCTGGCTTTCAACTGTGTCTGCAGGCGTTACAACTGAGCCCTCCTTGACAGTCGAAACCGTGGGTTCCGAACCCGTAGGCTCCTCTTCTGGCTCTCTTGCTGGGATGCTCACTGGTGTAGACTCAACAATATCAGTGGAAGCTGGCGTGTGGTCCTTAGGGTCATCGCCGGATCCAGTGCTGGCGATTGGCTGTTCCGATTTGCTTTCAATTGGCTCCCCTGGCGAATCTGTGGGAAGTGCCGTCTCCACTATCGCATCTTGCTGAAGGATTTCCTCGGCAGGTTCTAGAATATCGGCAGCGGTCGACGTATCCTTTTGTTGTTCAGACGCGACTTCAGCTACAGCAGCTATCTCCGCGGGGGGTGCGTTGGTCTGAGGCTCGAGCTGCGATTCGGGCTTCTCAGAAGTAGGCTTCTTGTCATCATCTGCGCCAGCTTCGGGCCTAGCTTCCTCTATTGCCTTCTCGTTATCTGCCTCGGAATCGCTTTCTGGTCCCTTGGACAACTTAGGCTCCTCAGCCTTTATCGTAGTGGGGACTGGAACATTCTCGGTCTTTTCCTCCTCTGAGGCAGTAGCCGGCTTTTCTTCTTGTTTGGACTCAATAATAGGTGAATCCACGGTAGCGCTTACGCCGCTCAAGTCGGATTTATCAGAAGTGATGGCAGCCTGTACTGCAAGAGACTCAGGCACCTCAGCCTTTATCGTAGTAGGGACTGGAACATCCTCGGTCTTTTCCTCCTCCGAGGCAGTAGCCGGCTGTTCTTCTTGTTTGGACTTAATATTAGGTGAATCCACGGTAGCGCTTACGCCGCTCAAGTCGGATTTATCAGAACTGATGGCAGCCTGTACTGCAAGAGACTCAGACACCTCAGCATTTGCCGTAGAGGGAGCTGTAACGTCTTCGGCCCTTTCGTGTTCGTTTACAGCTTCAGAAATTGCCTCTGAGGCAGCTGCCGGCTGCTCTTCTCGTTTGTCCTCAATAATAGGCGAATCCACGGTAGCGATAACGCCATTCAAGTCGGATTTATCAGAAGTGATGGCAGCGACATGGGGTTCCACAGCTTTGTCATCTGGCTTTTCGAGATCGGAAACCAGCCCAAGCCTCTCCTCGACGATATTTTCCTCCGCGGCGAAAAGCTCCTCTTCATTTTTGGAGTGTATACCATTCTGCAGCACAGCGGTATCCTTTCCCTCGGGGGTAGCAGTCGCGTCACTGCTTTCCACTGGCTCCTCCGCCTTTACACTCAAGATATTGTCACCAGTTGGAGCCGAAGAACTGGCAGCATCGCCCGCGGGCTCGGCGAGGATACTGCTAGTGACATCTCCGTCTTGGGGCATGTTAGTCAGTGATCTGATGTAGGGCTGCGAGCTTCAGGAAATGACCTCACTCACCTTTCTTGGTTGAGTCAATGACAGGAGTAGCAATGGTCTCGCTAACAGGTGTAGCCATTATGGTCGTGACGGTCGTAACGGTCGTTAGAAATCAGAAGGGTACAACGCGAACAGCTTGATTCCGAAGTCAAGCTTTACAGGAAGTCAACAATAACAAATCCGCACTGGGGTATTCTTGACTGGGGCAAGAGAATAATATACAGAATGAGGACGCGGGGTGTAGTAGCACGAGTGCAGCAAGCTCAACTTGACACGAGGAAGAGTGACTATGATAGGCAAAGGAGGAGGATGGTATGAGATGAATTGGTGAGGGGTAGCGAGATGAAAACAGACGACCGAAGGAGCTCTTTGAGAAGACGAGGGGAAAGAAGAAGCAAGCTCGTGAGTCCGGGCCGGAGGTGGAAGAGAAAAAAAAAAGTAAAAAACACAAGGTCTCCACCGCAAGCCGGACAGAGGTACAGCACCAGCCTGAACTGAGGTTAGAACTTCAACCTCACACGGTTTAGGCACTCGACTAGCCCAGTCGCTAGTGGAGAGGGCCGTTAGTGAGCGGGGCTTGAAAGTTATCACCACAGTGATCTCTATTTTGGTTTGCTTGGATTGGGCAGAGGCTAAACAATGAACTCAAGCCCAAGCACCTGAAGTCGAAGGGAGAATGCAGATTCTACTTGATACGGGGGGAAGTCTCCAGAGATCAAGACTGATGATAATGCAGGACCCATTGTTTGCAACGTTGCAATCGACCACAATCCTTCCAATGGGCGAAGAGCTCTGAGTTGTCGCTGTCTTGGAGAGAGAGAGCGCGATATGCAGATCGCGAGGAAAATGCGGTGAGTTGGCGCTGGAGGGCACCAATCATACGCTGGGCAACAACGACATTTTTTAGTATATTTTTGAGCCTAAGGGATGGTGTACCCGAGGAGACACGGGCAGTCAGTGAATCAATCGTTCCGTTGCCTCGATCTTGAGGTGATATGATGATATCAAGTGGACTCAGGGATTTGGGCAGTGGCACCATCGTCATCCCCACCTGTGATCATGCTACAGACTCCAGAGGTACCTACCCTGTCGTCACCGAAGCAAGCAAAAGACTCAGATGATGCGCTTCTTGTTTGAAATACAGCAGGGAACCTCGGGACTGAGGAACCACAATCGTAGTGTGTTCCGCAGCATCATGCAAGACTAAAGCACAAAGTCCGGCTTGGATTGCGATCCGAATATATATGCCTCGCTCCACCTCATGCACATCCTATCCAAGTGCAACCAAGCAGAGCGCCGGAGTTACAGAGCACCGAGCCGCAATCACTTGCTCGCAGCTCGCATCTCTTAACCTGCAATCATAGAGGCAACAGAAAATATCTTCAGCGGATCACTGCCCTGATTCCAATTTCCATGACTGATATTATTGTGAGCGCGGTGGAGCAAAACATTGCATGAGCCATGGAACCCAACGGGTTCCTCGGTAAAACTAAAAAGTGTAAAAGTCCATGGTACATTTAGTCTTTCCCGGCCCGTAGCTTCACAGTCGTCAAAGCCTATGACTCAAATGAATGATAGACGCCATTGCGTGAGTCAAGCTCGTTGGGCACGAAAGTTATACCTCCGAATCACGGGGGCATACCGTGACAGATACGTGATTTGATGGCCCTTTTGCAACGAAGCATCAAAACATGAACTACTGCGGAGATGTGCGGCGAATCTGGACTAACTTAGCCTACACTTTGCAGCGAGAAGGTAGAGCAGTACGGAGTAGGATCATCTTTGCATTTTGGACGACCCCAAGACCCGAGCTTGAAGACTGCAGCGCTTAGCGCTGTTGATCAGCGCAGCCCAAGATAAGGGTCAAAGCACGACTCGATGCTGAGAGCGAAATTCTAAATGCGGTGATGAAATCTAACGTCCAGCTTGATGTAATGATGAGCTACGCGACTAAATGATTGAATTCATTATAAAAGCCAATTGTCTCCTTGACCTTGTTCAGTAAACTACCCTGGTGTGGAAGCTCTGAATGTGATGTTGGTCACGTGATTCAATATTGTGGGCGATACTTGCAGGCCACATGGATTGACTACCCTGTAGATCGGCTATGCAGACACTCTAGGTAGAAGTCTGATGGGTCATTGCATTATATCCAGCTGAGTCGAGATAATGATAGGTGCAACCAGTAGGATGAAATAAACTCAACAGAAAAAGGTACAGAATCAGGAATTACCCAAAACTGAACACTAGGTGCGCTCATAAGACAAATAAAAGCAAGAACGCATTGATAGGAAGGGAGAATGTGGTAAGATATAGTGAGAAGTAAGATCAACATCTTTCAGTCAATTCGATGGGTAGTATTAGCAAGCACTCTTTAAGCATTGAGGAAGCGGTCATATAAGAAAAACCAAGACGGATGTGGAAAACCCGGGGGAATCATATAGGGAAGAAAACAAGTGAAGAATAGAAAATCAAAGTACATCACAAGATTTCCAAGTCCTCAAATTCAACCATCAAGTGATCACCAATTCCAGCAGCCATGGATGACATCCCAGCCGACCGGTGTCTCATGTCCCAAACAGTACTGCTGCGTGGGATATTCGCCGGTCTGCTGGCATATACTCCCACGTGGATGAATTTGTCCTCCACGCCAAAAAAAAACGAGGTGACTTCCCGCATCTTCTTCCACGTGCTACCCACTGCACCTGGGGTAGCTGCATACGGGGACACCGTCGGCACCTGATACCAAACCCAAAGTGAGTGGCCAGCCCGTTCGAGTTTAATCCGGATCGAATGTATGGCTGATGGTCCTCGATCTGGTACGCTGAGTGGCGCGAGAGACCAGTCAGCCCCGTCTGCTGTTGCGCTGACTGATGACACACCGACCGCGCCGGCGCTGAATTCGATGCCGGCCTTGACCCACTTGCACGGCTGTGTATTCTGCGGATGACCCCCCAGTCGATTTGAGCGCACCAAGGGTACCGTATTTGAGGATATCGACTGGGGAGCACCGCCAGCGAAGATGACAAGGCCGCCCTGATCCCATTCCATCTCAAAGTCCGCTGTCACCGTCACTTCGGCGAGTAGGAAGGGCCTCCGTAATGACGTGAAAACGATGGGCGCTGTCGAGGTATCGTTATTTGGTGGTTTCCGCCAGAGATCGGTGTTCGGCCCCGCGGTCAAGGTAAAGTATTCCATACATTCTGGGAGCGCAAAGTCCGCGGGCAGATTCAATGCTGTAAACGACGAGCCATTGGGAGGCATTTTTGAAACCCTCTGGTAGCCAAGCCTGCGGATCTGTCCACCGGTGAAGAGCGCGGACCTCCTCCTCTATTTCTGCGGATCTTCCTCGGTGGCCGAGTATATAAACCGGCTGTATCTTCCAATCTTGTCCCTTTCCTTATTGTGCTCCTGTAACCCCAGAAACTCCGAGCCCAATGCAGACTGCCAGTATTCTCCCGATTCGAGCGAGCGACGCTGCGAGGTGTAATAAGAAAGAAGAACGGACAGGAATTTGGTTGTGAGCCGTGAGCGAGGGCACCCTTTCCCTGCGCAGTCCGGTGAAGTAAGGGATTCCCAACAACAACCCTCCAC
Source organism: Aspergillus karnatakaensis (assembly GCF_047715665.1). NCBI lineage: Eukaryota > Fungi > Ascomycota > Eurotiomycetes > Eurotiales > Aspergillaceae > Aspergillus > Aspergillus karnatakaensis. The sequence goes on along the minus strand of NW_027395726.1, from coordinate 277,685 downwards.
TCGGGACCCTCAGAGTGCCGTGGCGTCCTGCGTCAGCGATGATGGTTCTATTAGCAAGGCAGGAGCCCGCGGTTAGTGAGTCTGGAGTACGATCCGAGCCAGTTGAAGAAGAAGTGCAAGGGAAAGGAAAAAGAAAAGAACGTCAGGTCGTGCTCGAATCCAGGATCAAGGTAGTGTTAAGCCAGGATGACCGGAAACGGACAAACAAGCCAGAGGATGCTATTCATACAAACTCGCGAGATCTGACCAACTCGCAAGATGGGGGAAGCCATCCGCAATCTCCCACTCACGGTGGCTTCTTATTATATATCTCGATCAGGGGGCCACATAAAGTGACCAAGTAATACGCTGGGCAAAAGGACGGAACCATTGTGTTGGGCCCGGGGTCAGGAGGAGAGTGGTCCATCCGAGTTGCTGGATCGCAGCCATGGCCCATCATGGCAAGTGACAACGCTCTTAGTCTGTCGCTGGCTCGAGGTTTTTTTTCTTTTTCTTTGTGAGTTAGTTCGGGGTCTTCCCATTTGCTTTTCTCGTGCGTGTCTGTGCATGAGGAGTGGCGGTCTCTGATCAAGGCTGCAGTGCCGACGGCAAACCAGTCAAGGGGGAAGTGGCCGCGAAGCGTACGAACACACCGTGGCGAGTTACGCGGCCAGATAGCTGAACCGAAGCCATCTTGATTTCCGAATAGCGTCCACCACCGACTATTGGTCATGTTGTTTCACTACGAGAGCTGAAAAGGCGAAGGAGCCCCGTCGGCGATTCACCGCCTTGGCGGGCTGGAGCTTTGGTCGCCTCGCTTCATCGCCAGGCTTCAGCTGAGCCCATCACTTCCGCATCACTCCTATCCTGCAGCCCCATTGTTGATCGAAGGATCGCGATCCTCTCTAGGCTCTCAGTCATTATCGAAAATGGCCATCGTGAGCCGTCTTAGCAAGTTAGCCGGCGTCTCACTGGAGTGTGTGGAAACCCATACTCGGCGAGCCTAACAGTTTTAACTGGCTTGTACCAGGAGCTTGGGCGGGTCAGCTGCTATTTTTACTCGAACAATTGCTTTGCAAGTAAGACAATGCGATCTGACAGCCGTCTATCGCGGCGGGTGTGTCCGGCCTCGAAGAATGGGCTGGTGTTGATGACGAACCCCTATCCCGGTCTATACATTAGGACCCAAAACCCTGACCCCGTTCTGCAAGGATATATCACATCTACATGCACGTTTCCGCGCCGGAAACTCAAAAGAAGCTATAATGCTAACGGCACGCAGAAAGATGCCCACGCTCCCATGTCTTCAGGCACTCCCAGCACCACTCATGGCCGCAGCGAGTACCTGAACGTCTTATTAGATAACCAGGTTAAGGGGGCACTTCGGACGCCGTGGACGACACCAACTTACAAGTGATATGCCTGCAACCTCCATCCCTGTAAATGCGATAAGCGCAATCTCGGCCAGGACACTCCTTACTGCTTCCGCGGACCTCCGCCTCCCCAAGGCGCTCCTCCTCGAGACGCCTCAATCTATCTCTCTGCCGATCTTCTTCTCGACGCCTATCCTCTTCTCTTCGGCGGCGCTCTTCTTTTGCAAGTTGTGCTTGCCGCTTTGCTTGTTCTTTCGCTGCCGCCTTTTTCCGAGCCTTCTCATCGGCCTTGCTGCGGCGGGAATCCTGGACTTCTAACTCACGAGCTACAGCCTCATCCACTTCTATCTGTGCCCGGATCTTTCTTCTGGTGGCAGCTTCTTCGTCGCGCTTGCGTCTCTCCCGCCCCATGGCGACTTCTGGATGGTCGAACTCGTAACAAGTCATTCCCTCATGCCATGGGCGCTGATGCGTGAAACAAGTCCGAGCGCCGCAATATCTACACGTCATTATAGGCGAATCGGCCCCTGAAAGATGGATTTGTCCGCCTGTACAATTTGGATTTGAGCACCATATGAAGTTCGGGTCTGCGGACAATGTTTTACGCGTTCGGATGCTGTTGTACCGGCGGACAACCTCGGGCTTCGCCCAACTCTGGACATCTTGCTCTGACATTGGCCTCTTGCAAAGTGGACAGGAAAAGCCTTGATCATTCAGGCTATCTAATTGCGCCTGTAAGGACCGCCTGAGGCATTGCTGGCAAATTTGTCCTGGCGGATGCTCACACCCTGGCGATATCGGCTTCTTTGGAAAAGAAGATGTCGGCAGATCCTCCAAACATGCTAGACATTGTCTCGTAGATGTAGCAGGGATGGGATACCTTGCGTAAACCCGGTCTGGCCAATTTGGTATATTTCGCTGGACGGTCGAGACGCGAGGATCACTTACGAGCCTCGTTTCATTGCCCCGACCTATGGGTGCATATGAATATGGTCGTCGAGACACTGTTTGTCTCTTCATCTGAGGGTGGGCTTGGCTTATTGCAACTTGCTGCCTCCAGCTGTCCCCGCTCTCCTGTCTAGTAAGGGAGGGAAAAGGTGGGTCGACACCAGGCTCGATATACGTTCTGCGCCGACTCGCATTTTGATTGTACCCGACGGAAGGATAGGTACTTGTAGCAGTGGCGAAGTTGATCAATTCGTTTCTAGACAGGTAACTTGGACCAGTACCGAAGCTTGTAGTACTGGTTTGGGTGGACGGGCCGTATCCTACGCAAGTATAACCGTTACTAACATTGTCGCTGTGTTGTACTAACGTGTCAGTAAATGCTCAGTCCTAGAGTGAGACAGAAAAAGTCGTCAGACCTGGTATGATATTGTGGACTCTCGTTGCCATTTTCGACTTTGGATAATCGTTTGCCCATATTGTAAGGCTATGCTATCTCTCCGCTGAGCGACACAGTCTTGCGCAGATAAGTGACTGCAGCGTCGGGTCAGACAGAGGGGCCCCGAGAGTACATACAAGACAAGAAGCCTAACACTTATACGGTTGCTACTGCGAGCGAAGCGATAGAAGTCAATTCTGAGTACCAGGTATCAGGTGCTTATACAGGGGAGGCTGACGGGCAACCGAAGCAAAGCAATTATACGAGGGACTACGCAAGGCTACAAACGAGCGTCCCGAGCTCATGACAAGGCAGACCGGGCTGCACCATTTCCCTCGTATCATAGCTCTGTATTTCCAGCGCCGAACGAGGCTCCCAATCCAGCGTGACGGGGCGTTCTCTGCTCCCTGTGGTTTGAAGGGCTGTGGCGTTCGATTGAGTTGATTATTGGACTTCCTATGCTAGCTAAAATTTTGTGGAAGGAGTGGCCAGGGCAAGAAAGAGGTTCGCTGATACTAAGTGCAACCCTCCTCCAACCACCATTCATTTTAAGGCTCTTTCCCGAGGTTGGGCTGCGAATAAGCTCTGAAAGCTCAGAAGAGGTCAAACTGGAGCAGCCAAGTCTCAACGGCGCTCAGCGGTTGGATGTCAAGAACGGCGCCAATCCTTGCGTTTTGAGGGCATCTTACTGGGCAGCTCCAAGCCTCCATCCAACGCGGGGGGCAGTGAAAGCAATACCCGAGGTCATATGATTGGAGGCTGCACGTCGGCATATCACCGGTCAACCTTCAAGTTATAATGGCACCGAGTGTTTCGCTGATTCAAGGCTTAAAAGAGAAGGCTTAGCAGTTCGTTGTTTATCGTGGACGAAGCAAACGTTCAAAAATGAGCAGGGTAATACGCCCTGTGTACCTCGGGCATCGCATCACTGACCCAAAACTTCTAGCCTGGCAAAACACTGGAGAGCTTGCCTCTTGAGCTGTATATACAGATCTTGTTACTTATCAATGATCTGGCTTCTCTCCGCGCATTAGCACTTGCTTCACGCTCCTTTCGCCATGCTTATTCTCTCGTCCGCTATGAGGCCCTACTGAATGTCTTGAATGCCCAGTATGACGGCCTCGTGGAGATTGCTGAAGCCATAGCTGCAGTTCGTTCCAAGCAGCTTCATGCAAGCAGAAAAGAAGATAAAGATTCTATTGTTGCACTTTTGGATGCCCGCCGCCGCAGTGATGAGATTCGGCGTCTTGAAAAACAATCAGCAGCAGGGCTTCCTCTTCCATACCAGCCAACGGACTGCTTAGAAGTTCTTGAGCTTCTCAAACTTCACCACATTGCGGTTTATCTTCTCGATGATTATAGTCGAAATGCCCCACGCCCGCACTGGATTGGCCCGGCGACCTGGGATTCTGGGATTTTACCGCTTAGCCTTTCTGATACAGAAAAGAAGCGCTATTTCCGCGCGTTCTACCGACTACAGACCTATGGTAATATGTTCAGTACTGGAGAAAATTCAGTCGATGTTCAGCATCAGCTCCATACCCGTGACTGGACTGGAATTTTCACGAAGGAAGAAGTATGGCGATTGTTCTTCAGCCCTTTGGCACCATGGGAAGTAGAAGAACTTGGATGCGTCTGGCATCACTTCTATGAGCGAAATGGCCAGCGGTACTTTGAGGTCGCCAGTGACCTACAAAAGTACTGGCCTGAGCAGGTGAAAACCTACCCAAAGCTTCCAGATTCTCTCCATGCTCTTCCAAGCTGTTTGATTCTTCATTGTCAAGAGCTTATAGCTTTTGAGCGGCAGATCCGGGAAAACCTAACGTGTTATGGACCGGCCTTTCTCTACAAACTCCTTGATGAAGAAGACTATATGACTCGACGCAATTTTGTACTTGCCAACGCGCGCAGATCACCTAAAGCTTTTCCAGTGGTTACACCGCGAAATATCTCTGTTCAGCTACCTTTACTCTACCCAGCAGATTGTTTTGATTTTGAGCTAGATGTCGAAGGATTCAGAAGCTTCGTGTCAACTATACCTGAAATTGAGCAGCCGAATACCGCGTGGACGAGAGTCTGGATTGACCATATGCAGGAAGATGAGCTACTCTTTGAAAAAATGTTTTCTTGTGGTCTCAGGGCCCCCCGCTGGAACTGGGGGTATGCCCTTTGGGATAGCGAGCGTCTGGCTGAATGGAGAGCCCCAATGGACTGGTCTGTGGAGGCTATGAATTGGTGAAGCTAAGATCATGTATCTTCTTGCTTATATTATACTGACCATGTGTATGGTGTCTGTTTTTTGTGTCTATCTTCTGCCTTGAATACTAGCGCTGCCTTTGCCTTATCACGAATATCCCCAGCTTGCGAACTTGTAATCCCCGTTTCCCTGTATACACCGCGAGAGCCCAGACATAAAGCGAGACATCCTCTGGTTGAGCGACCGTCCAATCTTCATACTGCATCCCGATCCACTCTATTGTTCGTAGCCTACCATCAGGAAGTCAGTTTAGATAGAAATATTAATAATGCAAAATATACATTAGACTAGTATATTTACCCTCTATTTACCACAAACTTGACCGTCAAACAAGATTCAGCTGAAAAAGGTCAAAAAATCCCCATCCATGACCTGAATCTATAAGCCGCGCACAGACCATCCGCGCCACAACGGCAAAGAGCAAGGATCCCAGATGTGGCGTAATCCTACCCACCCCAAGGCTCCAGCCACCCATCGCAACCCATGACATCGATCTATCAAGATCTCTTCAGCTGAACAACACTCAACAGTACTACCTAGCTTAAATCTTTCCAAAGCCCACATAATCAACAACAAGACCCTCACCTCAGCTGGATCTCTCGCCACAAACGCAACCCCACAACAAAAAGCAAAAAACAGAAACAAAGGCGAAAATGGTCTGCGCCAAATGCCAACGAAAACTAAAACAAACCGAGCTCGCCACTCCAGGCGTGAAACGCAAGAGTGAGATGTATTATGGGTCTCCCTCGACGTCGTCAGGTGCCGGGGCTGGAAGTGGGAGTGGAAGTGGAGGTGTCGGTACAGCGTCAGCAAGTAAATCGAAGCCGACGTTAGGGGGCACGGGGATTTCGAAGGTTTGTTCTTACTTTTCTTCTCTCTTTTCTTATGTCCAAGTTTTTGAAAAGGGAAGGCTTGTAGGGATGTTCGCTAATGGGTTGACAGAATAAGCTGCTTAGTGCGAAGGCGAAAAACCCGTACGCGGCGTATTCGTCTTCTTGTGAGATGTGCAAGACGAAGACGGAGCAGGGGAGGAAGTTCTGTCAGAGGTGTGCTTATCAGAAAAATGGTGAGTCTATATTCAATACGTTATTTAGCTATCGGCAGGTGTTTCAAGAGGTTAATTTCTAACTGATCTATAGCGTGTCCGATGTGTGGGAAGAGCTTGACGGGGAAGTCGGGTAAAGATCAACCTGTAGTGCAGGGGCAGAAGTTCAACCTGAAATGATTTTTTTGGCTGGAAGGTAAGATTTTTGGGTTGGCATGGCGTTTAGGTGTAGGTATCATTGGGACAATTGAACGGACCTGAGGTTTTAAGGTGTTGTAAATAAACTGTTAAGATGAAAGCTAGTTATACATGACATGATAAACTCGAATATATGCACATCTCCACGAGCCACTCTATCCTACACCTTCTCTACCTAAACGCTCACACTATCTCCGCAAGAGAAATTGTTCACCGCTCAGCCAGCATGTTCTTGATGCTTGCGTAGTATGGCGGCAGCACGTACTTCGCAATCTCCTCCTTTGCCAACCATTTGAAATCCTGGAGATTTTGGACGTTGGCAGAGAGATCGGCCTGTCCAGCCATAATGCGGCCTTTCATGAAGAAGGTCTTCTCGCCAGCAAGCGTGACTCCGGTTGTCTCGTCGGTCTTGCGCTTTACCACCGCATTGTAGACGTAGTGGCCCACGGGATGGTAGCCGACCATGAAGGTGTTCATGTTGACACCGGCCGATTCTTCAAGGGTACGCTCAGCGGCCTGATATCAATGGTCAGCAAAGGTTGCCAGATTTAGGGAGGAGACATACCAGCCGAAGAGTTTCATCCCCAACAAGAGGCGAGCTAGGAAGCTTCCAGTACCCCTCTTTGTGCTGAACAAGCAGGTAAAGAGTCCTCTGGAGAGCCCTGTCAAGACTCCGGGTGTCACCCTTCTTATCCGCCTCTGTCACCCTGGGATACGGTCTCGGAATCTCCTCCTTCTTACTCGTATCTTGAGACGTGTTGTTGGCCGTGCTCTCAGCATCTAGAATAAGTGACTCAACCATGTGGTCCGGCTCCGACTCCTTTGCTCCAACGAGGAGTTCATCGTTCCAAGCCTCCTGCGAGTAGGCATTATAGTTTCCGACATCGCGCGCGGGCGTTTTACGCTCCTTAATCTTCTTCTTCCAGTCCTCGTCCGCAGGTGTTCCACGCTTGAAATAGAAGTATTTTGTAAAGGGAAGGGTCAATCGCTCGTTGAGACGTTTCTGGTAGAAGTAGAATGCTTTCTCGAAATCGGTGAGATCGCGTGTGATTTGGGGAGCGCGGGAAAGGAGCACGCCTGCATTAATGGCGTATTTAGGGCCCACGACGGGGAACGTAGAGGACGCGGAGGAGGATTCAGGATTGATTGGCGTGGCGGCTGAAGAATAATTGCGACGGACAAATGTGTCTTGACAGCTTCTGCATACTCGTTGTTCGGCGACTGACGGTCCTGCGGAAGTGAGCATTAGAGGTATTTCTCCAGAAGTGGATAGAGGTTTACATACGCAATATCGAGGCTATGCGCCTGGCGCCATTGGATCCCGAAGACATCTCCAAGTGCTGTGGGCGATTTGGTCAACAGTTCACTCCGATCTGTCCATGCAAGAAAAGTTGGCGGTCACCTGTTTTGCTCCGGACTCAGGGCCTGGAACTAATCCACAACAGGTTAAGTCCACACGTGACTGCTCACCTACTTCTCTACAAATTTTCGTGCTCCCAATTCTCTTTCCTTTTTCTCTCCACAGCACCATTCCTTATCATCACTGCGTTTAGTTTCTTCTACAACCAGTCGGTCATTTTTCCGGTGCTCAGAGAGATTGTTGGCAGCCTTTTTTCGCTAGCGGTACCTTCTTGAACTAAGGTGTACGGTTAGATAGACGCTGCGCACAAGTCCCGTTTGACTCGGAATGGCTTCAGATTGCTTTTTGCTATCTGAATCTATCAAATCGTAGATGCCTCAAAACTCCAGACCTTGGGTATTGGTCTTTCAGCCAATATGACACACCCTCTCTTCGGATCCAAAGACACGTAGCTTATTGCCATAGATTTTCCAAAAATGAAAATCTCGTCTGGGGATCAGGAGGCCTCGCTTGGCCTTGCGTTTCGCGTCCCCTGGGCTGTTTTCTTCTCCTAGGACCTCATCGCTTCCAAGGCTGGATGTGTCCTCTGGTCCTTCGCTGCCGTCTTGTACTTGAAGCTGGGCAAATTGGTTGTTGAGATCGACTTGTCTTTTTCGAGGTTCGAATGATGGTGACTGCGGGTCTAGCACACTCTGATTTCCCTTGCCGAGCTGCGCTGAAAGTCTGATGAAGACTTGAGCGGTAAGCAGACTGTCATAGCCTGCTTCATGGTCGACCTTTTCCAGCTGATACCTCGCAAAGTGTGGGTGTATGCCTGCAAAATATCAGTACGTATCGCCATCCGGTATGAAGTTTCACATACTCATTTCCGGCTTCGGCATTTTCAATAGACTGTTATTGATCTCTTGCAAAGATGATGTGGGATTGATCGATCCGCAGTCGTGTGTCGCAAGGTATTTCGTATCTATCAGAACCGGAAAATGCTCGTACACCATGGATTGAAACTCCTCGACACGGTCTGGCAGTGGTCCAAAAAAGCAGCGGAAAAAGTATATTAGGTCGGTGAAGAGGTTATGGCCAACTAGCACAGGCCGATGAGACTTCAAACGCTGCTTGAAGTCATCCACAAACTCATTGAGCGTCTCGCCTTGCTCCTTTGGTGCAGTGTTGGCTCTGATACCGGGGAAATGGTTGTGACTCAGGTTCGTGAGATCGCCTCCAGCCAGAGCCTCGGCGATCCATCTGAACCCTGTTTCTTTCCAGGCTCGCTCTTGCACACGTTGCACGCGCTGGTCCTGGATCGTTTTCTCACGCTCCTCGTTGTACTCGATGATCTGAATGAACGTCGGTCTGCTAATGGTCACAAGGCCAGCATATTCCACCTCAACAAGCTGATGCACTAATCTTTTCTGGAATCTGTTCAGTACGGACGGCATGGCCTTGAGTCCTTGCGCATTGATTTCCCGGGATGGTGGCGGAACATTGAGATGATCACTGCGTTTCTGTAGATTGTTAGGTCAGTCGCATGAGTGGTGCTGGAAACGTACATCACCAAGAGCCAGCCAGTCATCAAGAAGCCGCCTAACAGAGTTGAGAAATCCAAGCGATTCAAGATCCGTGTCTTTGACATCTAGTGAGGTAGCTGGGTTTGTCTGGGTCTGCCTTTGAACAGCTTTGGCAACGGCCTGCGCCTCCTCTGATCTGGATATATACTGCACTCCGGTTCTGTACAATGAGTCCATATTGAACTTGTGCTCAAGTAGAAACTCGATTGCTACAAAGAGTCAGTCCCGTCAATGGAAGAAGCAAGATATACATGCCGCTACTCTGCATTGACCAATTCCGCTCAACTTCCAGCCTCCGGTCGATGATTGGGTTCAGAAATAGATTATACGGCTTTAGTGAGTATTTCGCTAAGCAGGTCTCAGTACGCGGTTTTCCCAACTAGTGAAAAGGTATTGTAGGTCTGACCTGCCTCGGTGTCCTCATGACAAAACGTCAAGCCAACTTGAATAATCTGGTACATACTAGCAGCATCCTTGACCTCTTCGTATCGGGTCTGTAAGCTCTGCGGACGGCCGGCTCTTCCTTGCGGGGGTTGGAATATCCCGGAGAACTCCAAGTCAATGGCGACAAACACTGAGGATGCAAGATCCTCCAGCATCCTCGCGAGGTGGTAAGGGAATGTCTGCGCGGTGACGTCCATGATGGGTATATGAGTATGGAATGAAAGTAGGAGCCAGTAGAACTAGAAGTAAAAGCAATGGGATAAGTCTAATCTACGTAAATGTGAATGTAGACTGAACGCAGCACTGAATTGAAATGACCGTAGTGGTGATTGAAAAGCGACTGGTAGGTAGTCGGATAATAATGTCTCCAAAATCCCGTCTTTACCTCCTGGATCACTGATAAGGCTGCTCTTCCGCTAAAGAAGCCATTCGTACCTGGGAGGTTGATGATGAAGTGAGATGGCGATGCCAAGATAGGCGATCCGGAGAAGTCCCGTGACAGGAGCTGGACCAACCCCAGACATGAGGCCGAGCCGAGGGAAAAGCAACCCGCGCTCCTAACCCGGTCCTCCAACTCACTGTTCACCTCCACAGAGCTCTTTCAATCATTTACATCAATCTATACCTTTTTACCCTTATTTTCTTTGTTTTCGCAATAGCCTTGAGCTCCTCGACGAATCCACTTCTTACCTCCTTCAGTTTACCCCATCTTTGGCGGTGAACATGGCCGACGATGCATACATGTCGGCGTCCTCTTCCTCCATCCTATCTCCGTCGAAGCTCTGCTCAAAGACATACAAGAAAGCCTCACAGCTCTTCTTAACACGTCGACTGCAAGAAGCGCTTGAGTCATTAGAACCAGTCATCCCCACAAAAAGCAGCAATGTCGATAATGAAGTCAATGGCACCGATTCGCCCTCGGCGATCGCTACAGTTCCTGCCACCTGGCGGATCAAAGTTTGGAATTTATACGTCACACTTTTAAGCGCAATCATCGATCTCGGGCCAGAAGAAGGAAAGCGGACAATTGGGCAAAAGGAATGGAAGGACATCTCAACACAGGTTCGCGACGGAGCTATTTGGGAGAAGGTTGTACAGACGGGTTATCAAGGCCGAGAGGGATCGGTAGATGCCGAGGTCGTATATAATCTGTGAGTGATCCCGACACCAGGCGCTATCAATTACTAACAAGCCGTTTGCCAGGGGCACTCTTCTTCTAAACCATTCCCCGTCACAAACCGTTAACCAGCAACGCCTCGAAACATACCTCTCCTCGTACGGACAACCAAACCTCGATATTGAAGAGCACCTACAGAGTCCCACAAGCTCACAGCGACGCCACATCAAGGGTGGTACAGATACGCCAAAAGATCTTGCCGCGCGAGTTCGATTAATTGAACTCTTCACGCTTCACGTGCTTCCACGGAACGAAGAGTGGGACTATGCTCGCGAGTTCATCAACCTCAGTGAGGTGCTCGACGACGAGCGAAAGGAACTATTTTTGCAGACGCTGGACGGTCTTAAGGAGGAAAAAGAACAAGGGAAGCTGCGCGCTGCAGCTCTGCAACGCGAAAAAGATGCAGAACTAGAGAGGCAACTACAAGAAGCAGAGCGCCAGAAGGCAGAGGAATCGGCAGCTGCAGAACGAGCTTCACAACAGAAGGGCCACAGGCGCAGCGGTAGTGAGGTGGACTATGGGATCGAAAAGACAAATCCGAATGGGAGTATCAGAGGAAAAAAGAGTGCCGAAAAGCCCGGGAGCAGCAAAGCCGGCTCTTCGTCGCGAGGAGCTATGTCTCCGCCCAACTCCAAGAATCTCAAAAAATCAGAGAAGCCCGAAACAAGGGCAAGACAATCGCAGGCCCTCGTTACAGTGCTACGAAATCTCGTGCAGTACCTGGGAAAATCAATATCTAATAACCCCCTGTCGTTCGTCCGGTCATTGCTATTTTTGCTGGGTCTTCTATTCGCCCTCAACAAGCCGAACGTTCGCGAGCGGATTCGGAGGATAGCTGGCTCTGGTTGGCAGAAGATCAGGGGGACTGTCGGGATGGGTGTGAAAGTCAGCTATATTTGATGTCTCTTTTGTTTTGTTTCGGTTCATGCTACGCATTGGTACTCCGAGGCTGGCTTGTGATATATATCCTTCTGCATGTATATTTACATACGAATGAATGACACCGGCAAATATGCCACGAAAATGCTACTGGGTATCTTCTCAAACAATTTTGAAGGCATCACTTTCATATATCACGTGCCATCTCATCAAGCAGCACTCGACTTCGGTTCATTTCCAGTTCCAACTACCTCTGGATTCGTTATCTCCGATACCGATGTGGACAGAGGCCCAGCTTCACCTGCCTCCTCGCATTCGCGCTGCTTCTCGATCCTCCGCTTCCACCATCGGAACGCCTGAACGAAGAAGTGAGCTGCAAACAACTGCTCCGTCGTGTATAGCAGGACGGGTACTGATGTTTTTGACTTTATGAACAGGTCGACCGGCGTCCACATCGCGTATAGCAGTGGGATACCAAGCGCCGTACTCTTTGCAGGGCCACAGAAACAAACAGCAATGGTCTCTTCCGGGGGTATCTGCCTGAAGACATGCCACTTGCCAAATGTTGTCCGCAGGCAAAGGGACTGGGGAGGTCGCGAGAGAAAGAAGCATATGGCCGTTAGAAAAACGTATAGAGCGATATTGAAGAACACGACAAATAGGATGCTCTCAGTTGAGAGATCCTGCAGGGCTCCGGTGGCGAAGCAGGATGAGAATGTCGTCCTAGACATGATGGTAAGAACAGTTTCTCCTTCCACCTTGTCTCTAAACTAACTCACCAAATCATAAGGAGCAAACAAGCTGACCCAATCTTTGCGATCCTATATTTTTGGACAATCTCTCCCGTCCGTTTTGGCCACAAATACCTCACTAGCTGCCCAACAGCCAGCGGCACCAACACAGCCAGCCCCAACTGCTTAAACACGTCCCGATACATCGCCGTCAAGTCTCCATTCTGATCCCTCCAGACATCGAACTCTGCCGACTTCGGTAACAGCGTCACTGTCCATCCTGCCGTGACGAACGGGCCCAGGATATTCGCAATCAGCACCTCCACCAGCGCAGCTGCATCGTCTCCTCCCGCCGATCTCGTCATGACCACATTCGAAGCAATCGTGGTTGGGATACAAGCGGTGAATATGAACCCCGCCAACATGGCGCGATCGATCTTCGCTTCCGTGTCACCAGCCAGTATCGCATGCACTACTGCAAGGACGACCGCGGGCACAAACAAGAAGGAGGTAATCTGCACCAGAGCGTGAAGGCGCCAGTTGAACAACTGTCGAACGAGCTTGTCCTGCGGTATACTGAGTCCGGAAATCAGGAAGACAATCGCCACGGCGCCATAGAGAACAGTGTACTCAGATCGAATTACACCGCCGTGTTTGGCGACATTGGGGAAGAGATATCCGAGCAAACAGGCGAGGCCGATCCCGATAATGAGCCATTGATGGAGTATGAACACGCCGATGCGCTTCCATAACGGCTCTGGGGCGCTCATATTGAAAAGACAACCCCTTTTTTGACTGAGATCTAGGGCTCATCTGGATCTGATATTCGCGCTCAGGTTTTGCTTGGTCTTCAGTTCATTTTGTGGAGAAATCTTGGGATATAAGGCTGAGAATTATAGCATCGGCGGTTTCGCCGAGGCCAGTGATAAAGTTCGATAAAGAATTGATAGGGAGAATGATCCACCGATGGACCCTGGCCTCATTGTTTTCACCATCACCGTCTCGAGGGATTCGAGAAAGCAGGAAGGCGGTTTTCAGCCAGTCGTCATTTTGATGCTGATGTCGCAAGGTCGGCTAAACCTATCAAGGGTCTCTCGGTTTCGATGGGGTCATTACCTAGAACTATCAATTACACTCGGACAAGCACCGACAAGCGAGATCGTGCAATTCCTGATCAACGTCTCACGAAGTAAACCCTCTGTCAACGTTTACAGAGAGTCTGATCGCTACAGGATACATGGCCGTCTCGGAACTAATATCTAAGCTTATCTGTTGGGAGAGAGACAGGGAATTCACTCTTGATGCCTCAGGCCATTACTCTGGATGGAAAAAGTCTGGATAAAAAATGAACCGATGATGATTAGTAAGTCTCTACGTCGTGGTTACTCCGCATAATTTTGGGGTAACATATATGATTACTACTGACTGCTAACGAACTATAAGGGAACATGACAAAGCCAGAGGCTTCAGGAGTTCAGACTCCGGTTTCTATAACAGATCTATATCTCACAGCATAAGCTCCGTGTCGACAAACTGGCGTGCATAGGTACCGTCGGCACTTCCCAGAACGGAATTAACCTCGGCATGGCTGAGCAAACGTCATTTTTCCTGGGGTCCGGATTCTCCCGTTTGCGTCCTCCCATTTCCCTTGCAAGAGCCCTTAGTTGGTCTGTCGCTGAGGCAGAATCACAAGCTAGCTAGCTGCTGCTGTTGCTTCCATACGGTAGACACTACCCGGTTTCTTAATAAACTACGCGCAGCTGAGTTGTCGAAATGACCAGCACCGTCACATGCAGAATGCCTCTAGATAACTTCGACTCGTCCTGGTTGATGAGATCATGTCTTCTGGGACCGAATCAGCGTCGCTGAACCAAAGCCAGAACTTCGGAAGCGCACCGGGAGAGCTCTCTTTTGAGTTCTGCGCCATGAAGTCTGGGGTCATCGATTCTCCTGGGGTACAGTAATGATGATGAGAACGGACACCAGAGTAGCATCGTATCCCACTCTCAAAACGGATGCATTTCGCACTAACTCCCAGGCTTTGTAGATAATCTGATTATCAGATCCTGAACATATTCTCGGCTGTCCGTATTCTCATACTAACCTGAGGTTAAGCTGTTGTGCTGATGAGCACCCTTCCGCTCGTCCATCTCCCCGTCTCCGCTTCCCCGTTCCACCTCCGCGGCCTCGCCTGCCAGCTTAAGAATTAGTCTACCCTGTGCAAAAAAAAAGACAGAGACAAAAGCCGCCACTGGAACCGAGTCCCCGGGCTATGATCGTCTTATCCGAAGCTCTGACTCTTAATCGAGCAGCTTGCTTTCATCCTCGGTCCAGCCGAGGGTACTTATACTTCCGTATCTCTCCGCATTAATTCTGGGGGAATTCACCTTGTGAACGTCCGATATCGTCGCTATTATTCTTTTTGGTCCTCGTGACTCTTCAGTCTTTTCTTTCCTTTGCTTTTCTTAAGATTGTTCTTTCCTTCCTTTCCTTCTCCTTTGTATAGCTGGAGACCGCGCTGGGCTAGTGAGCTTCGTGAGAGGAACAAAATATCTATATACGAATCGCAATGTCCGCTAAGGGAGGCAATGGCAAGAAACCGGCCTCGCCAGCCGTCAATCTGATTGGTAGAGCTTCCTCGCTGTTTCAATGCCATACCATACTAATATTATCGAACAGCTGGTGGTGGTGCTGGTATGATGGAGGCCCTCGTGTGTCATCCCCTAGGTATGCATTCGCAGTGATTGTCAACAGGCAGGCCACTAACAATAGTTCAGACACAATCAAAGTCCGCATGCAACTGTCACGACGAGCTACAGCACCGGGTGTGAGGACTTCCCAAGTGTATTCCTGCTCCCGTCCTACGCAAAACCTAACCTCAGTACAGGTCAAACCCCGCGGCTTCATAACCACCGGCGTGGAAATCGTCCGGAAAGAAACCGCCATGGGCCTCTACAAGGGTCTCGGCGCCGTCCTCGGCGGCATCATCCCCAAGATGGCAATCCGATTCACCTCTTACGAATGGTACAAGCAGATGCTCGCAGATAAGCAAACCGGCGCAGTCACCAGTAAAGCTACATTCCTCGGTACGCCCACACCACCGCTATTGCCCTTGTTGCAGTCTATACTAACAGAGAAAAACACAGCCGGTCTCGCCGCAGGTGTCACCGAAGCCGTGGCCGTTGTAAATCCCATGGAAGTCGTCAAGATCCGCCTTCAAGCACAGCACCACTCCCTCGCCGACCCCCTCGACACACCGAAATACCGCTCCGCCCCGCATGCCCTCTTCACCGTGATCAGGGAAGAAGGATTCTCAACACTCTACCGCGGCGTCTCCCTTACCGCTCTCCGCCAGGGTACAAACCAAGCAGCAAACTTCACAGCATACACAGAACTAAAGGCCTTCCTGCAACGCTCGCAACCGGAGTACGCGAACTCTCAATTGCCTTCTTACCAGACGACTGTTATCGGGTTGATCTCAGGTGCTGTTGGTCCGTTCTCGAATGCGCCTATCGACACGATTAAAACAAGGTTGCAAAAGACGAGGGCTGAGCCTGGTCAGTCGGCTGTTAGCAGGATTATGGCTATCGCAAACGAGATGTTCAAGCAAGAGGGCGCGAGGGCGTTTTACAAGGGTATCACGCCGAGAGTTATGAGGGTTGCCCCTGGTCAGGCGGTTACGTTTACTGTCTATGAGTACTTAAAGGGGAAGTTGGAGGCTAGTAATTGGGCTTTCGTGGGCGGGAAGTTTGAGGAATAGTCAATTGACTAGTCATTCCTTGGCCAGTTGTATGTTTGAGCGAGGGAGAGTGAGAGGGTGAGATGCTGCCGGAAAAGCATTTGATACCATGAGCATTGCCGGGGGCGTTGTTTTGCTTATTTATTTTGCTGCTGGTGCTCTTGTTGGATCTACTCCGAATAATAGTTATCGGCGGTTAGTTAGGGTTTGGTCTGGAATGAGCCCGACTTTGAAGAAGGATGTTGTATATACCTGATCCGAATTTCTTTTATTTGTTCAGAATAAACAGTATACTATCATTTATTTAATCCTGAAGCCTTCGTACTCCAGGATATGATTGTTTATTGTAGGCTGCCATGCGATATAGACCCATAGTTATGCTACGTACAGAGCATGCGAAAGTCTTGGCGCTTATGCTTATGCTTACGCTTACCCATGACTCTATCCAAAGTGCCCTAAAGGTAAGCATGACCGTGAAGACGACGAAATACATTGACAATTATGTAGAGAAGTCGAGAATCGATGGGAGTAAGCTAACGGGGTAAGTCAACATATATAATAGTTCTCAGTTCCCGGCTACAACTACATTTATAGATCTAGCTATCAATTTGAATCGACCACTTTATTCTAACCAAAATTCTACTTCCAGAATCAAGCTTGATTATTTCCCGTCATGTCTCCAACATTCGTCCTCATCACCGGCGCCAACCGCGGCATCGGACGCGGCCTGCTAGAGCTCTACCTCGCGAAACCCAACCATACGGTCATCGCAGCGAACCGGGACCCTAAGGACCCCACATCGACAGAGCTGCTCAACCTTCCAACTGCCCAAGGCACAACAGCCAAAGTGGTCAAGCTGGACATGGCCTCGCCGACGGATGCAGAGGAGGCGGCACGGATACTGAAATCCGAAGGAATCGAGCATATCGACATTCTCATTGCGAACGCGGGCATCGGGCTCAAGTGGCCGAAGCTTGAAGAACTTCTCGTCGACGATTTAAGGACCCATTTCGAGACCAACGTCTTGGGATTTGTTCGGGTGTATCAGGCATTTTTCACTTTTATGAAAGCGGCCAAGGACCCTAAGTGGGTGACCATCGGGTCCAGTGCTGCGTTTTTGACGGTAAGAGTCTTCTGCGTGCTTTAAGTGTTTCTCGCTGACTTGTGATAGTGAGTGAGATTCGTCTTAGAAGTTGATCAGATTCTGTACTAAAGAAGCAGGAACGCGGGTCATTATCCAAACGCTGCGTACGGCCCTACCAAGGTCGTGCAGCACTGGTTTACCAGAACGGTTTCCATTCAAGAGCCGTGGCTAACGGCCGTGACAATCGACCCAGGGTATGTCGCCCAGTTGTAACTTGGTGATTCGATGGCGCTAACCAAAAGACAAGCTTTGTCCAAACCAACATAGGCAACCGCGCCGCAAATCTGCTTGACCTCGAGAAAGCGTCTATCACTGTCGAGGAGAGTGCGGGTGGCATGCTCAGTGTAATTGATGCTTCGACCAACAAAACACATTCGGGGACGTTGTGGAAGTGGACTGGAAAGGAGGAGCCGTGGTAGATGGTGGTTAAGTCTCAAACTATCAGCTAGCGAGAATCATGCTGAAGCACATAGCGGGTGATAGTTTAGATCACTGTTTAGTGTGAGAGAACTAGAGATTAGATTGCAATATATTAGTCTTCTGTCCGATAATTGAAAGCATCAATCAAAGCCTGCCAAACTGTCTGTTTACGCTAGACGCAATGGAGAAGCTATCAGCCCTCGGTGGCCAGCTTTGTGGTGAGATAATTGATCCCCGGTGTAGGAATATCAATGAGAAATGAAGCCGTAGCCTCTATATATTAGAGTTGAAGAAATAGCTGCTAAGACCATGAACACGACTTCCCCAACACCGGGTCTTGCGCGAGCAAGTGATTCAAATCAAATGGGATGACCCGATTGGTTAACCAGCATTTTCTAGCCCTCATAGATATATCTCCTCCGTACTGAACAAGCAGCAAAAGCCCCTCTTCGAATCCCCGTTCAACAGCTAAATGCAGAGGTGTCCACCCATGGCCGTCATGCGCATTGATGTACGAGCCTAGCTCATTCTCTGGCCACTGTTCCAGCAACGTCTGTAGCACTTCGAGCCGCTGATAGTGCGTTGTCCAGTGCAGTACAGATCGGTAATCATTATCCAAGTGTGCAATATTTGCCCCGTGGCTAAGTAACAGGCGTATGACATTGTTGTGACCTCCGACCGCGGCGTGAAAGAGGGCCGTTCGATTATCACTATCGATACTGTTTATATCTAAGTTTCCACGCTCCAAAAGCACGCGGAGGACCCGCTCGTGACCCTTCTGAGCGGCGATATGAATCGAGTTAAGCCAGCCTTTGTTATTCTCGGTGTCGGTGTTGGGTGGGTTTTGTGAAGCAACCCCGCTTACGGGGTCAGCAGAATTGGAGGGAGCTTCAGGTCCTGTGTGAGGAATTGATTTCTGAGGTGGTAAAGACGAATTCCCCATCGGAACATCAGACGTAGAAGTGCTTGAGCCAGACGACTCGAACCTCGATGAAAACAACGTCTCGTTTAGCAGCGTATCGGAAGGGTTGGAGCTATTGAGGATGTCATCAAGGACCCCTAGATTCAGGGCGGCATCGTCGAAAATGTCTGCATTCCATGCTAGCGAAAATGTGGCTGGTATGGTGGACTCGAGAGGTGTATCAGCTGGTGGTTTGGTTTGCGCTTGACTGCCAGTCCGGGTCGGTTGGCCTGTATGGCCACTGTCGCCCTTATTTTTCTGTTCAAGTTTCTTCTTCTCTGAGTCATAATAAAGGTTAGATCACAGCTCCCTACTCTGTATATGAGAGATGTAGGGTGACTTACGCCGAAACCTGCGTTGAGCGATACGGCTCTGCCACCGACGACGTTCGATGGGATCAGTCGGGGGCTCTGTCGATAATGGATTCATCTCGGTCCCCAATTATCCCTGAGTGCAACTCCATCCAAGGCAGTCAGCAAGTGGCAGCAAAGACTTGTCGAACGCCCAGCTGGGCTGATTCAATGAAGAGGCGAGAAGTAAAGCGCACTCCTGCCTCCTTTAGCTCCGAGTCAGCCCCATCTTAACCCCGCTAACCAACCACACCGCTTCTGCCTCTTCGCTCGGGAACAACATTGCATCTTACAGGTCCTATCATTGATTCTATCATTCAAAAGAAAGACTGCAGCCTGTATATACTTCATTATGCAGTCCGGAATCTCAGGTAATTCCCCCTCCCGCAACCGCAGTGACGTACCCCACCACCAGCTTCAACCAGCACCTACGACAGCAGCTGCGGAATCATGCTAACAATCAAACAGTCTCGCAAGAACTGCACGATGCTTTTGCGAAATTTGCTTCCGATAACTCTGCCTTCTGCCTCCCTGTAACAATAAGCGCCGAGAGTCTAACGCCGCTCGCTACAATCCCCTTCTCGGGTGGCGGAAACTCCTTCTACCCCTCTCTCACACAATTGTCATCCGTGCTTGAACCCAAGACCCCTATCTACCTCCTTCTTCGACGACCGGGCGTCGCATCGCCATCGCTTGTAGCGCTTACTTATATACCCTCGAATGCGGGTGTGCGCGCAAAGACTCTTTTCGCCTCTACACGGGCGACGCTGGTTCGGGAACTAGGCAGCGAGAAGTTCGGGGAGACGATCTTCGCTACGGATGAGGATGAGGTCGTGGGTGAGAAGGCGTGGAAGGATAGGGAGGCCGAGAAGAATGGCACCAGTGAGGGAGGATACCGTCGGGAGGATCTAATGGGGGAGAAGGAGAGGGAACTGGAGGCTGTGCGGAGGGCGGAGGAAGCCGCTCGGAGCGGAACGCCTGGGAGAGATATTGGCATTGGGGGGACTTTTGGACGGGGACCATCCAGGATGCGCATTGAGATGCAGGTGGATGAAGATGCAAAGCAGGCGTTGTCAGGCCTCCAGGCGTGGGGTTTGGTACAGGTGGTAAGTTTTCTCTTCTAAACTTGTGTTATTTGCGGTGGTCTAGGATGCTAACGTTGGTCTCTATCTACCAGTCCATTGATGTCAAAACAGAGACACTCAAGCTTGCTGATGCCCAGTCCGGCATCGATGCTGAGTCCGTCCAAAGACACATTTCCTCGTCCTCACCGCGTTACTCGTTCTATCACTATCCCGATTCCGACGTTGTCATCTTTATCTATACTTGTCCTTCAGGGTCGTCGATCAAGGAGCGAATGTTGTACGCCAGCTCGCGAATGTATGCGCTCCAAGTGGCTGAAGAGCAGGGTCTGAATATCTCGAAGAAGGTATGGCGAGTCGAAAGTGTTGATTGAAACAAGCTGACGAAGACATAGATTGAGGCTGGCACCCCAGACGAGGTTACCGGTGACCGTCTTCACGAAGAAGTGCACCCCCCACAAAACGCTAATCTCAGGCAAGGATTCGCGAAGCCGAGACGGCCGGGGAGGTAATCGCGTTCGTTGCTTGCAGCTCTGTACTTGGAAATTCGAGTGCGCGGCCCTAAAGTAGAACAGCCATGCACACGTCCTATAATCAAGTTCCATTCATATTCCCAGCAACCATATCAAGGGTAACTCCCGCCGGAAGCGCTAATATTGTAGAAGAAAAGCGCATCAGCTCGCCGCACATCGTAGGCCCAAATGCAATCACCCAGCGGCAGGCACAGGACAGCAGCCGCCAGATCAATGATTTCGGAAACTCTTTTTTTGATAAAATAAATCCGTCCTCGAACTTCCCAAGTTTATAATCTTCGGACACCCGTCTCGATCCTTCTCCAGCCGCGTACATTCGAAGCAGTAGAACGCATCACTGATTCCCTCGCCACCGCAGACGATGCACTTGTTTTGGTAGTTTCCGAAGGAGCACTCGTCGCAGATGCGGACTAGCGTTGTCGGGCGCACGTAGGAGTCGCACACGGGGCACTTTCCGTCGCACTTGTCGCACAGGCGGCCGATGGAGATGCCAGGCTGCTTGCGGCACATAACGAGATCGGGATGATGGCGGGACATGGTGACGGCGAGAGATGAGATGAGGAAAAAGAAACTGAAGTGTAGACCAAGAAAAGAAGTAGAGGTCTGTTGGCAGTATCACTGATTACAAATGGCCAAGTGATGCCGTGACAAAGCTGATCGAAGGGGTTGGAAAGTGAGTGAGAGGAGGGATAGAAGTCCGGCCAGGAACCACGGCGTGGCGTGGACCTTTTTCTGCCAGCCAAAGGTGGAAGTTGGTCCGTGCGCGGGGAGGACTGGAACTTTGCGGCTCTATCGCGACAGTAACACCCTTTCAATCTACGCATTCAATTGCAATTTACATTGTACTCTCTGATCGGGCTTGTAATAGCACCGAACTTCCTGTCCATTGCTTGGTATTACCTGTATTATTGATCTTTTTCCATCTACGACCTTACTCACTTCCTTTCTCAAACGGCCGCGAGCCAATACTAGCTATGGCGGAAGGGTATGCGCTTTTCTGAATCTCGTCATGTTCTGCGCAGTATTAATTGAGCCTTCTTCAGATCCTTGGCCTCTGCGGTGATAATCCCAGATCAAGACTCCAACCCTCCCTCCCCGGATCCCGGCCTCAAACGCAGACAATCCTCAATTACAGACCACGACCCAGACTCAAAGCGGCGCCGTCTCAGTACTCAGACTAACGAGCAAAGCCCCGAGCAACGCAAAGATCGCCAAACATCACCCCCCAAACCTGGGCCACAAGAGTCAGAACGAAAGCGCAGGGACGAGGACCGCAAGCGTGGACAACGACTATTCGGTTCTCTACTGGGCACACTCTCGCAGAGCTCTAACTCTGCAGCCCAACGGCGGAGGGCAGATATTGAGCGGAAGCAGCAGGATAAACTCAAGTTACAAGATGAGGAGTACGGGGAGTTGAAGAAGAACAGGCGGGAGGAGCGGCTGGCGCAGAGGAAGAGGGAGCAGAAGCTTTACGAGAGGGAATTGGTGAGGTCCGCGAGAGTTTAGCTGAGAAAACATGCTAATGAGATTCTATCATAGATGCATACTCGTCACAACAGTCTTCT
This sequence comes from Aspergillus karnatakaensis, assembly GCF_047715665.1. Classification (NCBI taxonomy): domain Eukaryota; kingdom Fungi; phylum Ascomycota; class Eurotiomycetes; order Eurotiales; family Aspergillaceae; genus Aspergillus; species Aspergillus karnatakaensis. The sequence goes on along the minus strand of NW_027395726.1, from coordinate 255,499 downwards.
CGCTACCGCTCATTTTCTGAAGACGAAGACGGAACCTGTACTGGTATGTTCTTCCCTGCCTGGGCGGCTGTTGCACGTTATAACTCTGGAGTAGTACTATAAGCCCTGGGAGCTCCGCTCTGGAGATGAAGCAATCATCGAAAACCAAATACGTGAAGCGGAGGCAACAATCGCACGAGAGGTGGAAGAGTTCGATTCGCGGGGTGCGCGAGATGAGGAACAACAAGAGACGAAAAAGCAGGACGGGCAAAATGAACACCTAGAGCAATCAGAACCACAAAAGGATGGTGAAAATGAGGCGCCGAAAGAGCAAGTCGACCAAGAAACAAACGAAACGATCCACGAAAAAGGCTCAGAACAGCCTCAACCCGAAGCCGCTCCAATAGCTGACACTTCAATATCAACTTCAACCCATGAAGACCACCGCGCAGCTGAAGATGATGGAGGGGAGGTAGTCGAGGACAATGAAGATACGGTGATTTACTGAGCGCCCTTGCCGATGGCGCTCGTTCATTTTTCCTCGGCCTTTTCCTTCGAAATTCCTCTCGGTCTTGGTGGCTTGATGCTCACTCAGTTATTTCCCAGAAGAGACGCCAATAGTGTACAGTAATACAAACTTGATGAGATCTTATTGAGGGGGAGTTGGCGAGGCCCGAGGCATCTCGGAGGAACAGCTCGCCAACCATCACCACAACAGCTTCTAAGCCATGTAATTCTCAGCCATTTGGGCGTCTGAAGAACCCTTCTAAAGCTCACCAGTGATACAACTTCTTCAAAGCCATCGTCCTGAGGATTTTCTTCTCAAATTCCTCGTTTCAAATAGAAAACGTCACATTCACGTGATTGCAGGAAGAGGGGCTGTCCAGCTTCCATCGAGCTGTTTTAAGGCCAACCACGGTCGACAAACCATTGAATTGTCTTTTGTCATTGCCCAATCTGCTCATCAACACAAAGGGGAAGCATTTTCTCTCGTATCTGCACTTTTCTCGTGGCTATGGCTGTTGACAAGATCAAAGTCACCGGAGACCCACGGGTTGAGCATCGCTCAGCATTCGTAAATGGGAAAACATACGGTATGAGGGCTTTATCACTCTATCTCCGGTATCAGGATGTCTTTGGATGGTGTGCTCTTTGTTGTCTTATTCTCAAGCGGTACTGCCTAAGTGACCACTTGACTGACTATATATTTCTAGGCTACCTGTACAGCGAGCCGCAATCAGGGAAATACAAAGGCACTGTAGTTCTTGTACGACTCCTACATCATATAAGAACCAGAACCCGAGTGATCAGAAATTAACCCCCACAGCTTCACGGTTTCCCAGACCTCTCAATTGGCTGGCGATACCAGATCCCCCTGTTCACCAAGAAGGGCTTCCGTGTCATCGCCCCCGATACACTCGGCTATGGAAGAACGGTAAATTCATCTTCCTAATGGCTTAACAACGCAAACGCTGAATCAACCCAGGATGCCCCAAAAGATCTCGCTGCATACTCGCACAAGAATTGTGCAGACGACGTCAAAGAACTAGCCGCGCAGCTCGGCGCAACCAAAATCATACTCGGCGGCCATGACTGGTACTATTCCCCGACATTCTCTCGCCTTCAGGCTGCCAAACAAGCTAATACTTACATAGGGGCGCATACCTGGCTTACCGCGTCGCCCTTTGGCACCCAAACTTAGTGCAGTATCTCTTCACAGTCTGCGTGCCCTACAGCCCACCGCACAAAACGTACTTGCCTATCGAAGAGATGGTGGAGAAAGTCACGCCTCACTTCGCGTACCAGCTGCACTTTATCAGTGGGGAGATTGAGAAGACCGTGCAGACAAAAGATGACCACAAGCAGTTCCTTATTGCGTTGTTCGGGGGCAGGACGAGAGAGAAGGAGTTTGCCTTCGATGTGCATAAAGGTGTAGATCTGGAGGTCATGAAGAGGCTGAGGCCGAGTTGGTTGTTGAGTGAGGAGGTTTGTCTACTCCTTGCAATTGGAATGCGATTTGGTGCTGACGAAGTATAGGAGCTGGAGTATTATGCCTGGGAGTTCAATAGGCACGGACTGCGCGGACCTCGTATGTTACTCTTTCTCCTCAACATCTTACTCGAGACTAGGCACACTAACAGAAAGATAGTCAACTGGTATCGCACTCGCAGAATTAACTACGACGACGAGCTCACTCTTCCTACCGGGTCGATTAAAGTCCCCGTGCTTTTCATCCAAGCTTTGAAGGATGCTGCGCTGCCTCCGCACCTAGGCAAGAATATGCGGAAGTATCTGCCCGATCTGACAATCGAGAAGGTTGATGCGTCGCACTGGGCGCTTTGGGAGAAGCCTGAAGAGGTCAATGGGTTCTTGGAACGGTGGGTGGATAGGGTTGTTGAGGAAAGTAAGCTTGGAGGAGGTGTTAGGGGAAATAAGTTGTAAGACATCGAGAATCTGTGATTGATATAGGAGGATGTTGGAATATGTATGTACGTTTTTTGTAAGCAATGTGGGTTGGACAGAAGTATCTAGTATCGAATTAGTTGATACTGACTCCAAGATATACTTTCCATATGAGACGAGCATGGATATCGCATTGTGTAGCCAGATTAATTATAAGGGGAAGTAACAATTAAGCTTAATTATCGAGCACCTGCGTCTCAACACGGCACCCAACCTTCTCCAGGCGATCAATATACTCCTGTCCGAGAACCGCAGGTGTAACGATACCGCTTCGCGAAACCTTCTTCACCTTCTCCTCGTTTTCCAAAAGCACCATAGCCGCCTCGGCCATCAGAATACCCGTGACAACATACATCGAACCTTTGAACGTTAGCTTTCCAAAGACACGCTTCGACGTATCTTGCTCTGGGGTGGCAACGGCACGGTACTCGACGTGGTCGTTGCGACCGCTTTCTTCCGTCGGCCCACTTCCTGGTGCATAGATAATCTTCTTGACGAGCCAGCGGAATGGTGGAAGGAGAAGAAGGGATGTTCCGAGGAGGAAAGCGTAGTTCCATAGAATCCCGACAAAGGTGTTGCGGACATGAAAGAATTGGCGGAAATGGAACCTTGGCCCGTAGAATTCGGACATGAGCGTACTGCTGCGGTGAACGATGGTCTGGTCGCAAAAGTCTGTTGGGGATTTGGTGAGGGTGCCGAGGTCGGGGACGGAGCGAACACCGAGCATCTTTGTTATGATAGACTCTGATGGAATGTCTTTTGGTGGCTGCGAGGCTGCGAGAGAGAATGGTTTGGTGGATTCGATGAGATGGCTACTGGAGAAGTTCTCGATGCAGTTTAGAATGGTAGAGAGAGTGCCGCCACTAGCACCAGAGGATCTGTAGGAGTTAGTTTCCCAGATGGTATAAGAGGAGTTTCTGGTGGCATACTTCATCTCATAGAGCGCGCCGGTGACTTGCTTGGTCTGGCTAGAGAGTTTCTCGCGGACTGTTTTCACGACAGCCCAAACTAGGATATCTGCCGGGGCACTTTCGATGCCGACACAGTGGATTATCTATGAAGTATGAGCAGGTTACTGACTGCGGAAACTCAGAATGACATACAATAGCGTCGTTTGACTTGGCAGTTTCGTGATATCTGTCAACCGTCTGCTTGACCCAAGGGGTTTCCCCAGTCCTGTTGAGCGGTTAACGATGCAAAACAACAGACGTTGGAAGACTTACGCATCGAGGTAGTGGGTGCCAGCATTGGCACAAGCTTCCACTACGGGTGTCGAGTATAGATGATACGGCCCAACGCAGTTGATAATGACCTTAGTTCTCTCGGCCAAAAAGCGTAATTCCTCTTTGTTCATTTGAACACTGAGGATTTCTGAGAGCGTATCAGCGATGAAGATGAGAGCATATTCTATCACCTAGACATACCAGGTTCGGCGCGATCAGGGTTGAGCTTCCTCAGGCCCTCGGCGATTCCCTCGATCTTTTGAGGCGAACGGCCAGCCAGTGCCCATTTCAAATTCGTCGGAAGGCTTTTGACGATGTGCTCAGCACAAAGCTTTCCGGTGTACCCGGTAGGGCCGAGGACCACGATATCAAACTCCCTGCTGGACTGCATTTTGAAAGTGGTGACGGTACCTAGTCCGAAGGAGTTTGTCAAACAGAGCCAACCAGAAAATGTCGAATATTTGTACTCTTTGCTGCTTGGATGATGAAGTATGATCAGCGCACACTTGTAGTACGTCAAACAGTGCTCATCGCCTTGGCATCATTCGAGTAAATTGTGATATATATCGGTGTGCTCGTAGAGCACTCTACCTAGGAGGTCGAGTTGAGGAGAACGTTGGCCAACCGCGGCTTGAAGACGTCACCGAACTGGAGGATCCGCTTGTGAGCGCCCTCGATCTTCCCAGTTCCGAGGCATATTGCTTTCTTTCTAGGACGCCAAGTATTTCGGACTTTATGACTGTGGAAAGAAGTTAAAACAGAGTCGAATTTTAGAATTGTACTCTACGGCTATCATGGGGTTGAATCATTATTGGAGAGCCATGTCAGCATAGGCATAGGTTGCCCATGCAGGCAGCCTGAAATTAGCCACGTGACCCGGATAGATCTTGGAGGTGACATCCTCCTCCGCTTTTGTTCGTCGTTATATGCAAAAGCTATAATTATCGATCAGAATTCCTAGCATAGTATCTCAGATGGGAAGTATCTGTCAATCTCTCCATGATTAAAAGGGCAATTTTCACCTATCGATAGGCAAGGCAGGTTGACTCTTGAGACTTTGGACGGTACGTATACTCCACATTGCAGAACGCTTTTTTATACTGCCGGTCACTGCCGCCTACCTTTTTGAGGCGGGCCTCATTGGACTTTCGAGGCCGGCGATGGCAGCACTTGGATAGAAAGATGTAAAGAAAATGAAGATAGAACTAATGTTTGCTCGAATGCGCTCTTGATAGCGATCTGCCATCAGAGCAGTCGAAGTTATCAAGACTAGAGCTGTTCAAAACTATAGAGGGACGTTGGTGATCTCAAGACTCATCACGTGGTGCCAAGGCTGAGCCCTAAGCGAGCCCAGCCCACAAGTGGCCGACTTGAAAGGCCTCCATCCCGAATTTGATCTTCCGCACTGTTATCCTTCTTCACCTCAACAGCCGCACACTGACAAGATGACGAAGCGCACCAAGAGTGAGTATAGCCTGATCATGAACCTCTCGTCGATTAAAATGGAAATAGAAGCTAACTATGTTTTCCAGAGGTCGGTATCACCGGTAAATACGGTACCAGGTATGCTCTTGCGACCCTCTCCTAAATTCTTCCCACACGATCGGATCAAATTCAAACACGACTTTGTGACCACGAAATGGCGAATCCCGGAATCTCGACGACCGAAACCAGGAACGATTGAACATTTATTGACTGATGGCTCGCCAATAGATATGGTGCTTCCCTGCGTAAGCAGGTGAAGAAGATGGAAGTGTCGCAGCACGCTCGCTACATCTGCACCTTCTGCGGAAAGAACACCGTCAAGCGCCAGTCTGTCGGTATCTGGGAGTGCAAGGGCTGCAAGAAGACAATTGCCGGTGGTGCCTACACCGTCTCGTAAGTCGACCGGGTCACTCCACACAGCCATTATCTCGCATAGGGGAATGGAATGGAAACAGAACGGTCTTACTAACCAGAGTTCCTATACAGTACCCCTGCCGCTGCTGCCACCCGTTCCACCATCCGTCGTCTCAGGGAAATTGCGGAGGTCTAAATGATCGTGATGGGATTTCTTTGTTTACGTTAATCAAAAAAATGAGACAAATACAAGATCAGGAATTATCATGACCGCACCGTCAGACCTGCTTCGATAGCGTCGTTTTCCGTCGAACCCAAATTACCAATAGACATGAATACCACCGATGATTTGAGATCTTCACACTTTTAGTTCAACTCTTTCCGCGGTTTTCTGAACCCGATTCTCCAGTGAATCATTTGCTTCGTATGGATTTATTGGCACCGTGGTATTGCCTGGGCCCGTGACGGCATCTGCTGAGTCTTGACGGATGATACCTTGCGCATGTGAGGACCACGGGGGTCAAAACAGGTATTCACCCTTCGATGACCACCTCAGTAGCCAATAATTATGGATGAATCGGCATTCGCGTACCTCCAATGAGTGATTATTGCAATCATTGTTGAGTTTCTTCACTTATTTCCAGGTACAGGGCGCATTCACGTACAGGCCGGCTCGTCAGCACCGCCACTCAACGGCAATCACCTATTCTAAGCCGACCTAACCCATCTAAGAGGGGCTTAATCTGTCTTGAGCGCCCTGCAGGAACACGGTCCATTAACTCGCAAATGCACAGGCGCCGACAAGTTGGGATTCGGAGGGCGGTGATTCGCCTTGCGCTCTGGGGTCACGTTGGCAGCCAGACTAAATTGCGTTAGACCGGATTACTGACCTTCAAAAGACCGCCCTGCTTTCTCCCCACATCCACTTGTCCTACTACTCCCTCTTCCTCTTCCTCTCCTTCTCTCTTCCATTCTCCTTCTTCTCCCATTCTTTTTTGATAGCTGTTCTTCATGCCTTCTCACAGTTCCCTAACACACAGCTCTATCATATCGCCATCCGTTAATGTCCGACACTTGTATTGTGTGCTTAGGAGACCTTGGCGAAAGCGCCAGCGACCCTCGTGCCGTCTCCGCCGAACCGGCGCCAAGACTTGACCATGAGCATCATGGCAAGGCACCCGATACTTCTATTAAACCAGAAGGCTTCGACGACACCGAGGACCTGAGTCTTATCGCCCAGTTACTCCCATGCGGTCATATTCTACACAACAACTGCCTGAAACCTTGGGTGGAACGAGCCAATAGCTGTCCGATATGCCGCCGTAGTTTCAATATAGTGGAGCTGAGTGATAGGGTTGGAGGTAAGACAACTACTCCTCAAAGCCACCTTTTGCTATTGTTTGTCTTCGGGCTGTAATGCTTTGGACGAATGCTAACCTAGTATTTGTCTCAGGTCCTGTCCTCTCGTCATACGCTGTCGAGGACCGCGTTCAGGTCGCTGACGTCGATCCATCTATGGTGATCGAATACATTGATGAGGATCACGCCGATGCGCAGCCGTGCCTTGTCTGTAATGAATCCGACAATGAAGAGTTCCTTCTTCTGTGTGATGGCTGTGACATCCCGACACATACTTACTGCGCTGGGCTTGATGAGGTACCATCTGGACCCTGGTATTGTGCCCGATGTGAGAACCAACGTCCCATCGGATTATCTTCTGATGCGGCTGACAGACCGTCACTGGTTCAAAACCGACGGCGCCACCGTACCAGAGCACAGCAACGAAGTGTGCAGAGCAGAAACCAGATCGACTCTCTGCGGTGGGCTCGTGTGTGGCAGTCAGTGTGGGATCACCTCAACATAGACTTGGACTTTCCTTTTGACGATGATCGAGCGGTTGAGCGCGTTCTACAGCAGCAGCGGCGGGAAGAAGCCAACCAGAGAGAGTTCCGTGTCTGGCAACGTCGCTTCGAGGTCGCCGAAAGGCAAGGAGGAAACAACCGGTTTCGAGATACTGCCGCTTTGCTTGATATCGAGGCGCCTCGGCCATCGCGTCCCCGAGCACCACGGGAGCCAACACCTGAGCCAGAGTCTTTGGAGGAGATGCGAGCGTGGAATGCCTTCGAGCGCGCCCGTGAGATTGAGAACAACCCGAGCGCCGCAAGAAAACGCAAAGAGCCTACCTTATCCCCATCTCCTGAGCCCAGTGAGCCGAAGCGGAAGCTCAAACGACCTCGCACCCGCCGAGCCCAAGATCTAGCGGCTTTGGCAGTTCAAAGTGGCGAGTCTTCGAGGGCTGCTACTGCCCAGGCGTCCACTCGGCTCAACACCGAGAACTCGAGTGAGCCGAGTTTTCTCCAGTCGCTTCTCAAGGAAGTGGAGGATGCTTCAACCCCACCAAGTGTGACTTCTCATGGTCCTTCGGCTCAAGTCTCCGTCGATCATAACACCCCCGGTCTCTCATCCCCTTCTATCTCTCCTGCGCCGTCTAATCAGTCCTCTCCTCGATTCTCTTCTGCCACTCCACCTCCGCATTTTGCGAGCAGGCCCATATCCCCGATGCAGCTTACGCCGCCCAACGAGCCGTCATCTCCATACTTCTCTCCCGAAGTGTCACCGGCTAGCTCGCAGAAAGACAAGCTGGAAGAGTCGCCGTCTCTCACGCCTCGACTACGCCGGCTACCTCGAGCCGCGTACAATATCAGACCACTACGATCAATTGAAAGCTCACCAACGCGACCTTCTCTCTCTCTTGCGGTCAAATCCGACATTCAGAAACTCGTCGGAACGGCCCTTAAACCGCATTACCGTTCTAAAGCCATTTCCAAGGAAGAATACACCGACATCAACAGAAGCATTTCTCGAAAATTATATGAGCAAGCGCTTGGGTTAGAGTCATTAGAGCCAACGACAAGAGCACACTTAGAAGGAATTGCTAAAAGCGAAGTGCAGAAGGCGATTGATGTCCTCAACCAGCGCAAGGAAATTGCCAGCGGCTCGGCTAATGACAGTTCATGATGATTCTATGTAGCATATATTGGGCGCTCTGCAGCGGATTTTGTTTTAGTTTGTAGGACAAGCATATACTTAGGCGCATGGGGGGCTTGTATTCTATATAGTATTTTGGCCTGCATAAGGGACATCTACCGGCGCCAGATTCTTTGTGAAAGACCACTTCTCTCCTCAAAAATCCAGTACAACTTCGTAGTCACCTAAAGTATGATTTCATTTCCCTTGCCCCTCATAACTCAAAACTCAAATATGCCTAGCAACGATCCGAAGCTCATCCCGAATAACCAAGTCTGCCTCACCACTAACGGGCTCTCGATCCATGAGTTCCCGGAACCCTATACACAGCGGTTCTCCAATGACCTCGCTAGGCCTAACGAACACAACCTTCGGTAATAAACAATGAAACTCGCCATCGCCTGTCCGTTCCCACCCCCACTTCTCAACCTGCACCACCCGATTCCTAGCATTAACCGTGACAACAAGCACCACCCGCGTTTCCCCCTCAGAGCGTCTAAGCCACCAAACCGCATCCCTTTGAAGTCGTGATAGGGACTCCGTCAGACCCGTCTCGATGACTAACGTCGGCCAGCTAGATGGTCTCCGTGTATCCGGCCAGAAACACTCGTCTGGCTGTCTAGCGCTCATGATAACGGTGGTATCCGAACTGGTCAAGGGTGTTTCGGGGAACTTCCTCCCCACCGGAACTCAGTGGGCTCGACACCTTGCTCCCTGAGTGCATCACAGATAGCCAAAATTATGTCCTGCGTTATGGCGTGGTTGATGTAGTTTGGGATGATCTTTAGGAGGCCAGTTCTACCACTTGCGTCTGCTGACCCAGCAAACTGAGGACCTGCATCAGTCCTCAAGTCCAGGAGCGAGAACCGGAAACTTATTCCGCTGAGAGCATCCTTGTCGTTGAAGAGGGCTGCTATGGCTGGTTGGGGGAGGTTTGTGACGATTATGTATTGGTTTCGGGTTTCTGGATAGGTTGTAGCGAGGATGGTGATCAGGATGGCTTGGGCAGCTGCGCTGAGGGCGTCGAGGGTTGTGAAGGGGTGGACTGGGGCGTTGGGGACTGAGAGGGCGATGGGGAGGGAGGTGATAGGTGTTGCAGGTGGCTGCTTGGTAGCTTCAGGGGTTGGGATAGTGCCGGTCATGTTCGAAGATGGAGTGAAGAGGGTGGTCAGAGGAGAGGGATTGAAGATGATGGATAGTAGGTAGGCACGAAGTTGGGAATGCAGAGAGTGACGAGTTCTTTCTTACTCGGACATAATTTCCGAGAACCTAGTATATCTTGCAACAATCTCAAAGCCGTCCAGTTATTGTCTGTGGTCCAGCGGGCCTTCCATGGCGCCGGAATTGCCTTAAAGGTTTTCGGGGTGGGAGTATGGGATTGACTAGGACGTCTCGGGCAGCACATCTTCACTCAGGCTTCCATTGTAGAATATTCGGACGCAAACTTCCATGTATAAACCAGGACTCCAAGTGCATATAGTGCGAGCTAGAAGCAAGCGCATCAATGCTATCTTGAGCCCCCCTCTAAGCGTTTGTATATGCCGAGCTCGTCATCTGCTTGTGCTCCCAAGAAAAAAGAGTTGACAAAGAACCTTCAGAGTGACATAGCGGCGGTAGCTCTAGTGCGGACCCAGCAAGTTGGATTAAGAACAGAAAAATGTGAAGCTCACACGAGCTTGATAGAGAAGACGAACAGATTTCGTCTCACTCCAAATCTCGTGCTAGCCAAACGGTCGAGGAGGCAGCTACCCCTAGCTCCTATGACTTGATGCCAGTCCTTGACAATCTATCCTATTCGAGCGAGACAGTATCGAGTGGGAGTGTAATCTGGGTAAGAATTATTTTAATCGATTAAGTTGCTGGTATACCTATATGCAAAGTTTGGATTCGAGAAATCGAGGGGCTTCCACAGCCGTTTGAGTTGGTTCGCAGCAGTGTCTTGAAAGTGAGGGATGGAGCTTCATGAGAGTCTGAACGATTACGGAGTACAGCACTCGGCCTCCAATTGGTTGACCGCTGAAGTCGAAAGGAACGGGTCGATAGATCATGGGGCTGGTCCCTGGTTGTCAACGTGAGTCCCTCCTTGACGTAGTTTCATGTCATGATGGTTCTAAGTTACTAAGTAGACTGAACTTGATGCAGACGAGGAAGCTGGCGAGTAAAATTGCTTTAGTTTTGCATCGAGAGCAGATCATCTCCAGAATGCTTATGAAATATAACTAAGGATCCGGATTTGCAAGCTGCCTATATCCGAGCAACAACACGTCTCGAACCCGCACGATGCAGTAGATGTCACCACTTTAAGGGAAATGAACACCATGAGACTGGAACTTGTCCAGGTGGCCGGAGCTTCCACGGAGAAAATAAAGAATTGTCCGGAGCAGTCGTGCGTTTGGCTCTCCGAGGCCGATATATCGTTCAGATCTGATAGCCTACGGAGTACAGGTTAAATCCGAGCTATACCGACAGGAGAGCCAAGACCGGCCGTCGTTGGAACAACGTGCGCGGTTGTTTGAGTCATAGAAGCCGCAAAATGTGCTGCTTTACGAGTTATGTGCAACTAATGGAGAGCTGGGCCAGGGCCCAGGCAACGAGCCCCTGAAAAAAAGTGAACGGACCTTAAGGCTGGAGGTCCTTCCGTTTTGAGCGGATATCCGAACCTCCATGTCATATATTCGAACTGTCAGTCATGTCGGGCTCGGTTCCCCGACGACCGACTTCCGCCTCTCAGATATCAAGGCCATCGACGAAAACATTATGGTACCTCGATCGATCTTTTCTAGATGAGCTAGCAAGGACAAGTCACTGCCACATATCAAAAAAGAAAACCATGTATTCAAATTCAGCAAGCGATGACCTCACAATGATTGTGTCGGTCTCGGTATATGAAGCTTTTTGATCTCCCGAGCTGGACCCACGTAAGAGGCTAGAAGCCGTGGAATGGTCGCAGCTAAGATACGGAAGTGGGCTCCTGATGCTGAAAATTTCCTCCCGGGCCAATAACTTGTAGAGAAGACATCATTCTCTTGAATTCTGCGAGCTAGCCTGAGGACAACTCGAAGTATGGCTTATGCAATCTGCAGTTTAGGGTGGTGAGCTCGGATAAGCGGCAAAGCGCCATCATGGCTAAGGATGATCGCGTGTTGGAGTCACAACTTTGCGCGTCGCAACATGGAAGTAACAGCCGCCGTTACGACGGTCGGAGAAATGCTGGATTGCCCGATCGTCTCTAACGTCTTGACCACTGTAGCAGTGTAGCTGCTCGCGTAATCTTCGGCACGGAGATAAAGCAGTCGATCTGGTGGATACAGGCTTTAATGCCGTTTCGTCGGCCACGCGATGGGGTTCGCCCCTCTTGCGAGATGGTGGAATTAGAAATCCAGATTCTGATAATCCACTTCTTGATGGCTTGTCGACATAGTATAATAATGGCGTTATGGGTTCCTTTTCCATTTTCTACAAATCCATTATCTTTTCACCTCAGCCTTCTTGTTGAGACTTGAAAGGTTGTTGGACATACCTGATATACATAATCAAATCAATCTACAATTATACTTCACCTTTGTCTTCGAGATCGCCCGCAAAATAACGATGAGCGAGCCAAACAGTCGCCGACCAAGTCATGGGAACGGCTTCGAGCTGCCCTCGTCAGGCACCACTCTACGCTCGGAATCCCTCTCCAGCCTCGGTGAGCAAGAAAAGGCCTCACGGCCTGTCCAGAACACAGACCCAGAGAAGGAGGGAACCCGGGACCTCGAAAGTGGCAGCGACGCTCAACCACCACAAGAAAAGCCGGAGGAGAAGGAGAAAGACCCCAATCTCGTGGAGTGGGATGGACCCGATGACCCTGAAAACCCGCAGAACATGCCCCATTGGAAGAAGTGGCTCGTTACTATGACGCTCTCCTCGATGACGATGTGGCTCACTTTTGCGAGCAGTGTGTTTTCGACAGCAACAAGGGTCACGGCAGTGCAGTTCAACGTGTCGACAGAGGTCATGACCCTCGCAACCAGTCTTGTGGTCTTCGGATTCGCTCTTGGGCCTCTAGTGTGGTCCCCTTTGTCTGAGCTGTACGGGCGTAAATACCCGCTCTTCACGGGCTATGCTTTGTTCGCTATTTTCCAGATCCCCGTCGCTGTGGCCAAGAACGTTGAGACTATCATGGTGTGCCGGTTCCTGATGGGATTTCTCGGATGCTCTCCACTTGCTGTCGTAGGAGGTGCGATGGCAGATTTCTGGGACCCTGTTGATCGCGCTGTCGCTATCGCAATGTTCTCCGCGGCCACTTTTGTTGGACCTGTGCTTGGTATGTTCTAATGGCTGTTGTTTTCTTTAGGATTAGACTGACAGAAGTTTCTCAGGCCCAATTGTCGGTGGATTTCTGACAGACTCGTACCTTGGATGGCGCTGGACTGCCTGGATCACTCTAATCGCTGCTGGATCGTTCGGTGGCATTGCTTGGTTCATAGTTCCGGAAACCTATCACCCCGTGCTCTTGCAAAGGCGTGCTGCTCGTCTTCGACGCGAGACCGGAAATCAAGATATCCATGCCTTCCTCGATAACCACAAGCCAACCTTCTCAGACATTCTCCGCAAATACCTCTTCCGTCCCGTGCAGATGCTGTTCCTTGAGCCTATCTTGATCCTGATCACGATATACCTGGCTTTGGTGTACGGAATCCTCTACCTTTTCTTCGAAGCATACCCCGTCTCTTTCCAGGAAGGCCGAGGATGGACCAACGAAGGCGTTGCTGGCCTTCCCTTTATCGGAATCATGATCGGTGTCTTGTGCGGTGTGGCTTTGATTATCTGGCAAACCAAGACTCGCTTTGCTCGCAAGCTGGCCAAGCACGGTCGTGTTGTGCCGGAGGAGCGTCTGATTCCCATGATGATTGCCTCCATTCTCCTTCCGGCTGGCCTCTTTTGGTTCGGATGGACATCTGATAAGGACATTCATTGGATGGCCCAGGTTGTTGCTGGTGTACCTATCGGCATGGGTATTTTGGTCATTTTCATGCAGGGTCTCAACTACATCATTGACGTGTATCTGATGTTCGCCAACTCTGCCATCGCGGCCAACACTCTGATCCGAAGTTCGCTTGGTGGGGCTTTCCCTCTTTTCTCGGTGCAGATGTACCACAAACTGGGTGTCAACTGGGCGTCTAGTCTCCTTGGATTTATCACTGTTGCGATGATTCCAATCCCCATTGTCTTCTTCATCTACGGCAAGAAGATCCGGGCGATGAGCAAGTTCTCGCCCAAGTTCTAGTTCCAGGCCTATACCTAATTAGCATTGGTTGGCATTCATGGCGTTGATTTCCGAGATGGTCGGTTTTGTGTTATGCATTGTATTGGCAGCGGTTACCCCAAGTGAGCGTTCATATAGCCAGCCAGGATATATATGTATATAATAAATAAAAGTCTGTTTACAATGAAGTATGTGAGATTTATTGGTCGGTCACTGTACGGAGTAGAGAAGTGAAGAAACGAGGTGGAGAGGATGAAACGCGCGACGCGTCCCAAAAGTGGAGGCGGTCAAAGCTGGATTTCCCTTTTGGGCGAAGTTGATTTGATCTCAGACGAGGCGCTGCAACAGCTCCTCCTCATCCTCTTTCGTCCCGTGCGAAATTGATCCCTCCTCGAAATCCAGCTAGATCAATCTGTCGTCGATCGGGCCGCCTCCTCCGTCAATTATACCGCATCGTTTCCTCCGAATATCGCATGGTTCCTTGAAAGAGAGTAGCCCCTTCCTCCCTCGGCTTCCCCGCGCTTCGTCCACGATGCCTACGCGCACTCGTCAAGGCCCCTCTGCCGCCACAGAGGTCGTGGAACCCGAAGAACCTTCCGGTGGTCTTCGCCGCCTGAAGTTCAGTGAACCGTTGTCATGGCGCGTCGGTCGTGCTGCCATCCCCATCGCAGATCTTCTGCAGCGTCTGCAGACGCTGGCGCAGGAGCTGCGCAAGTTCGAACAGGAGGAGGTTGAGAAGGAGTCTCTGACGAAGGTCTCGCAGGAGTTGGCTACGGCTCAACTTCTAGGACACAAGGACAAGGGTGTACGGGCATGGGCGACGTGTTGCATTGTAGATGTGTTGCGCCTATGTGCGCCTGACGCGCCTTTCACGGCAAATCAACTCAAGGTGCGACACTCTGTATCTGCTTAGACGCTTTGGGAGCCTCGACTAACTCATAATCGCTATGCAAGGATATCTTTACCTGTATAGTGTCTTCGATCATCCCCTCATTAGGGGACCCCTCAAATCCTTATAACGCCCAACATATTTACGTCTTGAATTCGCTGGCGGAGGTCAAGAGTATTGTTCTTATGACTGACCTCGATCACCCGGACACATTGATTGTACCGCTGTTCACAAGCTGCTTTGATATTGTCGCGGGCTCTGCGAAAGCCTCGACCGGCGAGCCAGTCGCTAAGAACGTTGAGTATGACATGACACGCCTCCTGGTGACAGTTATCGATGAGTCACCTGTTCTCGCACCCGATGTAGTGGATGTGATAGTAGCGCAATTCTTGCGCATCGATCCCCGTATACTGGAAGGCCCAGGCAAAAAGGGCAAGAAGGCCGACGCTCCAGTGGACGAAAAACAAGAGACGTTACTACTCAAAGATTACCCACCCGCCTACAACATGGCAAAAGCGATTTGTCAGGCGTGCCCCGAGAGAATGACCAGCCATATCAGCCTTTACTTCAGCAACGTCATTATTGACGCCTCTCCGAACGCAAACGAAAGCGGCACTTCGAAGCACTCTAATAGAAAGCCTAATCTCGACGACTCCGACGAGGAAGGGGAGGATATCAAAGAGTTGAGCAAAGCACATCGTTTGATTCGAGAACTCTGGCGCGCGTGTCCCGACGTTTTGCAGAATGTGATTCCTCAGTTGGAAGCGGAGCTCTCTCTCGACTCGGTAGCCCTACGGTTGTTGGCAACCCAGACTATTGGGGATTTGACATCCGGGACAGGAGTTGCCGGACCTCCCCCGCCTCCGCCGATGGATCCTGCCGCATATCCGCAAGTGGAACTGGACGAGTATACTCAGTCAATTCCGCAGCCGAATGTGCTTCTCATGCCCTTTGCTCCGAAGCCCTTTTCACAAGCACATGGCGCGACTTATGACAGCTTCCTGAGCCGGCGACTGGATAAATCTGCCTCTGTGCGAGCCGCATGGGCAACTGCTGTAGGTCGTATCATCCGGACTTCCGCGGGGGGGACGGGCTTGAGTGATAGTGAGGAGCAAACGCTCATTCAACATCTCGCGTCTATGCTTCGGGATGCGGATGAGAAAGTCCGTCTAGCAGCTGTTGATGCAGTAGGCACCTTTGGACTATCACACATTGTGAACAAACTAGGGGTTAGTGGTGGGTTCTCGACACCGGACTCGCTGCTCTTCATCCTTGCGGAGCGTGTCAAGGACAGGAAGCCTCAAGTACGAGAACATGCAATGAAGATCTTGGCCCGGATATGGGCTGTCGCTTCTGGAGAAATTGAAAAGGACAACGAACAAGTTGCGCCGCTCCTGAAAGATGGGCCATCGAAGATCTTTGACGCATTCTACACCAATGACCAAGACATTCATGTGTGCATTGACCGTGTGCTCTTCGAAATCCTCCTGCCCCTTGGCTATCCTCCCGTAAAACCCAAACTTACCCGGAGCACCTCGAGCCAATCCCAGAAGCTAAAGGACTCGCAAGCCTCAGAGCCAGAAAACGAGGCGGACGTTGACAAGATTCGCGTTCGTCGCATTCTCACCCTCTTGAAAGGACTGGATGAAAAGGCCAAGAAGGTGTTCTTTGCTATTCAAGCCCGGCAAATAAACCTAAGACAGGTTGTTACAATCTATCTGCAGGCATGCGAAGACTACAATGTAAGTCTAGGACGTGGACTAAAAGCCGACGTTGGTTGCTAACGCTTATCAGGGCGGCGTAATGGAGAAGAACAAAGATCAAATCAAATCACAACTGACCAAAGTCATTGATACCCTAGCGAAGACATTTCCCGACCCAGTCCGGACATCAGCCGACCTCTGGAAGTTTGCGAAAATCCACGACCGACGTAGTTATCAACTTGTCCGTTTTGCAATGGCTGCTGTGAGCGACTATCGCACAGTTAACAAAGCCATCAAGGAGCTCGGCCGGAGGATACAGTCTAGTAATGGTGCAATTCTCTATGAAACGCTTACGCCATTATTGTATCGCAGCAGCTCGCTGGTTTTCAATCGAAGCCATATTCCCGCGATCATGAGCTTGTCGCGCTCAGACGAGAAAGGACTGGCGAACCCTGCGCATGAGATGCTGCGAGAGATCTCATCTCGCAATCCCGAGGTTCTGGAGGCACAAGTTCAGGAGATATGCAAAGATCTTGAGTCGCAGGCACCGAAAGCCACCACAGTCAGTGCTGCCGGTACTGAAGAGATTCTCAAGGCCTGTTCTGGGTTTGCGAAGAAGCTTCCCTCAAAGCTACCGAAGGAGCGCAAGTTCTTTCAATCTCTTGTTGATTATGCCCTCCACAGCCCATCACCTCATGCTGCCAAGCATGCTGTTCTTATTCTTATGGCTGTGGCTGATAAGAAGGAGATGTACGCCAGAGACCTCATTCAGAAGTGTGTCACTAAATGCACATACGGTTCCGACCGGTTCCTTACCAAGCTCGCTACACTATCACAACTCAATCTATTAGCGCCGCGAGAGGCGGACCGAGAAAGTGATGCCATCATAAAAATCTCTGTCAATCAGATTCTTCTTACGAACCGTTCACCGACGCCAGATGTCGGGTATTCATGGTCAGACCACGTCGATGACGAGACGGCAGCTAAGGAATGGGCACTGAAGATTATCGTCAACCGTCTGAGGGCCAAAGATGGTTCGGACAATGACGATGATTTCCGCGCCCATGCTCAACCGGTTTACGATACTCTGAATAAACTTATTGTCAACTCCGGCGAGTTGTCGAAGAAAAAAGATACTCCTGCTGCTCAGAAATCGAGACTCCGGCTTTTAGCAGCCAACTCATTACTAAAACTCTGCTCCTCGCACGCTTTGTGTGAGCAGCTGCTCACTCCAAAAGACTTCAATTCGATTGCTCTTGTTGCCCAAGACCCTATACCAGAAGTGAGAAGTGGATTCATTAGCCAGCTTAAGAAGAAGCTTGGGCAAAATTCCCGGCTTGGTCACCGGTGGTATGTTATACCGTATCTGCTTGCATTCGAACCACAAATCGGGCTGAAAGACAGCACCTTGACGTGGCTGCGATCCCGGGCAGCATCATTTGCACAGCAAGCTAGCGGGAAAAAGGAAGGACAACAGACGGTAATGGAATCCTTATTCTCACGCCTTTTGTCTCTGCTTGCGTACCACCCTGATTACCCCCCAGCCGAATTGGACGAGGCGACACGGCTGGACGATTTGGCAGACTTTGCACGCTACATTCTCTTCTACCTAACTGCAGTGGCGAATGAGCACAACCTTTCGCTAATCTTCCACATTGCGCAACGTGTCAAACAAACACGAGACGGAATCACAAAGTCCGACGAAATGTCCACCCGCCTGCACACGCTTTCAGATTTGGCACAGGCTACAATCAGACGATTTGCGGATGTCTACTCTCAACAGCGCAGATTCGGTGGTGGAGCGGGTGGAGTCAACATTCTTCAAACCTATCCCGGCAAGATGGGTGTTCCTAGCTCAATCTTTGCCCCAATGGGCAGTCATCGTGAGGCGCAAGAAGTTGCTGACAAGATCTTCCTGCCCGAAGACGCCGAGGACCGACTCGATAAAATTGTACGATCTGTTATGCGGGCTAAGAGCGGGTCATCTGGCCAAGGAGCGGCGAAGAAGAGAAAGACGGACAGCACCAACGAGACTGGTGGTGAAGCCAACGCTACGAAAAAGGCAAAGAGAGACAAAGACTCTAGACGGAAATCTACGGCCTCAGTGGCTTCACGGACGCCCAAGCGCAAGAAGAAAACCGAGGACGACTGGTCCTCTGATGGCGAAACGGCTAGAGCGGTCTCCGACTCGGCTAGGAGACGCAGCAACAGAGGCGGCTCACGGAGAGTCAGCTATGCTGACCGTGACAGTGACGAGGACGACGTAGAAATGGACGAGTGGAATCAGGCCCAAGAAGAAGGTGAAGACCAAGATCAGGCCGAGGAATCCAGAGACGGTTCGGACGAAAGCGAGCTGAGCGAGCCTGACAGTGACATGCTAGAGGATGGCAACGACGAAGCACCTCCAGAGAAAGACGACGAGCCTAACGAAGTACCAAATGGAGAAAACGATGCAGAGCCTGAGTCTCCGGCGCCGACGCCAAAGGCAAAATCTGCAGGTAAACGCGCAGAGAAGCCTCCAACAACGACGACCCTCCCTACGCGACGATCCTCTCGACGTGGCTGATGTCTTTACTCCTCTCCATATCCTTCTTCAAGTCCATGTACGTCTACGAGACTCGGTATGTGCTCACGTGTGTGCCGCCTTATCTTGTGTCCCGCCTGCGTGCATATCTGGCGATCAGTCCTAAGATTTGTTCATATCTACTCCATGATCTGGAATCTCTCCCTAAAGTGCCCTTCCGAAGATCCTCCTTGACGGAGTAAGATCATTTCTATTTCCTGCCTTAGTTTATTTTCTATCGCCCACGTGTCTTACTCTTGCATCTTATCTTATCTATCTCATGGTCTGTCCCTTTTTTTTTCTGACTTTTCCTGTTTCGTCTGTTTCGAATTTGAGTATGTAAAGTTATACCCAATTCATTTTAGGTTCGTTGATTTATTGAACCCTTTTATCCTTCTGTATCACCAGCCAATAGTAGATATCTTGAAGCCACGGCAACAGCGACCATGAAAGGGAAGGTGCAACTACGTCCAGTTCAATCGCGCCTTCCATCTCTGGCTTGTGCCTTCCTAGTATGTATTGTGGTTTTCACGGCAGGTGCAACGGACTCAGCTCAGTCGCTCCTTCCCTTCCCACCTCTTGGGTCGCACCTTCCTGTTCGCGGGTTGGTGGTCTACAGGCAGACACGATGATTCAGTCGCTCCTCCCTTCTCTGAGCCGTACCTTCCTATTTCATAAAGGGTGAGGTTTGTCTTGGGAAGGCACGATGGGCTGGGTCGCTCCTTCCTCTTTGGACGGCTCATAATCGTGCCTTCCTTGTTTGGCATTCGTATATATCAGGAAGGGACGATGGACGTGCGCTCCTTCCTAGGTGGTTTGTGGTGTCTGGAGCGCCTTCCTAGTTATGGGTTTGTTTGTGATAGGGCAAACGATGGACAGCCATGTGCTTAGCTCTGCAGCGGATAAATTACCGGATGTGTGTCTGATGAACAACAACCAGGCATCTAAATAGCTACCTGCCTTTTTTTCTCTCTATATACAGGATGGATTCTTATCAAGAGCACAGCACCATCACCCCATTTTCCCTCCCCTCTTTTTCTCTCTCCTCATAAGGACCATCTGCAATGCCAAAGCTCCAGCCGCAGCCAAATACACCGCACCAGTAAACATCTGCACCGCGAAATACCTTTCATTCTTGCCGATCTTCACACTTCCTACGCCTCTCAGCTCCAGCGCAAGAACCTCCGCCACGGTCCCCGGCGCAACAAGGACAAGCCAGAGGATAGAAAGTGCGCCGCCAACTTCTGGTAGTTCGACAAGCTCCGCTGCCATAGCCGCCGCGGATGCCCAGATCGTTCCTGCTTCCATTCCGGCGAGGATGGAGAATGCAAAGAGAGATACTGGAGATGAGGTGAGGGGCCAGAATACAAGACAGAAGAAGCCGCAGAGGGCTGTTGCAATGGCGGGTACTCTTATCCGGCCGAAGTGGTCGCTGAGGAAGCCGACGAGGGGACGTCCGAGGGCTTGGCCGAGGTTTAGGAGGGCGCTTGCGAGGCTTCCGGTGCTTGAGGAGAGACCTATAGACTGGGCGTAGCTGGCGAGGCTAAATAGGAGGGCGATATAGCCGATTATACTGAAGAAGCCCCATGTCAAGAAGAGGAGGAAGGTTGGTTTGCGGAAAAGAGATGGGTTGAGACCTAGGAAGTGGCGTTTTTTCAAGGATACGACAGACGCAGCAGGCCTTCGCTCACGAACAAGCATGCCGCAGGATAGGTTGACAGTAAACGAGATTATTCCCAGGATTCGGAACGCCCAGCGAAAGCCGAACTGTTCGATCATTCGGTTTGTGGCGAGAGAGTAGATAAGCCCGCCTGTGCCGGAACCTGCGGCTACAATGCCGTTGGCGATTCCACGTCTTTTCTTGAACCATTGATTAGGAATGCCAACAGTACTCATGAAGAGGCACGCCAACCCCTGGCTGAAACAGATTCCTTGGCTAAGGAATAATTGCCAGCTTTGCGTGGTGAAGGAAGCACCGATCATAGACCCGGCCTCTAAGATTGCGCCCAGTACCACAAAGAACCGCAAAGATAGTATCGGTGTAAAAGAAGTGACGACAGGCGCTATCAACAGTGCACAGGATATACTGAGTCCGCTGACAAGAGCATAGACTAGAGCCGGTGTACCGGGGAACTCGTCATGGGAGAGGTAGAAGGACAGGATAACACCGTATGCCTATGATCGAATAAGCAGAGCTCCAGTCACAAGAGGGGAGACTTACACTGTTAATACCCCAAGTGTGGGCATTAATGAAGAAGATACAGATCACACATATCCAGCCATAACCGCCTTCAGGGAAGTCATCCGTTGGTGGTGACTGCTCCTGCTCATTGGTTTCGGGTGTCTCGACCATAGTCAAAGAAGCTCAAAGATGTAGAGAAACCATTTCGAGAATTGGAGGAATATTCAGATTTTATAATCACTCTTTGGGTGTTATATTGCTGAATGGTATAGGTCGGCGTTAGGGCAGGGCTCCGACAGGATCCACACCGATCTGATAACCTTAAGAAGGCGATCCTCCCGCTCCATCCGACCTTCCATCTCACCCTATCTCCGGCTCCGATATTATCGCTTTGCGATGGCTGATACTCATTCATTGCATGCCTGCGAGCCATGCCGCGCATCGAAACTTGGCTGCGACAAGTCCAGGCCGCATTGTATGCGGTGCCTTGGTAAAGGTCGTTCTTGCAACTATGCGCAGCCGAAAACGAGTCATAAGCTCCACGCTTCAAACCATAACACCAGCAGGTCTCACAAAGCGAAGCGTGATCTCAACTTGTTGAGTCCACAGTCGAATTCCTCTATTACGCAGCGGAAGTCTCCGGCTTCCACAGTGAAAGGAGTACGTCTTCACAGACTTAGCCGGCCGAGTCTACAGATTTAAACGAGCTAACCGATCTAGACACGCAATCGGATACCCAAGGCATGTAAGCGCTGTCGTCAACTCAAAGTAAGATGTGACAGAAAAGAGCCGTGTAGCCGATGCCTCAGGGTTGACGGCGGGCAAGGATGTACCTATCCGTTGTCTTCTCCTTCGGTCGAAGGGAGAGAGCCACTTCCTCTGTGGAAGCAGAGGTTTCATAGTGAATTGCACTGGTCAGGGCTTGTTGATAACGTATGTCAGATCCTGGAGAATCTGCCCGAAGTCCACTAACCGACCTCCCAGATCAAAAGCCTGATGGAGCATCGTCGCTGGCCTCTCATTTACGGGCGACACATCGAACAAGAGAATCTACTATCATCTGTCGACAATATCTTCGGTAATACTGGTCCGCTGTATAATTCCACACGGAGGACTCTGTTATCTTTTTTACCACCCAAAGACGTCGCCGACTCCTTTGTTGAACACTATCTGGACATAATTGAACCGTCTCATCAAATTCTCGATGTACCGTGCTTCATGGAAGAAATCAACAGCTTCTGGGCCAAACCCAGCTCAGCAACCGAAGGGTGGCTGGCTCAGTTCTTTGTTATCCTTGCCCTCGGAGGCCATCTATACAACACTTTCAGATCATCAGCGCAACATACAGATTTCGGCACCCTTCCAGCACGCTTGTTCGAGACAGCACAAGTCTTCCTGCAGCGGACGGCTTTCATGATCCGACCAGACGTTACGAGCATCCGAACTCTTTGCCTTTTCGTGATCTTCAAGCAAATGAAGGGTATGATATGCATTGAGAGTGACGCACTCTGGCCAGCGACAGGACTGATTGTCAGGCTCTCAATTATGCTGGGACTGCATTCATCGAATCCAGATCATGGCTCACAGTCGACTAGCCCCGTTCCTATTCGAGTTCGAAACTCCCTCTGGGCAGCAGTGATATTGCTAGATCTTCGACAGAGCCTCACGGCTGGGATGCCGGTAATACCACCTTCGAGGGACCTCATAGCGGAACCGCTGTTCGGGATAAGCCATTCGCAGCTCCCTTCCTCAGCCCCACAGAGGGAGTTTCAATTCCCCCTAGTCATATACGACATTCTTCCTCAAATCTTCAGAGTCCTCGAATTAGCAACATCCCCACAAATAAACCTGGCTTATAGCCAGGTCACAACGTATGACCGACAGATCCGCGGGCTCCTCAGACACTACCGCGACTTATGCTTCTCTGCCAGCGACAACACGGCAACCAATAATCGCTTTCAATGGACCATGATCAATGTTTTCTTTCGACGGATTCTTCTGGCTCTTCACAGTCGCCTATATCAAGAGCCGCAAGCCTCAACCAGGTACCCAGTCTCTTACTGGTCTTCTCTAGAATGCAGCCTCGCTCTGCTGTCCGAGCAGCGCGAACTTTCCGATACTGCCTCCTCCCGAAATGGGACAATAAGCGTAGCTGCAGCATCATTCTTCGCAAGGCTCTTTCAGCCGGAGTTCTTCGTCGGGGCCGTCACTCTTTGTTTCCACTTAGTGCAGGCGCACTCTCCACTTGTCTCACCAAATAGCCATAAGTGTCAACAGGGTCAAGCACGGCGGACAATTATTAGCCTGCTGGAGTCATGTAAGGATATTTGGGGCTGTGAGAAGGAGGCGTCGGTATGCCATAGCAGGTCATTTGGTCTCCTGGAGTATCTCCTGCAGGTACTTGAGGAATCGGGGCAGGATTGCGATGACGGTGGAGATATTGGAGTTGAGGATATGCAACTGACACCTTCGTCTGAGTCAGTCCCATGTGTGTGCAATGGCGAGTGGGAGGGTATGCTAAACCCCGGTCTGTGGGAAGAACTACCTGTTGGTGTTCCTGATTGAGTGTATACGGGGCAACGGCAAACGGCACGAACCATTTTAGGCCGTGATTCGGATATGGGCATTCCTGAATCAAGGTACATCCTCTTTCTTCGTGAACCGCTTCATCTGATCCAGCACCACGCGATACCACAACAGTACATTCTCCGGCTTCCGAAGCCCATGCCCTTCGTTCGAAAATGTGAGCAAACGACACTCAACCTTCTTGAGCTGGAGTGTACGATAGGCCGCCAGACCATCGGAAATCGGGCACCAGCGATTTTGTTTGCCATGTATGATTAAGTGTGGTGTATCCCAATTCCCAAGGTACTGCATGGGATCCCACATTCTCCACTTTTCGGGGTCCTCCCAGGCATACTTTTCTCCCATCTCATAGTACATTGGATGTTGCTCCTCGCTCGACAAGAGTGAACCCATGCTGAATATTTCATTATCTGTGATAAGGGCCTTGAATTTGCGCCCTAGCTCATGTCCCTGTACGAGATTGACCAGATACCCGCCGTATCCATAGCCCAGGGCTACCGCTCGGGTCGTATCAACGTATCCTAATTCACTTTCAATATGCTCAAGTCCACGCTGAAGATCGGTCAGGGATATTCCGCCGAAAGAACGACGAGTTGCGTCAGTAAAACTCTGCCCGTAGCCTGGACTTCCAGCTATGTTCCGTGCGACTACGACATATCCGTGCTCGGCAAATAGGGCAAGATTCCAAGTTCTTTTGCGCCAGGATCTGGTCCAGCATTCGTGTGGGCCATCATGTATGCAGTAAGCTAGTGGATACTGCATCTCTGGGTTAAAGTAGGATGGTTTGATAACCCAAGCATGAATCTGTCGTTCTTTGGCGCCTGAGAACCATATATCATGAATCTGACAATCTGATAGACCGAAGCGCGGAGTATAGGAGGCTGAAATCACTATAGAGCTATTTCCAGCGTTGACACGATTGAATTCTCGCCCGTGGTAGAAGTTATCGCAGGAAGCCAGCAATTTCAAATCGCCTGTCATTGGCGTTACATCAGCCACTGAACCCGAGGTCGTCAAGATATTGTCGATGCGAACCAGGGTGGAAGGTTTAGGATTGCTTGGCCAATCTTTTTATTCAATTCGTATAGTAGTCGCTGGCCTTGTTCCTCGACCGCTATGAGCAAGGATCCGTAAGGTCTACACGTAACAGCCGACGGACTCAGCTCCCAGAGCCCCATGCCATCTGAAGAAGAGAAGATCTCCTCAGAGGCGCCCGTGTGAACATCACTCAATTTCACAATTCGCCTTTATCCACAGCGTATCCGTCTTTCTTTTGTGTTAGAAAAACCACTCCCCCATTATCATCAGCACCAGGAGACGTGATACTCCCTCCCAATCCACGAAACCTAAAAGCTTTGTAATACTCGTCTGGGGTTGGATCCCCTTCCCATGTTAACATGGGGCAGTAGTAGCAGGAGCACGCTGTATGCGTGGACCAATCTACTTCGGGGTCCTTCGCGGTAAACAATATAAGCCAAGAATTCATGAAGAACTCTCGACATTCTTCAAGATCATCCACAGGAACATTCTGTACCTCCACGGGTCCAAGTCTGAAATAAGCCATAAGGTTGGTAATGTCAGTAATGGCGTATCGAGCTCCTGGTGTCCCAGCCGGACGCGAAAGCCTTCCAAACCAAATGACATCTCTCAGTCTCGGGTTGGCACTGTCGCTATCAATGACTGAGCTTGATGGTCTAGGTAAAGCTCTAGGCTGCGTCTCTCATAAGGATTGAATAGGGTCCCATCGGGATTCGCTTTTCCGATTATCGCGAACGACAGATCATCATCACTTTTCTCATCGAAGATGGTACCCGCAACTCGCAGATATCGTACCGGGCCAGGTATTACACCAGCGACATAGCTCGCCCCGTCGAGTCGCGCACTATCAACCAGCAACTTCGTATGACCACTTCCATCCGCCATGGCCTCAAGCCATATGAGCTGGTCGCTGTGCCCAAGCCACTGGGGGAACAAGCATTCGGACTATCAGTGATAGGCCAGGAGCGAGGAGAGCCTAATTCAGCAACGTGGATTTGTCGTTTTTCAATCCCAGATCGAAAAGAGTAGCTGCGTTGTGCGTATACCGCGAGTGTTCCTGCGGCGTTCGGAAGCGCGTGGCTACGCCTTGGGGACTCGATGAGTGCTCTTCGAGTTACTACCTATTAGCATTACTGTGAATACCAGCTTCTGGCAGGGGACACTTACTCTGGTATGAAAGTGATGTCTTATGGGTTCAAATCGGTCATCTTTGCTGAAGCCTATGCTCGTTGCCGTGACAGGTCGGCAGAGACGAGGTCCCTGGTCAACGCAACAAAAGAAGGAACGAAGTCCTTGGGCTCGCGGGAGTTATCTGCTGGATTATACCAGCAGAAGATCGGTGGCCAGATGGGCTTTCTTAGTTTGCACAATTATAGCCAGCTAAGACCTGCTCTAAAGCTGCAGCAAGGGTCTCGGCGGATGTTTATTCCCTTGCAGGTACTCGGTTACTGGCTTACGATATAACTGACCCCTACGGAAGCCTACGGGGTCAGTTAGTTACCAAGTACGAGAAGAAAGATAAAAGTCTCTAGTCATGTCATCATGATCATCCCTAAGAAGCGTATATTTACGTCAAACATGACACAAATGTCTGCACGGCAGCCAAAGCAACGCATAAAATGACCAAGGTAGGTATTGAACAGGTATAGACCACTAGATAAGTCGCTCAAACATATACACCAGAACCAAAACCGAGTTGAAACCGGGAAACATGGCAATCAGACATGACACGCTTGTGCGAGTGAAGAAAGGGCTTTTGCAAATCCAAGATAATGGTATGCAGAAATTGAGAGGAGTGTACATAGTCGGTTAAGGATATGCTCTTATGCTGTCGAATTACCTCCAGCAGCAGCTTTGGCTATTCGCTGCTCCACGCGTTCTTTGTGTTGTCGGTTCCGGAGGTGGACTTCGAAGTTGTCTACCGTCGTGGTCGGTCCCGGTGTATACAGCTTCCCGGGACAGTCGTGGCATCGTATGCGAGGGAGATATAGGTTCTTTAACTTCTGACCGGGCTGGGCGTTGGAATTGACTACAGGTTGCATAGTTTCAGTGTCAACGGCCGTGTAACGCATCACTGCCTCAAAGGAGTCATTTGGGTTCGCCCGCTTGAGTCGAGCGAGTCCTGCTATAAGCCAGCTGGGAGGTGGGGGCTAGAATTAGAAACCATCAGTATTGTCTGATCTCCAATTTCCTTCATAACTTTGGGTCCAATCCCATCGGGGATAAGCAGGCTTTATTTACGTACCCCAGGGACGCCTGGCTGAGGAGGGTGGGGAGCTTCGACAGCCCCCAGGTGTTGAATGGGGCCAGGGCGGCCAGCGCTCGCTAATCGGGCTTGCGGCTGCGGTTGAAGTGGGTTTGGGGTAGGGTTAAGTGTTGGTGTATTAACCTGTGGTGTGCTTCGTTGGGACGTGGGTTGTGTTGCCGGCGTAGTCGAACTGGGCAGTGGATTGATCTTGAAACCATTGGCGAGGAATTGGCGGAATTTTTCGCGTGAGATTTTGAGCGTCACAAGCAGCTTCTCGGGCTCTTCGGGAGGCGTCTCTTCGCGGTAATCACGTCTGCGAGCCGAGACTCGAGGTTCATGATGCGGCTCAGGAGTGGCCGATTGACCTAGGTTCGCCCTCAAGGCCGCATGTGCTGCAGTGGCAGCTCCTCGCATACCTCTCGTGCGGGCAGTTCCTTGGGCCAAATGAGGTCCAATAGCAGGGGATCCAACCATGGAAGATTCATCACTATCTGAATCATCCGACTCATCACCAGCATCCCGGAGTCCCACCGCAGCACGCCCGCGGCGACTTGAGCCAGATCGCTTGAACACATTGCTTTCTTCGATTGAGGCTGCGGTATTCGGAATGACAGACGAAACAAGCAATGTCCGAATAGTTCGTTGGCGATCTTTGAGATCGGGTAACGCGGGCCCGCCGCGGCGATTGACTGACCGTTTCTGCCGCCGTTGGTCTCTCTGGAACGATACTTCTGTGCGCTCAAGCTCGGCTTCGTTGAGTTCATATAGGTAGGGAGTGAATTCCTTGGCCGCC
This sequence comes from Aspergillus karnatakaensis, assembly GCF_047715665.1. Classification (NCBI taxonomy): domain Eukaryota; kingdom Fungi; phylum Ascomycota; class Eurotiomycetes; order Eurotiales; family Aspergillaceae; genus Aspergillus; species Aspergillus karnatakaensis. The sequence goes on along the minus strand of NW_027395726.1, from coordinate 227,718 downwards.
TGGAACGGCCGGAAGGAAGAAAGTAGAGGTGTGGGGAGGAAGGATGTTTTCAGGTCGGGATCTTCGATAGGACGTCCGTCGAAGGGGTGTGAGACAATGTAGAGAGATTTGGTGAATAGCTGCGATTGCTCGCGAATTGAATGAGCAATTGCGGTGGTAAATTCACCAGAAAGAGAGAGATCGGTCGTCATTCGCGTCGCAAAATCCTCAGGATTATTGTGTGGATCATTGATATCCCATTCGAATTGGTCAACCAAGGTGTTCTGACCGATTGTTATATTCAACTTGACCACAATCCGCATTTCATCGTTCTTGTATGCGCTATACGGTAGTTGAGGTTCGAGGGGTTCTTCCTCGATATTGAGGTGAGGATAATAGTCGCAAAGCTGCTCTTGAATACTCTGCGAGATCAGTCTCACTAGGGGGCCACAAGACTCGAGCGGTAGGCCCAAATCTTCCACGAGTTTCTCTGCGAAGAGGTCCGGCGAGACCACACGGTCATGGAGGTTCCATGTGAAGGTATCGCGGATCTTGACCTTCTCCCAGTCGATATCAAGCCTTATGGGCACCAAGTTTTCAGTCTGTTCGCTCTGTGTCTTGAGGTCCTTGCGGGAAACGCGAAGTTCTCGCGTTTTGCGGTTACCGGGCCGGCGACGGTGAGCCGGATATAGCAACTGCGGATGTTGATTTCGCAGATCGGTACGAACATTTCCAAAACCTTCGTAGCCGACCCCATACAGAGCGGCGGGGTTCATGTGATTCTCGCGTCGTAGATTGAGAAAGTAGTCGCGCTCCGCACGCTTCTCTTGCTGCAGTTGTTGATTCGGGTTCTGCCACGCTGTAAGAGCCGAATGACGGAATTCGCGATTGACATATTCGTCCAGAAGAACCTTTTCAACGGGTGTCTCACGAACGCGGACAGCCAGCGCGTTACCTGAGGAAGATTGTATGAATGCGCCATCTCGTGACCGCTTCTTGCCAGACGCGGTTCCATTGGCATTGTGATGCTGCGAATCGGGCGAAAAATTGGCGTTCGTGGCTTCATGACCCGATTCTGATTGGGATAATGTCACGCCGGACGCCGCGAGAACAGCTTTCGCATTTTGCTTCCCTTCCACAATCGCGTCCGGGGCCCCAGCTCCGTGGTCCACCAGAAGCGAGGTATCGACGTCGTGGTCGAAGTCTGCAGCTCCGTCTAGCAGATCAGAAGTATCATGAAACGCATCCGACTGCATGTCAGCCATTCCCGGCTGGGACGGGTCGGGGAACGGCATCGCGATTGAACACGCTTCGCGTCCGTGTCACGGCAATCGTCCAACAGGACGGCTTAGAATTGGCCTGCACGAAAAAGCGAACAGAGGAAGATGAAGGAAGATCAACAATATTATGACAGCATTCTTTGGCGGAGGTAATCGAAGCTATAGCGAGGTACGTTAGCCTCAGCGCACGCTTCTTGACCGAACAGCAATCATACTGCCGGCGCGGCAGCGCACCGACGCAAAGTCGCGACGCATCGCGGAGCGAAACAATGAAGGCGCGACGTGCAATTTCCGGAATCATATTGCCATCCAGAGTGTTAAACAAGCAGCCGGGCAATGGAATTGGTAGGGATGCGACGAGCGAGCCACGTAAAAATACAAAGCAGGACGAGGCAGCGACCATGACAGGAAAACGTACCGAAGCAAAAGGAGCAAAAGCCGATGCAAGCAGGAAAGTAAAACAACCAAGATGAAGGCAATACTAACCAGAAATTATAGTGACAGAGCAACGAGATTCCAGGGTCAAACGAAGCACTGGATGGGTCTTCGCGCCGGGTCTGGTCTGGGTCTTTTGCAAGGCTGGAGAGTGAAGCAGCGGCCGGAAAGGAGCGGCGGGATCAGCTGACGGCGCACCGGGGAACGTATCAAGGCGCGTCTCTGAAAGCCCAACGACTCGGCAATCTTCCTTTTTCTCCGGGGAAAATCTGGGGTGAATCAAACTTAGTTCCTGCCCTCCAATTCGTGGCTCGTTGTGTTGCCTAGGGTTCGTCGCGATATGACAGGAGCTCAGGGGAATTAAAAGGAAGGAGAGAGTGAGGAGGGCGAGTGAGAGGGAGAAAAGCTGGCGCCGGCCACCCGTTACAAGCGGTTTCCGACCTGGGGGTGGGATGGCAGATGGAGGGGTGGCTGGAAGCAAGCAAGCTGCTCGACAATGGGTTAATCCATCGAAAGAGCATTAGAGATCCTTGAGTCTTTTTGAAAATATTTTAGCCATACAGTCAATCTCCATTGCTCCTCATCACCAGGCAAGGTCGTTGCCAGTGATACTGTATGTTACCGGTAAAGCGCTGTAATATGTGATACGTGAACGTTGGGCTAAGCCATAATCAGACATCAGATGACCAAGCTAGACCAAACGCGAGCGGCTCTACGGCACTAAGCCAAATTCTTTTTCTTGGCATAGCAAGTTACATCCTCATTTGTAATTTACAGTACATCTCCATCATCATCATCCTCGTCATCGGCGATGAATGTGGATCGAGGGCGAAGAGGTAGGCGTACAGGGCTGGAGAGGTGCGCAAAATAATCTTGAGGGTCTATTCTCAGCTTCTCAGCTTTGCATCAACTACCACCGCCCTATGGTCTGAGTTATACACGCCGTCATCGAACCGGTTTGCCAGCACCGCATACCCTTCGATTTCCCAAGGCAGGTCGGGGCTCTTTCCCCCAGCCAATGGCCCCAAAAGAATATAGTCGATGCGTGAAAGATCTTGACTCTCGTATCCAAAACCCGTCCAGGTCGTGTGGTTCCCATAAGTATCTACCGAGTCTACCAAAGTCGCAGAATCAACCAGCGGCGACTCTGGCGATGTCAACACCGAGTATGCTTCCTGAGTATCTTCACTATTCAAATCGCCACCCAGGAAGACGCCGGAAATGATGTGACCAAAACGGCCATTTCGATACTCTTCGATCTTCCGCAGAATGATATGGGCGGCCTCGAAGCGTGAGCGAGACCCTTGGTCGTCTAGGTGCGTACTCATGGCTAGAACCGTTTGACGGCTCACATGGTGCGTGAAGACCCCGATGGTCACGATGCGGATTGAAGCTGCATCCCAGCTCTTGGACGGGACATCTGGTGTCTCGGAAAGCCAAACTGTCTCCCAATGTCGAAGCTCCCAGACTGAGGGGCGGTATAATATGGGCGAGTATTCGCCAGCTTTGTAGCCGTCGTCTCGACCGACTCCAATATAGGCCCAGGTCTGCTCGGGATGCTCAGGGGCATCTTGCGCTGTGGTGGAGTTGCTTGAGTTCAATCCGGATAAAATATCCACCAGTTGGTTGTCCAGGACCTCCTGTAGGCATATAAATGCGTCCTGGTTGTAAGTGTTGTAGCGGAGTTCACTGAGAAGGCGAGGGGCTCGTTCGTTCCAGGGTCGCTCGCCTTTGAATGGCGAAGAAGTGGCATATCGAATATTGTGCGTCAGAACCCGCAAGCGGAGATCTGTTTTATTTGATTTCATCTTCCCGAGTCTAGTCCGATTTTTCCTGAAGATTTGACTTTTCAAAGATCGATTTAAAAGATAGCTTGACTAGGTGGTAGGTACCTATCGCTTGCGGGGTTTCTAGATTGCGGAGAAGGTACATGACGCAACCCCGTGATGCGATGTCAAACCTGTACGGCTTCAAAATGCTACCTAACTACCTAAGGTATTCGAGTTCCGACTACTAATAGTAGCTATATCCTTGCTAACTTCTTATACTCGCTGTGGTGCTTGACACGTCTGTAGTCAAAGTAGTGTTCTACGAAGACAATGGAGTGGAATATATATGTATCTCAATGGTACATAAGTTGGTGGATTTTTTAACCCTCATTTACCCATAAGTTGGAGATACAACTGACCTGCTGGTGGTTCAATCGTACCCTGGTCGCGAAAGGCACACTAAGGACATACATTCTAACCAAGATTCAAGGGGAACCTACTTTTATGGGGTAATTCTCTCTATATGCGAGTTAATGGGTTGACGTTTATATTAACTACCCTGAAGTAGATTGCAGAGACGCATATGCTACCCCGTAATCAGATTTGTCGTGGAAGCTCTAGATCAATCTGCCATACCGGATGTATCGGCAGCTCCTCACTGCCCTCCAGTGCAGCATTAACAAACAACGTGTGTATACCAACTTCGAGAGAATTTTCATCGCCAGCGCAATGACTGCTCTCAATAGCCGGGATATCCTGCTTGATTTGTGAGAGTTTTCTGACCATGACTGATCGGCCGTTGTCGATATCGGTGAGGTGAGAGGGGTTTTTGCTGACCTTCTCTCGCCATCCAACCAATTTGGCACCCCATCCTTCATGGATGTGCCCAAAACAATGCATCTTGGGTCTAGCGCGAGCGATAGCTTCAAAGAGTCGTGGACAGCCTGCGCGACCGCCTGAGTATGTCATATCCAATATACCTCTGGGGGGACCATGCGTAACAACAACATCAGTATCTGTCTCGATGTCAAACATGTGTCCCGTTTCGGGATGATATTGGAATCCCCAGTCGCCAAGCGACGGGGTATAAGGGCTGGCGTATATCTTCAGTCGGGCGTCATTTTGGAGCTTGAAGTCGTAGGTACCTTCTTCGAGTAATATTATCCCACTTTCTCGTGCGTCTTCAAAAAGTTTCCTAATTTCGCCATAGTCACCGTATTCCTTTTGCACTAAGGCTGGATCCAGGGGCGTTATTACCTCCGTGACCTTTTTCTGGAACATTGGTATGTCCAGAATGAAATCGTGGTTTCCGGCGATGACGAGTTTCAGCGGGGTGTCAAGCGTCTTGGAGAGGTTGATGGCAGATACGAATTCCCGGCGTTTTGATTCAGTTGTTAGGTCGCCGCAGTGTATTGCGACGTCTGCTCGGTATGCGGAGTAATCGTGTAAGTCGTGACCATGTGTATCGGAAAGAATGAGGAACCGCGTTTTGATAGTTGGGACTCTTGTAGAAAGCTCCATGGTTTTGTCGGATATAGATGAGCTCTGAACGACCTTTCGCTGATGAAAGCGTGTTTTTTTTTTATTATAGAACGAAGTCGAAGAGCATGAAGTGATTGAGTAATAGCAAGCAGACTTGAAGAAGAGCTCGTTATGCTAGATCTGTGACTCACACCTTTTGAGTTCACCTAGAGTGCAGAGGACCTTCGCCGGAGGATCATCCGGCGAAGCTTACAGCCAGCCCGTCGTGGTAGCAGTGAGGGAGGCTGAAATTCATGGAGTGAGGCGGGAGGCGGGAGTGACTTTGAGACAGTACGCAAAAACGAGTTGCAGTTGAATCCTTCAAGCAGCTGCTGACGGTGGTACGTAGGCCATTTCCGGTACGCCTTGCTGGAGGCTCAATTTCGGAGAGTTGAATCCCTCTTTTAGGGGCGTAAGAAATACACAACATCAATCCTGCTCTGTTCCCTTCATGCAGAGTGTCGGCCCATGAGCTCTGAAATCATGAAGCTGACATTAATCTTCAGGAAGGATCCCTTTTACGAGTTGTAGAATGTTCGAGCCGCGGCATAGCCAAAAGCAAATAGCAACAGGGAATCAATGCTGTGACATGTTCCCCAGTTTTCCTGAACTGAGACATGACCGGCGAGGATACCGGCTAAGGCAGGCAAGACAATGTGGGCAGAGGGTCTGCAGCACTCGTACAGCACACGCTTGAGCTATATTGTAGACTTCCTTTGGCCGGCCGGTTCGCGGCGAGGATAACAGTGGTTCGAGCTGTCCGCGCTGCCATCATTGCTGCAAGTACTGTATAGTTAGGGTAGCTGATGGTTCCACCTGGGCACCAGCTGCAGATGCCAAAATTGGTCGAAAAACGACCTCCAATGTGCATGGGCTTCCACGAGATACTCCAGAACTAGATAAGTATGATGTCATTCCTACCACATGTGCGGGTTGACATCAGGTGTCATTTCTTCTCACAGTGCTCGTGAGCATCAACTGTAAATATGACCAAAGTCAGAAAGAAAGGAGCAATGGAAAGAGCTCTGATCGATCGCCGACAAGCTGGGAAAGGGAGCCATGGTACTCGCAGGGAGCTTTGACCTGACGGTAAGAACATCAGGCGAGAAAACCCAAGGTAAATTGGGCGGTCTGCTAAGAAACGGTAATTGCCATACAGAAATACGAAAGCCCTACTCGAAAATCAGCCAAGACCGGCCCCTCTTTGCCCTCCTTGCCCCGCCAAAGCTGTAATGATGGTACGTAATTACCACGTCGTCAAGGCAGCACACGATCCAGGTCCATATTCTGACGGACGAAGCTATTTTCACCTCCCTCCACCTCCTCTCCGCACGTCTACTAATTTTGCCCTTATTACCCTGCTATCCTTTGACGAGGTTGACTCGATACATTCGCCATGGCTGAACCCCAGACCACTACCCCTGAGGTTGGTAAGTGTTGACTCTGCCCAACCAGTACCCCTCTTTGCTGTGCGAAAAAGCTCCGCGTTTGTGGGTTTGCCGTTTGCTGTAGCGTCATGATCTGTCTGGGATAGCCAGTGACGCTGTGTCCGGCCGTCTCCGAGATGGGCGACAGAAGCCAGATTATGACCTTCTAACACGCAAACAATCCATACTTATTTTTGGCCTGTTTCATGCTCTTGTCGCACTAGCAGCCTAGTTAACCATTTTCCGGATTGCTTCTAGATTACACCTTGAACAACCCCGATACCCTGACCAAGTACAAGACTGCTGCTCAGATCTCGCACAAAGTCCTCGAGGCCGTCTCAGGTGCGTTAATCGAGCGCCCCCGCCTTACCCGACCCTTGGTGGTTTCAAATCTAACCTGGGTTCTCTAGCGCTATGTGTTGAGGGAGCCAAGATCGTGGAGATTTGCCAGCAGGGTGACAAGCTCCTAGACGAAGAGCTTGCCAAGGTCTACAAGGGCAAGAAGATCACAAAAGGTACGTCACGATTTGCTTCTTTCACTGGGTCCACACCCGAGCAGCTTACCGGATCATTGTACTGACATGCTGTGGACAAAAGGTGTCGGTCACCCGACAACCGTCTCTCCCAGCTCCTATGTGACCCCTTACACACCCCTGGTTTCGGACGTCCAGGAAGCCGAGACCACCCTCAAGGCCGGCGAGGTCGCGAAGATTCAGCTTGGTGCTCAGATTGATGGATTTGGAACCATTGTTTGCGACATGGTTGTTGTTGGTGCTTCTGAGGTTACCGGCCGCGAGGCTGACCTGATTCATGCTACTTACTACGCCAACGAGGTGCTCCTCAGACTTCTTGCGCCCCCCGGTCTCCTCGCTACTGGTACCGAGGAAGAAAAGCAGAAGGCGGCCGCCCAGAAGGCCCCTACCCAGGCTCGCATTACCCAGCTGATTGAGAAGATCGCCAAGACCTACGACACCAACATTGTTGAGAACACCACCAGCTGGCTCTTTGAGCGCAACGAGATCGAAGCAGAGAAGAAGATTATCCTGGCTCCTGGCTCCGGCGTCAAGGGCGAAGGTGTTCCTGACGTTGGCGAGGTTTGGGGTGTTGAGATTGGCATGTCGCTCGGATCCGGAAAGGTCAAGAACCTTCCTCATCGCTCTACCCTGCACCGCCGTACCACCACTACATACCAGCTGAAGCGTCCCAGCTCTCGCCAGATGCTTTCTGAGGTCGTCAAGAAGTTCGGCCAGTTCCCGTTCAGCTTGCGGCAACTTGAGGACGAGAAGGCCGCGAAAGTCGGTGTCCTCGAGTGCGTTCGTGGAGGTGTCTTGAGGCAGTATGAGCCTGCCGGTGAAGCCGACAATGCTGCAGTTTCACGCTACCTGACAACGATTGGTAAGTTCTAACCTTCCACTTGGACGCAGTAAAACACACGGAACATACGGCGCTGCTCCTATCTGTATCAGCACTAACACATGTTACAGCCATCACCAAGAATGGTATCACCAAGTTGGCTGCCCCAGCTACACCCGACTTTGACAAGATCAAGTCCGATAAGAAGATTGAGGATGAAGAGATCCTCAAGATCCTGGAACTTCCTCTCTCAAAGTCCACCGGCTCAAAGAAGAACAAGAGCAAGAAGAAGAAGACCACCAAAGAGGCTGGCGATGAGGAGTAAATGCGTCGCCGAATTGGATGGGTTTGAATCTCGTTATATCTATTGGACCCTTTCCACGGTCCTATTTCAGGGTACAACCTGAGACCTTGGCCAGTGGTTATCTGGCCACGGGCGCGGCTTGTTTCGCGAGCCGAAGATGGAGCGATTTTCTACTGTGGAAGCCTGGAACAAGACTGAGATAGACGCTATCCCCACGTCTTCCTTCTCTTTCCACTTCTACAAGGAACTTTTGTCACATAGCTATACACTAAAAAGTCACATGAATGTCGTATATGAGCAAGAGGTAGCGACAGAAAGGCCCAACAGGGGATTCTACTTTCATCATGTTAAAAAGATATTATAGTCCAGTCTCGCTATATACTCTCTGGCTTTACCTTTTATTTCTCTTCTTACTCTTGTTATGCGACAGCAAGATGATTCTTGATGATTACTACCAGAAGCCATCTAAATGCTATTAGACTATCCCCCTCCTGGTATGTGCCCCTAGCTGTCGGGCAGAAGGAAGGCTCTCCATACCTTCTATGACGCTGCGCCGCCTCTAGTATGGTTAGCAGATACCTTCACAGTCTTCTTCTTGAAAGTCTATGACTACAGAGTGGTGCTTGAAACAGTACCCCAATGCGGTCGTCCGGTCGTCGCAACCAAAGGCTCTCCAGCTTACACTACTCAAGACAGTATACTCAACTAACAGTATGCTCAGTCAAGATACAGCCATTACAGTGTAGCTGACATGTTCTGCTGCGTTTCTAGATAGACTTATCCCGACCCTGTAACTTACACCAGGCGGGTCACTAACCGCAAAATGCAAGACACAGATTAGTCAAATCTTGAATACAGACATTCTATAAATCTATCAGAGGTATGTCAAGTACATTATACAGAGTCAAGAAGTTCTGCCAATGGGTTGTGGCGTTTGAGGTTTTGAGGATTGAGCTCGTCCATGATTGGGAGTGGGCCAACGAAAAGGCTTCCTCTCTGCCTCTTCGCGGCATGGATCCTCTTCTCTCTCCCTCTCCTCCGACACCCTCCCTCCCCAACAAAGCCCCTGCTCTGCTTGATCCATCAGCTGGAGATATCTGGTGTACCTAGTCTGGTCTTATCTGTGGACCTGTTCATCCTGCTGAAGCCATCCCTTTTGGCATCCCTTCGTCCTGGGCACTCGCTCTTCCCGATCTCCGAAAAGGCTGCAACTGGGTACTAACATCGCATCAGCCCAAAGGCGATTTTGATGTCTAAGATATCCAACTTATCGCAGCCGCACTGTGGACGCGCGAAATCTCAATTTATTTGCAAGGTAAGCGCCAGAAGGCAAAATCCCTCATCCGGGTGTTGGCATCCCTTGAGCCTTCATCTGCGTGAACAGCGCCACACGAGATAATCAACTGTCACCTGTGCTTGTTCATTCAACAGGTTTCTGTTGGCACGTTGCACTCTTGGACCCCAGTAACACTGTGTTTCTTGACTTTGAGCATTGCCACCTCACTTTCCCTGCTGCATCCACGATTCAACTTCTGCCACCCTTCTCATCTCACTTTCCTCCCTAAACACCCCTTCATGATATCTTATTTGAGCACATCTCTCCCAAGATCTCTCCGATAAAGAAAATAGTATCTAGCTGATCTTTAGAGCCTTTAGGGCTCTCAGGCATTGCCTCAGCACTCCTGGTCTCTTTCGGGATCCTGCTTTGAGAGGTACCTCGTCTAGTTCTCAACAAAGAACACTACAGGTTGACGTTTCTTGCTCGCAAAGGCCGTGGCTACTCTGCTCACGGTAAGTCCAGGTGCTTTTTACTGTTTTTCAGAGTTTTTCCCTCTGCATTCTTCGTTGAGGTCTTCTCCGATGCTTGTATCTCCACTGGAACTGAACGGACACCCTGATTCTTCATCACTGGAATAGCTTTTCAGCAAGTACCTTGTTCCTTTCAGATTGCTTGTGTACCTTCGTTCTTTTCTCTCTGTCTTGCGAGCTTTGTATTCTGGCCCTCTCCTTCGATTTCAGGAGTGGGCTGTCTGCCAGCTAACTGTCATGCTGACCTGTTCAGAAAGGATCCTTCCCTAAACATCTCCGGGGCTCTTTTTTTTATCATTGGCAGTACTTGCGCTGCATTATTTTCAAATTGAATAGGACATTGCCTATTCTTCCCCTCAGCTTTCTTTACCTATCCTGGTCCTCACTTGAATTGTAAACTGCGAGAGGTGCAGCAAGGTGAGCACTCATTAAGACCCTCCACTCCAGATATACTCGAGAGTTGAAGAGTCCCAGATTCATTGGACTGCTCGAAGTTTTGATCCAAAGATATCAACTAAATTTACTTGGGTGTGAAAATCCAGTGGTTGTGGCAGCTTCCGCGGCGAACCCCTGGGAGGCGTGATTGGGGCTTGGTCCTCGAAAACTCCCGTCCTTCGCAACTCCGCAATCTTTCTTCCTTCAACCGCGCGGGCTGGGTCACCATTCAACCAGCCACGCCGGTAACGGTCGCTGAGTTCTCGGAGCCTGTTGATCGGTGAGTAATTGGTCTGATTCAACGTTCAAACAGCATAATTATTCCTCGCCGGGATTTATGGGAGCTAACTGCTTGCGCCGCAGGTTTCGCGCTTCTCGTGCCCTGCCTTTGCAACAATGGCTCGGAATCTCCGTTCATCGTCGCACGCAAGGTCAACTGATTCTCGACCTTCAACACCTGCACCACATACTGCCAACACGAGCTCTTTTACAGACTCCACCAGACCGCGAAAGCAACGCCGTACTGGGAGGACTTCCCGGGTGCCAACCGATCCACTTCAGGACACGCCAGTCGCGGGTCAATCGCCACTCGAACACTCTGAAGGAATCGCAGTGAATGGACTTAATGGCACGCACTCAGAAGAGGATACAGGGTGGATTGAGCCAGAGCCAAGGGCTCCTGTTCCAAGCTATGATGACACATCCTGGTCAGCAGTGTCAAGCAGCGCGAATCCCGTGCTAGGCACAATGCGCCCCCTCGGTACGATGCCGTCCGCCGCAGATCTACGCAAGGTGGGATTGGTGCCGTCGAAGCCGAGTACTCCTAGCATTCTCCCTCGGAAAGAACCACAACCTGCAGTGAACGGAGAGAAGAAGGACGACACTCCCCAGGCCCCCCTAACCCCGGTAGAGGAACCGGTCCCCGAACCGATCCCTGAGCCACTTATTCACAAACCAACAATCGAGGAGGATCTAGCAGCATTCAAAATTCTGCCAGTACCCGATTCAGGGGATGCCGATGTCGACGTGCTCCAGGCTGCAGTCGAAAGTGCTTTACGTTTAGCCTCAGAGGCGGATAATCGTGCTGTCATCAACGGCCTGTTTCGCATGTGGGAATTGGCCAGCAGCGATCCGTATGCGCTGAAGATCCTGGACGGCGTTTGTCAAGAAACCCCGGGGTCTCCTCAGAGATCTATGTTTCAGAAAGTAATGCGAGGCGCTTACAAAGAACTGCTACCGGAAGTCATTGCAGTGGACGAAGCCGGCGTTTTACCGGCGCCCAGGCGGGCTCGCTCTGCCAGTAGCGACTCTACCTTGTCTACGGCTAAATCACTCGACGCTGAACTGTACACGCCTGTCGCGGTTTCACGAGCACCCGTTGCTCGTGTGCGCAAAGGGAAGCAGACTAAAAACGCACCACAAAAGAAGGATATCCCGGAACGTCGATCCGTATTCCCTTCGCGTGACGTTCAGCGCCAGAGGGCTGTAGAAGCTTCTGAGCTCTCAGCAGAGGCAATACAAGCCAAGCGAACCCGGTTGCGGAAATCTCTTCCTAAGATAGTGGCTTCTGAGAGTGGTATACGTTCCTCGCTAACATCTGACCCTTCGTCCAACATGTCTTCGCCTGGTCCGACCACGGTTGTCTCTGCTGCAGGTAATGCAGGACCTCTTAGAGGTCGCTCACAGAGCCTGGCAAGCAGCGAGGCTGGCGACAATAGACGCTTAACACCTTCACTGTCGTAGGTTGACTCTACTTTCTTCCTCTCGTATCACACTTGATATGCTGACACAATATAGGGACAGCGAACGCGGTGAAAATAATGACTTCTGTCGAGATTGTGGCCGCAGTGGGCGGCTATTATGCTGCGATGGCTGTGTGTATTCATTCCATTTCTCCTGTCTAGATCCACCTCTAGACCCTGCAAATCCCCCAGAAGGGGATTGGTTCTGCCCGAAGTGCTCTGTTTCGAAAACGCTGGACACGCTGCGGAATGGTATGGAAAGGGTTCCAGGGAAAGATTTTGCATTGCCAAACCGCATTCGCGACTTCTTTGCCGGTGTCCGCACTGGTGATGATGGGAAGTATGAAGAGGTTGTCGCCTTGCAACGCATTAATCCTCGTGCAGCCCGAGGAAGTCGAACCGGGCGCTACGATGACCCATTTTTATTAAGAACTATGGATGCAAAGGGTAACCTGATCTTCTGCACCAGATGCGGACGCACTACGAACGGCGTTCGGCCCATCATTCAGTGTGACTTCTGCCCCTGTGCTTTTCACATGGACTGCGTTGATCCGCCACTGGCTGTTCCACCAACCCAGCGACCAGGCAGCGATCGCTTACATCATACCTGGATGTGTCCGAACCACACATGGCATGATTTACAGTACTCCGTCACAGATGATGAAGGGTATGAGGCAACAAAGCGCATCCGCCGACCGAAGAACCCTCGTTATATCGATATTGAGATCCTTCCGGAAGAGGATAAGGATGAAGAGATCGAAGAAGAAGACTTCCAAGGCGTTACGTATCGCGTCTCCGAAAAGGGAGTCAAACTCAACTTCATAGAGAGGGTCAAAAGGTAGTCTAGCGTTGATGAACTGCACCGTTTTCATGATTCTAACAATGTGTTCAGGGACAACGAGAGTAATAAAGCACGGAAATTGGCAGCAGATAATCTATTCGCGTATGCCAAATCGAGTTTCGACGATCTCACCTCCGAAGCACACGCATACTACGCGTCCCAGAAGCCAGCGGTTCCCGAGGAAGACACTACAGTGGCAATCCTGAACTCACGGACATTGGCAGAGCGAGAAGCAGCAGCAAACCTGATATCTTTTGCGCAAAGCGATCAGGTCGGCCTGCGAGACGAAGAGGACGGCGGTATCAGCCTCCTCATAGACCAGCTCAGAGCAGACGCCCCCAAAAACCTTCCCGCACCCGAAGACGAAATTGCTTCTCTACGCGCCCTTCAAAAACTTATAGAGAAACGCATCAGCTTGCTAGAGCCTCAAAACGGAACCTCCCAGCCGCCTGAAGCCCAGCAACCCACGCCAAGCGAAACACGCTGGGAGGCACCCCAATAAAACCACATCACATAAAATTATATAATATTCCAGCTTGCGATGAACGGATTCTATTGGCTATCGTCGGTTTCGGTTTCAGTCTCCCTTTGTTTTCTTTGTCTCTCATTTTCTTTTGTCCCTCAATTTCTCGATTTCGGCTTCAATTTCGATCTTCAAATTTGGCTTAAGGGGTCTCTGGCGCATAGAGCGTGGCATTCTCGAGCGTGTCGATTATTGCATGAAGTCCTATCCGGCCTTTGAGCCCGGCATGAACTTCCCCTTTCTTTACCTACCCTGTGTTCAATTTGGCTTGTGGGATGCCTACGCCTATCTTGCGCTCCACCGAACTTGACTTACCCCTTTGTCTGGAAGACAACCCCCACTCAATCTGAGAACGAGGCTATCTGGTAGTCTTCTACTCCGTGGTGGCTTCTACGATGCGCACAATTTTCCATTGTCTCCGACACGTGCCGAACGGCTGTCAGTTGGATACGATCTGACTTAAAAATCGCATACTGCTTGCTATCCCTTCCACCTTCGAAAGGGAACAAAAACGAACATAACAGGCTTGTATCAACTGTGTTTCAGGACTTAGATCCAAGCAAATCAGCTTATGTATCATACGAATAGTTTTTAGATTATTTTCCGCATTTCTTTCTAGTTTTTCTACCTTCTGGTAATAGACCCCTCGACCTACGTAGGTGTAGCTATTCACTACCCGAAATAGATATGCGACGGCGCATTAATGATCAGTTGCTAGGCAAAGACAGGTAAGTAAAATTCCTAAGTGCTCACATATCTATAAATGCATGGGTATCTAAGCCGTAAAATAAACAACCATGAACCCGAGCCAGCTCCCCACGACCCCGAGCGCCGCATAACTACTTGTGAACATCAGCGGCAGGAACTGCAACCGCTCCAACCCGAAGATAAGCTGATGCACCAACGAAGTATAGATGATCAATGGGATCGCAATGGTTATATAGAGCAGCGAGAACCGATCAAGGACAAAGATTCTTGGTCGCTCAGGCACTGGCGCAATTCGATCAAAGACGAACAGGAATAGAATCAACCAGAGGAGAGTGTAGACTGTCTTTAGCGGGAACTCGGCGGCTGTGAAAAGGAGGGGAAAGAGGGAGACGTGGCCGGCTACAGCGATGGGGCGGAATGCGGAGAAGTAGCGACGATCTTTCAGGGCGATGAGGCTGAAGGGGATGATTATCAGGAGGATGGCTTTTTCGTGGACATGCCAGCCGAAGAGGAAGGAGGCGTAGCCGCAGAGAGTGAGGGCTCCGAGGAAGGTGTCTGCGTCTGGGTTGAACCACAGTTTGGCGAGGGGTAGCTGGAGGGGTTAGATTGAGGATGTGGTTAGAGGACAGGTGACATACTAGCTGGAATAGGAGGGTGAGGGCAAAGGTGTGCTCTTTTGAAACTTCAGGTAGGACGGCGAAGGAGGTATCTCCTACCAGGCCGCGTGTAACGCTCGACAGAGCTTCTTGGTTGATTGGCAGTCCGAGTTTAGGGGCAACTGTGACGTCAGCAGGGTTCGGCAGCGCTCAGAGGCTAAACGTACGTGGTATCAAGATGCGATCTGCGAACGAGTAAATCGCCCAGACGTTGGGTGCCCAATACGCGTGGCATAGCCCTCTTGAGAATGGGAAAAGCCGGTCTTTCAGTTGGAGCAGTTGGCCCCAATACGCGAAAGGACCGAAAGCCAGCCCGAATACCGTGATAACGCTCAGTCCTAGTTTGAATATGTTTACAAATCGAGGCCTGAACACGGATTTGGGGTCTAGGCAGTACGCCCTGAGCAAGTAAACGAAATAGGCGAGTGATAGGTAGAGATAGATGTGCTTCAGGCAGAGCAGAACAGCGAAGGCAATACCACTGTATAACAGCGTCGACTGTTTCCGAGACCACACGATAGACAAGATCAAGATTCCATACAGAAAGCCGTTGTACTGAAAGTGAATGTGGTCGATGATGAGTAACCCGGGGGACAGTAGGATCGAGAGACTAGCGGCATGCGCGAGGTGTTTGTTCGGTTGAGGAATTGACTTGATAAATCTGCATGGACGCTGTCAGTACAGCCCTGAGTACCCGTACGTGGTAGCTCACTTGTTTAAGGCATAAACAAGGACAAGCTCAGTCAGGATGACCGTCGCCCTCTGGAAGTAAATGGTTTGCCAGGAACCGTAGTCGAGATTTCGCACAACAAGCATTGCCGGGTCCGCATACTGCGCCAATTGAGAAAGCGCCCATTCAAACGCAGCGAAGAAAGGAGGGTAATCGAGGGTCCATTCCGAAGTTCTCTATACAACCAGTCATCCTCCGAGCATCACGACAGTGGGCAGTTATTGGGTACCTCGTAGTACCATTCTTGAACAGGAAGCGAATGGGTAATGGCTAGCCAATTGCGGTGGACTTCGAAATCAGTGGACTTGCTGTACAGTAATATCACAGGTCAGTGTGATCCAGGTGAGAAACAGAGCCCAAACAGAGAGCGAAGAGTAAATGGTCCGGGTAACGTACTAGGCGGGGAAAAGGAGGATTTTGAAGGCAGTTGCGACAATTGCGCACTGCGTCAGCGAGGGGTACAGGTCAGCCATCGAAGCTACTCTTTGGCATCACGGACGTCGCATCAACAAGCGATGAGCATCCGGAGCAGTCATATAGCTGTTATCAACTTGGGACGGTGGAACTGGAAGCGGCCGATGTCGACTACTTTTCGAAGGCGGCCCGATGATCGATCCGGGGAGCGGACGCACGTGATCGCGCGTCGGGGACTCGAATCTGGCCAGTGTGTCCGGTAGCTAGATATCCTGGGGAAAGCTCCATTACCGATGGTCCGACTGGCTCGACTTTCGCCCTTTTGTTGACTTCCAATCTCCCAATTTGCTTCTCTCAGAGCCTACCAGTGCTATCTCTCCGCGATTGTATGGGTGGATCATCCTTGTTGTCCTTGTCTCCACGCTGTACCACCGCTGAGCTTCAACATCCCGCCCTTGCGAATATAGACCGTGCTGCTGTGTATCAATCTCTCTACCAGCCCAGCTATTCTATCCAACCGGCTTTCCCTGCGTGGCTGGTTACTACCTTGTTCATCTAACCTCCGTGTTCTCATCTCTTCTTTCTTGCTTCTCCGGCAAGCCGTAGCAGGGGCCGAACTATATAGACACCATGAAGGTCCCAACTTCTTTCCTTCTCCTATCTGCCGTCGCCACGGCTCAAACCGTGATTGAGTCCTCAAGTTTTGGTCATGGCGTTATGTAGGTTTCGCGCCTCTACCAAAATGTCTACGCTATAGCTGATCGGCCACATAGGGTAGCGCCTAACCGAGAGGCCATCCCAGGATGGGACCTAGGGGGCGAAGGGCATTTCCCTCAAATTGTACGTTCCAAATCATTCTGACCGAATGAACACACTCAGGACTAATTGCTGCAGCTCTCCAATAAAGTTATTCTCACACCCCCTTATCCCGGCAATACGAGGGGATTTGCGTGGGCACAAGCTCCGTAAGCCGCTCAATCTTCTCTTCCAAGTTTCCCGCGTGGTGTTTAGAACTGATTAGTGAAGAGTTTCTCAATCGGAATGGACAGCCGAGTTTCAGTTCCGAGCAACTGGAGTTGAGAGAGCAGGAGGAAATCTCCAGTTGTGGTACGCCAAAGATGGTAAGGACAAGGTTGGCAGTTCTAGCATTTATACCGTCGGGCAATGGGATGGTTTTGTCCTTGTGGTAGACACGCATAGCGGACAGGTATATGGCCCGTTCTCTCACCACATTCCGCGGCTAAAGTTTACGTTTACCAGGGAGGTAGCATCAGAGGATTCCTCAACGACGGCACTACAGACTTTAAGAGGCATAATAATCTTCACAGCCTAGCTTTTGGCCATTGCGACTACTCCTACCGTAACCTCGGGCGGCCCTCTGTTGTGCGCATTAAGCACACCAATGCCTTGTTCGAGGTCACCGTGGACGACAAGCCATGTTTCTCTACGGACAAGGTATGTGCTGCCAAGTTAATTTGGGCCAATCTCTAATGAGCAATAGGTCATTCTTCCTTCTGGAAATACCATTGGTGTCACGGCTGCAACACCCGAAAACCCTGATTCTTTTGAAGTCTTCAAGGTTGTCTTACAGACCGCCACCTCTCCGGTTGGGAAAGCTCCACCCGTCCAGGCACAGCAGCCGCCGCAGCAGCAGAACGTCAATCAGCAACCTCCCGTTCAGGCACGAGGTAACCCCCAGCAGGGACAGGGCTCGTCGAACGACCTCAGTTCGATAAATACCCAGTTCGTCGACCTCGGCGGCCGCCTCCAACTCGTTAACCAAGCTACCAACAACATCATCCGTGAGCTCGCGAACCAAGCTTCCAAAACCGACACAAAACAAGCAGAGCTCCTTCAACGACTAGCCACAAGAGAGCAGGTTTCGGGTCTTGACGTTCGTCTTCAGAGACTGGAGCAAATACTGTTGGCCATTCAACGCGACCTTGAAGGAAAGGATTACCGCGATAAGTTCAACCAGCTGCATGATACTCTAAGATCCTCGCATCTCAGCTTGACGGAGAATATCAAAGAAAACCTTCTGAGTAGTAAGTCTATTATTGATATCTATTTCATGTAGTGCAATGCTCTAACACTTCAACAGCCATTACGGCTACCACTCCGCGCATGGGCTTCTTTATCTTCCTCGTCATCGCCTTCCAGGTACTCCTTGCCGGTTCATACGTCATCTACAAGCGCCGCCGCGCCAACATGCCCAAAAAATTCCTGTGATCACGTTCTGTACGAATAACGTAAGACGCGACATGACCTTTTTCCCTCTCACACGCATATATGTTAGGCGACATCGGAAGGATTCTCGAGTATTGTTATCATTTGGCGCCCTCGTGTATACGCATTTGGATTATCACGCGACATTTTTGATGTGTACACCTATGCTTGAATGTTTTCCATCTAAGTTCCAAAATCTACCAATAACAATGTTCAGTCAAACCATTCAAAATACAAGGTAGCTTTGTACATCTAAAATTCTAAACCCATGAACCTGACGCGTCAAGACTCGAAAATAACAAAAGATGATGTAATAGCACTATGTTTGCACCGTTTGTCTCAGCCACGTGTCTCCGCCCAGAAAACCTTCCCTGAAGGACCCACCGGATGAGCAAAGTTTACCCGCTAGGTGCTGCGCTAGTACCAAGCAGGCTAGACCAGGAGCTAAATTATGATCAATCCGTTCGCTGACGACTCCATACTTCGTTTTGGGATCGGAATAGGGATTGCTCGGATAGGTGGAAGATACATTGTTCAGCTTAGATTTTTGTGAGGCTAAGGCTCTACTTCCTTTATCTCGTGAGGCTTGAGTTTCAGGAAGATCTAGAAGCTGAAAGTGTTACTCAAAAATTGTTTGTGGGGTAAAGTATATTCTGCAAGTAACGGGAGCCTGCATTTCGCGTCAGGGAAGAGCTCGAAGAGCACAAATCAAAACCAAAGCAATGTTTTCTTTATAAATTGACTTGCATCTGTCTCCCTATTATCAGAGAAATTATAGCATTTTGGTCACACAATGTTGTATAATCTTAATGCTGCACTACATGGTCTATCTCGAAGATATATATCTGAAGATATGAGCTCATAAATTAAAGAGAAACGAGCGAGTAGGTAGGCCCTTACCCTACAATTACGCAAAGATCTGATAAGTTTAGTAGTACCAAGCTGTACGGGTAAGATGCACATTAAATGCCTTCTCATGTTCCTAACTAAGATAGATGTTAACCTAGCCCACTTGCTTGCGGACATTAAAGTGCGCTTGATAACAGGAGGACCGGAGCATGGTAGTAACTTATACGGCTGAGACATGATGTATGTCTCTATACATTTGTCAACTGAATGTGCTCTTTAAATAGCTCGAGCTCGAATTTCTTGTGCGAACGTAGCTACTGTCTTTGCATTGCGCGGTGACTGTATTCAACTGCATGGCAAGCTCCCAAGTTCTTTTATAGAAGAGGAACTCTCAATACTAACAATAGAATCGAATACTGTAGGCGGACTCATGTTTGTCTGAAAGGCGAGGTTGTTGTCTATAGGTGTCTGATTCACTGAATGAAAGTGACCAATGTTTGAAGAAAGGCTCAATGAGACGGGGTCTAAGATCGGAACGCTTTGACAATCTGTTGCAAGTAAAATACCAATGCTTCGGGTGGCATCATAAAGAACGGGATTTAGACATGTCTGCCAGCCTTTGTGGTTTTCTCAGATGGTGTGCCTGACAAGAGATGGTGAGACAGCAAGTATAGACAATGGATGCATGGAATATAAATTAGTTTGACTAGAGTGTATCTCCCAGAGATGAGGCAGATAAGTGGCGATTGAGTAGTCTCTCCAACCTGGTGGTTTGTGCTGATGTTGACGGACCTGCTCGAAGTATAGATTTCAAGGGCGGCGGGTCTGTATAGTAAGTCAGAAGGTGCGTATCAGGAGTCGTGACAAAGAAGGATCTGCTAACGCATTGTTTGAAACCTGAGCGGAAGAGATGTAGAACAGGCCATAAAGGCAGAGTTGAAAGGGCTGTTTGAAATGTGGTGGTAGATACCTGCAAGGGCTGTTGCTCTTTGTCTACACTCGAATGGCATCCGGTGCGTGGAGAGCTACGCGATGCATTGCACGTAGATACAAATGTCGGTCATGGTACCGATGGATGCTTGTTATCTAGCTAGAATCAGCAGAAAAAAAGGAGACGAACGAGTGCAAATACAGGTGGTGTTGGTGGAAGAATGGTGGAGTGGAGGCGCAAGGAAGGCACAAGACAGGCTCAGCATCTCTTTCAACGGAGACCAGGCAGGATGCCGCCAAAAAAGGAAAAGCTTCTCCGCCCGACGTCCACTCCGGAGTGAACCAATCAGCGGCTGCGGTGCCTCGGCGGCCCTCCCTCAGGGCTCTCCCTCCTTCACCCGGTTCTGCCGCCGCTCTGGTGCGGCGACCGCTTCTCCTTTCCTTCTTCAACTGTTCTCTGAAAGAAGCTTCTTCACCTCTTCTATTGTCTCCATGTTCCACCTCCTTCCTTCATAAACCCGGCCTCCCACTTGCTGCGCATCTACAAACGATCTACTACTTTTTCCGCAGCTCCGCCACCTCGCACTGTTCGAGTATTTACATCTGCTCAACCTCGATCCGGGAGGCCTACTTGCGCCTCGTCCTTGCGCAAATTCCTTCAACACCATCTCTCCTCTGCCTTCTGAACGGTGTCGACTTAGCCTTAGGGCTCCCGGCGCGATTGGGACGCGTTTCTCCAGGTAACTCGGCTTCCTGCACCATCCGCGACGGCCACGCTGCAAAGCCCGCACAATGTATTATCTGCTAACCATATTTCATGAGATAGAAAGCCCATGCGACCTTCGCGTACCGTTCTCGGATATCAATTATAATCCCTCACGCCCCTCTACCTGTGAGATATACTGAGCATCATGGTAGGTTGCGAGCTCCGGCATTCCGCAGAACCGTGTCGCGGGGGTTGATGGGCACGCTTTTCACTAACTTACACTCTCTAGGTGCTTTTCAAACGAAAACCCGTTCAATACCTTCCCCGGCCGACGATCGAAGACGACAGTTCCGAGGCATGTATAATTCGACCAAGTCAGCGACAGAGCAAGGAATACTGACGCGCGCGTATAGGTCTGGGTCATATCGGAGACGAATGAGGTCTTTACAAATTACGAGTCGTATCTGCAGCGCATGGACTTCTACAATCAAAGGAAATTTATCTGCGAGATTACAGGTCATTCAGGACTGAATTTCTTTGAAGCCAACCGGAGCGAGGTATGACCCAAGGACACCCCACTTAGCAGGACTACACTCTGACAACCCAACGTTGCAGATGGACGAGTCGCGAGAAGTCAACAACTCCTTCCCGGAAGCTCTAAAAGGACCAATTTTGCGCAGGACTCAATTCTCTACAGTATCGCGGGTCGATAATCTTGGTACGTTTACAAATGAACCTAACGAAGTAGGACCCTGACTGACGTTGATAACTTAGTGGACGAAATCTATGAAGTGGGTGACTCTGAACCACTTCTGAGCTTTATTATACTTACCGATTATGCTAGGAATTCAAACAGGAGTTTTATCCCGGCGAACCAGTTCTTATCCTGCTAGACGACAACTCGCGCTTACACGGGGTGATCAGGGATAAAGCAAATTTTGCAGAGCAGCTATTCCCAGATGGAACTGTCAAGGTGCCCGCCTATGCGACGTACCTGGTCAAGGTGCTGGATCGCCAAGATGAGGAAGCCCTGTTGGATCAAAACCACATCACCCGCGATAGGAAGACATTCACCAAGCAGATGCTTCGCGCGTTCATAAAAAATAACGTGACTCGAGAGTCCTGGAATGGTGCCCCTTGGCTCGTGAAACCGTCAATCGCCGAAGAATATAGGATTCCAACAGAAGTGCCGAAACACCTACAGTACGGGGCTAGGGTCGCCGAGAAGAAGGCCCAAAAGAAGGCAGATCAAGAGGGGTTCTTTGGCTTTTTTGCCTCCCAGCAGCTGCCAGAGCTGAAGCCAGCTGTGAAAGGTCAAAAGAACAAACTACTACCCCATGAACTACAACGGTCGGAAGAAGCGCAATTTTTGGAATACAAGCGTTCTCTGAATGGCAACCCGAGCTTCCTTGTAGGAAGCAAGTCCACAAACGGAGTCTCTGGGCCGTCGAAATCCCAGGAGCCTGAGAGCAAACCCCAGCCTATTCCGGCAGTCGTGATACCAGCCGAACCTCCAAAGCCACCAACACCCCCACCAATAAAGTATCCCATCGAAGATCTCGACATACCACCCAACCGTGAGAAGAAGAAGCAGCGACCGCCGTTAAAGTTCCTCAAAGCAAACGAACTCAATGATCCTAATGACGAAGTTCTTCTCCAGGATGCCTTGAAGATGGAATCAGTGGGACAACTTCTGGAGACTTGGAACACCCTTAATGTGTACTGTGAGGTATTTCAATTGGACTCCTTCACATTCGACGACTTTCTCCAAGCAATGAGATTCTCCTCGGATGAGGTCGACTGCGAGTTGTTTGTTGAGATTCATTGTGCCGTCTTGAAGAAACTGGTCAACGAAGAGAAGGATAATAATGGCGCCATCCAGATTTCACTTCCCGAACTCCCTGCCGAAGAGTCTGAGGAATCGGACCAAGGAGAGGAGGAGGAGGAAGAAGACCAAGAGGAGGGCGATGAAACGCCAGAGCCGGTAGTGACAAGAATGACGACTCGAGGCAGCTTGGCTAAAGCAGAGGCCGAGGGAATCAAGGCGCATCTTAATGGCAATCCTGAAACCGAAGTCAAAATTCACCGTGCCAGCGAGATGTTTACCGAGCGCAGCTGGATTGACCGTTTGCGACAACGAGACTTCCGGAATGGCGGCTGGGAAATGATTATGATTGGACTCCTGCACCAGTTGTCGCTTTCGCTTCGCCCGCGGATGGAAAAGGTCTGCAACCAAATCCTGGAACATCTTGCACCTCTCGACCAGGAGCCGACACAAGAAACTGCGCAGGCTCAGTATGCCGTCCTTGACGTCAACTTACGCATCCAAGCTCTTCAGATCATTTGTTTGCTCAGTCTCGAAACGAAGGCTATCCGCAACTATCTGGAAGAATGCAGTAATCAGATGACGGAGCTCCGGAAAGAGAAGATTGAGTACCAGAAGGCGCGCAAAGTAGCGTAAGTGGAAAAACGGCCTTTCTTCAGGTTACACGTGACTAATATATTCCAGACTAGAGGAGCTTCGTCGGCTACACCAAGAGCGTAAAGCACTCCAACCCGAGCCCGAGAAATCGCCGAGTCCAATCCCTGAACTGGAGGCCACGGAAGCCACGGAGGTTGGAGAAGATATTAAGATGGGCGGCATGGATGATTCGCAAATGGATTCTGAAGTCGATGGAACCCCGCAGCGAGCCCTCCGTGGTGGCACTGACCGGGCCATGGAAAGGAAGCGGAAGCTTGATGAAGAACGAGAAAGGAAAGAGCAGCTTGCTAAGCAACCCAAGGGCTCAAAACAGTACCAGAAGGTTCTCAAGAAGATCGAGGATCAGAAAGCAGCTATCAAGAAGTTCGAAGATAAGATTATGGTTGTGGACAACGATCTCAGGGAGGCTGATTGTCCTCGAACGAGGTGTCTAGGCAAGGACCGTTTCTGCAACCGGTACTGGTGGTTTGAACGCAACGCCATGCCATACGAGGGAATGCCCGACAGCTCAACAGCAGAGGCCAAATATGCCAACGGCCGTCTTTGGGTTCAGGGACCCGATGACATGGAGCGACTTGGCTTCATCGATATTCCGGACGACTTGAAGAAGCAATATGTGAAGCAGTACCATATCTCCCCATCTGAGCGCAAGAAGCATGAAGAGGGACCCACTCGGCTTTCGCGGGCGCATGAGTGGGGCTACTACGAAGACCCTGAGGCCATTGAAAAGCTTCTCGACTGGCTTGACTCGCGTGGCGAGCGCGAAACAAAACTACGAAAGGAACTCCTTCTCCAACGCGACAACATTGCCAAATACATGCAGATTCGCCAGAAGTATTTGGCACGCGCAGAAGAGGAGCCGGAGGAGATGCCAACTAAACGGGTTACAACACGAAACAAGACTTACGTCGCCGACGACAAGCATCGCTGCTTGAACTGGCGGAACTCGACTGCTTTGGCAAAGAATGGTCATCTCCATGTCGACGCCTCCCGTCCAGCCAAACGGGCGCGCAAATCTACTGAAGCCAAGGAGATCAAAGCCACAAATCGCCAAGGCAAACCACTGACGAGACAAGGCGCGAGGTACAATTTTTAAAATATTTGATTTTTTTTGCTTATGTTTTTGCATATCACAGTCCATATGAATACTGGACTACTGGCGTTTGGTACGTTCAGCGGGATTTATTCGCTCATTCGGTAGCGCCCAATACCAGCAAAAACGGGCGGGGTTTCTCATTCTTAACGGGACGAGGGAAGATTATGATATTCTCAACTCGGCGATATAGTGTACATTGCATTAGACAGGGGTTGTGACTGTTGTGGGTGTTAGTGGATAGGTCGGTTGTATATAGAGTCAAATGTTAGCGTGATATTGAAAAGATACAATCATGTGATTGCCGATGCTCGCCCTGATCACTTGACCTGAGATTTGAACCAATAAAAGTTGCCGAAAAGCAAATCCATGCCCTCGGAAGGCTCTGCGTAACGTAACAGTATGCGGTGCCAGTTTTAACTGCAAATGCAGGTATCGGCATGTCAGGGCAGTACAATACCCGCACTGCTGGCCGCCACCACCGGTGGCAGTATGACGATTTGCGTCTGCTTCAATACTTCTCCTCGGCATTATTATCTTTCCTTCGAATCACCAGCACTTATTTTCCAGAAAGGCTTTTCAACGTTGCTCAATTACTACCCCGGCCGCTTGGAATAGCATACCGTCGCTAGCGCCCCGCTCTTGAATACCGCAGAATCTCCGCCTCCCGCATCCTGCCCTCTCGCAGATCCATGGCCGCGTATATCCGGTAGTCCGTCGGCCCCAGATTCTCACCACCTCAGATCAGCCGAGCTTGTCGGTCGGAGTGCGCTCATGTCTGCTGCTGCTACTGGCCATGCGGAAGCCGGCTCTACATCTGTCTCGTCGAGCTCAAACCCTTCTCACACAATAACAGGCTCTGAGCCTCGATCACAAACCGTCCAGCAGATGGAATCAGCCTCACACGCACAGCGGCCGTTATCGCATAACGTTGGCAGCGGGGCAGTTGTAGCCGGGCCTCACGCGACCACCGAGGGCTCATCAGATCGCCCAATACAGAGCAGCCGCAGTGGTGGCCAGGAAAAGAGCAAGAGAAGCTTGGATTATGTCTTGAGAAGTGGACTGGCTGGTGGGCTCGCTGGTTGTGCGGTATGTTTGATCACAAAACTTCTCCGCGTGGGACTTTTCTAATTGATGTTCGGACTTGTAGGCAAAAACAGTTGTTGCGCCCCTTGACCGGGTCAAGATTCTCTTTCAAGCGTCAAACCCTCAATACGCCAAATACACAGGAAGCTGGGCTGGCCTTATATTGGCGATTCGTGATATCAAGCGATATGAGGGCTCTCGAGGACTCTTCCGAGGACATTCTGCCACGTTACTTCGTATATTTCCCTACGCCGCGATCAAATTTCTAGCCTACGAGCAGATTCGAGCCGTTGTTATACCCTCACACGACAAGGAGACACCATTCCGCCGGCTGATATCAGGCAGTATGGCGGGCATAACTTCTGTCTTTTTCACCTACCCACTCGAGTTGATTCGTGTGCGATTAGCTTTTGAGACCAAGAAGAGTCAGCGCTCTTCCCTTACTGGAATGCTGCGTCAGATTTACAACGAGCGAGTCACACCACCAAAAAATTTATCAGCTGGCAAGGGCACGCCCTCAACCGCCGCCGTTGCTGCTGATAATGTTGCTTCAACAGCTAGAAAGATCGTACCCAGCTCAGGCCTTGCTAATTTCTATCGAGGCTTCACACCAACGCTCCTGGGAATGCTGCCGTACGCTGGAATGTCTTTCCTTACCCATGACACAGTTGGCGATTGGCTCCGTTCATCATCGCTAGCCCCCTACACCACCATTCCGCCCTCTGAATCCTCATCCACCTCCCACAAACATAAAGACTCGCGAAGGCCGCAACTAACAGCCTCTGCGGAGCTATTCTCCGGCGCTATCGCCGGACTTGTCTCACAAACATCATCTTACCCGCTCGAAGTTATGCGCCGCCGAATGCAAGTCGGAGGTGTTGTTGGCGACGGTCGTCGCCTCGGTATCGCCGAAACAGCGCGCACAATATGGATGGAGCGCGGCTTCCGCGGCTTCTGGATCGGACTGACTATTGGTTATGTCAAAGTGATACCCATGGTTGCGACAAGCTTCTTTGTCTATGAGCGGCTGAAGTGGCAGTTGGGGATTTAGAGCTGCTCTGTTCTTTCTTTTCTTCTTCTTTCTTACTTATGTATTGGGCGTCCAATGGGTTGGCTTCTTTGTTTATGCTGGTATTAGATCATACCCATTTTTTGCATATCGGGCTTATACATATAGCTACAGCGGCATTGTGGCTTATCTGCTGTACATGAGTGTCTATATCGAGAATAAACATTAGGATTTGGAACCTATATTAAGATTGAGTAAGAGTCTGTTCTCCCTGATCTCCGGACATAGATACGGATGTGACACCTGAATTCTGAGGCAACAAGGGCGCACAGACCACCCGCGGAGCAAAAAAGTTATCGCCGATCATCAACGGCATCTTCAAGACTGCAACAACCAACACTTCCTATAATACCACCACAGCCCTGGATGCTTTGCACTCGACACTCTACACAAATTGAACCTTCATCTTTTAAGAAAGCATTACACAATGACGACCCGCAAACGTAACGACTTCCTGGACATCGCCTCTAGCGACTCCGAAGACAACGACCGCGGATACGACTCCGAAGCCGCAGACGAGAGCAAAGCCCGGACGGTCAAGCGAAGAAAGACACAAACACTCTCTAAGGCGGTAGGAAGCGCCAGCGGTTCAGAAGAGGATGAAGAGCTCGATGTTTCAGAAATTGAAGATTCGGAGGAGGAAGAAACACGGCCGGTGAAGGGTAAAGCGGGCAAGGGAAAGAAACCTGTGCAGGAAGACGAGTCCGAGGGCGAAGACGAGGTTGGAGAAGACGAGACGAACGAATACGGCGACCGATTCCAAGATTTCAGCGCCGAGGGCAAGGGAGCGACGAAGAAAACAATCGACACGGCGAAACTGAAGAAAAAGAGCGAAAAGAAGAAGAAATCGGGCGTTGTGTACCTCTCGTCGCTGCCTCCGTACCTTAAACCATTTGCGCTCAAGTCTCTGCTTGAGAAGCGCGGGTTTGGGCCGATTACGAAGGTGTTCTTGACCCCGTCAACGAAGGCGCCGTCTGGAAGTGGGCGGCGGTCAAATAAACGGAAGACGTTCTCGGAGGGATGGGTGGAGTTTGAGTCGAAGAAGATGGCGAAGATCTGTGCTGAAACTATGAATGCGTCGATTGTGGGTGGTAGGAAGGGTGGATGGTATCACGATGGTAAGTCTCACATTGCAGACGTACAGCGGGCATTTCTGACCCTCACAGATGTGTTGAACTTGAAATACTTGAGCAGATTTACATGGAATGATCTGGTAGAGCAAGTCTCTCGTGAGAGAGCTGAGGGTGAAGCCCGACGAAAGATTGAAGATACACGGGCGAGGAAGGAGGACAAGGTCTTCCTGGAGGGAGTTGAGAAGGGGAAGATTATTAATGGCATTCAAAGGAAGAATGAAGAGAAACGCCGGAGGAAGCTGGCCGCCGAGGGCAAGGAGATTGATGAGGCGAAGCAGAAAGCTATTCATGCGCGGAGGACATTCAGACAGAACGAGGTCAAGGTTGGACGAGATAAGATCTCGAAAGACGAGGCGGCTTTGGAGGCGGACACTCGACGGATTCTGGGGAAGATCTTCTAATGGCGTTTGTTCTACTAAGTTTTTCATGTATAGGTATAGATATGTTAGCGATACTCCATTATTGCAAATACCAGCCTGTCGCTTGCAGCACAACTTACAGTAACTATGCTTGGTTGTTGATTTAGTTAGGGTTACTATTTTCATGATGTCTACTTGAGCAATTTTGAGACAACAGGCGCCCTAGTAGCGAGCGTGAAGGTTTGAGCAAAGAACTCGGATAAGTCATTGAATCAGCTTAGTTTATATAGATCGAAGAATGAGGTGCTCTTAACGGCCGCACCACTGCTCCGGAGGTGGCATAGTAGTTCAATCCATGTATATCGGTAGAGCCGCTTAGTCATAGTTTGCACCATTTGCAGTAGGGTGCTTCCTATTCTCAGACTCCTTTGCCGCAGAAAACCCAACACTACTATCTCAACACATTCGTTATGTCCGCAATGATAAATAGGGCTCTTCTGAGGGCTCCAAGACTCTGTCAGGAGGCGGTTCGTGGACTGCCTGCTGTATCCTCTCCATTTCCCCGTCATACATCCCTCAAATACGGTCAAGTACGGACTTTGACATCGGCCTCTCCCCTCGCAACAGATCACCAACTTCCATCTTCGTCTTCGTCGCCTGGCTCTGTAACGATCGAGGAAAAAGGGGTAGCCGCGCCGCAAATAAATAAGGAGACATCCCAGCATGTGCCCTGGTATTTACAAGAAGAGACCTCAGTTCCTGCTTCTGAAGTATCATCACAAGACAAGCTCCCAGAACTACCAGAAAATCCTCCGAAAATCCTTCCCGAGCTTACGGAATACGTGTTCAAAGATCTTGGTCTCGATAACCTCAAGTTCATTGATCTGCGGGCATTGGAGAACCCTCCGCCTCTTGGCGCGAACGTCATTATGCTTATCGGCACCGCGCGCAGTGTCAAGCATTTGAATGTTTCTGCGGACCGACTGTGTCGGTGGCTCCGAAGCAGTTATAAACTCACACCATACGCAGATGGGTTACTTGGTAGGAATGAATTGAAGATCAAGCTTCGACGAAAGACACGCCGGGCTAGGATTGCTAGTAAGACAGGCGGATTCGTGGATGAGAAGGACGATGGAATTACCACGGGCTGGATCTGTGTTAATGTAGGCGTCGTCGAGAAAGGTGCCGCTATAGAGCAGCAGGACGGTGTATTCGAGGGCTTCGGCCACCTTACTCGAGACACAAAGATGGTGGTACAGATGTTTACGGAGGAGAAGAGGGCCGAAATGGATCTCGAAACACTTTGGACGGGAAGGATAGAGCGCGCTCAAAAGGCCAAAGAACAGGGACAGTCTGAAGTCGACAAGAACGCCCCCGAACAGGTTCGTTCTCCTAGCTTACAAACGGCAACAACACCACAAAACCGAACACCATCTGACTATCAATCGCTTTATCTTCCCAGGTCCACGAGTCTTCCGCTTGAACAAAGAAGGCAGCTCCACACGCAAATCAAGGCTACTTCTTTCAATATCACATCCGAAACTCAATTACTATTAATTGCCGAATCTTTTCCTGAGGAAAGCATAGAGCATGCGCATGCGCTGTTGAAGTGGCTTTCATCAGCGGAGAATGGTGAAAGAATCCATCAGGCAATCGGCAGCGGCCTTGACGACCAAACCTCCACTCAATTTCTGCGACAATTTTACAAGTCCATTGCGAGTTCTTCATCGAACACTAGAGGCATTGCTCAATTAGATCTCATCTGCACCGCTATTTTTGCAGAGCACTCTGGCTACACCAGAGAAAGTCTCCACCGCATTTTCAAACAATGCTGCATTGATGCCGCCGAATTTCCCGATCCCCTACTTCTACGAATCGTCGACGCCGTCTTGGCCCCCCGAATAAGTGAACCAGACGAAGACGGCCAAGTCGAACCGTACTTTACTGATGCCGATAGGGAACTAGCCAGCGACGTCATAAATCATGTTCTTCTGAGACACGAAATGAATTTCATGACTCTGGAATGGTTCACGAAACTATACTACCTCGCATGTCTTCCCCTCAGTCCCGGCGAAAATGACACGATGCCTGGAGATAGAGGATCCTATGTCCTCCGCATGATTGACCAAATTAATATACCATATGACCCCGTGCAAGCTCGTTCTCTTATGGTCATGATGTTCGATAACGGGGACTACGACAACTTTTTCAAATGGTGGCGTCGCTTACCGCTTAAGAACAGCCCCCGGACCTATGAAGACTACGAGGTGCTCTTTATGCTGCACTCTGAGTTACGTGATGGCATCCGTGCAAGGTCTTGTCTGTATGAATGTGCCCCCATGATGCAGCGGGAGGAACCCCCGATCCCACTGGAGGGAAAGCTTGTTTGGTACATTTTGGATTGCATTAAGCTTGCGGAGCCTGATATTGAGCAGGTGGCCGAGGATAAGGAGGGACATTTGTTGCCTGATTTGTGGCGGAAGTGCAGGGAGAAGATTTGGGAGGAAGAGCCGCGTGGGACGGAGTAGCTCTGACCTTCATTTGTATCTTTAGCTGTACATGATAACTAATTGGAGGCGGCCACTGCCAGCACCACCTCTTAAGTACTATGTTCTCGGTAAAACCACTTGATTTCTAGTAATAGTACTGAACAGATTTCGGTTGCTGTTAACAATCTGAATAACCCCCCCTGCGTGCGAATGCAGGACCTCGCCATCAACTAGTGGAGCTGAAGTCACTCGATGAAGCCAATCTGTTTTGGTTTGTCTTTCGTACTTCACCCAATGCGCTGAATCTCCAGGTCAATGGTTTTCCGTAGTAACGCTTTTGCTGCCTATCCTTCACTGTCTCGGTGACAGAGCAGAGATCTTCGGGGGTATAAAACCCCTTCCCTTTCCTGTTTCGATCGAGGCGATCTAACTTCCTACCATAGTTTCAACGCAGTGTAAAACCAAACTTGCTTGGCATTCTTATCCCTCCTACTCCACTTGCCTACGAGTGAGGAGGGAGCAAAGCAGAACTGACCGCGATAGGGGGAAACGGTGCATGGAGAAGGGCTCGGGAAGCACAACGTGTGGTCGAAGCCGTTTCAGCGATACATGATGGCTCAGACAGCCGTTCAGCAGCCACACGACGTAATCACGACCCTTAATACATGCTGGTCCTTCTAGAACTATCTTAGGAGACAAGACTTTCGGATATACCGTCGATGATTGATAATGGAGGTATAGGCTGTAGTGCGGCGCCAACAAAACGCATTGCCGCCTCTCGTCAATCGCCTGCTGTTCTCGATGAATAGCAACCGATAGTACCGGGGCTGCTCTTTCTAATTCTATCGCATCTCCCTGGGAGACCTGGGTTCGTGATGTTGTCGGTCTCAGTCAGTCGCTCTTGCCAATGTCGGGGAAGTAGCAGGTAGATATAATCGCTCGGGGTGGGCTCTGTTTGTAGACTCGCCAAAGATCGCCATAGTCTCTCTTTTGGATTTTCACGGCCCTCTTTTTCATTCTTTCTATCCACGACTCTCGTTATGATCAGTAGCAGCGGCAGCGAGAATGGTGGTGTGGTAGGTGATTTCGCTAACACCGACTCAGACCAGCTCTCCGAGGACGAATCTGATATTCTTCAGTCAGCCAAGGATACACTGGAGGCCGCACACTTTGACAAACTAGGGTGTACTCTGACGGCACAGCAGACGGGCCGTTTTGCGCGCTTTGTCCGTCAGAGCAATTATCGATAGGGCAACTATCGACACCCTCGACTGCGGAAGATTTAAGCGAAGATTTGTTGCCTTTCCTTGTAGTCGTCGGGGATAATGCAGGCTGCGTTTGGAAAAGCCTGAGAGCTGCAGCGGATGACCCCGACATAGACCTGCCAGATCGAGTTGGCGACCTCTGCCATAATCTTGACATCGAAACCGGTGACGTCGGGCCGGGTCTCTGGATCGACGACATCGAGAAGTGCCTTGCGTACTTTCGTGAAGAGGGTCTCGAGGTGGACTTTGATATGGCACGTTTGGCAATACAACTTTACACGGACCGAAACAAGTCTTGCCATTCAGCAGTCGGGAAGCTAGGTATCGCTCATGATCTGCAAGCACTGAGCAGTCAAATCACGGAGGATATCGCAAAGCTTTCCGGACTGCTGCCGAAAAGATTTGAGGAGGATCGTGAGGTAATCGAGAGAATCATGTGGTTCTACAGAGACAGTGCAGAGTGGCTTCGTTCGCGTCACCGGCGGCGGCGCCGTGACCAGCTAACCCAAACAGAATTTTCCGAACTGTCGCCAGCTGAAGAAACCAGCGCTACCTCGAGGAAAGAAGAGTCGGATAAAAGTCGCCAGTGAAATCGCGGTCGGCTTCGCCAAGGAGAAGGTTCCAGGACTTTCGAATTCGCGCGAGACGAACCGTCGACAGATTATCGCCCTTCAAGCCCTGACGAGGAGGGTTTTCGTGCCGTCGCTGATGGCATTCGAGAAGACATAGCAAAGTTGGTATCGAAGGAAGACGACAGTAGGGCGATTACGGACATATGGAAAGCAAGGAGTCAGCTTTAGGAGGCGTTGGTACAGTTTGATGTTGAGCGTGGTGAATGAGAAGGGTCGTCTCGTCCATTCGTTTCATCTCTCCCTGTGCACTCTTTTCTGTTGCATCTGATGCTTGTCACACTTTAGTTTAGCTGTTACTTTAGTTTAGCTGTCACTCTTTTCTTTGCTTGCCTCACTTTAGCTTAGTTGTCACTTTAGTTTAGCTGTCACTCTTTTCTTGTCTTTCTTGCTTGGTTTTGCAGTCTTTCATTCATGTTGGGTCTGGCTCTGGTTTTTCAGGGAGAGAGACCATCCAGCCCGCCTCGAGTACATTCTTTGATAACCCCGGGGTCCCCCAGCGAAGCTCGCGCCTCAACGTGGTGCTGGGGGTCTAATAGTCTGTGTCTCTATTACGCGGGCGAAGCTAAGACGAGCTTAGAGATGATTAGCAAGCCGGTGAGATATTATATGTACGTATAGAACATGTGGAACTACCTTTTTCATTCTCTTTTTCTTCTTCTTTTCTTTCTTCCCCCCGCCAAGCAGCCCGCAAAGTATTAAGAGGTAGGAAGGGAGATCTCCCAGACTCCATTCTCCGTACCAGGTCGTGGCCCGCTGTAACAATAGCGATCTGGTCCTTGCAACATAAAAGATGGCCAAGTCCATCTCTTCATTTTGCCATGTTTCTCTTCTAGGCTGAAGTTGGAGAGGGATTTTGGGAGATGCTCGAATTCCCAATTTCTTCCACGTCTCTTAGGAGTTGACCAAGTCTTGCTAACCACTTTGTCCGGATACCCATATATGTAGTGAGCACTGAGCTCCAAAAAAAATCGCGGGAGAAGCTCCCGGGCTTCATTTGCGAGGGCCTTGTGATTATCTGAAAGCTGCTCACGCCCCAATTGCGAGAAATGATGAATAGCGAAGCAGTGTAGCGTCCAGTCCAAGCCAATGAATTCATCATGGGAGCACTTCCAGTGCAAACAAACCTTCATGGCTTCCACATTCTTCAAACGGCATAATGGAAGAAAAACAATCTCATGATCGTATAGATCCCTCTCCAGGCGGAATTTCCAATAGAACTCCAGCTGCCTCTTGTAGAAGCTTGGGTCAAGTCTCGCACTGATGCATGCCCGTCTATTCGAGATCCAGTGATGTCGTCCGTCTGGTAGAAGTGCAAAGCGGACAGTGCCCACTGACGATGCTTTGGCGAGTAACTTCGCTAGTTCGTTCACCTTTTGCCAAAGGTAGAATAATTGCACACCGTCCCTAGGATCCGGCGCAAGAATGTTGATTGTTAGACCCGTTCGGTAAAATGGAAATTGATCGAATCCACGACGAATAGCAGAATCAGGCTTTCTAAATCGCCAAATCGGGAAACAAAGCCCATATAGCCGGGCCCGGGCCCAGATGTTCTCAGGCCTGAATTGGATGGTTACATCAAGATCGTGGTAAATGTGATGAGATATCTCATTGTAGAGCTGCCGACTGGAGCGGAGGATGGCAAGCGTGTTCCTTCCCGGCCGTGAGTACTTATAAAGGTCAAGGTGCTTGTATTTATAAGGTGGTAGCCAGTCCCATATGCAAAGCCGCACCTCTGGTGGGAGCTGGGAGAAATTTCCTAGTCCAGGATCGCGGGGCCGCATTATGTGGAGCTAGATTGAGTCTTAAAGTTCAAAGCGAGAAGGTGTGTATGATATAATGCTCAACGTGAGCGAGGACTGTCGACGTAGCAGTGCTAGTACGAAAAACGATGAATCAGTGCACAGATAGCTCTGGTGCGCTTGGTATGCCGGTTTTTGGCTAGAGAGAATGTCTAGGGGCACTTCGAAATCAATCGAACTTAGTCACTGAGAGCAAGCTAACTCCCTGACGCAATGTGACTCATGAATCTGCCTTTTCGGAGCATGCCTCCGGTTCGCTCGACCCTTGGGTCGTAGAGGTATAAAACTGGTCATGTCTGCCTGACTCTCAGCTTCCACACTAAAGTAGGAGATAGAAGCACAAAGGTCACTAATCCAATAACCCAAGTGTCCATGAAGAGGAAAGCAATAGGAAGCGTCAATGTAAGACTGTTGTGTGCAAATGCCAGAGGACAGTATACGGGTACCCGAACGTTGCTTTAACGGACGCTGATCACGTGCTTTGTCAGAGACAGTTTGCCGTTCTGTTCCGCCTTCCAGTTCTACAAACGCCAAGTCCATCCGCGGCCTAGGGCACGTGCCGATGAGCCTCGGCCCAATATGGATAGCACCTTGGCCTCTGGACTCGCCGCGATTCAACCCACAGCTTTTGCCTCAACACCTATGCCACTCACTTAATTCACTCATTCTGTGCTTTTGCCTAGGCTAATGCCTTGACATATCACAATGGAGTACCTACCGAGTCTCCAGCAAGAGTTTGATGAGCTGAAGCCATCACTGTTCGGTAAGTCAGCCAGCCTCCGCGGAGTAACAGCCGATAACTAACCACCGAATGTCGTCTTGTAGAATTGCTCGCCGAACAACAACTCTCGGACCTCCTCCCTCCATCAATCCGATATATACTGGCTGTCGCTACACATCGGCATCCTAGATATCTTCTCCGGATACTGAACTCCTACGACGAGGTCTATGCATTGCTCTCACTGGTAGTCGAACGATACTATCTGCGCAACTTCGGCGGCTCTTTCACAGAGAACTTCTACTCCCTCAAGCGCGAGCGCGTTCTCCTGACGAAGAATGGCGAGATTCCCCGAGCTCAACTTGGTGCGCCAGGACCCGTCCGCGATAGCCTCAAGCTCCGTAGCGCAGATGTGTGGAAGAACCTCGTCATCATGGTGGGCATTCCCTATCTCAAGAGGAAGCTAGACGAAGGCTACGATATCCACGCTGCACCACAGGCGTCTCTGATTATGAGCGGCGGCCCACGATATAACCCCAGTGACGACTTACCACCAAACCCAACGATTCGTCAACGTCTTATGCACGCCTATAAATGGTTCTTGCGGAACGTTTACCCCTCCGTGAACGCAGCATATTACTTCTCCATACTCGCATTCAATCTCGCATATCTCTTTGACAACACAAAATACTCGTCCCCATTCCTCTGGCTCATCGGGACACGAATCCGTCGTCTCAGCTCAGCGGATCACCACGCCATTGCAAAAATCCTAGCCGGCAAGCCACAAAACCCACGCGGCGCGCGAAGCCGCCCCGGCTCAGGCCTTCTCGGGCTCCTGAGTCCTCAAAACTTATACCCGCAACTTCTCACATCCCTCCGCTACTTCCTCCCTGCCTCAATTTTCGCACTCAAATTCCTCGAATGGTGGCATGCGAGCGACTTCTCGCGCCAACTTGCCCGAAAAGCTACCGACACACTTGACATTCCGGCCCCCATTACAAAGGGCATGATTTCGCCATCAGAACGCAAGAAGAAGAAGAAGCCATCCACAAAAGAAGATACCCCTTCAACATCATCTGAACTAACCTCTAAAGCCTCGTCACCTCGCAAGCGCATTCAACCTCCCATTTCTGCCTCCTCGTACCTACCCATTTTCACCGTATCTCTACCACCCGCTGACTCCGATGCCGCTTCATCCTGCCCCGTCTGCCTAAACCAACTCGCAAACCCCACCGCTTGTCAGACAGGCTATGTCTACTGCTATGTTTGCATATTTCACTGGTTGAATGGCGAACACCAGCGGCAATTGGATTTTATGAATGGGGATGGCGCTGGCGCCGCATGGGAAGATGACCAAGGCGACGAAGATGCGGAAGGGGAGACGCCTCGTCCGGGCAAAAGCCGACAGGGCAAGTGGGAGAGTGGTAAGGGGCGATGTCCCGTTACGGGGCGGAAAGTATTAGGTGGGACGGAAGGGTTGAGGAGAGTCCTCATCTAATCCTCATCTTCCGTAATTTTGGATTCGCGTCTGTATAGCTACGTTTCAGCGATCTGCATGGATATTAATTGTGTGCTTATATTATATACCAAGAATGTTAGAGATACCTCGCGCATTCATGATTATGAGATCCATTTGTCAACCGAAACCAAACATCCCTCGCGCGCCCTCTCTTCATCCCTTTGATGCTACTGTGCATTCAAGGAATATATGGCTCAGCCCCCTCCCCAAAAATCAAATGCGGCCTTTCAGCCGCAACCTTCAATACCGTCTGCGCAAAGACCGAATTCGCCCACGCAAACCAGGGCCTCGTGTACGTCTTGATATTATTGACATCGATGGATTCGTGAATCAAACCAAGCAGACTAGAGTTCTTGACTTGTTCGATACACCGAGAGATTTCCGCGTCGGAGGTTGAGGTCTGCGCTTGGACGAGGACGGACATGGGCCACGCGTTTTGGAGGCCGACTGTATGTGTTTGTTAGCTGTGCTTGTGGGCTTGCATGCTGTGTTGGGAAGGGGAGGAAAATGGAGGCTTACTGTGCGGACCGCCGATACCCTGGAAGCCGGAACCGGTTAGATAATAAGGGTTTCCGTCCTTGGAGAGGACCATCTCGCGGGTATTCTTGTAGATTAGGTCGTCGTTGTCGACGAAGCCAAGCATCGGCAGCGAGAGGAGAGAGGGGACGTTTGCGTCGTCCATGAGGATATGTGAGCCATACCCGTCTACCTCGAAGGCATAGACGTTGCCGTATTTAGGGTGGTTGACGATAGCGTTGTCCTCAATTGCTTTGCGTAGCTTGGTGCTGCGGCTCTCCAGGTCCCGAACTATATCAGATGGACCGCCGGCAGAGCGGAGCATATCTGCCGTCCGCTGCAGTTGCACAGCCATCTGGGCGTTTGCGGGAATGAAGAAGCCCATGATTGTTGCGTCGTCGCTGGGGCGAAAGGCGCTGCGGATGAGCCCAGTGCCGCTATTGAGGGGGTTGCCGATACCGGCTAGGTTGAGGGTTTCGGTTCCTAGGGTCGTGGTGCGTTGGAAGGTGTACTGGTTTGTGATGAAGTGGCCTTCAGCGTTGAAGGTTGGTTGGGACTGTGCGTCTAAAACACTAAGGAGGGTGTTTAGAGCTGTGTACCAGCGGCTCGTCAGGAATCCCGAAGAGCCGGTGTTCTCGTGAAAACTTGTAGCGAGTCCAAGGAAGTTAGCGAGAGAGTCGAGCTCATACTTGCATTCAAAGACGACGGAAGGCTCGTATGTGGGATGGACGCGGTCATCTTGGTTGTTGCTGTCGGGTGGAATGTTGCTGGGAGGTGGAGGCTGGAAAGCATTGCAGTATGGTGACTGTATCACGAACTCGGCCTGCGTGTTGATTGCGCCGAGTATCAGGCTATGGAGGCGCTCGTCCTCTTTCGCTAGGGTCTGGTAGTTTGCTAGCTGATTTGTGGAATCGCGCAGCCACTCTGCATTTATATCGCCTGTCACGATAAAGGTCTGTGGACCTTCCCACTGGGCGTCTTTTCTGGTCTTCCTTGCTGCTGTCGAGGAGCCATCTGTGTGCCACCGGATGGTTGTATCCAGAGTGTTGGGAAAAGCGTTGCGGAACAATTGAGCGAGGTCTTTGTCAACCATGCGAGACGTAACATCTTCAATGACTCTCTCGACGACCGAGGAGTTGAATGTCCGACACTCTTGCGCCGGCCTTTGGAAGGGGAGGTTCAACGGTCCACCGCTGTAAGGAGGACTAGCGACAGCAGGATTAGCTTGAAACAATCATCATGACGCAGTGTAGCGTTTGAATTCTTACTGAGGAGTTGAAGCGTATGCGACATAATCAGGACAAGCTCGTTTTAAGATCGCAGGCTCATCTGGAAGGGCTGCAGCGCCCTTTGCGCCTAAGCCAGCAAGCGACAGGGCAACAATAAGTGCGGAGAATGTCATAGCGTCAAGGTAAGCATCCAAGGACCGCGTCTAAAGATATTCTCCACGAAACTCATGTAACAATGACCGTAAAAGAGGGAAGGGAATTATAAAGGGACCGAAGCCCCTGCTGGTATCTGCTGGTGGCACATGCCGGTTGGTGTTGAAATGCGGAGAAGCTTGAAAATGGATGCCCAGTGGAGGCCTCCAACTTCCCCGCCACTTTCTCCATTGCAACTCCCCTGGCGATCATTCCATCATACCAACAAACGCGTCAGCCTTTCTACAGAGATCATTTGTTGCAGTGCTCAAGGATCAAGTCCGGATGCAACCGTACAGCGTGACCTCGGGATCATGAAGCCTACGAGTGTGACCCTTTTTATCCCCTGTGGATAGGTTAATTGCTAGGCAGATCTAGTGGCGTACGCGAAGCAATCATACTACTACAGCCTGCATAGTCATTGCAGATCACCACGATCCCCCCGCTCTGAATCTTGCTTTGGGCTTCACTTCTTGCCAAAGAACGACATGATATTCCCTTGCCCCGCTTTGGCCCCAGGTTTTCCCTTCGGCGCGCTGACGGCAGGCTTCTTTTTGGGCGGCGGTGGTGCGGGCTCGTCTTCTGAGAATGACTCCCAGCTGGGTTCCTCAACAGTCACTAAGAATTGGTTAGTGTGCTGGCAGCCTTGGTGCGCGGCTTGTGGTGCCATACCAAGATAGCCTTCGCTGTCCTTCTTGACTGCCTTTTTCATGACTTGTCGCCGTCCTCTGCGACGGCCTCCCTTGGTAGTGGTTTCGACTCTCAGGTCTTCCTGTTTTGGAGGGGGCTGGTCAATGATTGGTGTAGACTCTTCTGCCGGCTCCGCGACGTCCGGCATTTCCTCGTCCTCATCTATCCTTGGTTAGTAGTTGACAACACAGGTGCTATGAAGTAACGGACCGTCGTCTTCCATCATCTTTTTAAGTTTCTCCTCTCGCTCTTTTCTGCTTTCACGGGTCTCACTCGGGTCTTGTTTCTTGGACTCGGGGAATAGCTCCTCAAGTTCATCTTCGGAGGCATCATCCAGCGTGACTGCTTACCGTTAGTTAACAGGATCGGAATACTCCTAATACCGGCTTACCATCTTCAGGGCCACTAGGTTCGACCTATATCACTGTCAGTTTCTGATCCCGCTATGTTACAGACGTGTATACTCACTGACTCAGGGCCAGACGTAGCTGGTGTAGAAGTCTCTTCCTTCTTCTGTTTTGGTTTAGCCTTAGCAAAAGAGCTGAACAAGCTGCCCTTGTCCTTCTTTGCCGGTGGAGCCTTCTCGGATTTGGCTGATAAAGACGAACTCTGGCGCTGTATTGGCTTCGGAGGTTCTGACCGCTCTTCTTTCTTGGTTTCTGTCTTGCTCTGGGAGGGTTCGGACTGAGCCGGTCGCTTGGCTGGAATGGTACTCGAAGGAACGGGAGGAGGGGGAGGTGGTCGTGCACCGGTCCGTCTCTGTATTCACGTCAGTCAGTTCTTGCGGTTTCCATGCAGAATATACCCATACCTTAACATTTTTGTTCTGAATCATTCCCCACTGTTTTCCAAATTCCAATGGATCTTCCTTCGCATGGTTGACAAGCATCTCACGGCCAACGTCGGTGAGGATATTGAGGTCCTGAAGCACCGTAGGCTGGACGCTGTATACGTATATCGACGATAGCGATTCGAAACTAGCTTTCGCAGCTGCGTACCGTGTCAACAGTAGCCCCGTATTTCACCAAGAGCTCGCTGGCAGCTTTGTAGTCTCACCTTCCAGATCTCCCTCGCGCGTTAGCAGAATCGCAGAAACCGGAATCTCTTCCGCCGCATCATCTTGGTTCGGCATCGAGCTGTCGAAGTATGGGCTACTCGGCGGTATGGAATCATTGTCGTGTTCGCCATTCAGCGCAGCAGGCTCAACCGGTTTTGGCTTTCCTATTAGGATGTATGTCGCGTTCACGCTGTTGGGTTTCTTCGCATTCTCGTTGTGGTGAAAATCGTAGAGCATCCTGTCTTGTCGTCAGTGTCGCACTTACGCAAGAATTCGGAAGAAAAGGGAGAAAGACACACTGTTTCGCAATGGTACTATGCACTCTCAATGCTCGACCTAGCGAGCGATATGTGACCTATTGTTGAAAGGATCAGTGGGGGTGAGAGACAGCCTGGAGCGTCGAAAAGGATACACACCGGACGACGCTCGCTGAGAACATTTTCAGCTAGATATTTCTTGTAGTCCGGAATCGCCATCGTCGCAGAGAGCCTCTGATTCCTCGCTGCCGTACACAATCGACCCCAATAATTATTATTGGAGCTCTAGCAAAAGAGCATCGCGATTGACGCGTGACGCCAGACCACTTTACGCGTATCAGTCAGCCACGGGCGGTCTTGGCATCTCCGTCCTGTCGCTTTTTACCGTAGCTACCTACTCGAGCAACAGCTTCTCTAAAACATCCAACAGGAAGCACGAGTGCTCTTCTTCTCCACCGCTCCAGACAACATCCCGCGGAAGGTTATTGTAGCTCATGCTGTGACGCAATGGAGCCGACTTTCGACATACCCGACTCCACAGACTGGCTCTCCACGCCGTTAACGCTCCTCGCCCCCCTCGAAACTTCCCTCCGTTGTCAGGTCTGCAAGGACTTTTTTGATAACCCTGTGATTACTTCATGCAGCCACACATTCTGCTCATTATGTATCCGCCGGTGTCTCAGTACTGAGGGGAAATGTCCGACATGTCGGAGCTCAGATCAGGAGCTGAAGTTGCGGAGAAACTGGGCGGTTCAAGAACTTGTTGAGGGGTTCATGAATGCGCGCCCGAGCGTGCTGGAGCTTGCCAGGAGGGCGACGGAGAAGAACGAGGTTGCCATGGAGGGTGGCGGGGAGGGGGACGCGGAGCAACCGGTTATGAAGAAGAGGAAGATAGAGGCGGAGGATGTGGTGGTGGAGAAACCTGAGGAGGGGGTTCGTACGCGATCACAGAGTCGAGGAGTGACGCGACAGGCTCAGGTGCAGGCTGATCCGATTGAGATTGTTGACGATATTCAGGATCAAGAATATATACCAGGTATTTTCCTCTCTTCCAGCTCTGTCCAACTTGAGCTAATTTGGGAGTCTAGATGACGGCTTGGTTGCGTGCCCTGTTTGCTCACGCAGAATGAAAAACGAGGCTGTTTTCCGCCATCTCGATATATGCACCGGCGCCCCCGCTCAAACAAAGCCAACGGCGTTTGGGTAAGATATATTATATATTAGTCTTAGTGAGGATGCGGCGAGAACTAACTCTTCGATCTACAGTTCTCTTTCCACCGCCCCGCGAAACTCTTTTCCGGACTCTACGGAGAAACCACCAGAACGACTTCCGCATATAAATTACGATATATTGAAAGAGGGAGTGTTGCGAAAGAAGCTGAAAGATCTCGGTATACCGAATTGGGGCCCGAAACCCTTGCTGCAAAAACGACACACTGAATGGATGAACCTTTGGAACGCCAACTGTGATTCCAGGATACCGAAACCCAAACGCGACTTGTTGCGAGAATTAGATGTCTGGGAGCGGACCCAGGGTGGAAATTCAACAGTCTCAACCGATTGGACGAGCACCGTTATGCGGAAGGACTTTGACACAGTGGGATGGTCAGCGACTTATACCCCAGACTTCAAACAACTGGTAGCCAATGCGAGAAAGAAGAAGGACGCCGCTGTTCTCTCGACAATACCGAATACAGCTCCGGTGTTAGACGACCCGCAGAGCGCTCTGGCCGTGCAGGAGCCAATTCTGGAGGATCCCATTATTGATGAGCCCATACTAGAGCAGCCTCCTCAAATTCCATTCACAGCACAAGCTAAGAACGGAGAAAGCGCCCCAGAGCTTCCGGATAGCTTCATACAGGAGCCGGAAGTCCAGGCAGCCCCAGACTCGATCAACACCTAGTTCTGCCGTCTCTTTATATTGCGTCGTAATAGCCTTGAGCCGGGGCAGGGCAATGATCTTTGAAGGATTCATGAAGTTTTCATGCATTTTCCTCAACAGACATCCGTGAAAGCTTCTCGATGCTTTCCTCTAGAGCGGACTCTGCATTTTGCTCCAGAGGTCCTTTCCGAATAGCTCCCTTGGTTTCCAGACCAAGGCTATCGAGCTCGGCAAGCTGCTTACGGGTCTTCTCCGCCTCCTCTTCCTCCTTCGTTTCTCGCTCCTTGGACTCCAGCTCCTCGAGCTCATCGTCAATCTCGGCCTCGTCGATTTGAGGTTCAGCTTCGCCCATGATGTTACCAATCTCATCCACTCTGGACATTTCCTGGCGCAGCTCATCGACTACCTCGTCGACCTTGCCGACGTCGCCGACTTGTGCATTCAAAGATCGAAGGGCGCCTGTGCTGGCCTCCATTACCTTCATATATTCGATCTGGTCCGTCGCCTGCTCGATCTTGAGGTAAACCTGCTCTAATTGCGCAAGAGTATCAAGTCGCTGCTGGAGATTATGCTCGGCAAGTTTCTTCGAGCGCACCGCAGCGAGAGCGGTCACGCGGTTCTTATTCGTCAGGGCAGCTTTCGCGGTTGCATTAAGCTCGACAATCTTCTTCTCCAGACCCTCGGCCTGTCTCGTCATTGTCGCCATGAGCGTCTTGATCGAGGCAATTGTAGTATCTTGCTGGTTAATCTCTCTGGGCGAGTCGTTCGTGGGTCGGAATTTGATTGTCTGAAGTTGAATTAGCTGCGGGCATATATATGATTTAGTGATAGATCTTCCATACCTTGCCATCGTATGCAATGGCACCTTTATCACGAGATAGATGGAGCAATAGAACATCAATGTCGGACTCAGACAGCTCACTCTCATCATCTAATATTGTCGCAAAGCTCTCCACGAAGCTGTCCTTAGAATAAACTAAGTCCGTCTTCGTAGGACTCGCCCCCATCACACGGTTCACCACCTTGTCCCCAGCCTCCTGCGACTTGATTAGCAAGCGCATTTTGAAAGCTACATGCACGAGCACACCCATACCTGTAGATTCGCAACAATGACAAGCTCCTGAGTCTGTAACCGCGGCAAATCAGACGCAGATCCAATCACGACACCTCGTATCTGCTTCAACCCCCAAGCCATAACACTCCACGGACTCAGCGTTGTCGTATCAATAAGCCCCCATTGCGGTTTCCGAAGACTCATCGCGCTGGCCTTGTATAACTGCAATGGAACCATGTTGCGATTCCAGATCGCTTCTTCCTGTAACCACAAATTGCGTCAGTACTCCGACCACAAAAGAGCCCAGTCTAACTGAAAAGCCGGAAGAGGAAGAAGGGCGGGGATGCGTACAAAAACAACCGCCAACGCAACCGGCCTCCCCCACTCCGGAGACTCCAAGTCACGTATTAACCCATCGTCAACACTTAGTACCAGATGATTGCATTTCCGTTTCTGTTTCTGAGCTGTACCGCTTCGCGAGCCGTGCGAGGTGATGTATCCGTGTCGCGCGGCTTTCGTTAATGCTTGTTCCCACGCCGAGACGTTGACGGCGTACCCGTCGGGATTTGTTTTCTTTTGTACGGAGAAGTCGGAGTATAATGATGGGAGGCGGTTTCTAGAGGCACAATGTGGTTAGGTAGGGGATGATGAGGGGATGGGGTGCGGTATTTACTACTTTCTGAAAGAGTCTTGGGAGAGGATGTAGGTGAGGAGGTCGGTCATTTTGGTGATTTCAGTGGAGCTATCGTTTGAGAGGGACTAGGTGAAGGGCAATAGAGGTGTACGTAAATTGTATCCGCGAAGCTTAAAGTGTTGAGGTTATTCCCCAGTCGGAGGTTGATGAAGCCGCAAAGATATGGCGCGCATTATCGATAAGAGCTGGGTTGCAATATCACGTGTCGGCGATCTGGGCATGCATGACTCGTGCTGTATTTGTGTATAGTACCCAGGAAGATAGTTGAAGAAAGTTGTACATGCCTCGTGTGAGACCGCTTGTATATTCTATTAAACTAGTCCGCCTATGATACGCCTTATGTCCATCCCGTCGTATAGTTATGCTCGTTCAAAATCGTCATTCGCCGGATTGTCTGTATCCATGGCCGTCTGAACTGGAATGAGGGTCGCCGTATCCAAAGGATTGACAATAAGTGATCTTCGGTTCATGCGCCTGTCTAGTTTCTCGCTAGTTTCCTCATCATCCAGTGGGTTAGTGCTGCCTGTTTCCTCCTTGATGTCTAGTCCGCGAGCTTCGAGATAACCGACCTTCACCGACAGCCGGAGATTCTCAATGAATGTTTGCATCTCCGGCATTGGGAAGGTACCTTCGTTGCCTAGCACATCTGCATACAGACGCTCCGCCTCTTCAAGACAGGCCGAGGCTAGCGATGGCTTTCCGAGTCTGAGCCACATATCAGCAGCAAAGAGACTCCACATTCCGGCCTTGCGACGACGGCCACCCCATCGCACACCGTTCGGCGGAACTCGTGAAGCGTAACATGTCGATATCCGCTCGCTAAGAAGGCCTTGTCCAACAGACTCCACTAAGCCAAGGTCCATGGCCCGCATGGCCCATTTGGCTGCGCT
The DNA here is from genome assembly GCF_047715665.1 of Aspergillus karnatakaensis. Lineage (NCBI taxonomy): Eukaryota > Fungi > Ascomycota > Eurotiomycetes > Eurotiales > Aspergillaceae > Aspergillus > Aspergillus karnatakaensis. The sequence continues at coordinate 182,976 of NW_027395726.1, read as the reverse complement.
TTCCGCTGCTGAACCTCCACGCGTCCTCAGTAATTCAACAGCAAGAGTGAGACATCGTAACGTAGTGGGAGCGTCGGAGCATCGAGTAAGATAGGAGTAGGAAGCAGTGTCGAACATTTGATCTATGCCCTCAAGTTTCGCCTTGGTACCCATCCCCAAAGGATTTAGTAACGTGCTTACTGCACACATTTCGTAGGCTCCAGCGTGATATTTCCAAGCCTTGTCGTTGGCGTAGTCCGAACGGAGTAGTTCATATGTAGATGCGGCGAGCTTCCAGTCACGAAGCATGAAGGAATAGTCCGCCATTTTGCGGAGTATAGCTTCGGAATGGTCGTAATGGTAAAAGCCCCCAGACACGTTGTAGTTTCCGTTTGCTCCACCACCAGAGCCGGACGAGCGAGAGCTTGAGCCAAAACCAGCCCATTTGCGTGATATTGACACCAATCTACCGCCGATACCTCTTCTCCGCGACGCCACCTGGTCATTCCAGACCGCCACTTTATTTTCCATGAAAGGAACAACAGATTGTGCGACAAGTTCTCGTACGAACCCTTTGATTGCCATCACGTCGGACTCGAAGAGATACAGAAGGCCATCAGAGTCAAGGTCAACCAATGGTTCTGAAATAGTCAGTACAAACGGCATTGATAAAGAAAGAGCAAGCTTGCAACTTACCTGCCCGATCAGAAAGCCGCTCCGAAGGCGATAGCCACTCGCTTTCCGGCATCTGAATACTGTCGTCATCTGTTACTACACATTGATTACTGCGTAGCCTGAGTAAGTGACAGTGTAATCCGAAATGACGCTTCATTTGGTCATAAAGTTTCGTTGATTCGGAGATGTCGTCTCGGTCCTCATCGTGTACAAGAACGTAATATCGGAGGTACTCTGGGTGAATCCACTCTGGAACTTTCCGTTGACCATTGTTCGTGTCCGCGTATAGTTGTCGGAGGGACTCGAGAGGAGCGGTGTTGCGGGAGCTGATAACGATTATAGATGCTACCGGATGGCGAAAGGTTTCATGTGGGGATGCAGAGCCGATAGAGAGTAATTGCCGTAGAAAGAGTTTATATAGAGGTGATGTGGTGGATAGACCTACGAGGTCTTTAGGGTGTAGTGGTCCGCTTGGCGGACTATCAGTCGAGTCCAACTGCTTCTCCAATACAGCCTCAACTTGGGATAGGGGTGTATTCCGCCCCTGAACTGTGTCGTCGGGTGCTTGACATATGTCTCCCAGGTCAACAAACCGAACCCCGTAATCTTCCCAGCCACGACTTGACCCAGCGCTATCGCGAACGACCAGCTTTCCCGGCACGTTCTCTCCAAAAGGCCGAATCAGTTCCCAGAACCCATTCTTAAACCCCTTTTGCCGCACGAGGTCGTCGGTATCTGGAGATGCGTAGACACCGATCACGGGTGAGAAGGACCGAATTATCAGAGACCGCGTTTCCAGGGCGGCATCCGCTCGTCCATCTATGGGCGACCCGAGTGATGTCCTTCCTAACTGAGGTGTCGATGATCTGGCAGCTTGGGTGTGGGGAGAAGCGGCCCGAATTGGGAGATCGGAGGTGGTATGTGACAGCGGGCGTGTAGGGGGCGAGACAATGCTTGTTTCCAATCTTTCTGACTCTAAGGACGCAGTCGAATCGCGACGCTGATGGGGCGATCTCGTCTTTGGGGGCGCACGCGGCACGCCGGGCGAGAAGGACGGCGGAGGTTTGACCGGAGCAGCATCTCCGGGCGATGTCATGGACAAAGACTAGAGTTCGGTGAAGAGAAAAAGAGCGATGTAAGGGGCACTGGTATTAGCCCATGGACCGAGAATAGGAGAAGATATCGTAATTGCGGCGATGTCGTCAGGGAGGAGGAGAGAGGAGAGGCAATGACGAGATAAATAAAGGTGAGGCTGCGAGGCGGTTGTTCGGCGAAGCCAACTCATGCGCCGGAACGTGGAGCGACTATTCACTTCAAGAGGATCGCAGCTGATTCGCGCAGTCGTTCGACATGCGAAAAGGGAGTGTCAGGAAATCAATGAAGCGACGTAAATATCTTGAGATGTGTCAAACCTACAACCGAGATGTTGAAGAGGGACTCGTTCTCACAGCCAATGAAGGCGGTGATAGTCAACGGCCGCTGGACTTCCACCTGCGCTCGCCGATGTTGTGACTCAATGACCCAGACAGCTTTCCTCTTCCTCCCTCTGGGATGACTATCCCTCCATGTTCGCTTCTCCTTGCTCCTTGCTCTTCCAGCGTGCTGCCAGACTAACGCGAACAACGCTGCCTTTTACTAGAAGCCCCTCACTGCGACTACCCCTCCGCACTCGTTTTCCGCGCCCTCATATTTGTTTTGCTTCTTGCAGCACGTTTATGAGCCGTCATCTTTCTGTTGACCCTCCGTCTCCGCGCGCAAATAAAAGGAGACGAATCTCTACGGGCTCCTCTACGGAGGCTGCTCCTGAAACAATGCCCCCAATCACAGATGTCTCCCCGGACCAGCTTCCGACGTTAGAACTTACCCCTCTCGAAAGAACATTGAAGACTTTACTTCTCGATGTAGCTCGGCATGCCCCAGAAGACGGATCAGGAACTCATCACGATGTTGGACCCTCCGAAACTGTCCTAAGGTTCACTGGCGGCTGGGTGCGGGACAAATTGCTGGGGGTGGAAAGTCATGACATAGACGTCGCAATCACTAACATGACGGGCTACCATTTTGGAATGAAACTTAAGGAGTATCTAGACATCCCGGAAAATCTGGACAAGTACAGGAAGAATCACGAGAATGGGGAGCTACAGCATGCGTTGATCCGCCTTCACAAGATCGACGCGAACCCGGAGAAGTCGAAACACCTGGAGACAGTGACGACCCGAATATTCGGCTTTGACGTGGACCTAGTCAACCTCCGGAAGGAATCTTATACCGCGGACAGCCGGACCCCTCAAATGGAATTTGGTACGGCGGAGGAAGATGCTTTGCGCCGCGATGCCACCATCAACGCTCTCTTCTATAACTTGAACGAATCTAAGGTTGAAGATCTTACTCAGAGAGGACTGGCAGACATGCGAGCTGGGATCATTAGAACTCCGCTAGAACCATATCAAACATTTGTTGATGATCCTTTGCGAGTGCTACGACTCATTCGGTTCGCTAGCCGACTAGGATACCATATCGACAGGGATACGGAAGAGGCAATGCAACATATTGATATTGGCAGCGCTCTGAAGCTCAAAATAAGCAAGGAGCGTGTAGGCATTGAGGTGGAAAAGATGTTGCGAGGACCCGATCCACGCAGGGCGCTTCACATCGTTGATCGCCTTAACCTATATCCGACTATATTCGCCAACCAGATTGACGATGCCGAGGCAGATACATCTACGTGGTTCCATGCCTACAACGCCCTACACCGACTTTTAACTTCCAAGGACGAACCAGAAGATATCAGCCATGTTCGGACTATCCTCATTCGTGACTCGCTTGAAGAATATTATTCTTGGATCATCTCTGCATTTGCTCCGTGGTCGGCGGTTGCTCCACGTGCTCAGGGGGAGAAGAAGGGAAAACCACCACTACCTCGTGCGGCGGAGGTTGCACGGGACTGTCTGCGCGCGGATAATAAGACAGTAGATGTCTTAACTCACGCGGCCGCTGCCTGGCGCGACATTATTGATGTAAAGTATGCGGTTGTCGAGGGCCGTATGCAAGGAACAGCTGCGGAGGTTCGGCAGCAGGTTGGGCTGCACATCCGCTCATGGAGCAAAGACTGGAGGCTGTGCATCCTTCTCTCTCTCCTTCACGAGATCATGCAGGGAGGAGAGTTCATTGACGGTAAGCCTGGACCTTGCTTGTCTCATACCCGCAAAACTCACTACTAACCACCCCTTTTAATGCAGTGGTGAAAAGCTATGATCAGTTCATTTCGTATATATTAGAGCAAGGCCTTGAGGGAGCCTGTGAATTGAAACCGATCGTAAACGGAGGAGATGTTATGAAAACGTTCAAGGCCAAGATGGGGCCCTGGATGTCTAAGGCGCTGGATTTGGTGATACAGTGGCAATTGCTGAATCCTGACATCCATGACAAGCAGAGGGCGCTGGAATATCTTGAAAGCAAACGAGAGGAGCTAGGTGTATGATAGCCATTAGCGAGTAATAAAATGCACCATCAAGTTGCCAAACCACGGTACTACAGTAGGTCTCTTGTATTATAGTATAGTAGTCTTTGAAAGCCTGAGGCAGCAAATGATGGGGTCAGCTTCCGCTCTGCTCGCTTTTCGCTTCCCTCCCTGGTAACAACTCGTTTTCTCACACCTCGTGTGTGAGCAATGCTCGAAATAGAATATTAAGCAAGTATGGAAGAACTGCGTATTGCGGCCCGTGAGGCGCTTCAACAACCAGCCGTCGCCTCTATTCCAGACTCCGCTCTAAGTAACAACGCTATCTCATTCGATCTCGAACAACTATGGCGAGAGATATCCCCCTACAGCGGCCCAGAGAATACCAAGGTGCGCAATAAATCTACCGGATGTGACTCAGTGCTAAATGCTCGCAGAACCTCGAAAATCTTCTACTCGCACAGGCTTTCTTGCGTTCCCAAGACCATAAAAGTCTGTCGGATGCGGACAAGGCTGCCATCAACAGTCTCTACAGTTGGGCGAGCAGCCTCGCACTGCCTTCTCCAGTTTCTGAAGACTCATTGGATGAGCCGGTCTCGAAAGGTGGGTGTACCGTGGGAATCCGTTTTGAGCAGTCTGACAATCGCCTAGAGCAAGAAGAAAGCCGGCGGCGATCGACTTTCGCCCTGTCTGTGATTTCATTGTTAGCTGGCCTGCTACCATTAAAGGATGTCGAGCCAGTGCAAGATGTTACCATTGCTATAGCGAGTCTCTCCTCAGAGACCGACCCGTGGACTACACGTGAGGCTTCCACCACGGCAATCACACTATTAAGTGGGCTCGTCAAGAGTCTTGAGCGTTCTTCTCTCTGGGGGATAATAGAGGCTACTCTCAAGACTCGAATCAGACCACTATTTGCCAAATCCAAAAACCCATCTATCACCGAAACTGGCCGAAAGAATTTTCATCCGGTTCCTCCACCCCGGTTTGACCAAAGCATCTTCGATTCAGAGACGAAGCCGTGGAGAACCCATGCTGCCTATATTACAACCGTATTCTCTTGGGTCGTTGAGCAGTATCAAGTAGGTCTTGATGATTTTCAAATCTAAGTCTATGGTATACTAACCACAAAGCAAGGCTGTCGATCGCACTTACCTCGAAGCACACTTCCCTCTCATAGTCCCATCTATTCTCACTTTAATCGACGACGACAGTCTCTCATCCAAGTGCACAGGCTGTACACTTCTCACTAAACTTCTCATCCCCATCCGTACAAGCAATTCCGACATTCTCCGCCGCACGAACCTCTCCTCCGTATTCGAAGACGCCATAAGACCATGCTTCCACTCCCTCCCAACCATCACCCCAGAAGACGAGTCCATCGACCTCCTCTCAGCAGCCTACCCCGCTCTCCGCTCCCTCCTCTTAACCAGCTACCCACGCCCGCCCCAGGGACAAAACGAGCAATTCCTCTTCGCAACAGTAAAGACCCTCCGAGATCATCTAATCCCATCCTTCCACCACATCAGCTCAACAACTGCATCCGCAAACTCAACATCGACACTCTCCTCCTTCCCACACCCGCGTCTTTCTACCCTTCTCCTAGACCAAATGGCAATTGTCTGCTCAGATCTAGGAATTCACACGACGAAGTATCTCCAAGATATCGTTCCTCTCATATACAGTACCCTCTCGAACCCCTTTGGCCCCGCATACCCCCCTCTCCTCCGCGCTGCAACCTGCTTAGCCAGAGCCGTGGTCTTGAATGCCTACCCCCGGCTCTGGCGCTGGAGAGGAGAGATTCTAGGCGCTATCTGTTCGTGCTGGGTTTATATTCTCGAGGACGAGGTAGAGCAGTTGCGCACCGCGTCAACGAACAGGGGATCACAAGAAGGTGAGAAAGCTACCGAGCTCCAAAGTCTAAAGAGGGAATTTCGGGGTGTAGTGTATCTACTAAGGTATGCGCTTGAGAATCCTGTTTCTGTGAATGAGGACCAGGGGCAAAGGGAGGCGCAGGAGAAGATTGCGGGCGAGTTACAGACGCTTGTTGATGCGGATGAGAGTTTAAGAGAGTGTCTTCTGAATGAAATCGATAGAGAGGATGGTGTATATTTTGGATTGGAGTCATGATCAAAGAGTTTGGAATGAATAGAAATAAGTTTCATCAATATAGTATCGCTAATCGATCTTCTATTCTATATACTATCGTGCAGCCCAGCAGAACGGACATGGGTATCATAAATTCATAACTCATAGCATACCATCTCTGAAGACACCTACATATCACCACTCTGCTTAAAAAGACTCTTCCCCTTCAACCACTGCTTATACCGTTTATATCTCTTCTTATCCCAATCATCCTTGATGACCGTCAACCCCTCCTCACTGATTTCTAAAAACTCCGCGTAATCCGCCAGATTCTCCTCGGCATTTTGCCCCAGCGTGCTCTCCTCAACATTACACTTATTCACGTATTCCAGCAGATCCAGATTAGATTCGTGTTCCTGGATAGACGTTGCCGTGAGTTCGTTTTCTGAGGTCACGACAAGAGGCACCTTGAGCGGGTGGTTGATGTAGCGCTCGTACTCTTCAGCCTCGGTTGTTGTGACGGAGGGGTTGAGGGAATCCGTGACGAGCTGGCCGAGGGTCCATTGGGCGATCTGGACTTTGCTCGGGGTTGAAGGGTTTGTTGTTGTGGCGAGGGATATGGAACCCAGGGATGGGTGGCTGGTGTTGTTTGTGTTTGTGGTAGAGCGGAGGGTATTGTTGGAGGTGTGGAGGGGTTTCATGATACCTGGGCGTTTTTCGGAGGTGTAGGGTTCGTGGTGCGGGTTTGTTGTTGTGGAAGATGAAGATGGTTTTGGTTCTTGAATCCTGACGCTGCGGTGTTGGGTGCGGTCGCGGTTGAGGGTGTGGTCGCCGGCGATGCGGGGGACGAAGGGGCTGAGGTTGTAGTCGTCTGTGGAGGTTGGGCGGAAGGGGAGGTAGCGAATGGTGGAGTTCATTTTGTAGGAGAAGACTTTGGAGAAGGAGGAGATGGCTAGTGGGCGGTAATATTCGAACCAGTAATCGTCGTAGCGGGATAGGGGCTCTTTTGATGGAGTTGGAGGGATTGGGATCTCTCTCTCTTTGAGGTTCTCTTCTGTATACCATTGGATGTAGTTGGGTCTCTTCTTGTTTGCCCAGAACCTGGGGTCAGCGTGGTGCAGGTAGTAGTCGGTAGATAAATCCCAGAGCATGGGTTGTCCTTGCGCGAATATGTAGTTCCCGAGGAAGAGATTGTACGCCTCCTGACGCTGGGCGTCTAGGAAAGAATTGTTGTAGTATCTTTTGAAGCTCTCTACCATGTCGCGAGAATGACTGCTCCACTGATTGATCTTGCGGTAAGTAGCCATGGTGTTGACAAGGTGTGATCCACCATACTGAATAGCAATGTTGTCGCCGTGATCATGCCACATATCGGTGAAAAGGTTGACAATGTCTGTATCATACTCGACCGTCGTTCCCTCGATGATACCGAGAGCATGTAGCTGATAGCCGAGTGCTCGCTTCCCAATCACGAACTGCGCAGCATTTGTTCGATCAAGGCAATCTATGCAGTTTGTCCTCGCAACGCCATTCTGCACACGCAATCCTGATTCCAGATCATGTCCATTTCGGAAGAAGCCAGTTTTGGGGATGATTTCGCCTGCGATATCTTCCAAGGTTGCAATGACATCCTGATCACGGCTCTTCGCCGCCCGACTCATATCCCAGGGCTTGTATATGAGCTTCTTATCTTCAGGGAGAAACTGGTTGAGATACTCGATAGCATTTGTGAATTCCTTAAGGAGCTTCGACTCTCGCGGTGTCCGTTCTCGCGATTTAATGAGATTCAGTATGTAGATCGGTGCACCGTACCGTTCAAAAAGGTTGTCAAAATGCAAAGCGGCGGCAGAATAGAATGGATCCACAAGATTGAGCTCGATGTCAGGCTTCGGACTGACACCTGAATTTTCCTGGGTCCAATATAGAGGGATACTGCCACGATGTTGAACATATGACGTATATAAGGGATTTGAAAAGAGGTCTGGGCCGGCAGAATGGAATGAGGTTGTGGTCATTTCAGACACAATCTGCTCGGTTTCAACATCATTTGCAACATAGCCAAGATCATTCGCGCCTCTTTTCAGAAAGCGTGCACCTGCAAAGAAGCGCGATCTTCGGGCTATAATCGTGATGTACACAAGACGGCCATAGACAGACATTTTAGCCTGCTCGACATAGCCATGGATGATGGGCAGGCACCACTGATATGGATTCTTCAGGTGGCCAATAGCGGGTGCTAGGAGATGATGGTTCCAGATGAACATGGAACTGTAGTCTTGCTGAGAATCTGTCGGGAGTCCATCTCGATGCATTTTGCGCTCCCGATTGATATTATGCTGTAATGTGCGCGTGATATCGTACGAATAACTGAAGTAGAAGGCGCGGGTGAGATCGAGATTGTTGAGGATCGCAATATATCTAGCCTCCTCCGGGTTCTTCTCGGGCTTAAACCGGGACAGGTTTGCAGAAGTTGTGAGCGAGATGAGCTCGGTCCCGTCGATCTTGTAGACATAGTGGCCCCCAATCATAGCCACCTGGCTGCGTTTGGTCACTAGAAGCATATAGTATGCTCCAGTAAACCGGACGAAGCCGAGTAAAGCCCACGCGCTAGATTTGAGCTTTAATCCGCCAGAGCTCTTGTTTCCATCATCAATAGCATCCAGCAGCTGGCTCATTTCCCTCTTTGTATACACGATGTCGTCCTCGATAATATTCAGGTCGTCCGTCTCAGATGTCCGGTCAATCTTCAGGATCCTAAATCTCGTATCCGATAAATCCATCCCGACCATATAGAACCATGTGGCCGTCTCGTATAACGAGAACTTGTGCATCCGGTATATGCCATCTTCACCGCCAGTGTCCAGATAGACTTGTCGCTGTTTCTGCGCTGATGTAGGCCGAGAGTCTCTTTCAAAAGATGTCGCTATTCTCGGCTCCTCATCTTCTTCGTCGCCGGCATCGCTAATTGAAGGAGGGACGGGTGGAGCATTGTTATACGCAATGGAACCGAAGGGCGAAAGAGGAGACCGTTTCGTGCCTTCCTCATCAATGTGGGCACTCGAGGTGCCATCGGTCTGGTCTTCAGACGCTTTCTGACTCGACGAGCTCGTAAGCGATGTCTCTTGTATGGCAGCAGCTGCGTCTGGGAGAGACTGGGGTGATCCGCTGTCACCGAGCGATGCGGTTCTGGAGGAGCGTCCGCCAGCGGAGCCCGTGCTTCTGGCTTCGGCCTCTGTTGAGAGTGAAACTTCGTCAAAGCTCTCCATGGTTGGAGCTGGAGTTAAGGTCTTTTGAAAGACCAGCCATGGTGTTTGGATATGTTGTGATTGTGGTGGATCTAAGGTCGGTGTCGTCACTCGGGAGATGTGGGGATTGCTGCATAATGACATAAGCGAACATAAATGGAGCTGCACGTGAGTTTATACTTCCCGGACCACTGCACGCGTTGGATGAAACTTAGCAGTATAGCTGTTCAATGATTCTATTGAAAATCTTAATCCTAGCAGTTTACTATCTAGTAGAAGACTTGGCTTTACAGCATAGGCCCTCTATCAAAGCAAACTCGGAGAAACTATGGACATAGTTCACAGAAACATATACACCTGACCTGTGGTGACTCTCAGCAGTGAAATCACCGAATAAGGAATCGGATGTGGGTTGCAGACCCCTATCGCGACGCAGCTGATGGAGGGCGAATTGATATCTTCTTTGGGCGCGGTGTTCTCGTTGAAAGCAGGGTTCTACCTTGTTGTACGCCACTTCTTCAGAAAGATACGTGCTCTACCAGTATCAAACTTCGAGTGTTGCTAGCATCGTGATGAGGGTGATTCAATCCGAGTCTCCGTATATCCAGTCAAACCCTGCCGCTCCTTCTCATGTGTTAACGGGAATTTTGTCATTTGATACCACCTTTGGCGACTGCACATTTGGGTCCGTCACCTGTCCTGTCTCCTGGGTTGTGCGGCTGGCGAATTCATCCTCAATAAACTTGCAAAAGCGGACTATACGGTTGTTTTTCAAAGTATCCACAGGCCGTATTAAGACGGAAAACAGCCAAGGTAAGTTTTCGGTGTCGAGCAGAGCTATGATATCTAAATACACAATCTGATCACCAAGGGAACAATGAAGATGCTCAGCCCGGACAACAAGCAGCTCACGCTCGTAGCTGACAGCATAAACGCTTCATACCCTTTACCCTAGCATGACTCAAAGATTCCAAGGACACCACCGGCGAGAGGGACTTTCCTAGCTTCGCAGTTTACACCGCTAAAAGACTCCCCAGACCTCCATATATGCAGGCGAACTAGGAGTCATATGGAGTAGGTCAGATCCAGCAATACTGTCGCTGCTGATCCCACCCGCTTTAGGGCACAGGCTAATTTAGACAACGGGGCCAATAAACTAATCAGTCAAATGTTGACCAATTGTTACCTTCGTAAGGCGGTCTTTTTATGCTGGACATCTTGCTCCTAATTAACGTATGCTTAGCTCTCTGCTTGGGCGGTTGACTGCAAGTGGAAAAGCTGGTCTCGAATTAGAAACGTTTGCTCATTTGCAATGTCGTGCTTGGGCTGCAAAAGCCAGCCAGGATCAAAAATTGACCACGCAATCAAACCACGCAGTCAATAGTAGTACAGTATTGATGCTCTTCTGAGGCGGCTGGGATGGACTTAGATTGATTGATGTGGTGCCTATTCCTCTTAGAGGTATACGCCGCTTGATTCATGAATGATTGGCTCGTATAATCCAGCGGCACATTTGAAACGATGTACTGACAGATGCAAATGGTATTCCTTGCAGTTTGTTCTGATAATGAATACGCCGTAGGTCAGAGGGGCGCCGGGAACATGTATCGCAACCGCTGCTGATGGAAGCCGGCTTCCTTGGCCTTTGCCAGGGACGTAGTGGGTCAGTGTGATTTATTCCCGGAAGCAAAGCCCTAATCTAAGATTGGGATGCCCCGATATAGACTGGAGCAGTTGCTGGGGTTTCAGAGGGAGCGGCAACTGGCTTGTCGGAGCTCCCGTGGCTCTCTTATTCAAATCCGAGTGCCAGCACGGGTCAACCGGGGTCAGATTAGGGTTTTGCGCCGTCTATTGAGCGGTGTTAACTTCGATAGCAGCATTTTTCTCTTTTCGCTAGACACATTCAAGTCACTCGGGATATACTGGGAGGAACCACAGAGGATGCTCGAATACCAAAAAATTCCATACCTAGTAGTCCATTAATCCTCAGGCCACTGAGGCTTGTCCAGATCGGTCTGCGCTCACCCAGGGATCAGGGATCTCTGACGCCGCTGATGGAACTCCCTCCATATATCTTTCAAGGTAAATGTGCCCATTGATATGAAGTTGTAGAGTTTGTCAAAACAAACCGCCCACTGCACAGGTACTTTGCCGTCATACCCGTCCTCATCCGCCCTATCAATCGACCAGTCCGGGTCAAGCGCCCAGAGCCAGGAGTACATGGCCTCGTCGGGAGAGTCGCGACACTCGGTAGTAATGCACAAGACAACGTTCGACAGCACACCCGGCTTCAAACGCCCTTGCTCTCGAAGTGCTCGGAAATCACTTGGATAATCAGCATCGTGTAGAGAGGTAAGGTCGAGGAATCCAACTCACGTTTTTACCCCTCCAAAATCATTTTCCTGCCCATCAAAGCGAACAAAGTCGACTACCTTCGTATGCCGGATTTCCTCAGTCCCCAAAGCAGGAACCGGCGCTTCGCCGAAAATTTGGTCATAACGATGATGGAACCGCTCCCATTCCGTTGAACCATCCAGCGATTGGCAGTAAACCACATATCCCCAGCTCTTCTCACCTCCCTGATTGATAATCTTCTGAATCCACGGCGCTGGGCGGCTCTGCGCTTCTCCGCGAGCCCGTTGCCGCGGCTCAAAGTACTCGTTATCCAACCGTAAACGAAGAGATGGGTCAGTCGCGCTGAGGACAGCGCGCAGTTCTGTGTCGGATAGAACCGCTGCCCGAGCTTGCTCCCATTTAGCTTGCAGCGCGCGCTGGGAACGCCTTCATTTTGCGAGGTCGCGACCCACGTGGTCGAGCTCGCGGAGCAGGTGAAATCCTTGGGCGATCATCATGTACTGGGGGTAGGTCAAGGACTCCTGATCTGTCGCTGCAGTTTGAAGAGACTGTCTACCGACTGGTTCAGATATTTCTGAGTGCGGACTTCCATTTCGGCGCGCGAGGGGATCCATTCTGCAATCTTGTGTTTCTCCTCTTGGGTGATTTCAGCAGGCGAATTGAGTGCTTTGTCAAACAGCCGCTCTGTGTTTGGATGTGACCAGTCTAGGATACCTAGGGATTCGGGATCTGTGGCCATGTTGAGAGATCGTTTTTGTAAAGCGCAAGTACTCCGTATCTAGTGTGGATTGGGAATGCCGCAGGTGTTCAATTCAATAGGCATTGGCTTCACGCTAGTCCCAGATAGGCGATTCATACTTATCTAGCTTAGATTGAGCTTTGACGTAGTTCTTTCTAATAAGAGTGTTGAATACTTTCATAGTATCGATAGAGGTTTACTTACTTAGAGACCAATTATGCAAGGCTAGTAACCTCCGAGTCCTTGCAGAATTGGAAATGGGTTACTACTTGTGCATTGTGGCGAGACAGAACAGACAGAAAGTGGTGAAGCACGGTCGCTTGCACGGCTCTTGAGAAAAAGGCTATAAGACACACTATTTCGCAGCCAGCTGGGATGGTACATGTTTCTAAAATTGAGGCACAGGGCGAGAGGCTGTCGTTGAATAAAAGCAAGAATACCCAAGCCCAACCGTGATAGATACCTAGGTATGATTGGGTGATTAGGAGGGGTTGATGTGCTTATTATGTGGTCTTGCATAGGCTAAGGCAAGGCTGGCTGGGCAGTGGTTGATACCAATGGGCATAGAGGCGCCATGATAGGCATCTCAATTCTACAAGGATGTTTTGTTCAAACAATCTCCTTAAAGCCTAGATAGATGTCACTCAGCTTGGGCCACAGCCACATATAAAGACCAGCATGGCAGCAGGATAGACGAAAACCGACCATCATTGTTGAATCGAAATCGAAACTACCCGTCACTATGGCTTCCTGCGAATGGGCCTCGCCAAATTGCCACTTCTTCTGCCCGCCAGGAAGCAAATGGTATGTGTGTCCAGAAGAGCCTTACTTTGTGGGCTGCTGCACGTCCACGCCCTGCACCAATGCCACAAGTTCAACTTGCCCACAGCGCGATCTCCAGCCTGCTTCATTTGATCCCGCCATCTTCGATAGCGTTCGCCCCAATACGTGCATCGATTCTCCAAACGACAATTGGTTCATATGCAACTTTACAGAACCCCCGTTTCTGGGATGTTGTAACAGCAATCCTTGTGGATTGGGTATATGCCCCTTAGTAGACCTGAGGGCGGCAGGCTGGAGTTCTTCAAGAGAGGATCAATATGAATTATTTTCGGACCCAAAGCCTCCGTCTGAGAGGCCACAGTTATCATCTGGAGCAGTTGCTGGAATTACAGTGGGGGCGGTCGCTGGGTTTGTTGGGATCCTTGTGGCTCTCTTCTTCTTAATCAAACAATGCCAGCGACGCAGGGGTTCGTCACCACCGAAGCAGAGGATTTCAGGCGGCTGGTACGGAATGTATTCCCTACGGTCGCAAGCAGGGCAACCGAACGATGAGATCTGAAGGGACGCTTTGGGGAATGATCTCCGAGATCATTTTCTGATTGAGAAAGGATGGAAGAGTGTTTTTCTTTTTGGGCGCAGCCTTGCCCACCGGTGTCAGCTGCAATACGACAGAAGAAGCAAACACAAGGTCGAGGCTCTTGTGAGGATTCATGTGAAATAGACAAAGACCGCCCTCCGTCAGGGAAGGTTCAACGAAGTACTTACCTCATTCCAAAATGACCCCTATGCGGAAGATTCAGAATCTACTTACGAGCTTGTAGAACTCGCCCTACCTCTGCCAGAAGATGATGATCGTACCTCAGATCTTCAAGTCGTCCCCTCGTTGACCTCCTCATCCATAATTTACGAGCCCCCCAAGAACCGCTCGATCCAGTTGTTGCTGAGTGACTGGTTTATTTTCGAAGGGCTTGCGACAGTGATATCTGCTGGTGCTCTAATCACTCTAATTGCAGTCCTCGCCAAACATGACAGGCAGCCCCAGCCAGGCTGGAGCCACTTGTCCTTGAACTCCGTGATTGCCTGGCTGACCACAATTTCAAAAGCTTGTATTCTGTTTTTTGTCAGTGAGGCTCTGGGACAGTCAAAATGGGTATGGTTTGCACAGGATGAACGGCCAGTCAAGGATATCCGCGCGTTTGATGCAGCAAGTCGAGGGCCTTATGGGGCGCTGGAGCTGGTCAGGACACTCCGCGGCAAGTACGTTTTCCAGAGCTCAAATATCCAAGCACTCTCCCTCTGTTTCTGATTATCTCTGTTCTTCAGACACTTTGCTGTAGTTGGTGGCCTCGCAGTCATACTGGCGGTGGCATTTGAACCATTTGCGCAGAATCTCGTTCAATACTACGAGGGCTACATTACTGATGCTAATCAAAACGCTACTGTCGGCGGTGCTTCCTATTACGGAGATTATGATGATTCATTTCAGATGGGTGGTATGTTGATTGTTTCTTTTCAGTAATATACTACAAACCACCAAGCTGACAGAAACATTCTATGCCTCATTTTAAAGCCTTTCTTGTCTCATACACACTGAGAACAAACGTATACAATACCTTCTTCAACACCCGGCCCATTCCACAATACAGTTGTACATCGACCAACTGCACATGGGATGCTGTACTATCTCTAGACACTATGGCCCACTGCGCCGATATTACTGAACATCTGACCCAGTCATGCAACGACAGTTTGTTTGAAGGGGGAGCAACAAATTGTACTGCGCATCTTTTGAAGAGTCGGCTGCATGCATGGGCTTCGTATTACAACAGCACAGAGTTTAGTCAAGCGCTAGGATTCGTGGTTAAAACCGTGGACCCGTCGCAGGCCTTCGTCTACACAAATACCACGACAAGTGCAATTCAGTTCATCAATCCCGAGTGGTCCTACCCAGGGATACGATGGAATGCAACAGAATGCACCATAGAGCCGATTGTTCGCAAGTTCAAAGCCTCTGTCAGGAGCAACGAATATAGCGAAGAAACCATTGCTATTTGGTCGGACCGCGCACTAGTCAAGCTGAATCAAACCGAAAGCCCTGTCTATCTCGACCTTCATCCCGAGCTCGCCCAGGCTAATGACACTGACTATCAATGGACTTTCTCTCCACCCTGGCAAAAGGAGTTTGCGCAATTAAACATGCCTGCCAACACGGTGTTCAATTACACCCTATTGGCCGAGAAAGCCATCGAGAAATTTCTGCGCATTATTCTCACCGGCCACTACTGGAAGAATGCAACCGACTCTGGTTATGCAGCCACTGCTCCCGATGCTAGTCTATACGCGGCCAACGAAGTCCTGCAAGGGATTCACCGTGACAGCAATGGATGGTGCAATAGCCGTCCTGTCTTGGAACCCGGGAAGTTCAATTGTACCATCTGGAACATTGCACAGGCAATTGGAAAGACATTTCGAGATTCTCGAGATGTCACCTATGGGCGCGTGGAAGTGAAAGTCACGCACGTGCGGGTACAATGGCCGTGGATTGTTCTTCCAGTCTGCGTTTGGGCCTTGGGTACCGTAGCGCTTCTGGGGACAATATGGAAAACCCGACAGCGAAGGGCGCCCAGGTGGAAGAATGACCCGTTGCCACTTTTATTTCTCTATAAGGATGACGAGGAGTTGAAAAATCATCCGGAACGAGCAAAAGAAAGGCCGATTCCTGATTTAGATACTCTCAAGGTCAGGCTGCATGGTGATTAGGGCTAGATAGAGGTAGCTGGACATATTGCTATAGACTTTCCCTTTTTCCTTACTTTATGCTCGGTACCATGGGTACCTACTGTACACCCTGAATGCCTTGTTGCATGTTACCCCAGAACCAGTAATACTTTCTAGATCCTAACCATGCTTGGAAACCCCAAAGCACCAATAGCATAAGAATATAGCCCTAGTTCAAGAGTATGCAACTATAGAGCTAAAGAAGTCCCAAACAGCGACTCCAACATGAATTCCAAACCATATCTCTCCCCAGTTTAACCCCCTCGCCAGCATAAGGAGAATAGAAAGAGCTAACAGGCAGAACACCTCACAACCCCCGAATAACAATTCCCACAGTTGACAGCCCTCTTGCCGTGTCCGCGCCCGCAACAAACAGGACACTGCACGAGGTTATTCCCCAGCCAGTAGTTCCCGGCGCCGTGGCAGGTGTTGCACCCGCTATAGACCCGACCTGAGCCGTTACAGGTGCCGCAGCGGATGCTGCCGCGACCGGAGCAGTGGGCACAGCGGCCGGACATGACGGTCTTTGTTTTTTAGAGAAAGAAAGAAGTGGGGGTGGGGTGGATGCTGGGAGGGAAGTGTCAGATTTGGTAGGGTTGATTGGGTATGGGATAGTTACATACCTGAAAAGAGGAAGAAGAGACGGGGTGAAGAATGAAGAGGGGGGGAGAGAGGTGTAGTTGATTTAGAATGGTGGGGCTAAGGTTTGCTGCGTTTAATATTTCGTTTCTCAGAGGTGGTTCCTGATATAGGTAGGGTACGAACCGCTGATGATTAGACGTTATAATGCGCGGTCGATGTAGGTAGTAGTGAGATTGGAGTAGAATAGAACAGAGCGCTACCTTTGTTTAAGTAGCTTCGCAGAACGGCCCGAGAGACGTCCCCTCCTCTTTTGATACTTCTAGTGTTGGCTTTGGCAAGGCTGTGCCCTTCCACTGTACATCGGCTTGCTTTATAGTTAGGGTTAGCCTCGGGGTCTGTAGACGGGCACCTGTCGTAGGCACATACTTGGCACAAAACTGACCAATAACAGATTCGTGTTATTTGTACAGGTAGCGCGAAAGGCTAGGGAAGTGCTCGGGCGCTTAAGATGTGTAGGATCCCGGAGTATGTGGCGGAGTATGCGTAAGTTGATTGGAGAATGTGCAATCATAGCCATCGGCCTTGTTTCCTAAGGGAGATCTTGGCTCGACAAGGCTCTAGATATGCCCATCGTGCCTCACTCCAAGATTGTGTCTTCAGTAATAGAGATAGTTTTATATTAATCAAAATGTTGTATGGGCCAGCAAAGATGATGAGAAAGGAAACGACAACGAAAGTGGATGGTGGCTGATACGCAAGCACATCGAAATATTATACGTGATAGGGAAGAACATAAGAGAGGGAATGAATGAAGAAGAGGCGGCAAAATAACGACGATTGAAGAGAACGTCACCCTTTCCTGCCATTGAGCAGTAGCTTCCGAATGCTAATATTCGCCGCATGCGCAACAGCAACAACATGCCTTGGTTCTGGAATCCTAGACGGAAAGACAAGAAACAACGGAGCGTCCTTCTCTCCATCGGGTTTGAATTTCTCAAAGTACGCCTGTTTACCTCCCAGCGGTAGACGTTGGAACGCGTGTCGATATATTCGTCTTGTCAAGCGCGCAATCGAGGCGGGTGTACTCCCGGAGACTTCATCTAGGGTTTGGGAGGGCTCATATCCTATATTTAAATATGTGACGCCCTGCTGTCGTGACCAGGATATAGAGGCGAAGAGGAGAAGATCGGTGATGCCTTTCTGGGGAGCCGTTGGCGCTGCGATACAAGGGTCGAGGTGATAGCCGTTCTTCGAGTCGATCCAGCGTAGTGCGGCGAGTCCGTTGATTTCTCCCTGCTTGTCTCGAGTGTAGATGTAGGACATGAGGCTGGGTATCAAGAACGGGTCGTACTCGGTTATGAATGCTTGTGGTTTGCCCGATTGGTTACGCGCCATGCGCCAGTTATCGTAGATATTGCGAAGCTCGTGCTTGAGGGTGTAGTCCGTGCCCTGTAGTGACGGGGTGTAAATGCCGAGTGTGAGACCTCCTTTGGTAGGGTTTAGCAGCTGTCGAACCTGAGTGAGGATACGCTTCCCAGCAGTCTCTTGTACAACACTGTTGGTGCAGGGGTTGAGAACTCGTTCCTTTCCAAAATCCAAGATCGTCCACCTTTTGTCTCTGCGTTTCGCGTAGTCCACGAGACACTCACCGGCACCAAGAAACGAGATCTTCCATCGGCGTTGTCGGCGGAATTGCTTGAATTCGCAAAGGACATTGGCTATCTGGGACGGCTCGCATAACGGATCGCCCATCACTATGGCTACCTTGCTCAGCACCTTGAAGCATAGGCCCCCTGTACAGTCCATATTGACAAAGACCTGGTAGCTCGGATCTAGTAAGCCCATATGCGATGCTTGTCCATATAGAATAGCCAGCCTTTCCACGTCTTCAACTCTCGCGTTTCCATTTGGGCTGACGACTCGGCTTTGTGGCGGTGGGCAGTATTCTGAATTGAGGGAAGGGACATCGTGAAGATTGTGTATTGACCCGTTACTGCTCGTGGTATAGTGATGATCTGCGGAGACGGCCTCAGAAAAGGAACTGGCGCTGCTCGGAGGAGGTGTAATCGGGCCATTCGGTGCCAGCGGAACGGATAGAAACTTGTTGATGTGTGGGACGAAGGCATTCGAGGTTTGTGAGGTCTTTAGTACTTCACCTCTTGCCAGACAGACATTCTGCTGGGCGCATAGTGACTGTCCAATAGTATCAGCAAGCAAAGCCTTACTACGCTGTTTGCTGCAGTTGGGCCGGTTGGTAGATCGGGGGTTCTGCTGTGTTTTTGTTCCCTTGAGCGTGTTTTTGGGCACTTTAACAGGCTTGTTGTCTGAACTGTAAACTTGAGTATGAATCATTGCAGGAAGGGTTTTGTAAAGAGGGAGAGAATCCTTACGACTCTCGAGATTGATTTTTTGCATGAATATGGCCAGAGAAACGATAGCAATGAGGAAGAGGAGTCCGCGGACCTTCTCATACATCTGATCTAACAATCCAGACCATGCATCGGCCTCCTTCCGGCAACAGCAAAATGCTGATGCCTTGTCGGAATGGCCATATACTGAATCTGTATGATGGTCGCTGCCAAGTGTCAAGGAGAACTAAGCTCATTGCTTGATTCAGTGGGCCAAGGAGGGATCCACTAGGGCACGTTTAGCCTTGTCTCAGCCTGATTTAGCAAATGCTGAACCATTGTTAACAAAAGAATACTTCTACCCTTTCGGTTTTCGCTAGACTACCGCTGATGGAAGTTCACACGCTCATGGGGACTCCATGACCGGGAAGCCCAGAAGGTTCGTGGGAAGAGCATAGAGCGTCTGAGGCAGTAAAGTCACTTGCGCCTAGAAACAAGCTCGGAATGGCTTTCCGAAGCTCAGCTTTGAACTGTGTTTCTGTTTTAGGCAGCCAAATACCTCATCCATTTTTTCCAATGGGCCCTAACTATGGGTCGTGGCGGGTTCCGCGGACCCCACGAGATGGCAGAGAACCACAAACTCGAGCCTTGAATGGATCATTTAAATAACGCATCGGAGAGGGCTTTCGGCTGTTATACGAATAAAATCATTCAAAAATTAGATTGCCTAGAAGGCACCTAGGTATTTCTTTCGCTCATGCAACAACGACCCGAGTGTCGTCTTCCTGCTTTATCCGGACGTCACTGCGTAAAGAGTGTGAGAAGTGAGAAGTGAGAAGTGCTTTCCCAGACTTCCTAGCCAACATTAATAACAGTATCATATCCACGGGCGAGTATATTCAGACTAACGAGCTCCCCATGAGCACATAGCAAAGGCTATAACTGTTCTGTTGTTATCAGTTGCTGGATTCGAGGACTAAGCCTAGTATCAACCTCTATAGTTCTTTGTAGATGCTGAAAGAGACCCAACACGGTATGAAACGATCTAGAACGCTAGGAAAGGCCTGGTACAAGACTGCCAAGGAGTATTCAGCCATCGACAGCTACTGGCTCAGCTATGAGAGTCACAGCTGAACCAAGGGTCATTCAGAATCTTTCTCGCTGACGCCCTCGTAGACGGCTCAAACCGCAACAATTTGCCAATAATTCGCCCCAGTTGAACTATATCTTCCTTGGTCAAATCTTCTTTTCGTTCGCTGTCAAAATACATGTCCTCCAGCCACTCTTGTAAGGTAGGTCCCGAGATTGCTTCTTCTCCAGACTTATCCTTCATTGCCCTCCATGAGTTTTCCCACCTTGCAGGCATATCATCACTCGCCAGCTCTTGCATCTGACCCACAAGAATCTTGGGTGTCAACAGGAAGGTATCAAAGGGCGGTTGATCAACGAAAAGCTCGAAAAGCTAGCAAGACCGTCAATATCGTTTCAAATGACATATAGTTTCGGCAGTTTGCTCACCACGCAGCCCATACTCCAAGCGATCTCTGAATATCACTTCCGGTGCCCGGACTGGTAGCGGCGTGTGAAGAGTCTGGGAAACGACCGTGTTCAAGAATGATTCACCAAGGTCCACGATCTTGACTGAATTTGATGATGACCAAGAGCCAGAACGATATGAGGCAGGACGAACAATGTAGCTTGGTATGCCAGGCTCTAAATCTCTCCCACCACTCCTTTGCACTGGCCCGGTTATTGGCTTTCGCAGAATATCAAAGAGTTCCTCCTCAGATACATTATCTACCTAGAGGACGGTGAACGCCAGATTTCGAGTATGAATGTCTAAATTTGGGAAAGCATTAGACATTTATCTTCTAGTGTGAGATGCATGACCTACCTCCATGTCCAATATTATGCTGGTGTAGACTGTCAAGTCCAGCGAGAGTCTGTTTGACAATGGTTTTGGTAAGCTTTCCAGGGAGCCTGCCATCAGCAAATTCCCTGTCGATAACGTCCGGGATACTCGGCCCTAGGAGCTCGAACACGAGACAGCTGTGTGCTTCCTTCGGGCCCGCTAAATCGAAGTTATCAAGCAAGCGCACCACGTGTTGAGGGTCAGGATGGGTAGAAGCTAATCTGGTCATAACATCAAGATCTCGATTGGCCTCACTCTTCTCTCTTTCAGAGACGCAGGTCTTGATAGCAAAATAAGTCTCGGCCCTAGAATTCTGTTAGTTCCGTTGAGCCCAACCAAGGTCACCAGTGCAGTTGTATAACCTATAATCTCTTGCTGCCCAAACTGTCCAGTAACCACCCCAGCCTAATTTGTGTAAAATCTTGTATCTCCTGTCTTTTAGAAAACTACCCAACGTGACAGGATGATAGCCGCCTTTTTGATAACGATGGAGAGGCTCCGCGTCAACAGTGGTGGTGTACGCAAACGGGCCCTTGAAAGCCAATGTTGATAAGGAGGCGGACAGCTGTGAGTCGGTCCAAGAGGCGACTATACGTCTTGACGTCAGTTGACAGGTAGTCCCAAACATGGTAGAGTGCGATATGCTAAATTTTATATTCGGTTTCTGGATGCACAACGACTGGCCGAAATTCCATGGCACGATAAATTAAAGACAGCTTAGACCTGCGGGTCTCACAACAACTCGCCTCTAAACACTGCACTACTAGTTTGCGATATTGATGAAGGCCTCAAAAGCGTATAGAAATGTATTTGAGGTGATCAAAAATCGCTCGCCACCTTACTACAGCAGGAAGTATAAGATTAAAAAGATTCGTCTACAGTTGCTGGTCTCAAATCAGCGCGGGACTATTGGGCTTCAGCATGCATATTGATAGTGCTCTTTTAAGACAGTTCTACATAGTAGGATGGTTGCATCTATAGTAGCAAGCGGCTCCAGCGGCAGTAGCGGTAAAAGCGGCATCTCCGCACCTTCAACTATAAAACACCCCAAGCGTACCATCTGATCCTTTTCTCACACTCATCCATCGTCAAAATGACCATTACACGCGTTGCAGCCTGCCATGTGGCTCTAGTCTTCCTCTCCGCTAAGCAAACAACAGAAAAGGTCATCCGGTTAATCCACGAAGCAGCCCGACACAACGCGCAGCTCATCGTCTTCCCGGAGACCTTCATCCCCGCATTCCCCGTGTGGAGCGCCCTCCGACCCCCCACCGAGAACCACGATCTCTTCCAACGCATGGTCACCGAATCAATCTATGCAGACGGCGAAGAAATAAAATCTATCCGTGCAGCCGCACAAGCAACAAATACAGTTGTGAGTCTCGGTATCTCCGAAAAATCCCGCTTCAGCAACGGCACGCTGTACAACTCGAACATCCTTATCGGACCTACTGGCGCGGTTCTCAACCACCACCGAAAGCTCGTCCCGACTTTCTTCGAGAAATTAACCTGGAGTCCAGGCGACGGCGCCGGTCTGCGTGTTTCGAAAACGGAGATCGGAAACATCGGAAACTTGATCTGCGGGGAGAACACAAACCCGCTTGCCCGATATACGCTCATGGCGCAAGCTGAGCAGATCCACATCTCTTCATGGCCAGCTATTTGGCCGACAAGAGCTGTACCAGCTCCATCCCCACAGCCCACAACAGACGGCAGGACGAACTACGATAACCTCGCAGCGAACCGTACCCGTGCCGCGGCGCATTGCTTCGAAGCGAAGTGTTTTGGCGTTCTCTGCACTGGCTTCTTGGACGCTAACGCTATTGACATCATAACTGAGGGAGCATCAAATCCGGAATCAGTACGCACAACACTCGAGAATTCGCCGCGGGGCGCGACTATGTTTCTTGATCCGACTGGCGCACTGCATCCGGCGTTTAAATTCTCTGGGGATGGAGAGCAGCATGGTGCAGAGCATCTACAGCATGAAGAGGGTATTCTCTATGCTGATCTAGATCTTGACCAGTGTGTGGAGGGGAAGCAGTATCATGATGTGGTCGGTGGCTATCAGCGGTTTGATGTTTTCAAGTTGCAGGTTAATCGGGAGAGGGTGGATCCAGTTGTATTTACTGGTAAGAATGGGTTCGAGGAGGATAAGGCTAAGGATAAAGATATTGATGTGTTGGATGGGTGATGGTGTTATAAAGGGGACTAGAGTATTCTAGCAATAGAGTGATTTATATCTTGCTTTGCTTTGGCGTGATGCGCGACGAGTCATTAGATCTAAATAAGTAGGATGTGATATAGAGGTACTTCGGATTATATTCATTGGAAAACTTAATTCCCCCTAAATTTCAAATTCACTGCATGTCGACCATCTAATAACTAATCGCATTCTGTAACTCCTTCGAAAAACGCTCCACTCTATAGAATGGATGAATTTACTCCTCTTTCCCATCCTCAACCTTCTCCACAGCCGGCTTAGCACCATCCTCCAAACCCCTCCCGTCCAGGGCTCCCAACCCATCAAACCTTACGGCCACATCCTCAAGCGACAACCCTCGAGTCTCCGGGTACCAAAGATATGTGATCAGACACCAAAAGATTAGTAGCACCAGATAGACAATGTAGTACTTCCACCCTATAGCATCCATGGCGATGGGATTTACAAAAGTATTGAATATAACCGCGATGATGCAAGACATCCAAGTGACCATAAGACCACGGGAGCGAAGACGGAACGGCCAGATCTCGCAGGGGTATGCTGTCAGGAGGGGCGTCCTGTGTAAGAGACCACAGTTAGTATGGTACCCCGAAGGATAGCTAGCTGAGAAATGGGGCTAGGGCACTAACAAAGCAATATCGTAACCAGCAAAATAAACAAAGATAAACGGCACCATAGCGATCCCCGTCCCTGAAATTTGCTGTAGTCGCGAACGACCCGCTCAGACCCGTCATGATGATATAACTAACCAGCATGATCCCCGCGGAGAGAAGGAAGAGCTTTCTGCGGCCCATACGGTTGACGGAGAGTGCAGCCGCGAGCGCCCAGGGAAGATTCCAGACTTGCAGGCACGCGGAGATGAGGAGTTGGTCCCTTGTTTTGGTGACGCCGATGGCTTTGAGTACGAGTGCGAGGTAGTATGACAGGGGACCGTTACCGGCCCATTGATCGTAGAAGCCTAGGGTGATGGTGATGAAGAGGCGATGGCGGTGTCCGGGTGTGCGGATGAGTTCGGAGTAAGTGGAGTGTTTCTCTGCCTCGAACTCGACGGCGATTGCGTGCTGGATGCTCCGTAGTTCGTTATCGATCCAGGGAAGGGTTGCGTCGCCGCCGGCGTGGTGGGTGATCAACGTCTGCCGCGCTTCCTCAATACGTCCGACTGAGACCATTCATCGCGGGCTCTCAGGAACTAGGAACAGAGCGGGTAGAGCCAAGGTGGGCATGAGGAACTGCAAGATAGACGGGAACCGCCACGCCCAGCTTGAATCCCAGGTCCTGGTGCCGAATGTCACCCAGGCAGCAACGATGCTCCCGATGTAGTAGCTTGTCATGTAGAGAGCACTGGCAATTCCACGGTGCGACGGATATGCAACTTCAGCAATAAGTACTGGGGTAGAGTTGTTCATCCAGCCCATAGCAGCACCAGTGAAGAGGCGGGCAACGATGAAACACGCGACATTGGGAGCTGCGGTTTGAAGGATTGTGCCCAAGATAAGGCAGATATATCCTAGCCATATCCCCTTCTTTCGGCCAAAGCGGTTGGCGACAGTCGCCGCAGCGAGGGTTATGGTGGCAGCGCCGATCCAGTAGAGTGCGTTGATGAAGCCCAGCCAGACGCTGCTGGAGTGCTCCATGAACTCGAGCCATCCCGGTAGAGCTTGCAGACCGTTGAGGAGGGAGCTGTCATAACCGTTTGTAGAAGCTTTGGGGTGTCAGTGGTTTCCGTGCACTCATGGAGGCCGGGGGACGTACACAGGAATGTAAGGCAGACGATGCCGATGTTGAGCTTGACAAGGTAGCCACACTCCCACCACCCTCTAGGGGGTGCAGACTGATGGCTGGGGTCCAGCTGAACCGTATTATCCTTTGATGCCATGAGAAACGTCCACAGTGAATTATAAAAGGGGTAACGAAATTATTGGGAGGAGTAGTGCCAGGGCTGTGACCGGAGGACATATATATAACTCTGGAATCCTTATCTCCATGGTACATAAAACTGAATCGCGCAAAGAGACTGACAATCCTGGCACCTGTAATATCGTTATCATGGACAGGACCTATCTGCGGAGAGACATGGGGTGATTGGGGAGATGGTCCAGGGGAGTCTCCGGGTCTCCAAGTCCGCTCATCACCAATCCTTCATATTTCCATTCTTCCCTCAACACTGTTCTGAAAAGCGCCTCGCTGCAATCCGCGTGCAGTCCGTTGATCTTCGGGTACGCAGCCATAGCGGTCCAAGGATCTGCTGTTCGAGCTATGTCGAAAGGGCGCAGGTATATTTCCCGTAATGTACGCTCGTCAATCTTCTCGTCCATATTGAACCTTCTCGTTTCCTGGTCATTCGCCACGAAATGCTTCATACAAGCACCAACACCCTGACTCTGCACCCCAGTAATGTAACTCCTGGCTAGAACACCGGTAAGGTAGGGATCTTCTCCGAAATTCTCGAAGTTGCGGACCCCAAGAGGAGAACGCGAAAGATTCATTGTCGGCGCAAGCGGAACATGTGCTTGCTTACTCTTCGTTTCAGAACCAAGCACTTCTCCAATACGGTGAACGATCGCTGGATCGAATGTCGCGGCAAGCGAAATCCCGCAGGGAATGAATGTTGTTCGTGAGCCGTCCGTCCATTTTGCGCCACGAACTCCAGCGGATCCATCAGTTGTTTTCAAAGAGCGAATTCCGTGTTTCGGAAGAGACGTGGTCTCCCACATGTTTTTGCCGGAGAGGAGGGCGCATTTTTCAGTGAGCGTTAGGGCTTCGAGGAGAGCTGAGATGGTGTCTTCGTCCTGTGCCATCTTGGAGGAGGAGGATGAGGGTATGGGAGCTTCCGTGATCGAGCCTAATGGCGATCAAGGCCTGATGGGAGTTCCTCCTTATATCAACACTGGCTGCGATGACAGTCCATGAAAGGATGAAAGGATGAAAGGAGGAAAGCGAGATGGACATCCATGCTGGCAGGAAAGGCGGATGCAGCCGCTGGATTGGAGAAGCCAAGACCTCCTACGGACCGCAGAAGCCGCCAGATAGACACCCCCCACTCACAATCGCCTGGTTTGCCTTTCCTCCCTGTGCCGCTGCCTGTTTTAAGCCCGAGTGATCGGCTACCTTCAGTTCAGAAATAAATTAGTTTTCGTGCGATACCCTGTCTGAGTAGGTAAAGATCACGGCCCTCTCAGCTTCTACGAACCTCAGCATGGCTTCCGTACCACTCCATCGGCGACCACAGGGCACTGTTGCCGTCGCTCTTGCTAGCTTCGCAAGCATGTTTAGCGTGGGAACCGTCTACGCTGTCAGTGTTTTTCAATCCGAGCTCCCTCGACTGTTTTCCATCTCCAACGATCGCTCCTATGTTCCATTCGGCTGCGCATCTCTAGGCCCCGCATTCGGCGTCGTCACCTGCACACCCTTGAAAACCCTGACTAGTGCGCGAATCAGTACAGCGGCCGGTGCTATAACCTGGGGCTTTGCAGTCTTTCTGGCAGGACACTTTCTCGCTTTGCACTCTTTGGAAGGCGTGTTGGCATCGTTTCTCCTTGGAGGCGTTGGTGTCGGGTGGACATACCTAGCTGTGGTGGTTTGGATTGCTGATTCTCTGCCGGCGGGGTCGTTAGCACAGAACTGCAATCGGTCCTCTGGGGTTCTCATCAGGCACAGCGGCTGTCATGGCGCTCGCTTCTTGTTTGCAGTTCTCCGTGCTTGATGCAAGTGGTCTAGCAAGTGTGCTGAAACTGGGTGGGTTAGGACTCAGTACCGTGGGGCTGGCTGTTGTTCTCTGTGTATCCTCAGGAAGGGTTAGCAATGAAAACCAACTTAAGGGGGCGAGCACTCATGCCACCAATGAGCCTACCCAAAAGCCCCATGCGTCCACCACTACCGGCAAAGTACCGTTCTTATCAACGCTCTTCTTCTTCAACGCCTTGCCGGGAATGACCACCTTTTCAGCTTACAGCACGACCGTCGCATACTATACACATTCAAACGAATATATCCTGATTGGCTGTCTAACGGCCCTTGCCCTAGGTGGTGTTCTGTCACCCACGCTGCTCCGTTCGCAAATACGGCCAAGAATTATCTTCATCGCTCTTTTCATCGCTCGCGGCCTCTGTTTGATGGCCTTCGCGTATATTTCTCATCCGATCTTGTTCGTTCTGGCTATAGTGACTGTTCTATTTGGACACGGAGTCGGCTTTAGTGTCCTTCCTGGGATTCTCAAAGCAAATCTAGCCGGGGACGAGTCATTTTCTGCCCAGTACGGCTGGGTCTTGACGGCATGGGGCGTTGCTGGCGTTGTGGGTAGTCTCGTCAATGCTGCCTTTATGGCTGAAGCTGGAGACTTTAGGGCTGTGGCCCTTCTTCTTGGAGCGACCACCGTTCTGTTTGGAGTGCTGCTGCATTCTGTTCCCTCTTTGGGTGGATCGTGTTTCGGCCTGTAGGATGTGCTGTAGTCATGCTCTCATTCCAATAGATAGTGTTGTAGATGGCCGGTCCGTAAGGCGCACAATGTTCAGAAGTGATCACCACGACATGATGCTCATCGACGGCAGAAGCCCATCTGAAAAGGAATTGATTTAGGAACACAGCACCTTCCGCTCCTGACAAAATTGGTTGTGGTCGTGGCTTCTCTCGTTGCAAACCTCGAGGTTCATCATTCAGCGACCCAGACAATACTTAGGTACTCACTCTAGTCCACCTTCATTCACTATACAATATTATTGCATAAGATAGTTTACTCGCTATGGCATCAAACCGCCCTTCGGCTTCTAGACGAGCCTCCATCTAGAACATTATCGATCCGCCTGCGGTTGACGACAAGGCTGCAGATTCTACCGGTGCCTCGACAGACACGACAGACACAGCAAATTCTATCGGCCTGGGGCCTTCAAAAAAAAAGTTGAGAAAAACGGCGCCAAGACACCGCAAGATGAAAAGATTGTCAGGGTTGATCCTCCAGATGCCATAGGTAAGGATACGTTTCTCTACCACGCAGTACCGAAGGGCGCATTATCGGCAGCATAAAGCCTGTTGGTCTAGATGAGCACATCCACCTAGAACGAACATCTTTAGTCTCGCTAACCTTGGTACTACTGACTGCAGCCCGCATCAAGGGGGTGACCACTCTGGACTACCTGATGGTCATCGGCGACCAAATAACACCATCAATTGCACACTACATAAACGAAACACATCCTATCAGACCCCTCGACTGGTGATGGACAACAGGGCCTGATGGGGCTCCCAAGCGCTGTGAACTCTCCGAGCCAAGAACCCTCCTTGCCGGTTACGTCCAGAGCAGGTGCTCGGTGGCTACATTTCCCTGCACCTCTTGTGTGGCCGGCACGGGGATTTGGAGAACTTGCGTCACGGACACAAAACCTGCATCCCATGGTATGGTAACAGACAAAGCATGTGCCAACTGTCTATTCCGAGACTCGTCGAGTACTTGTTCTCGCGGTGCGTTTAGAGTATCTCACACTGCATAGCTTCCGGATGATAAATGCTAACATTTTGGTCAGAAAGCGAGACTGAGGAGCGGTTGGAATATGGGGCGTTTATATCAAGATTCGACTGGAAATACAGTCCACTGCCGCTCAGCGAACATGAGTTCGGTGATCTGGACTTCTTGGATAACCGCCAGAAACAGTTTCAGCGTTACCATAATCGTGTTTGGACACGGTACAAGGAGCTGAAGCAGAGGCAAGACGCGGCGAAAGTATCGGCCAAGTTACTGTAACAGCGCGGGGACGATGCGAATGGAGACAAGGATACGGCACTTGAACTTGGTCATCAAGCTGAGACTTATTGAGTAGTTTCGGTCTCTGGACATTCTTGCTCCAGTGGCTTGACATGTCCCCGTATGCGGCGTCTTAAACCCTCACTTGGTTGAACCGGTTGGAGACGCTATATATAGATAGTAGTATGATAAGTCTTTAGCCCTCACCCCAGACCTACATTATTATCACACCGAATAGATGTATACAGCGGGTTACTTCCTACAGGGGCAGGCCACGCCCCGTAGAGGTCGGTATTCTATTAGATATCTCCATGATTTGACATTCATTACGCCTCTTCTCTCACAGGCGTAGCCTGGGAAACAATAATTAGCATAGATGTAGCCTAGCTTCGTGGTACTAGGAAAGAGCACAGGTTCAGAGTGCGTCACAGCTTCCTTCTGTATATCTGCTGCTTGGATTCTCCCGTCTAAGGGGCACTCTCTACACGCACAAGCTCTTCACGAAAGCTCTCGCATAAGAGACCACAATGTCGCGTGATATCAGGTCCAAACGCGTATGCGTACCCCACCCCAGGCCCAAGTTCACAACCATACTCAAACCCAAAACACGACCCGGAAAATCCAAATCCAAAACCAATCCCAAACCCAAACCTAAGCCCAAACGCAAATTAAAACCCAAATCCAAAACCAAACAGCAGCATCAGGGGGCGTCTAAAGCGGCGAAGAGCCTGCAAATACTCGATGATCCGGATGTCCTACACGCTCTCCTGGGCGATGGACCGATTCTCGACGCAGACATACTCGACGGGCTCAGTGACGATGCGGACAGACCAAACTGTAACCTGCTTCCAGCCTCCTCCCCTAAGGCTCCGTCCAACCCTGCTAACCGCCGCTGTTGACACAATCATCAGTTATCACACACGGCGTAACCAAGGACCACATGCCCTACGCCGAAGGCAGCCAAATCACCCCCGAAGTCGGCACCTACCTTGCACGCCAAGCGGTTCGATCTCTCGATTGGCACCTAGGAAGGAGTGGCGAGCCGTTATTTATCGGGATCCAAACGGATAAGGAGCGTCTTGCGGCATTTCTGCAAACCCGAGGTCAAGAGGCAGAGAAGCCGTGCGCGAGCTGCGTGTCGTCCCGTGGGGTCTGGAAAACTTGCATCATTGATCCGCTCCTCGAGCCCGATGGAGATGTGGAAATGACCTGCGCGAACTGCATTTACAGTAACTTCACGCATTTGTGCGAATATAGTGGGTTTTGGCGCTCTGGCTTGCTTTCGGTTCGGCATGGAGGCTGACAGATCCTTACGAGACAGGGAACAAGAAGTTGAATGAGGACCCTGCGAGTGCGAATAGAGAGACTGCTGTATTGGCGGTGGAAGATGGCTTGGGCCATGACGATCGTTGGAGGACGATTATGTTTCCCTTGCCCGATGATCTTTGGAATGATATTGTTTATCTGGAAGGGGTGCAAAACAGGTTGGCGAAATGCTTGGATCGGGTCAGTAATCAGATGTACAAGGTGTTTAGGAAGATGGACAGGGTCGAGGGTCAAGTTGGATTCTAGGATACGTTGGCTCTATTGTCAGACTGTTTGGATCTGTGGGGACCAGTCTCATTCTGTATAGAAGGATCATATCCTTACTTAAAGTTATACTTGCCCAACAGCTAACGGGTAATTATTCACTCCTTGAGAACTTCTTGCTTTTTAATCTAGCTGTTGGTGTTGATCAAAGAAGAGCTTTCGAAGTCATCCACGACACTGCGGCGGCGAGCTTTCATGAAAAATGAAACAAAAGCGTACTCCCGCCATGAGCTATCCCTGGAGGCTGTTCTGTTACCCACATTCAATTCCGGAGCAAGAACTCTTTAATTCTCTGATTCGCGGCGATGGGAGTGGCAAAGGTACAGGGTGCGTGGTACACGCATCGATATAGAACGCCCCCGCAGTCTCTGAGGAGGACAATATTCCAAGGGGACAGGCTGGATAGCAATGTCTGTTTCCAGCCTCCGCTCCGGCTTTGGGGTTGGACCTGAAGAGGAATGTCATCGACATGTCCCTGATCTCGTCGATTTGCGGTGTCAGCTCGTTCTGCGGTCTTTGGTTAGGCGGGTAATTGGACGAGGATGGTTCCGATGTAAAGGATGCAGCTGAGATAATGATTAATCTGCTTTGGAGTCATCCA
This sequence comes from Aspergillus karnatakaensis, assembly GCF_047715665.1. NCBI lineage: Eukaryota > Fungi > Ascomycota > Eurotiomycetes > Eurotiales > Aspergillaceae > Aspergillus > Aspergillus karnatakaensis. Next base: position 151,883 of record NW_027395726.1, on the reverse strand, counting down.
GATTAATTTGCGTACATACATGGCAATAAACATTACTCTTAATATGTGACAGACTTGCTATTTACTCAGACATATGACCCCATACCTGTGGGCGACATCTCGAAAATAAAAATGTAGAAAATGGAAGAACAACGTAGAGAGATATGAAATGGACATCCTGCATCCAGAATGAGAAAAAACAGCACAGGTAATGCATACGCGGCACAGTCAATCCAGTGTAGTGTAGTCGCTTCCTAGCTCTGCGCTTGGAATTGTTCAGATCGGGCGCTGGGTTGGTTCTCGTTCGTGATGGCTGGTCGTCCCCTGAGGTATGTGAGCCTTTCTTGAATGCCATGAATGTAGGCTATCAGCTCGGCGAGCGCTCCCTCTAGGCAGCGTATGTCGTCGATATCATCTAGAGTTGAGGAAAATGGGCCGGGGTCCTCGCTGCCATTCTCGGCTCCTCCTTCGGCCTTGTCTGATATCAGATTTGTGTTCGTATTGGGGGTCGGGTCCAAAGGTGGATTTGGTACAACCTGCGCGGTCTCCTGATCCTGTTGTGTGGGCGGATTCGCTATGCTGCAGCTAGCTGGTTCCTCGGTCACTGTTGGTGAAGTGCGTTTGCGTTTGCGCTTGGGTGGTGCTAATGGCTTGCTATCGTCTTGCTTTGTATCCGTGCCGCGACGACGGCGCTTTCGACCGACTTCCTCGTTGTCTGAATTGGTACTTGCTTCTAACGGTTGCCCTCTGTTTCCTGTACTGGTGTGATTAGGTTATGTCGAACCACATTCCCTTGGCAGCCTCAATAAAAAGCACCGAGAAAGCCATCCGATTAAAGGAAGCTAAACAGAAACAAGAGTCCCAGCACTATACTCACGATATTTACAGCCCCACTCCTTAGCCACGCGGCAATTTCCACAGACCCCATCAAGGACGGTAATATCATCCACAACGCAAGACTCCCAGGGCCCCTTATCTTGCGCGCAGCGCATGCATGGAGTCTCCGCGACCTGTCCTCTTGTTTGCGTAAATGCGGCGGTGTACGAGTCTGGGTCTGAGAGGCCACGCCTTTTCAGGAGGCCATTCTTCCCAATTCGCCAATCGAGATGCCGAAGGACGGGGTGAGAGGTGTAGTAATCCACCACGAGGTTTGTCTTGCCGGATGGAGGGATGGGGAGATCGGTAGCGGAGAGGTTCGGGAGTTCTGTGGAAGATGGGAGGATGAGGTTGGTTCTGTTTCCTTCATGGGCAAGGGTGAGAAGACGTGAACCATATACCTTTGATTGGGTCGTCTTCTTTCTGGACCGGGGTATGGCGCTTCTGTTTCGGCTTTGATTTCCGGGTATCTTCAGTCTCGGGCTTTCTGAGAGCGCAGCGGGCTATGCAACGATGAAAATGGTCAGCAGGATTTCTATCACACGCAGGAATCGTGATCATAAACCAACATTTAGTCATCGACTGTCTGGTGGTTCGTCCTTTGGGTTGAGTAAATTGACGCTCGGGCCTCGTTTGACGCGTTTTACGAACGGCGCCACAAGCTTTGGCATCGGGCTTTTCGACCTGGGCATCTTTGTTTCCCTTGTTTGATTGCTTCTGACCAGAATCAGAAGGCACAAGCCGATTGGGAGGACTGCCGTCATTATTGCTCTTGGCAGCTAGCTGAGGCCTGCGGTTGTCAGGAGGTCGAGATGGCTCAGGACGGTTGGAGACAGAAGGCGCTCTAGTCTTCGGCTTGTTGATTGCCGTGAAACTCGCCATCATGTCCCAGAGCCATGGCATGAGGAAGATAAGGTATTGTGAGAGGAAAGAAAGGTGAGAGAAAAAAGAAGCGCAGGTCAGGACAGCTGGAAGGAAAGCTGGCATCTAAGGTTCCACGAGTGACTCCGCGTGTAGAACGTTGCTCTGTTTGCATGGGGAACTGAGACATCTCCCCATTTGTCATCGAGTTCTCTGCCATTGGCATTTTGTTATTTCCTGGCCCATCAAGGAAAAAGACTGTTGTCGTTCAATTATCTGGTTTGGTGTCATCCTTGGTGTATAGATGCCTGGTGTGTGAATAGTGATAGGGAGGATTTTCAGGCTCCAGAGACGCGACGGCGCGCCGCACATCGAACATATTATTTAATCCTCTTTGCATCTGGGCATGGAGCTGTGTTTATTTCCACTAGCATCATGGCTCTCGTCTGCTGCAGATCGGCAGTAGATTAGACCGATTCCTTGTTCTCAAGGAACGTTGTTCTGCCTACAGGAATGCCGGGAAGTCCTTCCACTTGTCCGGCATCACGCTGAGAGCCGGAAGATTCTTGACAGTATTAGGGGAGGTTATGCTTGGAATGGCGAACGTTTCATGATGTGATGTGTAAGAAGGAGGTAGGTAGTGATTCGCGCAATATCTATTCTGGGGCCGAGTCTATGCCCTTCGTTATGGATCCGAACGTCTACTAGTAGTGGCTGAGGTATATTTATTAGCTCATTACCTCAAAGGAAGGTCGGCTCTGTCCAAGGTAATGGTATTGAGATAACTAATTATGCTATAAGACATAAAAGAAAGCTTTCGCAACAAGTCCAAATTATTGAACGCTATATCCGCGAGCCGTAAGTAGTGACCATTGTATTCACGCAGAACTTCGGAATGAAAGATAAAGACCTTAATCTCTCTGTATCTAGAGTGACGCTTCTGGTAGACTTCTGTCGATGTACCTGGCGGCGTTGTGACAACATGGTATGTCCTCTCCAGGTAGTCTAGAACCACTTGATTCCAGTAGTTGGAGACCCGCTTGATAGACGTGGCATAGAGTTAGGCCTTAACAGTACCAAATCACAGAAGAATCTCCCATGGATTGTCCATCATCCTCTCCCGCTCCTGCTGTTCCAGCTGTTCTATCCTTCTCCGAACTGCATCCACATGTTTCTGCTGCTCGCTCAGAACCTGCTTTAGAAACGGCAGGTTGTTATAATCACCGGGAGACAAGGGAAACGGAATAACGCGCTCACTGGAGCGATGAGACGTGGCGGCGACAGGTGGACGTTTCTCGATTGCTTCCACTGTAGGTTCCTCCTCATCCCTAGAGTTGCTGCTATAGTTGACTGTAGCGCTAATGCGGCGAGCAATTTGGTTACGCCCCCTTAACAACCTCTTCCGACCTCGCCGGCGCTTTTGTACACCGCGAGTCTCCGCGGGTTCGGGCCCATTCTGTTCCGTGATGACAGTATCAGGGTCCGAACCTGCATGCAAGCTTCGATTAGTAAATAGCCCACTGTCAGCACGTGTGAACCACGCCATGTATAGCCGACTGCTTGTTGAGACACTCACGAAGAGAACATTTCCAGTGACCAGTGGACCGGCAGTTTGCGCAGATTGTACCAGCCCTCGGCTTCCTACCAAGCCTATCGCCTTTGTAACCCGCAAGATTCGGGAGAACACAAGTTTTCCATAGTCCGTACTCCTCACTGCACCTGCGGCATGGTGTCTCAGCAACATTCCCCGTTATTTGTATCAATGCCGCGGGATATGTATGGTGTCCATCAAGGTTCTTTCGCTGAGGCCTGCCGGTTGTGTCTTCTCTCCAGTCGAGTTTACGAAGCGTGGGAAGAGTTTGCAGGTATTTGGCCAGGGCATTTGCACCTGCTGTAACTGTGCGGGGGATAGGATAGTCGTCACTGGAGAGGCCGGGCAAAACTTGATGATAGCGACATCAGATGTTAGTACTCCGATTTTGAGAGTGCAATGATTGCGCAAGGGAGACGATGGACTCACCTTCAGTGGGGGGCGGTTGGCCCTGTATCTCTGCGGTTGTTGAAAGAGGATGTGACTGATAGTCTGGAGAACTATCGACCTGCACATCTACACCAAGGAATGAAGAATGCAACTGTCAGTATGTTCAGATAGATTTGTCGAGCATCGGAACTCACCTGTTTCACTGTCTCTAGTACCCAAGCTCCTACCACCAGGGTCGGGCAATCCATGATCTTGGGCCTGTATTCTGGGGGGCTTGGTATCGACGTCTTTCCCGTTTCCGCAAGGTCAGAATACTCCGGACCATTGCTAATGACATGGGACTGGTGTTATGCTCACCCTCTAATACAGAAGTCAGATCGGGGCTTGTCTCGGTAGCGCGGCGGCGCCTCCTAGGCGTGAAAATCTCATCATCGTCACAATCATCATCATCTCCCCACTGGATTGGCAAGTTAGTTCTGAGTGGCTTGTAAAGTTTGTTGCTAGAGGTGTCTGCCACAACAGCTCGGTCGTGGTCCATCGCGGTAACTCCGGAATGGACTGGTTCAGGACCCGGAGGCAAATATCACGGTCAAAAGTCAAGGCAAATGGTAGCGTTAAGCTCTTATGGGTCTCAAAGAACAGATAGGAAGCTAGTACTAAGAAGCATAGAAAAGAGTTGTCAATCGTTGAGCAGAAGGAGGAGTCTCGACAGAAAGGAGGTGTTATCTGACTTGGAGGTGCAGTGACCATTATCTAATGGATGGATATTGTGTTGTTCCTTGAAGAATAGCTCTGTGAATGGTAGAGGAGTGCAACTGTCAGTGAAGTGTTTCAGTGTCTGATTCTACTATTCGAATACAATACAATTAAATCAATTGGATCAATTGTGCATTAAGTTGATTACTCACGAGCACTCATTTAATCAAAAAGCTCATTATGGTGGCTCTCAGCTGTAAACAAATGACATTACGGTTCAGCTCCAAATCCATGGAAAGCCATAGGTAGTCTCCACGTTTTAGACTCAAGCAGTTACCATAAAATTGACTGGTTTCCGAGCCAGCGACCCCGAACAATCAGCATTAAGAACATACCAAATAGTATCATCAAACGCAATCTTTGTTACAGGACAAAAGGTCCCAAGGGTTAGTGGCAGTCTTCTCCAGCTCATCTCTCTCAAGCTGTCTGATCCTCTGCTGAATTATTTCCATGTGTCTCTGCTGGTCATTGAGGGCCTCCTTCAAAACATTCAAGTTGTTGAACATATCTGGCGCTAAGGGGAACGGAACCAGACTTCCATCGTGGCGAGAAGGTATCCTAGTCTGTGCCGGTCGGTGAGGCTCTACTTTGGTCGAGCGTGGGGTACGTTGAGACTGGGCACGAACCGGCGACTTCTTGGTATGCCCCGATCCACGGCGTCTCACCGCAATATAGTTCTGGCCGTACATATGCGCGCTCTTGCTATTCGGGGACCGAGAGGCACGGCTAGGTTGCACACAAGTGGGCGAATGCTTCGAGGCCCGCTGTCGAGGAGGTGTTCTCACTGGTGTGTGGGGGCTCTCGGATGTGGTATGAGGCGGGATATTGTCCGCGGGAGGAGTATCTGAGCAGCTGCTCCCTGCAATTGGTTAGATCATGGTTCAGAAGGACAGTGACACGCCGGGTCAGGAGTCTTTGATGAACATACGGTGACTGCATTGCCAATTGTTGATTCCCCGGCAATTAGCGCAGACCTCATCTCCAGGCGTATCGTTTTTCTCGCCAACAACACATAATTTCCATTGACCCTTTCCCTCTGCACATCGAGTGCAAGGTATCTCTGCAAGCTTGCCCCGAGTCTGAACGAAGGCCGCGTGAAAAGCGCCCATATTGGAGTGTAGCGTCCTGATAGGACGTCCATTCTCATCCTGCTGCCAATCGAGCTTCCGTAGAACCGGGCGGCCAACCCAGTATTCTATTTCAGGCCGTAGTTCACCGGAGGGAGGTAGAGGGAGGTCATCGCTACTGATTCCGGGAAGAATCTCATGGGGAACTTTAAGAAGAGCTCGTATGTCAGTATAAACCTCTACAGACATTTGAGTAGCAGAGAGAACTGCCCCACATTTCGTGAACAAATCCCCTGTGCCAGCGTCGGTGATAGGTGAGACCTGGTCTCGATTTAGCTGCTTGGGGGGCAGTTCGAGGTTCGTGTTTGCGACACCTAGCAGCGCTTCGCACACAGGATCTTATCGGTCAGGAAAACTTGCGTAGTATGACAGCGTCTATAACGTACCTTCTCTATCTGAACCAAATACCCGTGATTCCTCCTGCTTTGGAGACCGAGATTCTTGATTGGGTGCACCCTCTACACCATTGCTACTCGCTATGGTGCAAACTGCAGTCGGTCCGTTGGAGCCATGGCCGAATTGGTCTACTGGGAGAACCAAGTTTGGCTGGGGACCTTTGTTCATATATCCTTCAGAGAGGTCCGGTTCGGGCTTGATTTCCGGGTGAGGGGCAGGCGAGGAAACGGGGACGTGCAGGACTTTATCACCGTGTAGGATAGTCCGTTGATCACTAAGCGAAACACGAAAGACACTAAAGGGTCCTGGAGGAGAAGGGCTCTCTCGGCTCAAAGCCGAGCCTGGGGTTGAAGTGTCCATTTCGTGGGCCATCGTGACGGTGAAATCAGGTAACGAGAGAACAGAGGTAGGGAGGAGGCCATTTGGAGCTGTCGTAAGCTAGACAACACAATTAGAGTGTAGATCTGAGCAAACAGCATTCTGGTCCTGTGTTGATTCGGTAGCAAGCTTTGAGGCGGTTGTTGAAGGTCGGTGTTCTGTTCCCAAAGCGGAGGTTTTGTGTCAATTGGAGGTACTGTCTTCCAATTTCTTACCGCTGCTTTATTCATATAGACACCCGTTTGATAAGACAATAACCATATATACCTGACGCACAGGAAAAAATCGAATTGACTGACATTAGCCACTGTTTACTCAAGGCAAAGTCCAGCGCTGACTGATTACTAGAATATACCTCGCCATCGTTTATTCCTCTAGACTTTTCAGAATACGATTCCAAGGATTACCCATCGACTTCTCCATCTCCTCCTGTTCAAGCTCTCTTATTCTCATTTGCACTGCTGCCAGGTGCCTCTTTTGGTCAACTATTGCCCGCTTGAGAAAAGACAAGTCGTTGTATTTATCCTCTCCCACTGGGAACGGAAGGAATTTGCCATCTATGTCTTCTTTACAGAGTGGTTTGGCCTCAGGCTGCTGTGAAGCGGAATGAGGTTGGATATCGGGTTCAGTAGCATGTACTCGAGTGACAATGACAGCAGGATCTGGGGAGTTGCGGGCGGACGAGTCATATTTTTCTTTCGACTGCCGCACGAATGAGGATACCTCGATGTCCCGCTCAGCGGCATAAATCAGTGAATCCTTATCATCTTGGGCTGGAGAGACGCGGGTGGATGAAGCAGCAGGAGTATTTTCCTTGCGCTGTCGCGAGCGCTTATTGACACGGGTCTTCGGCTTGTCTGGGGTTTCACCAGCCCGGCGGGGACGGGAGTCCTTGAGAATCCTGTCAATACCTATTGCACTGGATTAGCTGGGCTTTCATAGTCCAGACCAAGCAACTGACGATGATTGCAGTCATAACTCCCAGTGAATCGGCAGTTCCCACAATCCCCGTCACTAAGTTTGTTGTTCCACGGGCACTCGTCATCGACGACACATGATTCCCACGGGCCGTTCCCTGCATCACACTCAGTGCAAGGAACTTTTGCAAATCGTCCACGTGTCTGCGTAAATGCAGCGCGCAAGGCGTAGTCTTTTTCTATCTTCCAGTGCTTTCCCCTGCGTTTCGCCTGACCCTGCCAGGCCAATCTCCACTCTAATGCGCGATGTGGTTCGTAGTCCAGATAGTACTCAATTAAGTCATGTTGCTTCCCTTCAAGAGACATGGCAAGGTCACTGTCAGATAGACCAGGGAGTACTATATTGAGGAAATCCGATATTAGAATAATTTAATCTATGGGTTACTAGCATACACGGCGGGCTCACTTTCTGATACTGATCTTCCGCGCATGTTGCAGATGGGGGGATGAGGGCCGAGCTCCCCCGGGAAGGTCTCGATATCGACTAAGCTGATGCTTGGACCTGCTGTGGTAGACGCAATTGTTCGTCAGTATACCCACTTCTAAAGGCCCCTAGACATGCGCTCTCGACTTACCTTCAATGCCAGATTTTAGTTGCGGTGTCCCTTCAATATGACTTGGCCGATGCGTATCCACCGGAGGTTCAAGGTTGTCAAGGAGCGCTTCAGCACCACAGACTAAAACCACAGAAGAACAGTTATTGGGATAGTCGTTCCATTAGATGAACATAACAACGTAAGTCGCGTACCTTCGGAAGCAATATCGGCTTGCTTATTTGCTAATCCGCGAAAGAGACGACGCTGACGGACAGGACAAATCTCCTCATCGTCGCTGGAAGTGGTCAATCGATGCTTGGTTGGCGGAGGGGATGGAGACAGGGATGGGCAAAGGTGCAGCGAACTTCGACGCTTCGTAAGGATAGAGCTGGAGTTGAACATGGGAGAGTTCATGTTGTTCAGAGCCATGATGCAGTGTAAGAAACAGGTAAAGAGCAATCAGACCAGCGAAGCCTGGGCTAGAGCTGAAATTGAGAGCAAAAGATACTCATTCCATGCTGCGAAATTGAGGAAGACTTTTGCAAGGCAAGGATGCCAGTTGGTCAGGTAAATCGGATGCAAGGAAGCAACGTTCAACAACATGGGAGATCATTAGGGAGGAAAGAGCGAGCACAGAAGCTAAGCTAGGTTTCCCTGACGATGAGGCTGTTCGGTCTTCTCAGCAACCACAAAGTAAATTTTACAACATCAAACAACTCTTAACAACGTTAGTGAGAGCCTTTCACCTCAAGTGTTTACCTGCTCTGACTGTTCACTGCAAGCTTTTGCTCATATACAGCAAATGACTATCTAACCAGCTTTCATGGTTCAAAAGGTTTATATCTTGGAGCCGCTTGTCATTGTCGTGGCTTTCTTCTACAAGTTTGCCTTCTTTTCTAACGCTTTCCTTCTCGTCCTCAATGCCTTCGTCTCCTCCTGCAACGCCAAGCCCATCATGATCTCCTCGCTCCCACCACCTACAACATGAACTCGCGCATCTCGACTAATCTGTTCGATCCTTGCTCCCTTTCCAGCTTTGTTGTATCCGGCACCACCCAGAACTTGCTGAGCTTCCCGGACGCTTTTCTCAAGAGCTCTAGTTGACATAACTTTCAGCAAGGCAGTCATTCCTCCTATTCGAACATCGTCCGTTGGTCGGTCCTTTGTCTTCTCGATTATGTTCACAAGCTGCTCCATAAACGCGTAGGCGGGTTCAATCATGAGACCGAACTTGAATATCTTGGCTTGGATAGCTTGCTTTTGAATTAGCGGGGAGCCAAATGTTTCGCGAGAGATGGCGTAGTTGAAGGCGTCCTCCGCGCAAACGCGAGCAAGGCGGAGTGATGCACAGGCGAGAGAAAGCCGTTCAGGGTTGAAGTCTATGCAGATTTAGCGCTCCACACAGACCAATGGCTCAAAGTAACATAGTAACATACTAGACATGATCAATGGAAAGCCCTTATTCTCCTCGCCGAGGAGATTGCTAACAGGAACCTGCACATCGTCGAACTCGATAAATGTCGACCCTAGAAAATTAGCTTTTGCTTACCAGAAAGTGTCAGAGATAGCGTACCACTAGCATTGACTCCAGAATTGTGCATCCTCCGCCTCGTAACCCCCTCCGCCTTCAGCGGGATAACAAGCAAGCTGATCCCGTTCTTCCCAGCACCACCAGTCCTGACAGCAGCCGTACAATAGTCCGCCCAAACCCCATTTGTGATCCATTTCTTCGACCCATTGACAATGTAGTAATCTCCCTTTCGAACAGCGGTGGTTCGAATATTCGCAACATCCGATCCAGCTAGCAGCCAACCGTCAGCCTCTCTTCAATCCCAAACCGTAGGGGTAGAAAACAAACCATCCGGCTCCGTAATCCCCAAGCAGAACCTCAATTCGCCCCTCGCAACACCCGGAAGCCACCTCTTTCTCTGTTCTGCTGTCCCAAACCTCGCAATGGGCGGACACCCAATTCCATTCCCACCACCAAGCCCCCAAATAACACCGACGAACCCGACGCGGTTAAACTCATCAGCCACAGTAAGTCCACACCATGTATCCCACTCCTCTCTCTTTACCCCGCCAGGCAGCGAAAGGCCCGCTGAGTCCTCCTCCGTGGTGAGCGGGTGCACGATCGCGAAACCCAGCGAGCAGTGCCTCTTATAGACCTCCGGCGGAATCTCGCCTGCCGTTTCCCATTCCTGCGCGTGCGGCTCGATGTGCTCGGAAATGTACTTTCGGACGTAGGCGCGCAGGCGGTGGTGCGTTTCTGTGTAGTAGGGCGATGGAATGTCGAGCTGGGGGAGAAGAGGTTCGGAGTAGGGGGCTGTTGGGAAATTGGAGAGGCGAGTCATTTTGCAAGTTGGGTATCCAGCGTGTGAGGTAGGTTTGGCATCTAGACATGGAATAATAAAGTTTTAGGATAAACAGGGGATCCGAGGCATAAGCTGCAGTGATCCATCACAGGATGCGGGGAAGCTCAGCAGAGCTATGCAGGACGGCCGAGGCCCGCGGGTTACCCCTCGATGCCTCGTTTTCCGGGCATTAAATATCGACACCTTACTTACAAGGAACCAACGGGCAGGTGCTGGCTTTCCGTTTTTGGATTAGCGGAAGCTTGTTTATATAGGATGTGACACTGCATCTATCTTCATCTGAGTAAGCAAACCAAGTTGTAATGAATTCTGCAATGTTGAGATCCTTCATTATACTTTCAACTATTCCTGTGTTACTACCACGAAAGGAACCTGCCATTACCCCCCGACACTTACTCGATCGGCGTTGCGCAAGACTCCGATGAGCCACCAAATCATCAAACGTTGACCCCAGGGTGGGTGCCGCGCGTGCAAGAGCATCTACCACGAGCTCATGCCAGTCCAGAGCAATTCGCGGTGCTCAGACAAGTACCTACTGGTACGGTCGACTTACTTCCTTCTGGCGACCATTGCACGACGGTGGGACTGGGTTTGCCTGTTGAAATGAGTATAGGTCCATCCCTGCCTCGTGGGAGATTTTAAAGATTAAGAAGGACCAGATGGCAAAGTTACCTAGTATCTAACATTTCAACCGATTGATATTCACAGCACACTGACTCGGCGCAGTCCAGTTCCATTACAAGGTTAACGATGAAATATCGACCGTGGTCCTCTACTTACTAATATATTGTTTATAGCTATATATTTGTGGCATGATACTCAGCATGGCATTACCCGCTAACTCGCGAACTTCATGCTATCGAAAGCAGTTCAACCCTGCCCGGCTCGACCCACGACAGCCGAGTAACAGAAGAGAAAGAGAAGGATAAAAAGGAGGAGAGGGGGGAAAAGGAAATCTATAAGAGAAACCAAAAGACGCTAAACTCCATAAATCTGATCAAAGCCCCCTCGCCACCGCAGCGCCAAACAGCTCCATTAAATACCTCTGCACATCTGCACAACGCCACCTTTTCGCAGGTGACACCTCCAACATACCCCTAATACAAGTCTTCAGCGATTCCGCGACTGTTTTCTCTCCTTGGAGTTGCAACAGACATGAACCATGATCGACCTTCTTCTCAAAGTCCGAAGGGAAAACAGGTCGTTCCCGGACTATGCCGGAACCACAGGGTGTCTGTCGCTGGATCCCCCGGGTGAGGTCCGTCAGGACAAACTGCCGTTCCATCTTGGTGTTTATTTGGTAGACGAGTTCAAAGAGGATGACGCCGAGGGCGTAAACGTCAAGGGATTCGTCGATGGAATAGTCGAAGTATTCTTCGCCCGACCTAGGGCATTCAGTGCCAGCATCGGTAACATCACTTAAGCCGGTTTTCAAGAACGGCGGACAATAAAACTCGGTCCCGACAACGCGATTCAATTTCGGGACACTATTCGATGCAACAGACGTGCCTGGAGAATACTCATTGAGATGCGAAATATCAGCGACTAGACCGAAATCGCCAATTCGTGGGTGGCTATATCTTGAGCACGCTCCGAGAGCGTTCTTGCAAGGGGTACATTCTTGAAAGTTCCTGTCCTCTGTCGGAGAAAGGAAGATGTTCGCTGGTTTTAGGTCTCTGTGGATTATGCCCTTTGAGTGGAGATAGTCAACGCCGGAGATGATGTTCAGGATGAGCTTTATGGAGGGTATGAGGTGGTAGCAATGTCTACGGAGGAGAGTTTCGGGGTTATCAGTGGGTTGTTGGCGGAGGTAAGAGCTTAAGGGGATTGGGTGAAGGGACATCTGAATGTGGAGGATGACGGCGGGAAGGGCGTTGTTCGGTCTGCGCTGAAGTTGGAGTTGGGAGTGGTCATGGGTTAGGCCGTCGCTGAAAATGTCGCCGTCGGTTCCGTCAAAGGTTGATAGTTGACTGTGGGATTGATCACTGAAGTGCCGGGGAATGGATTCAACGTCGTCTTCCAGGCTGCGCGATGGGGGCTTTTCTGATGAGTGTGATGTTGTTGTGTTGGCGCGGCTGCTGTGAGAGCCTATCGAGTCGTCTTTGGTAGATGGTTGTTCTCCTTGCGAGTATTCAAAAACGACGCCGAAGCTTTCGTCACCAATGGACTGGCTGGGTTGGTCAAGTTCGCTGCCTTGAGACTCTTCATATTCCAGCTTCTCCGAGAATTTCGGGACCGGGAATTGTAGGCGAGGAAAGTGAGTTTGCTCTATCCAAGCTCCGTAATACCTCACTACATTCGCATGCTCTAGTCGAGCAAGAGTTCGGATTTCTTTCATAATATTCTCAAGCTGGTTTTCGTTTCCAAGTTGTAGTTGCTCGAGCCGTCGTTGACTCAGAGGAATTTTCTTCACGGCGTAATCCTGTCCATCAATGTGGTTCTTGACATGATATACTTCGCCGAAGGAACCGCGACCAAGCACACGGATCTCGGAAAATTCCACTGCGTACCTCGAAACGGGGGGACTTGACGGTGCGAGACTATCAAATAATGGGAAGCTTGTTGGTGAACTTCCGGTGAGCGGCAATAGCGGACGAGGAATGCGCCTCGGGTCAAGCTGGAGGTCTTCCAGAGCAGGTATGGCTTGATTACCGGGTCGCTTCCGAAAGTCCAACGGACCGATCTCGGTTCTTCCCAGTGCGAGATTTGTTTCGGGAATCGTGGTAGATGCGTGTACGCTTCTTGTGGCCTTCGAAGCCAGAACGAGATCACCAGGCGCCTCAATTGATGGCGCTTTCGCGTGATTGTCGCCTAGGTTGAGCCCTTCCAGGGCTGACATGCCAAGTGCGTCAAGGTTATCCCGATAGTACTGTCGCGTCGAGCCCCATTCATCTGTGTCAATGCCTTTGGCTATGACTCCATGAGACGAGAGGAACTGCGACTGGTGAGAGTACATCTTTTTCGCAAGAAACTTCACCTCAGGAGACTCCCGCGTATACCTCTTGTGGGACCCATGGGGTCTATTCAGAAGATCGGCTGCCCGCGTAAGGCAGTAGAATTCGAGCAAAGCAGAGGTCATTAGGTTGGAGTGGTTGTTCGTATCTGTGTCGAGAAGTTCCGTGATGCCACTGGGATCATCCACCGTCTCTTCGTCATCTGAGAGCGGAGACTGCTTCGCATTTCCGAGCGGAGGACGAGCTCCGTCTTTAGCTTCTGGCTTCGTGACAGATTCATGGTCGCTTTCTTCGAAACTGGAGTCGGAATCAGAGGAGGTGACCTCCGCGGCCGACCTAAACATGGACATGATCGGTATTTAGAAGGGTGAAGGCTGAGTCACTGCACGGCAAGCAGATGCTTATGGTCCAGCCATCTAGATATAACGCGCTTAACAGGAATGGCGATCGTGGATATAGTTCAGTTTGGAATGGTACATTAGGAGAGCCGTAACACTTCCGCTAGGCTCATGCTCGCTAAAGATTGTACGCAAGACAGTGGAATGCTGGAAATAAATCGCGAGATTGAGGTCGATCTGAGAGATCTCAACCTGCTTATATGTTTGAAGAGGCCACGGCGTCTTTTGAACAAAACTGAGGTGGACAGTCAACAATGAGGCTGCAAGCTGATTGGCTTTGTGTGGGCTAGGTTCGATGCGATTCTATGGCGGTCCCAGATCATTGACAGGGCGTCGTCCGCTAGGCAGCTTCATGAGCCTAGCGTCTCAATCCCTGCTGAAAGACAATTTGGCCAGCTGTTTGTATATCTTGAAGGGCCTCTTTACTGCCAAAAGATGATTGAGTCAGAGCTGACGAATTTGTCGAATCTGAAGAAAGAGGGCCGGGGAGCTCGTCCTGGATGAGTCAACATTTTTCACGCGTCATTCCTGCCTCAGGCAGTAATCCCCACCACGATCTGTCTCAAGTTTCAACAGTGAGACTGCCAACAAAGCTTCTGGGTCGGGCACATTTGATGGCTTTCAATGTGAAGCTCTCTTGAGCTGCAGGCTGCAGCGCAGTCATTCCAAGGATTTGACACCACCCTTCCTTTGCTTTTTCTATGGGGCCGGCGGCCAACATCACCACATTATATTTTCTGCACCATGCAACTCAGATGGGATCCTTCATCATTGACCACGTAGTTCCCGGGGAATCGCAGCTCATTCGTCAGTGTCTAACATCTGCGTGTGACCTTTTTTGACAATTTTGATCGCTGGTGGACAGATGTCGCTCGATACGCAAGATTGGTTCAAAGGCCGACAAGGTTATCATGACGAAACGCGCGGGGTTGGGTTTAGAGCAGCGACCTTAGATGCCTTCTCAATCTAACATCGCAAAAACCAGCACTCATACACAAGCAGAAATGGAAAATCCATCATGGTTCCTCTACGGCCCTCACGACGCTAGGATTGAAAACCTTTAGCCCCCGGAGCTACGTGATCCTCACGACGTCATTGTCTGCATTGCTTATGTTGGTGTCTGTGGGAGCGATGTTAAAATCACCTTCCAACCTGTGAAGCTCATGCTGATACAATCGTAGGTGTTCTGGGAGCATGGCGGTATCGGCATCAAGGTCACAAAAGACAAGCCGCTTGTCCTCGGCCACGAGGCATCGGGGGTGGTGCACGCAGTCGGATCCGCCGTTACCTCCTTGGAAGTAGGCGATCGGGTCGCCATCGAACCTGGCTTTCCATGCCGTCGATGTCGAAACTGTAAGAAAGGGACCTACAATCTCTGTAGCGACATGAAGCTTGCGGCGGCACCACCCGATATTCATGGCACGCTGACCAAATTCTTCGCTGCACCGGAAGACTTTATTTATAAGATCCCCAGCACCATGAGCCTCCAAGAGGCTGTCGTTCTTGAGCCACTTGCTGTTGCCGTACACGCTATCAGTCTCCTAGCGGTGTGTCCCGGCCAAACAGTTGTGATAACGGGAGCCGGGACTGTAGGGCAGTTGTGTGCCCAAGTTGCGCAGGAGCCCGGCGCAGGGAGGGTGATTTTGGCCGACATTGTCGGAAGAAAGCTTGAGATGGCGGCGCAGGGGCTCGGATGCGATACATTCCTGATTAATCCCGTCGAAACGCCGGAGCAGAGCTTCGAACGTCTATCTGTTGCCATGAACATTGGTGACGGCGTCGATGCAGTGGTAGAAGCCTCTGGTGCTGAAAAGCCTGTGCAAATCGGCAATTATACCGTGAAGCGAGGAGGGACCTATGTTCAGATTGGGGTCGGGAAACCCAAGGCCACGATCCCCATTCTAGCACTCTTAGAGAAGGAATTATTGGTTCGGGGATCGCATTCGTTCGTGAGAGAGTGACCAAATCCATGGACGGATAGTATCCTTCCTGACGAGATTGACCAACCGTTGTTGCTGCGCGTATTGACCTGGCCAAAAAGCAGAAGGTACCGTGAGGCCACGCTACCACCTTCCCTACAACCGTAATCCGATCACGACATCGGTCCGTTTGTTTAAACATTAATGCATCTATCGCATTTCTTCAATATTATACTCCTCCTATTGATAACTCATATCCTAGCACCATGCCACCAGCTTGGTGAGTAGAGTGCTTCCATTCCAAAGATGTGACTGTGTTGGCTAAAGCTGGCTAGGACCGGATGTCAAGCGTGTCGAGAGCGCTTGATGCAATGCGACCAGACACTTCCAGTCTGCGGTCCCTGTCAAGAGTCTAACATTGAATGCACTTTTGTCGAGCAACAGAACATGGTGCAGCAGCAGCGGGTCGGTGCGTGTTATAAAAGCGGCCTGCCAACGTCCATTGACAAGATACAGCTGAATTAGAATCCAATTCCCCAGAATTGGAGCATTTTACATCGATACAGGACTGGCGAGCCGCCGTTAGTGAGGATGTCGCTGCATTTGAAGCACAAGGTCTACCCCCGGAAGACTCGAATTTCTCAAATGTCGCTCTGGAGATCAATGAGCCTCCTGTTGCGGCGAATACCAATGATGGCGCCAATAGAAGGCTACTGAGAGCAGACGATACAGGACTTACACCAACGACGGCGTTGGGGTATTGTAGTATTTGGTTCGACAAGTATCATCCCTGGTTTCCAATCTTCCACCGAGACACTGTTCACAAACGCTGCCAGAACCTTTCAAGTGAGTCTGGTATTGTCATTCCTTTGATTTACAAGGCAATGGCAGCTGCTGTAGTACACTCGTGTACTCTCGACAGGACAGCGACAATACTTCAGCAAAGAAGACTCTCGGAAAAAATGAGAGACAAGGCCATTCTGGCTGGAATGCGTAACGCAAGCATAGAGAGCCTGCAGGCATTACTTATTATCAGCATTATTGAATACGGCGATGGCCGGACTTCGCAGTTTTCGAGCCTTATAACCATCTGCAGAAGGTAAAGAGTTTATTCTCGAAGACCTGAGATGTGACTTCACTAATCACATACCGTGACAACAGAATGGGCGCTCAGATAGGGCTTCATGACCTTGTGACATATCACTGTCTCAAATTCGGTGCATATGATTCCTCCGCGCCTCCGCAGGTGCTCTGCAGGCCCACCACCGCAGTCGAACTCGAAGGGTATATCCGCGCATTCTGGGCCATGGAGGCCATTGGCTTAGCATTGACGCTAGGAGCTGCCTGGAGCTTTGGCATATCGAAGCCTGAATTGGCTGAAAGCTTACCCTGCAACGATGACATCTGGAGGTCTCCTGCGCCGCTCGTGTCAGTGTATCGATTTGAGGGCACTGGAATACCGTCTTCCTTCTCACTATACATCCGACTTGTCACGCATGATTTATGGTACGTTCATGACTTTCTACAACAATCGTACAATGTTTATTCCAATGTCGACGGCAAAGACGCGCCGAGTCATCAAGCTGCCTGTTTAGCGGTCGATAAACGACTCAACGATTGGAAGAATTGTTTTGAGGATCTCTTGAACGCAGATCCACCTCCTTACGAAGATCTGTTTTTTTCAGGATGGCTCTTTACATTACAATGCTATCCTTATCCACTGCACCATTGACAGTGCAATGATTTTCCTCCACCAGCGATACATAGCCAAATTATTCACGGAGAATAAGCCCCAACTAGAATTCACAGACTGGCCTCAAGCCCTTACCCGGTGCCACGAAAGCGCAACCCATATGGCATCAATCATCGTCGCAGTACACAACAGGGCTTTCGAAATTGCGACACCACTAATTATCATCCATATCTTCACGGCCGCCCGTTTTCTGATCGTCTCTGCGAAGAAGATTACCGGGCACAAAGATGGAAATAGTAGCGAAGATGTTGATACTCTCGTACGCGCGATGGAAGTTCTTAGTCTCCGATGGCCGCTAGCGGATTATTTGCAGCGGGCGCTGAACACAGCGATTGAGGAATGCCACCGTGAGCGGGCCGCGGATGCCGAATTTAGTCCGGACAGTGCCAGCCCAGGTCCGGAGAAACTACCAACCGAATTTTGGAATTTGCAGTATCTGGCGCCGGATATCGTGGAAGTCCTGAAGAGATGGTCTGTACGTATTGAGCATGCGCAACTGCTGTCTACCAGTAGTGTAGATCCTGTCTGACAGTGGCCGACCGATTGGATCAATCAAGAGAAAAGGAACCAGAAAACATTGTGTAGTCATTAACATTAACTTGACTATCCAACATAGATACATTATTCATCGTTGAATAAATGAAATTCATACAATCATTCCATCGCATCGCGCACTCCCATAAGCCACAGGATATCACATCACCCCCGTACCCCTCAACCATCCAACAGTCCACCGAACCTTGATAGACTACAACAGGACAGGCATTATAGACAAGGTGACAGAAGATCGAATATCTACCTAATCTTCCTCAACCCATAGCTCGAGCCCGACGAGTTATCAGCCGTCGGCTTCGCCGCATCATCCTGCGCAGCCCAGTCCACGTTCCGAGGGGACGTATTCTGCCTCATGGTCCGGTACTTCTGAAGCAGACGCCTATACCCGAAGAGGAGAACAAGAGCAATTGCAAGAGCAGCGACAGCACCAACAACAATACCGGCGATCGCGCCGCCAGAGAGGCCGCCACCACCACCACCGGAGGAGGTTTCCTCGGAGTTGGAGTTGGAGTTTGAACCGGAGGAGCCAGCGTTGTTGTTGTTGTTGGAGGAAGAACCCGACCCGGAGTTCGAGCTTGAGTCCTCGTCATCATCGTCATCACCAAGATCGAACTCCTCGGTCGTGGCGTTGAAGCAGGGGACCTGGAATGTGAACTGGGATGCGGGGACGTACGTGACATCTGCGCAGGCGTAGTATGTCTCGTTCTTGTCCGTTTCGAAGTCCGCGGTGTATCGAATTTGGAAGGTGGCGTTCATGCCGGCTTCGGTGTCGACGCCCGGGTTGGGGACGCCGTAGCACATGTGGCCGGGGTCGATTTCAGAGATGCGTCGCTCTGAGACGATGGTTTCGAAGTCGGCGTTGTTTGTGGGGTCTGTGTTTTCGGATTAGTGTTAAGGGAGGATGAGAGTGGTGATATAGATGAGGTGAGGGGTATGAGAGGAGGCTGATGAGGGAGGGACATACTGTTGCGGTGCGAGATGGAGATCTGCACGTTCCAGGACTCATCTTGAGTGACGAGGGCAAGCTGGCCGTTCACTGCGAAGTAGAGCAGATGATTAGTAGGCGAGGCGATAGGTAGAGAGGTTAGTACTAACCCATGGGAAACTCGGTCCTGTTGCTGACCCCAGCGTTTGAGCCGCAGGGCGCGATGTTGTCGTATGCAGCGCCCCAGGTGCGGTCTGGGGGCCACATGAACGCCACCGGCCCCATCTCCTGGGATGCTTCTTCACCATGAGCCTGTGCGTTGATGGCAGTGGACAGAGCCACGAGAAGCGCAAGAGAGCTCTTCATGATGTCGGAGTGAGGAGGAAGGAAGGGTTAGGGTACTTTGAGGGGAGAAGAAGGAGGATGGAGTGACACGAGACTTCGGATTCCCGGCGGGTGCCGGCGCTCATTATAAGCCTATAACAAACATCGATAAACAGAAGGCATCTAGGTGACAATTTTCGGTTACACCCGACAGAAAGCCGGTACTTCCACCATCTTCCAGCGGCCAAGCGACAGGACGAGTCATGAGAGGGGTGTGACGAGGAAGAATTTGCTCGGCTGCAGCGTGCATTCTGCTCATGCCACCGGCGAATTGGAGGAGCCGTCCAATTGCAGATCCGGAAGGCAAGCGAGACGGATCCTGCGGTGAGGCGCCAAGAGCGATAGATTAATGGAGCAGGATCGCAGTAGCATCCAAGAGGATCAAACAGGAAGAACCAGTGGATAACAGGGCTCAGCTATCAATCAGATAAGATGGACTGTGGAGCAGCTCCGGACTAGCGCAACCAATCAGAGGAGAGTGCGATATTTAGACCCCTCTTTCTCGGCTGCAATTTCCACGCTGTGCTCATGGTCGCAGCCATTTCGCTTGGTTGGAGTGAGACAACGGATATTGGCATTAATAAACCTGTTCCGACTTATCCTGGCGCGCGAGAAGTCCAGACCGACCAGGGGTGGGAGCATTCCCCTTCCTTTTGCCGGCCGGAAATGTATAAAGACCCGTTGGTGTCACACCCACTGTGTGTTCTGCATCTGCATCTGCATCTCCATCTCCATCTTCATCTTGCCAGCTGATCTTTCTGCATCTGTCATTCTTTTGGAGCTTATTTCTCTTACACAATGAAGTTCTCCGCTGTCGCTTCCGTTGCCTGCATGGTGGCTGGTGTTAGTGCTTTCCAGTACCCTGATTTTGTTCCCCTGCACAAGCGTCAGGCCCCTGGTACTCCTCAGTATGAGTGCCACGCCAACTGCGGTAAGTTCCCACCTTGTTCTCACTCAATGAAGGTCACTAATACCGACTCACTAGGTGGCATCATCACTGCCTCGCGCACTGAGGGCTACTGCGACTCCAGTGACTTCGAGAGCCTGCTAAGCGCCTGCTTGGACTGCGCTCTCGAGTACGACATCTGGAGGTACTACGGCAACTCCGTCTCTGCTGCCGCCGAGGAGTGTGGTCTTGATGCGACTCCAGTCGAGCCAGAGGAGCCGGAGCCCACTTCGTCGACCACCTCTACTTCTGAGCCTGAACCCACTGCCACTGAGACTGAGACCGAGACCGAGACTGAGCCCGAGCCGACTGCTACCGAGACTCAGACTGAGACCGAAACCGAACCTACTGCTACTACCACCTCTACCTCCACTGAAGACGAAGAGCCCACCAGCTCAGACTCTACCTCTGTGAGCTCCACCCCTGTGATTCCCACAGTGACCACTACCACTAGCCCTACTCCCCCGGGCTCGGTAAGCTCTTTCACTCCAACAGTTCCTGCCACGTGCTAATAGGTGTCCTACAGACCGGCACTCCTACCCCCGGTCCCGAGGACCCCGAGTTCACCGGTGCTGCTGCCCTCAACACCCCTGCTGGAATCGTCATGGGTGGCCTGCTTGGCTCCCTCATGGCAGCTTTCATGTAAACAAGCCTTTGTACTTGTATGTTAGTGCCTCAGGTGTTACGGAGAAGCGATGACGATGTGAAGGCGATGTGAAGACTTGGAATGTGCTCTGATTCTCCGACAGTTGTCCCGTTTGACATTAGTTTATCCTATTAATAGACTCCGATCTCTTCGCCGAGGTTCCTGGTAGAGAGTATTGTCGGAAGTATGACTCGGAGCATATCGGTTTCAGCCGGAGAGTTCATACAGGTCCGAGAGACATTTGTTGGATGTTGACCCGCGAGCTGCTAAGAGCGGACCCGAAATTGCGGGCCCGGACCAAGGGATTGAGAGCACTCCAGGGAGCGGATACTGACAACCATTTGGCTGTCAGTTTCGGAAAAATGACAACTATATTGTGTTCGCGCAGGGACATGGGCAAAAGTCGCTTTGTGCCTTCATCCGCGGGTAATTGACGACACTGGTGTAGGTGAGGTGCTCCAAGGTGGCCGGAGAATGTTCGGCGAAGGGCGCGCCGCGCGATCGTTTATGGCGTAGCTCGTGTGGAGGAGCTCCGATGCCGGCCACTGATATGTCCACTCCTGAAAGCAAACACCATCATCGCCGTGAATAACCGTGAGACTAACATCATTATAAATAGGTAATACGAGATGTCGACGTATGTTCGCTAGGTCAGTAGGGCTTGGCACAAGCTTAAGATCGAGGGATGTCCTCGCCCAAAGCTGAAGATACAAGATCAATTCAGGGAGCCTGCGGGTAGGAAAACAACATGGCGCATCGGACTTCTGACATTGTTATTATCGGTGGAGGCATTGTGGGTTCTGCCTTGGGCTATTTTCTATCGTCCGATGATTCAAAGAAAGTGACCATTGTTGACCGAGCTTTCGAGGAACTCACGGGGTCAACTGGCTATGCCCCTGGGTTTGTCGGCCAGTTCAATGAATCGGACGTCCTAACTCGTCTCGCCATCGAAAGTGTCGAGGAGTACTTGAAGATTCCCGGCGGCTTTGATCCTGTCGGAGGGCTTGAAGTCGCTACCAGCGAGGCAGGCGTCGAACGACTCAAGTGGAGGCTCGACACCGCCAAAGATCGAGGACTTGAGGCGGAATTCATCTCTTCCAAGCAAGCCGCAGTGTTGGCACCCGATCTAGTCAAAGAGGATAATGTCATCGCGCTCCACTTCCCCAAGGATGGAACGGCAAACGGGACGACGATTGCGACCTTCTTCCAAGCCGGAGCTCGCGCGAGAGGGGTAGATCTCCTCGAGGCAAATGTCACCAATATTCGTCGAAGTGATGGTCGGGCTGAAGGAGTGGAGACATCTGCAGGCTTCATCCAAGCTAGAACCGTCATCCTCGCTACCGGCATTTGGGCGCAGAACCTTGCCGACTTCGACATCCCCGTCCCTGTTATCCCAGTGGCACATCCATACATGTTTGGAGAGCACCATGAGGCGAAACCATACAAGTCTCCGTTCGTCAGATATCCCGAATACCATGTTTATACGCGCGATCACGGCCCATACTTCGGGCTCGGGACTTACGACCACAAGCCTGCAGCTGCGAACCCCAAGGCCACTGCCGTTGGGGACTGGGTTGAAGAGTTCGACGAGATGCTGCAGAAGGCCCTGAAGCTGATTCCGGAGAATACAAACTTGGTTGCTCGTGAGAAATACAACGGGATATTCTCAATGACTCCGGACAATATGCCGCTGGTTGGCGAGATTCCGACTGCGAAAGGCCTTTATATCGCGGCAGCGGTGTGGATCACCCATGCAGCTGGATCAGCCAAGTTCTTGACAAAGTTGCTGAGGGGCGAAGCGGTTGATCCTGCTGTGCAGAAGGCACTCGATCCCACGCGGTTCAAAGGACGTGACATGGCGGAGTTGGAGCGCGAGTCCCTGCACGCCTACAACAGCATCTACACGACACATGAGAGCACTTAGCCCGGTTTGTCGCAAGGCGGAGGATGCAGACCACGACCTTGATGTATATATCCAGAGTTGAAGCGCGAATCTTTGCATTTCTCAAGTAATATGACGTCATAAGGATAGGCCGTTTGGTTCAACGAGGTCAGCCAACATAGCATCTAAACGAATCGAGCAGCGTAGGCATGATTCCATGCAGCAACGCAAGTACAGGTTCACAGAGAGCCAGCTTGCTGCTGAGGTAGGGGCCCAGATAGTGCAGGTGGAATGGGAGCGCCGGGTAAAGAGCACGTGACCGCATCCGTACGCGTAAATTGGCGTCACGTCAGTCGCGACCGAGACACGAAACCTCCAATTAATTATCAGTCCGCTGATGAACGCGCTCCCTCCCCAAAACAGCCCGCTTGCGACCGAAGGACTCGGCCATCTATACCCCAGCTTCTCTCCTTCGTTTATGTGACGCTCATGACCTTTCACCATGCCTGAAGCTATCGCCATGCCCCAGAAGCGGGTCCTAGGTGATGCGACCAAGAACCCCCGTACCATCATGCAATCGCCCGGCGCGATCAAGAAGCGCAAGATCGATGTCGATACCCCTGTTCGACCCAGACAGCGAGCGCAGAATGGACAGAGGAAAGTCGGCTCGAGCCAGCCGCAGAAGAGTCAATTCGAAGAGGAGGTTCTGGAGAAATTGACGCAGGACATCAGCGGCTTGAAGGACAACAACTCGGAGAAAGACCAACAATGGGAACGGCCACCGCTGGGACACTTTGACCCGAAGACGGAGAACGTTTGTTTCCAGCAGATCGATGCTGAAGAGGGTACGGTCAGTGGAGGAAAGCCGGCCGTTAGGCTGTTCGGTGTCACAGAGGTAATTTCTCAATTGATCGGTCTATAGCAGTTGCTGATTTCTACAGGCCGGTCAATCGGTTCTCCTTCACGTTACCGGCTTCCAACACTATCTCTACATTGCCGCCCCCGTTGGTTTTCAGAAAGACGATTGCGAAGCTTACAAGACCTTCTTGGACACGAAAATGGGCCACTTTCCACCAATCATCCAGTCGGTCCAGATAACCATGAGGGAAAACATATATGGATTTCAAGGAAACAAGAAGAGCTACTACCTGAAAATCACGGTGACGGAACCGCGACACATACCCAAGCTTCGAAGCGCACTCGAAACAAAGGCACAGACAGTCAACTACAAAGGGCTTTGGAACAGAACCGAGTCCGGGATCCTGACTTTCGACAACATTCAGTATCTGCTTAGGTTCATGATCGACACGGATATTCAAGGCATGTCGTGGGTAGAGGCCCCGGCAGGGAAGTACCATTTATGCGCGCCCGAGGAAAAGATCTCGACCTGTCAGATAGAGGCTCGAATCGACTATCGTGACCTTATAGCGCACAATCCGGTTGGTGAGTGGGCCAAGATGGCCCCTCTGCGCATCCTCTCGTTCGATATAGAATGTGCTGGACGAAAGGGCATCTTCCCAGAACCCGACCACGACCCTGTCATTCAGATTGCCAACGTGGTAACCCGCTACGGAGAGTCCAAGCCATTCGTGCGAAACGTGTTCGTGTTGAACACCTGCAGCTTGATCGTCAACACCCAGGTCCTCGAATTCCAGCAAGAAGAGAAAATGCTGATGGCTTGGCGAGATTTTGTCCAACAAGTCGACCCGGATGTCATTATTGGATACAACATATCCAACTTCGACTTCCCGTACCTGCTCGACAGAGCGAAACACCTCAAGTGTAAAAATTTCCCGTATTGGACCCGCTTGAACGGCATCGAATCCGAAGCGAAAGAGACCAATTTTTCCAGCAAACAGATGGGCAACCGGGACACAAAGTCGACTAATACCAACGGCAGAATTCAATTAGATCTCCTTCAGCTTGTCCAGCGAGACTATCAACTCCGAAGTTACACTCTAAATTCTGTGTCATACGAGTTTCTTAAGGAGCAGAAAGAGGATGTCCACCATACTATGATCACTGAGCTCTACAACGGTACCCCTGATTCGCGACGTCGACTTGCCGTCTACTGCTTGAAAGACGCCTATTTGCCGCAAAGACTAATGGACAAACTCATGTGTCTCGTCAATTATACCGAAATGGCAAGAGTGACGGGTGTTCCTTTCAACTTCCTGCTTTCTCGAGGACAGCAAGTCAAGTTCTTGAGTCAGCTGTTTCGCAAGGCATTGGAGCAACAGCTCGTGATTCCGAACTCCAAGTCCACTGACGAGCAAGATTACGAAGGTGCCACCGTCATTGAGCCGATTCGTGACTACTACAAGGTCCCGATCGCCACCCTCGATTTCGCCTCTCTATACCCTTCCATCATTCAAGCACACAACCTATGCTATACGACTCTGCTGAACAAAAATAGCGCGGCTGGCCTGGTCAAGGACGAGGACTACATTGTTACACCCAACGGGGACATGTTCTGCACACCGAAGGTACGGAAAGGTCTTTTGTCGCAGATTCTAGAAGAATTGCTGGGTGCGAGAAAAAAGGCCAAGAAGGATCTTGCCTCGGAGACGGACCCGTTCAAGAAGGCTGTGTTGAACGGACGACAGCTGGCTTTGAAGATCAGTGCCAACAGTGTTTATGGTCTGACTGGTGCAACGGTGGGAAAGCTGCCCTGTCTTCCCATCGCTAGTAGTACTACCAGCTACGGTCGGCAAATGATTGAAAAGACGAAACAAGAAGTGGAGGCACGATATACGATCGCCAACGGATACTCCCACGATGCGAAGGTTGTCTATGGTGATACCGATTCAGTTATGGTCAAATTCGGTGTGGCGCAGCTTGCAGATGCGATGAAACTCGGGCAAGAGGCGGCCGATTACGTCTCTTCGAAGTTCCCTAAACCTATCAAGCTCGAGTTCGAAAAGGTCTACTATCCCTATCTCCTGATCAACAAGAAGCGTTATGCGGGGCTATACTGGACAAACCCGGACAAACACGATAAGATGGATACGAAGGGTATTGAGACTGTTCGCCGAGACAACTGCTTGCTTGTGCAAAATGTCATCGAGACTGTGCTTCAGAAGATCTTGATTGATCGTGATGAAGAGGCCGCTCAGGAGTATGTATCATTCCACCCCTTCTATCCCGAACATTCACTAACTCTTTCTAGATATGTCAAAGAGACGATCTCCGACCTTTTGCAGAACAAGGTTGACATGTCTAAACTCGTGATTACAAAAGCTTTGACCAAGGAGTCCTATACCGCGAAACAAGCACACTCGGAGCTCGCCGAGCGAATGAAGAAACGTGATGCGGGATCCGCCCCTAGTCTGGGTGATCGTGTCGCCTACGTCATTGTCAAAGGCGCCGCTGGTATGAAGAACTACGAGAAGTCGGAAGATCCTATCTATGTGCTGGAGAACAACGTTCCCATCGATACAAGGTACTACCTCGATAACCAGCTTGCGAACCCCCTTACCCGAATTTTCGAACCCATTTTAGGAGAGAAGAAGGCCAACCTGCTGCTCCATGGTGAGCACACTCGGTCCATAGCGATGGCGGCGCCGACAATGGGCGGTCTCATGAAGTTCACAAAAAGGACGCAAACTTGCCTCGGGTGCAAGAAGCCCCTGACGGGGCCACTAGCAGCTGGTGCGGTGTGCGAATCATGTCGCACTCGTCTGCCGGAGCTCTACACCAAAAGTCTTAACAAGATGTCCGATCTCGAGGTTCGCTTTGGCCGTCTATGGACGCAATGCCAACGGTGCCAAGGCAGTCTCCACTGCGAGGTCATTTGCTCCTCACGAGATTGCCCGATTTTCTATATGCGCATGAAGGCGAAGAAGGATGTTGAGGATTCGCAAAAGGAGCTAGCTAGGTTTGATTTTGACGCGGGCGCTTGGTGATGCGCCGATGGCTGATTGGCGTTATGTATGACACTGTTGATGGCTGGCGTATATGTGGCGCATTGGGATATATCGTATGGATACTTGATGATTAATATAATTCTAGTATAGACCTTCAATTGTATAACTTCTGGACTTCTTCTTTTGCGGACTGCACGGCGAAGACTAACAATAGACACCCACATAAAGCGCAGTACCGAGCCTGCGGAGTCAGATGAAGACCAACTTGTATACTAGAAACTTTATAGGAAATAGCCATCCTGAATCTAGTCTAAATGGATTTCGATAATTTATGGTAACACCCGATAGATGTAATGGCCCTGCATATATCGAGACCTTCGATGACTCTCCCTCAAAATATATATTTCCCACCACCACCACTAACATTCAGGACCGATCAGAGCAGATATGGTGCTCTCGTAGCGACGGGCGTTATATTCGGCAAAAAAGTCAGTGGCAGTCACACAGGGGATTGAATGGAAAATACTGTTGACTGGAGCTGGGTTGTCGAGATTGGTTGGTCCTTTGAAGCGCGAAGGGGTAAGATGAACGATGGTCGTTGGATTAAAGGGTGTCTGTCGCTTGGGCGGCTACGGAGGCCAGCTAGTCTGCAAATCCTCTATCCACTTGTGGTGCCCTATCTGTAAGTCTATCTAGCAGCCGGCGGCCGAGTGCCCACTCTCAAGATCGGTCGAAATCGTGGATTCCTGGTGGGCATGGTGGACATGGTGGATATAGTGGGTTTGATCGCGGATAGGGCCAGGCCCGCAAGATCCACTTTGTTGCAAGTGGGGGCAGCAAACAAGCAGGTGGGGCTTGGCGTCGAAGGTGGAATTGACCTTAATTCAACGTCACCACCCGCCAGTTTCTGCACTCTGCAAACAACCAACCATGCCGTCAGGCCGCCCTCACAAACCCCTCAACGCCACCGTCGAGGACATTTCCGATGACACAGAGCCTCAACCTGAAGACCCCGGATCGAATCTCCGGCTTTCTTGGCAGGAAGTGAGTTCTTGGCGCCTTCCCTCGACAGGGCCGCCCTTGCTGGCGAATTTTGTTTTCTGGTCAGGTTTGAGGCTAATGGGTGCTCAGATATGCACGAAGCATGAGAATATCCTTTCATCGCATCTGAAGATGCTTGAAGCGCTGAAAGATCAACTTGGGCCTGATGCTGAAGCCTCGAGCCTGATCACTACAATGCTCGAGAGGACGAATAAACTCGCCCTCCAATTTGACGGAGTTAAGTCCCGGATTGTAAGTTTTAATCAAGCTTTTGCGCACCTATTTTTACATGCTCATCTGCTGACTCTGAAAATAGCTCCCGCGTAAGTTTGACTCGACCCTGTTTCCTTGACCGGAACGGCAGGAACTCGAAAAGCTTGCCCTTGAACGAAAATAGATCGGGTCACATGGCTAACTACTGGGTAGGAGTAAACAAGACCTCTGACTCAACAAGAACAGCATCGGCTGAATTCGGCCAAACCAGGTCCGACGAGGGAATGGTTCGGCCAAAGAGGAGGAAGCGACAGAGAATTTCCAACGAGGGCGAAGTTGAGCGCGAAAGGGAGATTGAAGCTCGAGAGCCATTACTGGCAGAAGCCCAGCGCATGAAACGAAAACGGTTTGACGTTGCTATTCCTGGTCGCAATGAGGATGTTCTCGACGCAATTCCTGTTGCGATGGAGACAGAGGACATTTCAGACGAGGTGCAGCGGCGGTTGAAGATCAAGGACGAGCAGCGACGGAAGCGTGACGCAAAGCCTGAGAAGCGCAAACGAGACCGGGATAGTCTTGCGTCCAATGCCAGTAGCTCGTCGCTAGGTGCATCGAAGCCGAGGAAGAAGTTTAAGCTCAGCGAGCAGGTCAACAGGTAGCATAGCGGCCGAAACCAGAATGCCGACCACGGTGAGCCTTTCTTATGCTTATTTTAGGAAGAAGGTTTGGCGAAAATTCTCACAGGAGTATGAAGTTTCAATTCAATTGCACGAAACCTTTCCAGAAATAGAGTTTCGAGACCTCATTGCCTTCCGTTTGGATTCTCAACCAGATGACCATCACATTGTACCTTAGTTCAATGAGTCAATGCTTAATTCACGAATCCTAGCCTGTACCTCGTAGGCCGGTTTCATTCAAGGCTTCATCAGTCTGCGGGGGACAGTTCCCTCGAGTTCTCTCGTCTTAGCTTCCCTACGTAGAATCAATTCAAAGCTATCTCTCATCTCGTAAGGACTTCCTAGCCTGTCGGACTGGCCTCTCAGAGAGTGCTGCCAACACCCCGAGCATTTTCTGGTCCACCTGCTCCAGAAGCTACACAATGTGAGTCACGTTCAATGTTGGCAGAGCATACCGCTCTAGGGCCGGGGGCACATCTCCAACATATCCTAGCCCATGAATTAAGGTTGAGAGTTTCCTGCGGGCTTCAGCACGTCCCTATCCAGAATCAACCTGTGTAGATAGATTTCACCCACGGGCCACACTCTTCAGATTACCTTTGCTGAAAGCATGTACCAAACTGTTCGCCCAACCGGCACACCTCCACAAAGTCCTAACCTGTAATCCTATACAAGAGGACTCACCTTAAGCTCTAGTAGGAGTCATTGCGAGAACCTAGGAGATTAAGCCCGAATCCCCCCGGCTCAGCGCCGTGTATATCAATGCTGCTCCGCCGCGCGAGGGCTATCCAGTTTCTTTCCTCGTCAACCTCTCCCCAGTCTCCTTTATCACATCTATAACCACTCAACGAAAGAAGACTTCTTAAACAATCGTACTTTTATATCCGCTGAGAACGTGCTCATACCAGCAAGAGACCATCTTCCAGACCTCCCCGCAGACCTCACCTCAAGCACCCCAGAAAGTGACAAGGCAACTGTGGGAATAAGAGCCCAGGTTGAAACGTTGTTTTATATTGTTTTTGATATTAAAAAGGGAAACTTGAATCTTCTAAAAGGCCAAAAAAAAACCTCCAAAAAGACAATCAAGCAACCTGAAAACTGTTAGTCGTTTTTCGCAGATCCGCTATCAAAGCAAGCCTTCGAAACAGACCTTGATTGAACTACTGGCACTCCACCCTCCCCCTCGCAAGATACTCTTGATTGCTCTTTGATCCACCTCTTCTCCACCTAACTCCTACATCATGTCCACTCCGCAGACCTATTATACCAACTCTTCTTTCAACCCCTCCGCACAGATGACTGTTCCTGTCAGAGAAGGACCCATCCGCCCTGGCCAGGGTTGGGGTCGAAATATCGGTACTGGAGACAACCAAAACCGCAGACAGGTAAGTGACCATTGAACAATGGAGAGAGAAACAGCAAGACTGACGTGAACAGGCTCCGGAGCCTCGCTGCAATGGAGGACAAGTCAAGTGGAACGCCTCTGCTCCCGCAAACCCCAATAGGCAGCGCTGCCGAGGGGGGAGAGGTCGACGCGGGCAGCATGCGAACCAGCCTCCCCGGGGTGAAAATCCAACACCTCTTAACCACGGCCATCAAAGCCAAAGTCACGGCCATCAGCGCCAAAACCAAACCCACCCTCATCATCATAACAACCGACACACCCAAAACCTCCATGGCGGGGCCGAAAACCCCCGACCAAACCAGGGCGTGAGAAATCTCCGTCCTGGGCATGAAACACATCGGAATCAACGACAGACCGACAACCGGACCCAGAACCGGCCTCAGCAAACCAACAATAACCGACAACCGCGACAGCAATACCAAACTCGACCAAGCAAGCAGGGCATTCAGGGCCGGAACAACCCCCTTCCAGTTTTCAAGCGTGGAATCGACTTGGTAAGTTCATTCCGTAGCATCAGACTGGGCACAAGACTAACGAGCGCAGGATGGGGACTCCACCATGACCGGGATGCCCTTCTACTACTCCCGCCAAGTGTGGACCGACATTCAGCGAAAGCGACAAGTACAGCATCAGCAACTCTTGGAGTCTCACTTTACCGAGATCATCCAGGACAAGCCTCGACGAAACAACCAACCTCAGCGACAAAACCAACCCGCCTGGGACTTCGACGTGGCGATGAACGACGCACCACCGGAGCCTCAACAACACCTCCCTTCCTACCCCCAGTGGGACAACTCCGAGAATCAAATTGCTGGAGCATCCAACTGGAACTCACAGTACTTCGACTCCGCGGATAAGCCTGCCTGGGGGGAGGAGGACCTGGACGACATCATTCTTTAAGCACGACAACATTCGGGGGGCGAAGTCTGAGCTGTGTGAGCTGAGCGACCTTTACGACGGAGGCAGCTAAGGTTGAGGATAGCCGCTGGCGCAGCCGTCAGGCCTGACGGGACTGTGGCCGGGCCAACCATTGTCTCGTACCCGGTGTGGCACCCGGCGACGATCCGCGTAGGGGGAGCAGGCAGCACAGCAACGATCGAGCTCGTCGACGACAAAATATCGACAAAACAATCAAAAACAATCGAAAACGACAGAAGCCACTGGACTGGAAAGACCAAGGACGAGGAAAAAAAAAGCAAGCTTGCATGAATTCATCTTAGTTAGTTATCTTGGTAGGTGGTCGCTCCACCAGCGGAGGATTGGACTTGGATACCTTCACCTCACCTCACCTTACCTCACCTTACCTCACCTCACCTTACCTTACCTTACCCTACCTCCTCACCTCACCTCACCTTACCTTATATACATGTTCCCTCCCCTCCTGTACAATACTCACCAGCCCAGCCCAGGTTTTTACCAGCTCCGGTCCGCATAAAGTGCCTCCGCCTGGTTTTTCCCTGCGCCTATCCCAAATGGGGGGTTTGGTCTTTATCCACATTTCCTAACCTTCCTGTACGTCTTTGCCTGTCTGTCACTGTCAAAGCGAATCTACCCATCATGTACTTTCAACTCACCAGCAGATCTCACAGCCTGCATCGGGGGGCCAGGACCCTCCTCGGTGTCATGGCGTGTCTTCTGTTTGGGGTTTTATGTCGTTCCGCTCCGCGTCTCTTCTGGCTGGCTGCTGCAACCTAGGGCCCGGGTTGTTAGCTGGCTGGGGGGGCTACCTGCTTCTTTCTTTTTTCTCCTTCTATCCTGGTGTTTCCGGTTATATTTATGATATGATATCATGTGAGATGTTATGTTTTATAGTCTTGAATTTGAGAATCTTTGACCTGACAGATCGGAGAATTGTGTGTGTGTAGGCTGTTGTAGATGTAGGCAGTCGTAGAAGTCTTCTGCTAGGTCTAATAGTTGAGCTCAGCGTGGGAGATAGACCGTCCTACGCTCTACTCAAGAGCCACTCTGAGATGAGCTTGCTTGCATCGCTGAGGGCGCTGTATCTTAGAGTCTCTGCAGGAAGCCTGAAGGCCCCAAGGTACTTTCACTAAAGCGCCGTGCTATCTATAGATCATATCGCTAGGTCTAGTTATACATACTCGCTCCATATCAGCCCTCCATCTCGTACACGCGTCTTCGAGAAAACCACCACCATCTCCTTGTCATTATACTTGTAATCTCACAAATCCCACCCCTCCACAATCTTCAACACATGATACAACAGCGCCGGCGACGAAGATATCTAATCATGTCTGATATAAGACCAGTCAGAGCAGGTCATCCCCTGATTAAACAATAAGGGAATAATGCATAGCATATAGCCACGGGACAAGCAATGCTAAACGCAACTAAATCCCCCCTCAGTTTCATGTATGCAACAAATTATCCCACCTCACGCGCCATAACGACTGCGGTGTTGATGATCTTTGCAATCTGTGGCGCACCCCTGCGTGACTCTAAGCTGGTTCTTAGAGTAAAAAGCTTGATACCCGCCATGCTGGCCGCCAGAGAGTTCTCGACAACGTGAAGACGAGAACCAATGCTTGATAGAGCGGAAGCTGAGCGTCTGCCGTCCGCGCTTTACAGAATGGAGGTGGCACTACTGCCAATTCTATAGCAAGGCATCTGACCACAGCATGCAATGCTAGAATGCTTGAAAACAAAAAGGCAGGCGATTCGTGAGCAGAATGATGCCGAAGGCTTTGGTGTTGAGCGTCTTGCGTCGGGGCGCTGTGTCTCGGAGCGGTACTTCGAGCCACCTGAGAGGTAGTAATCTGGCAAGAAAGTCGAACTGCTACGACTTGTCAGACCTATAAGGTAGGCGCCTAGAGAGATTACATAGAATTACGAGACTAGGGATTGATTCCAGACGTACTGAGCCACGCGAGCTCAATCACTTCAAGACCTGCACTTACTTTATACCACCGCGGCTGGCAGGCAGGAAAACCAAGTAGGAGTCTGTTTACCTGAGGTCTTTAGAGTTATGCGATGTCTTCAGGGATGTATAGATCCCAGTTAGAAAGGGCCCCTGGATGCCCGCGCCGGGGCCCGAGTGTAGTAGATGACCTCATGACACGTAGAAAACTATGCTATCTACGGTACAGGGGTATATCAAGGTTATTGATCTGCTAATGTTCGTCAGCAAATGAGAGCAAGGCAGGGGCTCCCAAGCGAGCCCATGGGAATGGAAATATAGATAAATTGAAGAGAGGTTTGATGTATTAAATCTCCATATCCAGCCAAGTATATACAGCCGTTCTAAGTTGCAAGTATATTCTCATAAGAGGGCAATTCCCACCGATATGAACTACCAAGGCACCAAATCACCTCGGAAAGATTCGAGGAATGCGGAAAAATCGAGGATAAATCTCCTCCCTCCATTCCACCGGATAGAATTGCTCCAGCTTCCCGATGAACTTCGGCTGAGCGTACGGTTCATGCCGCCACTCGGCCTTTTTTTCGTTGCTCCAAAAATGCGGCCATAGTAGTAACTGTACTTGTTGTCCATGCAGTGTCTCGGTCTCAGTCGCCCACTGCCGTGTTGGAAAGTGGGCGATACGATGTTCACTTCGGGGTACACCCGGTCCCAGCACAGCGGGATAGACGCCCTTAAGACTTTCGATCTTGGCCTTGCGGGCGTCGTCCACTGGTGCTGGAAAGTAGACCCAAAGAAGTTGGACAAACGACAGCTGCAGAACTCCGAACCATCGCGACCAGTTGTAGATAGTCTCGTGAGAGGCTAATGGTGCAATCTCCTCCCGCTGGAGCCCCTCGCGGTATAATTGCGCCGACGGAGAGGTTTCAAACTCTCGCAGTTCTGAGGTGGTGAACCATACCGGATAGATTGGTTAGCTAGTTCCAAGTCACATTCCGTTCGAACTTACAGGTTACAAGGAACAATATGTCTGGAGTGTTTTGAACCCTGGCCCACACTGTTTCCTTATGGCCCAGGGCATGTACCAAGGGCTGAAAGAGTCCATTCCAATGGTTGGTGTCCAGCTCCTTGCCTTGAGGAACGTGGAGCTTAGTCCAGACAACAATCCTCGGATGATCGGGATCATTTGTCCAAGACTTTGTTGGCTCGGTGTAGGAGGAGATCATGGTTGGGAATGGGGGGGAGGTGCAGCTGGAGGTGTCGTGGGTGTGGGTGATCTGCCGAATTTATTGCCTGGTACCTATCACGTGACTCTCTGATGCTGAGGTCCTCATGCTCTTACGTTTATTTTTTCCAACAGTCTTAGGAGTAGAGTTGATCTAGTAGCCCTGTATTGGAAGCATTCATTTCTGCACGCCATCAATGATCTAGTTATATTTGCACTATTTCCGCCACGCCCGACTGAAAAGTCCACCTCTTGTTCTCTGCTTTGAACGAGCTTGTCTGTTGAAAGTACCAGTATCCCAAGCTGAAAAACATATATGACTCGGGATTGCGCAAAACACGCTCCCTGTTGAGGAAATCACCTTCAAGATCTTGATCATCAAGCCTAGCGGTGAACCCGGTCGGGTCGGCGAGGAGCTGTTGCTGTGAGGTCCATTCATCTTGATCGGCTATTAGCTCGGGTTATGAGATCCCCTAAAGTTCTGGTGGGGGACATACAGGTCGCATTCGGCGTGTCTTTACTTCCGATCACCAAATGAAATAGTTCGTGGTAAAGTGTGGCACTCCGGGGCACAAATTCCTTCAAGCTCATGCCCCTTGCCGGTCTTTTGGCTCCCAGTCTGCCCCCGCGGCTAAAGCTGGATGGGCACAGTGTGACGGTTTTAGTGTCCAGGGTGCATTGTCATTATGGCCCCTCTACAATCGCTCATCATTCTCGCCGCCGTTACTCTGGTTGGCGCCGAAGTCTCGTCCGACTGTCAGGCCTCTGTCCACAACGATACGATTGCCTTCTTCAGCAGCGCCCCGATTACCTTCAGCTTCGACCTCGATACGATGACTGACTGTCAAATTTGGTGCACCGAGGTCCCAAAATGCCAAGCCTGGGTCTATGTCGACCAGTCAAGCCAATGTGACCTTTATCGCGCCGCGCCACTGAGCGTTTCGGAGAGTTTCGGGTTCACGTTCGGCGGGTGTGCTCCGACTTCTGTTGACAGGACTCAATTGGCTCTTCCTTCGGTCACGGAACCCACTGTGAGTGTGGCTGCAAGTAGTATGAGAGTTGTGATGGAGACCCCTACCACAGTATGCACCCGAGATCCTCTTCTATCCCCGCTTGCGAGTTCTAGTGAAAACTAACGAGAAAACCTCTCTGCGATTCTAGGTGATGCATAGAGCGGGCCATCATAGACACCGTCATCACCATTGAGAAGGGAATTTTGAGCATGGCATGGGCACATGGGTCCTGGAATATGATGGATGGCAGGAAATGAACTCTCGTCCTGTTTGTACGGGTTTATATGTAACATTTCTGTCTGCGTAGTAACAGTAACACTATCATCCCGCAGTATCGAGACAACCAGTTCCCATTTCCCTCATTATGGTGGGGGACTTTTGAGTCTTAGACCCGTCACCCATGATTGGATTCACGCGCCAGTAGGTGATAAGATACTAGTCCATGAGAACTATGGGGCACACTAGTCCCTGATCTCCTATTCTCCGAGACCCACCCTTTGTCGTCTACTCAATGACAAATAATCTCGCTGTCTGGGCTTTGCTGTGGATGCGCAGGCTCTGTCGCTTAGGCCAGACCCACTACTACACCTCCCTCAGCCTCCAGCATCCTGTCGCTTAATCCCGACAACGCCCGGTCCAGCAAGGTTCTTTCAGATCTCACACCTGCGAACCCTGTCGCAGGATGTCAGACAAAGATAATAACCCGGTGCAAATGGTTGGCCATGCATTGGCAGCTATAGTGCGGCGTGTGTGGTGCTCGGAAGCCCGTCCAAGCGGGCAGCAATGTCCTTGAAGTTGTTCTAGCATCAAGCCAACGTTGTAGTATGCGTAGTGGAGCTATGGACCACCTAGTTTCCCGTCTTCCATTGGCTACATTGATAAGCCGGTATAGACATCGAGCTAGGCCCTAGGGTGGAAATTACAAATTGTTGCTCTCTGATTTTCGTCTGCTCCCATCATATTTCAGGGCTGGTCGAACAAATCGACCTTCAATGTTGTTAACATACAAAAAGCCTCTGAGCGTCTGTCCGCGCTTCGTGTCACAAACTTACCCATGGGGTTGTTCGCGTTCCTTCTGCTTGCCTGTCGTGTACAGGCAGCTGCTGTTTTTGCTCACTTTATGGTATGCATGAACGATGATCCTCAACACAGTGAATGTGCCTGACATAGTATTTAGGTGACCAACTCGGCCAACTACACATCTGATGATTGGAGAAATGACATGAAACTGGCCCAAGATGCCCATATTGACGCATTCGCACTCAATATGGCTTACAATGACCCGACCAACATGCGAGCACTTCCTGCTGCCTTCTCCGCCGCCGACAGTGTCGGCTTCAAACTGTTCTTCTCCTTCGACTATGCAGGAAACGGCAAATGGCCCAAGAACGATGTCACCAACTTGATCAAACAGTACAGCGCCCATTCATCTTACTATTTCTACCGAGGGCAAGCCTTTGTCTCGACGTTCGAGGGACCTGGTAGCGCTGATGATTGGAATTCAATAAAATTCGCCACTGGGTGCTTCTTTATCCCAAGTTGGTCATCTCTCGGAGCCAAGCCGGCTGTCGAGACGGATGGCCTTTTCAGTTGGGCTGGCTGGCCCTGGGGCCCTCAGGATATGGACACTTATATTGACGCCTCATATCTGGAGTACCTCAAGAGTTTGCCGTATATGATGCCTGTCTCACCATGGTTTTTCACAAACCTTTCCGGATACGGATATAAAAAGAACTGGATCTGGCGTGGAGATGATCTGTGGTATGACCGGTGGCAGGAGGTGCTCTAGGTTCAGCCAGAATTCGTCCAGATTATTTCTTGGAACGATTATGGCGAGTCGCACTATATCGGACCTCTACACGACAAGGCTATGGAGGCGTTTGACATTGGCAAGGCCCCATTCAACTACGTGACCGACATGCCTCACGACGGCTGGCGCAATACCTTGCCGTTCTGGATTGACATGTACAAGAAAGGCACCGCCGAAGTCACTCGGGAATGGATCGTCGCCTGGTATCGATTGACTCCCGGCGCCGCTTGTGGCAGTGGAGGTACCAGTGGCAACACAGCTTCGCAGCTCCAGATCGAGTTTCCTCCGTCTCAAATCGCCCAGGATCGCATATTCTTCTCCGCCGTATTGGCCTCATTCTCTGGAGTCGTGGTCTCCATCGGAGGCGAGGCTCAAACTGTGGCGTGGACACACGTTCCCGACGACGACATTGGGGTCTATCATGGGAGTGTTGCCTTTGGAGGCCGCACTGGGCCTGTCACCGTGAGCTTGCTGCGCGACAACGAGGAGATCGCAATTGTCAAAGGCAAACAGATCTCCGGGAGCTGTGCCAACGGGATCCAGAACTGGAATGCCTGGGTTGGGAGCCAAGTCGTCACTTCGAGATACAATCCATCGGACGGCAACAATCCAGGCGACGAGGTTTCAGCAAGGCCAAAGCTGCTTCTGTCTGAGCAGACCTGTATGAACGGTACTGGTGCCAATAACTTTGCTGGCCTGTGTCAATTCTCTTGTACATACGGATACTGCCCTCTGGGCGCCTGTACCTGCACCAGGATGGGTCTGGGCTATGTCCAGCCGAACTCGACAGGGGTGAAAGGTTACCCCATCTCTGGCGAAGGGGCCAGCTACAGCGGCCTCTGCAACTTTGATTGTAATCTCGGCTACTGTCCTCCGTCATCATGTGGGACGGTGGAAGTTCCATTGGTTGTACCGACCGTCTCTCCATTCCTTCCTCCAGCTTGCACATCGGGTACCGGCGAGGGCAATCTCGCTGGACTTTGTGACTTCAGCTGTACCCACGGTTACTGCCCAATGAATGCATGTACTTGCACAGGACAGGGGGCTGTGAATGTGATGAACCCGACAACAGATGTCATCGGACAGGCTGGTCCGGGACAGGATCCAGCGATTTACGGTCCCTTGTGTGAGTACACCTGTCAACGTGGATACTGTCCTGAGGGTGCATGCATGCCCAAAACGGAAGACTCCAGCGATGATGGTACCGGCCGTGGCGATGGCGATGGCGATGGCAACACCTATATTGCGCCCTCCATCTGGCAAGAAGATTCACCGGTCGTTCAGTGTGAACCTCCATGCTCTCTCATCCTGCCGCCGTTACCTCTGGATAGTCCCTCCACCATTTTTATCCCTCCTTGGACGACGCCCATCACACAAAGCCATTTGACCACACGCACAACGACCGACGTATATGGCATTACAACCACATACCTGGGCTATAAGATGGCCACGACAAACATTACCCTATCTTTCCCAACGTGTATGTCACCATGTATCTGTCTATCTATCACTGACTAACTCTTGAGGTAGCCGTTATTACCGAGATATCCGTGTGGGGTATTTCAATCAATGCTAGCCAAACTAGACCTTCAGTCGTGGAGATGACGAGCAGCATCACCCTACCCGGTATTATCTACGTGTTACCCCCGTTCGAGACAGGTCCGACACCAACCAGGATTACAACCACGATCACTCCACCTCCGTATCCATGGACCGAAACCGGAAAGGACACGGCGCCGAACACCCGAACAACAACCTGGTCACCCGGCACCGCATCACCCAGTGCCACCAAAGGTAGCAAAGGCACTGGGCGTCCCTGCAGGCCGTGGTGCAACCACTGCTTACTCTGCCCTCCTGACTGGGGAATCAGCACACCCGGAGGTGGAGGAGGCACAGGAGGAGGGGGAGGCGGCAGTGGCGGCGGCAGCAGCAACGGTGATCCCAACGAAACCGAGGACGACGAATGCAGCACACGCACAGCACAAATCTGCTCCACCGCTTGCGTCGAGGGCTCGGGGTGCGACTTTGCCTGCTCAACAACAACAGGGTGCTCTGCGACACCATCATCGACAACGATCAATGGCACGCCTGCGTCAGGTGTAGTGGTAACGATGGAGCAGTGGCCGCAACAAACCGACGACTCCCAAGCCGTTCTACGCATCGCCTCGTCTCTCGACAAGGCCGCCAACTCCAAGTTCGGCACCCAGACAATGATCAAAGGTATTCTGCCCACGGGAACGGCGCCCATGAACGGACCCTATGCTGGGGGTATCATAGTCTATTACTTCGCACCGGATGAAGAACGCGATGAGTCTGGCGGTAGCTGGAGTGTGCACGAGTACTACAACGATGGCGAGGCGAATCGCGATGCAGGCGCGTGTCTCGATACCCCAGGGGCAAACTATATCAAGAGTGATGGGGCCTTCCGGGGCATGAAGGATGGAGTCACTTTGCAGGCCTTTGGTTCGACATGTACTTACCGGGGCTCGAACCTTCCTGCTGGACATATAGATAATGCGGGTAGATTGGTCTGTGATGAGTACCGGGACGCGCAGTGTCGCGATACATACTCTCCACTGGGGACATGCCACTCTTGGGAGGAGTCTACGGAGATTATGGACTGTACGTGGTAATCTACCAGTACATATGTGAGTATTCTGAGCGATTATGTACTACTGTAACGATGTAATGAAGTTTAATGATTCGTATGCCCCAGCTATCACTCTCGATCATGAGAGGCTTAGGGCTTGGCTGTGCACCTGCATAACCGGATACAATGCAGCATGCACAAATATTTATGAAGTTATGCAATCCTGTGCATGCTGATCTTGCCTTACATCATTTTCCAATCACTAATCCTCCCCAATTATTGATTTTTTGCTGCCCCTTTCCCCGCAAATTGAGATCGAGAGTCTTTTATTCCTTGCTTCCTTTCGCACATGCTGTGCTTCCCCAAACCCTCCTTGCAGAGAGCAGAATGTCTCTCCCATCTCCCGATCAAGATGGCGCCCCCAAGCGCAAGCGCCAGCTACCCCCCTTCCTCGACCATTTCCACACCCGCGAGCTGAAAGTCTTCTTCCGCTGCTGGGTAGCCGTCTGGGTTGCCTCTCTGCTGATTTTCATCAATCCCGTCGCCAACAATTTTGGCGCTGCCACCTTCTTCGGCTGGTAAGAATCGCTCTCCTATATCGATGACGACATACATCGCTAATCCAGCTCTAGCATGGTCTTGTTCATGCTTCCGCCTTCCGGTGTGGTCTTCGTGTATATTCTCGGTTCGCTGTCTCTGTTCATCGGAATCTGCCTTGCATGGGCGTGGGGGGTAATCACTCTGAAGGCCGCTCTGGCTGCGAGGTCCAACGCGGAGACGCAGGCGAGACTGTTGTCGCTTCAGCAAGTGGCCGCAACGCAGGCACAGACCGGTTCCGTGGTCGCTGGTATTGCCCAGCGGATGATCTACGATGGGTGGATGCTGGATACGCGGGTCACGGCGGTCACCATGTGCATGATCTGCTTCTTTATCTATTTCCTGGTATGCCTCCAGCTGCCCACCTTGTCAGCCCTAACAAACTGACCCTGGCGTAGGCGCGTCTCCGGGCAGCGAACCCCAAAACGGCTTTGACGTCCATCTTTGGAATCATTATTTCCGATCTCTTTCTTCTCTATGGTCCTATTTTGCCCTCGTTCAATGGTACTTTGCCGCTGGCGCTGGTGAAGCCCGCGGCTGCTGGCATTGGTCTTGGTTTTGCATGCTCTGTTTTGTTCTTTCCACGCTCGACGTCTGGGATTATCCTCGAGGGTATGGACGATTTGCTGGAGCTGCTAAAGTCCTCGATGCAACTCTCTTTATCTGCACTGAGCAAAGGCTCAGATCCATTGGACCCGAAAGAGTTGCATACTTGGCGCAGTAAGATCATTGGGGAGTTCAGGCAGTTAGAACCGTCGTTCGGGTTTCTCCCGCTTGATTTCTCCGTCAGCACCTGGGGATCAGAGACGGTTGGCGCCTTCAAAGAGCCTCTCCGGCATTTAGTTGCGGCGATACTCTCTTTATCGGACTTTCACAAGGGCACTCTTGAAAATCGAATGCGGATGGAGGAACTTCAGAGATCTTCGCTCGACAAATCAAATGATGAGATTAGCGAGAAGCAAACCAAAAAGGTCGGAGCTCATCACCTCTCCCAGCTCGCAGAGTTAATCAAAGGGCTGCAATACACCGAGAACCATGCGGTAGACGAAGACATCGTAAAAAGCCTCAACACGATCAGCATTAGCGCTATGAGTGCATGTTTGGATGGCTTGGATGTTACGCGCGAGTGCGTTAGGTTTGCCAATCGGCAACATTGGTATCATAAATCTCCTGCGGCAGAGCACGAGAATCTGTCTCAACGAGTCAAGTCGTCGCTCGAGGCTCTCCGCCAGATTCGACCAGCATTCTTACATGACATGACCGAGGCCCTGGTAACTGGATATACACTTTTACTTGACAACAATGGCTACGCTCAAAATGACCGGGCAGATCAGATGGCGGGTATAATCTTGTGCATGAACTTTCAAGAGCACATGGCGACTGCACTAGATAGGACAGAGGCTCTTCTGGCGCAGATGTCAACAGCCTTCCCATCCGCATCTCGTATCCGCGTCTGGTTTCCCACCAGCTTGAAGTACGCAGCGAAGTGGATGTTTGGTAAGAAGGGCAAAGCGCCGACAGTGACTCCGACTAGCGACGACGACCCCGCCGAAACGTCAGTCGACGATGCCTCGAAAGCCGCACAGGAGAAACTACGCATCCGCCGCGGATACCGCCCAACAGCACGGCATCCCCTTGGTAAAGCCATCATAGGCACCTACCACTGGTTCACAAGCGACGAAGGAATGTTTGCTATCCGAATGGTCGTCGTCACAATAGCGCTCTCTATCCCTGGCCTCCTTCCCCGCACCGCAGGCTTTTACTACCGCGAAAGAGGTCTATGGGGCCTGATCATGGGGCAGACAGGTCTTTTAGTGTACATGGCGGACTTTACCTTCTCTGTCCTCTCACGACTCGTTGGAACCGTCGTAGGTGGCGTCCTAGGTCTGCTAGCGTGGTATATCGGCTCTGGCTCCGGCCCCGGCAATCCATACGGTCTCTCCGCAGTTATGGCCGTATTCCTAGCCTTCTTCCTCTGGATCCGCCTCTACCTCCCTCCAAACCTCCTCCAAGGCGGGATCCTCAGCGCAGCCACATTCCTCCTCACCGTTGCATACAGCTACGTGGACACGTAAGTGCACCCCCCCTCCCCTAATCTTACATTCCACGCAGCTGACCCCTCCAGCCACAACCCCACCTACGGCAACCCCGGCGTCGGCTATGCCGTCTTCTGGCGCCGCCTCCTCCTCGTCCTCATCGGTGTCGCCGCCGCAACAATCGTGCAAATCTTCCCACACCCGCCCTCCGCCGCGAAGCACATCAGCGTCTCCCTCTCCCGCTCCCTGAGAACACTATCAGACCACTACGCGCTCCTCCTCTCCGTCTGGGGCCGATCATCAACAGAAGGAAAAGCAATCACCGAACCAATCTGGCTCGAACTCACCGAGTCGCTCGTCGGTCTGGAGCCGTTGATCATGAACCTGAAATACGAGTTCAGTTCTTCAAGATTCGACGCCGCGAGTCTGGGTGCCGTGAAGCAACTCGCGCACGATCTGAATGGTGTACTGGCGAGATTGATCCTCGCCAGTGCAACGCTCCCGGAGAATTACAAGGAGCGATTAAGTCGGCAGATGGGTCTGCTCGATCATCGTTGTATCGGTGAGATCATGGCGGTCTTGGGTGTCTGCGAGCAGAGTTTAAGGACCGGGGATGCGTTGCCGGAGATTCTACCGACGCCGTTGGTGAGACGGGCGCTGGAGTATGAGCAGAATAGGAGTCGGGTGTACCAGGGTGAGGAGGGGGTGGAGTATAAGCTTGACGCCGACATGGTTCGCGACGAGGATTACCGCCGGTATTGTGTGGCGCTGGGTGCGTATGTGAGGTTTCTGGGGAAGGTGGATGAGCTGGTGCTGGTGATTAAGGGCGTGTTGGGGGAGGCGCATTTGGTTAGTCGGGAGTTGGTGGATCTGGTTTGATTTGGTGGTATTATGGGGATAGAGCAGATTGAAGAACATAGAAGTAGAGTGAGTGGCTTTAGAGTAAAATATAGATACGATGATAGAGGGTATATATATATATATATATATATATATGCTTAGAATATTTATAGTGCAAGTGGATTCTTACTACTTTACTTCTCTTGTTGTGCCCCATGGCCCACACACACTGCGCTAACATTCCACTATCATTGTCCCATAATCTTTCTGCTGAGTATGTACCTTATGTGATATTCAGCTGGCATGGCCCGACGCATAACATGTCACCGTATCATTGCTCTCCAGTTCAGTCATTGAGCCATCAGAGTGCGAGCAACGGTCTGGCGGTAGCCGAGTGCACAAAAGGCAATCAAGATATAAACAATGTCAAAAGCTTAGGCAACAGCAATGGGAAATCTCCGAAATAGACACCTTGCATTGGTTCAAGTACATAGTACGACAGCATGTCGAGAGAGAAAGATCCAGTTCGGCGCCGGAGCCGGAGGGCCTGGATACAAGCCCGACGTCGTTGGGCAAAGCGGTTGCTCTCCTTCATAGGAACTTGAAAGGCATACTTTCGCTGCCTTCTTGTACTATGTTAATGAAGATTACACGTACAGTAGCCCTCGCAGCACCACAATTCAGGAGGCCCATACAATTCCTTCCTCCTCCAAATCCACGGTGACTGGGGAGTCGAGTATCAGACTTTAGTAGGAAAATTCGCTGTAAAATAAGGAATAGGCTGGCGGACTTGTGCCGGGACAGCTCTATCAACCGTGTTACTCCCGCTCAGTGGTCCCCTGTCCGTGATGAACTTGGGCTCCTTGTTAGGTTCCCCCGTGAAATAGAGCAGTCCCGTCCAACTGCCGCCAAGTGGAACTTTAACCTCGACCAAATCATCCAAGTACAACCTTCGCAAGCCCGCGCTCTCCGACGTGCAGTACGCGAAGACCGACCCGAAGCTTTCCCCAGGGAGCAGAGTTATGTTTTCCAGCGAGGGCTCCACGAGAGTTGGCCTCAGTCGTTTGAGAATAGCCAAGAGGTCTGCTGATCGAACATGGAATCCGCGGAGCACCAGCCTCTTCAAAGGGGGTAGCGGGACAGTCTTTGCTATGAGATGTAGGAACCGTTCACGCTGATAGTCAATGCACCTGTCGTTTATCAACCTGAGATCACAACGATAGAGCTCTAAGCTCTCAAGCCCCCGGCATGCTCGTACAAGAGCCCGAAGGCCCTCAAATGTGGACGCGTGGCTCGCCTCTGCTTGAATCTCTTCGACGGCTCTGGTTCCATCGTACTCAACTTCGTCACTGTCATCCGCAGAATCAGACGCTATATCCAGGTCCTTGAGAGACTCGTCAATGACCCGGTCTGAGAAGCTCACGGCGAGCCCTTTCAAAGAGCCTAGCAAGGGGCCCAGCACCTTTGAGTTCCCTATCCGACTCAGCTTATTACACCCTAGCCTGCAGCGTTCCACAAGGTTATAGATGTTGAGTGTCTGAACAGGCATGGCACTCGCCTCCAACGCCGCCAGCGCCGTATGAAACGTGTCCGCCGCAGCGTGCCAGATCAACCTCCAGCGGGCGCCGTCGACGGGCGTGATTCTCTTCCACGGCGCGTTCTTGCGATATACCGCAACGTTTAGTTCCAGGGAGCGAAGACCCCCACGGGAAGTATGGGCGAGGAGATTTTGAAAGATTTGAGTTAGTAGGAGGACGTCGCGAGCAGAGGCACGCATTCTCTCCTGCTCCTTGCGCCTTTTGAGTCACAGTTTTCCACTGCTGCCGTTCCAGTGCGGCCTGGGCTGTGCCCTCCTTGGCGCGCTTGAGTGGGTCGGTGAGGAACGCGGTGTAGTTCTTGATCCCGACGACGATTGGGTCTTGGATTAGGCATGCTGGGTGGTTGGGCTGGCTGGTTGCTTC
Organism: Aspergillus karnatakaensis; assembly: GCF_047715665.1. Lineage (NCBI taxonomy): Eukaryota > Fungi > Ascomycota > Eurotiomycetes > Eurotiales > Aspergillaceae > Aspergillus > Aspergillus karnatakaensis. The sequence goes on along the minus strand of NW_027395726.1, from coordinate 107,133 downwards.
GACTTGGGAGAGGAGGCTACGCTCGGTGAGGTCGACGTGTTTGCGTTGGAGGTGCCGTTGCAGAGACCAGCAGGAAAATACCGTGCGTGCAAGAGTGCGGCTTGTAAGGGGGACGTTACAAATGTCGCGCAGAGGTAAGAAGGAGGTGATGTTGTCAATCAGCTCGTCTGGAAGCTGCTCGAGTGGGCTCATCAGTCTGGACTGTAGGAGTGTGTTGGTGGAAAGCAGGTGGAGATGGAGAAGGGGTCGTTCCTTGTTATAGCTAGTTATAAGACACTGTATTGCTCGCTAAACGATAGATAGTGACCGGCGTTTACTACTACCTACCACCTAACCTGGTTGAGCTAACCTATTGGGCCCATCAAGCTTACAGATAGCAGTGCTCGAATGCTTGGAAAGCGATTATACCCTCCATATACGAGTGACAGAAACAGATGATCTGAAATACATATCTACATATATATTTTTCACACGCACGAGCATGCTGTTAGGTAGAACACTAGTTGTATAAAGCTAGGTAACCGGCGGAGCTCGGCGATGCAAGATGACGTGGGTGGCAGATGGGCTGGCAGGTACCGATACATCAGCTACCTTATTTTGCGGGGAACGCTGTTCACAATGATCGCATGGAGTTTGCAGCCCATCGACCATAGCTACATACTAGAGTAGAGAATGATATAGGTTGCAAAAGTCATATTCAGATCGCGATCTAAGCAGCACATAACTTATGGGATATAAGAACATATCGAGAAAAGACTTCCAAAGAGATGAAAGCTCAAGAAAGAAAAGAACATAGGAAATCCAACCCCTTCATGCGAATCTCAATCAGATAACTAAACGTGAGTTTAAAGAGGCAGAACCGCAGCTCCAACAGCCGCCAGCACAGCAACCATAACACCAGGCTTCAGCATGCCCGCGGCATCATCGTCATCATCATTGAAGATATCGTTGAATCCATCCTCGATATCATTTCCGATATCCGAGAAAGTATCGCCAACGTCATCGAGGAAGTTGTCATCGTCGTCGTCGTTGTCGTCCCAGCTGCAGTCGTCTCCATCAGGGCAGCATCCCCAGCGATCATCATCCTCTTGGCACTCTTCATTGCTGGGACAGCCGCCGGAGACGTTGTCGGGGCAGCAGGTGTAGTCTTCTTGCACGCAGGCATTGCCGCAGCGTTTCTCGTCCGAGGCGCAAACCACGTCGTCATCGTCGGGGGAAGGAGAGCGCGCGAGGAATTGGGAGGGAGATTGCCGGGCCATGAGGGGCTTCATGGGGGTGCGCTTGACGATGGAGGAGGTGGATTCGGAGGCGAGATTGGGTGTTGCGAGGGCGGAGAGGGGGGAGAGGAGGAGGGTGAGGGTGACTGGTGAGAGACGCATGTTGATGTAATAGTTGTTTTGGAGTAGATATATCTTCTCTGAATGAGACTCGGTAAGATAGAAGAGTAAAGTCTTGCTGTTGATACTGAGAAAACAAAGCTCTAGATGAAGCGAAACCACCAGCCTTATATACACCCTCCGTCCAGCACAACCAAGACCCATTTCCCAAATAGTCTCGACACACCGCAACAGAAATAAGGTACAGAGCTGATCTCTCCAGCGGTTCACGAGTACGAAGACGGACAAATCCAGCGCACGCCAGACCGAAAGGGGGAATTAACAGGCAGGGTGAGCAGCCGTTGTGCGCCACAGACCTAAGCCCTGCTGCCACGCTCTCATGCCAAGTATGACCGTCCAATTAAGTCACAGCAAAGCTCGTACCAATTTCCTGGGTAGATGATCAGCTCTCCCGCTAGACTGCAATGGGTTGGTTGTAGCGCTCCTTTGCTGTGGGGGCGGCCATGACTTCACCCTGCGTCTTTCCCTCGGCGTGTGCCGATGTAAGGCTGAGTTGGGCTGGCGAGAGTGATCAAGGGATGCAAACCCATGTGATGTGAGATTTTTATTTTACTTTACTTGCTGGTGAGAGAAAGGCTGGTCGGAATTCGGTGATAGTGCTGCCTGGTGTCTATACTTAGCACAGGGTCTTTGGACACTAACTCCACCGCTGCGCCGCCATCAGCCTGCATGAAAATTCCCTGATTAGTGATACGAGTACGGACGATGCTAAACGGCGAGAATATGCAGATGCCTGCGATGAACAAGCGATGAATGCGAACCCCGAACCCTGGCTGATCGCTTGCCCTAGATTGTGGACACCCCCTTGTCGCATGTGCACCTGGTTCTGCAAAACCCTTGGTCCTACTCGCGATCGGACTTGACTCCAATAAAATCTCCATCGTATCAGGCAGCCAAAGCTGGTTTCTTGACAGTCGGGTCGGTTGTGTCTAGGCCTCCCGGGCTTAAACGAAGACTGACCGTACCTGATTACCTCTACAATCCACAGCGAATAACATATTACAGACCGCGAGAGAAAGGATGTGCAGCAGAAACATCGCCGAAATCGCGTTCCTTCGTTTTACCTAGTTTCAGCCTCAGACTACTACTGCAGGACCTAGTTTTCGGCCGTTTAGGCCTCCCGTCTATACGGGCAGACCTGACTCGGGCTAAGTCAGCTAATCGAACACTATGCCCTACGATCCAGGCCAAGGTTCTGGGAGTTTAATGCTATGGTTGGTGTTGACCACAGCAATACGGACGAGGTGGGAAGCGACGCCTGCTTTGCGCTGAGGCTACCGAAGAATAGGATTACTATCCACATTCCAACGCTCAGTATATCGATCCACTTAAAAGTAGTTGATTCTTGGTGCACATGAGCTCTGAATCTCGGCCTGCCAAAAATAGGGCGCCAGCCGGTCTTCAGCCTCCTTCACGCTGCCTTCTAGAGTCTTCAGCTGAAGCACCACCATGCGACTAATCAAAAAATTTGATCTCGTACTATTTTGATCTGTAATCATATAAAGAAGCAAAGATGGTCTTTTCCTACATAATCTCACAACCGAAGGAGGGTTGCAGGGGATAAATATGACCGTAGCTTTTGGTGCTCTCAGTAAGAGTCTATCCCGCGCATTAACATACGTGATTCTATCTTGTCTATTCGAAATACAGATCTATTCCAAGACTAACCGTCTATTTGGAGAGTATTCTCCCATACCGGGTGCTGTTTAAGTAAGGGGACTAGAAGGTTTGTCAAGTGGGCGATTCCTTCGTAGGCGAGATTTCCTCCCAGGCCAGGGTTTATAGTGGACTGTCGCAACAGAATCAGCGTGTTTTGATCTGACAATATGGAGCCGAGTCTAATCACCTTATGCACAGAATCTCCAAGTAAAACGACCCTCCCGTGACTCCATTCTTCAATAACCCCCTCTTCCAGGGGCGTCATGGTGGCTTTAACCCGTGCCTCCCAGAGATCCCGCACGTTGTACCCAGGCCCTACCTGCGTGGAGCCATACTCGTCAATCAACGTCTGTGCATCCTCGTCCGTGAAGCGAGGACAGTTCGGCGTCTTTGTCTTTGCTGGTGCTTTCACAAACAGAAACCAGAAAACCAATCCATGGACCCCGGCCGCCGCGACAGCCGAGTACTGGCTGTAATAGACATTATGTACCATGGCGTCAGGAAGGAGCGGTCCGGCGGGATCATTCCTAGAAACCGCAAAGATGCAGTTGTACTCGCTGGTGAATGCTTCGAGCAGGTTGTTGCTTGCGGCAGAGTCGACGGAACTGATTTTGTCTGCCATCAATTGCCTAACGCGACTGTGTATCCCGTCCGCTCCGACGAGGATATGACCTGAATGCTTTCTGCCATCTTGTGTGGTGATGGTGATTCTAGTGTCCGTCTCTTCGTAGTCGACAACACCATTCGACACGTGCACTCTCGATTTATCTCCAATATGGTCATAGAGAATCTGTAGAGCCCTCGATCTTTCCATGAAAATAATCGGTCGGTGGAGGATCTTCCCAATCTCCACAAGGACGTCACTCTCCTCAAAACAGTGCCCATTTTCGTCGTAATGCCTCCGGTTCAGCAGCGGTACAACCTCCTTTTCGATGTCCGTCCACACGCCCAATTGATCCAAGATCCGTAAGGAATGCGGATGCAGTCCAATCGAGGCCCCGAGCTGTGGCGCAATGTCGCCCTTTTCAAAAAGCCCGTACTCGATTCCGGCATGTTCTAGGGCAAGAGCTAGCCCAAGCCCGACCAGGCTGCCGCCTGCAATGAGGACTTTGAACGTTTTATGTTCTGATGTTGGAGCCGCCATCTAACCAGAAATAACAAGAGTATGCGAAGGTGACGCGGCGAGAAGCAATCGATGTTCATTTAATGGAATGAAAACGCTGTCAGGGGGTGGGACGAGGTTCAAGTCCGGCGTTTCAGCCACCACCAACGGTAGGTACTTGCGCATGGTCTTGGGCCGGCTGGGCACGTGGGACGGATGGAGGCGGCACAGGAGGCTAACAGGTGGAATCACCCTGCACCAGGCGACTGAGCCGACCTCTCGTGGTGGGTAGGGCATGTCGGGGAGGATAGTGCAAGCGCCGTCTCCCACACTAATGCATGATGCGGCTCAATCCCTGTCTAGGCGTTACGAGTTTCCGCGATCATAAATGAGTTAGTCTCTCGTTGAGAAGATTCGAAAAGGACGATAGATAAGTTCCGTGACATTCTTCAATTTGACAGACCTTGACAGTTGAGACCTCAACAGTGGTGAGGAAGGATCGGTTGCTATGCCCTTCTCAATCCTCTCTCGCAGCCTTGCTCCGGACGAGCAATACCAGCAGTCGCTTGCTTGCGGACTTATTTTTGGAACTGCAGCTTTGTCCTTGCTTGTGTGTGGTCTGAGAGTAGGTATCTTCACGGCCTTATCAAGGACAGCACCACGTTAACCATCACAGCTGTGTACACGAGCAATGGTCATTGAGAAGTTTGGCTGGGATTATGTGGCGGTTTGCGTTGCATTGGTCTGTTTTCTATTGCTCCTGCAAGGCTCGCACTGACGGTCGTACGTCACAGACAATAACTCAAACCTTTAATGGACTCGGGATTGTCGTCGTCTATCACGGACAGGGGCAGCACATGTAGAATGTGAGCGAGGAGGATCGAGCAACCTGGCTCAAGGTAGGTTCTTGACCCCCTTGCGCTTGCTTGAATTCTTCTGATAATAGCACATCTCTATTATGCAGCAATGTGTCTTTATCTCTATACCTCACTCTCGGTGAAAATCAGTATTCTGATCTTTCTGCGTCGGATATTCGTGGCTAGTAAGCCCGCCGTCTGTGCCCTACTTTGGAGCACCTATTTACCGTTCTCTCCCACCAGCCTAGCTTCAACATCTCACAGCCGGCCTTATGGTCTTCCAAATCCTGTTCTCCGTCAGTGGCTCGTTCGTGCGTACGTTTCAATGTTCACTCCCCAGGTAGGATATAGCGAAGAGCAGCCTGTGAACCTGCCGAATTTCTGACATGATTTCCTTCCATTTAGTGCGGCCTATGATACCACAATCCAGAATCCAGACTGCTACAGCCGGTACACCCTTTATAAGATTACTCTATATCAGGCCATTCTTATCTTCGTCGGTGACCTAGCTATGCTTCTCGCCCCATTGCCAATCTTACTACGACTCAGGATGCCCAAAGGGAAGATTGTCGGACTTTTGGCAATCTTCGGATCAGGTACGCCAGAGACTAGCTGACCTGTTGTTCAAGACACTGCGAAAAGAGAGTACTAACATTTCCCGCTAGGTATTATAGCGTGCATTGCCCCAATCGTCCGATTCAGCACCCTCGACTACTTGCGCACTGGATCAACAGATTTGACCTGTACGTCAAATCCTCTACTATTGAGCCTGTTCTTCCCCGTTAGTCTCTCCTAACGTTCACTGATTCTATTGTCTACCCCAGTTGATGCAACATCGTCACTCTACTGGATGGTTATCGAATTCAATCTCGGCTTGGTAGCCGGCTCTCTCTCCTCGCTCCGGCCCCTCCACTTCTTCCGCTACTTTGGGTCAAGCAGGGACCCTCAGTCCAAAGATCCCACAGACGGCACACCACATGAACTACAGAACGTGCGTAAGAAGGTAAAAGAAAGGAGGAAATCGAGTCTAAAACAATATGATATCCCGCCATTAGCTCAAGACGCTTGAGAACCTGTCTCAACCCCCTTCTCTGATATCTTCAGAAAGCCCTTTGATAAAAGTCAACTTTTCTGATCGTCGTTTCTCAAATTGCGAATTACGTCGAGCCCTACACCCTTACTTAGACTGCTAACCTTTGGACCGATCTTAGCTCTTGTCTACCGTAGTTAAGGCTGTGACGAGCTCAACGAAAGAGTTACACTGTTCAATCCCCGTCTCTGGAAAAAAGGACTTCGTGACCATTGGCAAGTAGTCTGTTTTACGTTTTTGTCTGTGGCCTGCCCAGGGTTAGATATGCTGATATTATATAATGAGGGAGGTGGGTTTCTATAAGACGTGCCCTTTCGGTTCGACATGCTAGGGTCCGGATGGGGAAAGGTGATATAGTCATGAAAGCGATAAGAAGGGAGACAAATTAACAGAGATAAACAGCAAATAGGTGGGGAATATGATTGTTCTCCCGCATGCATGGACATAAAGAGCAGAATCTCCAGGAAGGCTTACAATAGGGCAAAGACGGTGTCGGGAAGAGGCATAGTGTATTGTTGATGCATTTTAGGGTTGTTGCAAGCACCTAGTCTTAGTCGTAAACAGCAGAAAAATTAGCAAGAGAATCTCAACATGTTTAACGCATAGTCGCCTCCTGAGCACGTAGTGCATTGCCCCTCCTGCTTTGAGCACACCCCACGCCACCTCAATCCGTTTGCTTCTCCTGCCAACCTCCAACACTCCTCTACTCATCTCCTCTTCCCTCTCCTTGAGCGTTAGATACGCCAAGTTGGACAAAAATGGCTACGCTCAACGCGCTCAAGGAATCCCTCCGAGCGAAGGCCGCCGAAACCGCAATCTCTGCACCAACCCGTCAACCCCTATCCGACACCCAATACAGCGACGCCTTCAGGCTCTTCACGGAGGGAGAAGCATGGAAAACCTACACCGATTTTATCATCGCCCAGCTACGCGAACAGGTATCATCACTTCTCGCCTCACGCACTATTATCTCAGTGCTCGAGATCGGGCCCGGTCCGAAGAGCGTGCTCGAATACCTACCCTACAATCAAAGAGGAAGTATCAGAAGATATATTGCGTATGAGCCTAACACCCTCTTTGCTGACAGACTAGAGATCTGGCTCAGATCTGCCTCTGATGAAGGGGAGAGCCCGCTTCCTGGCTTAGACACGCCGTATGACGTCCGTCGAGTTCCGTTCGAACTGAGTTACAACACCACTGGCCTGGAAAGACAATTCGACCTCATTCTCTTCTGTCATAGCATGTACGGCATGAAGCCAAAAGAGAGTGTGTTGAAACATGCGTTGGGAATGCTCGTCGAAAGACCTGACAGCGGAAGGATCGTGATTTTCCATCGCGCGGATTGTCTGCGGTTCGATGGATACGTATGTCACAAGACAGCCTCTTTCCCTACCGGCCTTCTTACTGTACCGGATACTGACGAGGCATTGGACTGCTTTGCCCCGTTCGTTGCGGGGTTTGCGGTGCAAGATGACGCCGCTGGGAGGTCCATTCGAGCTGAATGGCGGAAGACTTGCCGCGAGATGAGCTCTGACGACGGACCTGACTCAGGACCAACCAGCCTGGCGTTTAGCAATGCAAATGTAATGACGACTTTCACGCGCCATCCGACATCGCTGAGAGAGTTGACCGCTCTGGTACCAGTGCTGAACACCGACAAGACAGTCAAAATCGACAAGCTCGTCGTCACTGGCCCGCCGCTGTCGTCAGACCCACAGGGATAAAGCACATCCAAGAGTGTGTCAAGTGGGCTTTGAAGAACGAAACTACTTTGACAATCATTGGCGGCGGACACAGCGGTCATTGCCTTATTTCCAATGTCGTCGCGATTGACATGAGTGCTTTCGACGGCCTACACATTATCGACCGCCGCGAATATGGAGATAAAGGTGACATCGACTCACATGCTCAATCTCTTGTAGTTGTTGAGGCTGGCTGCACCACTGGTGATATTCTGCGAAAGACAATGGCAGCAGGCCTGGCCGTACCTCTTGGGTCTCGGCCGAGCGTGGGTGCAGGATTGTGGCTTCAAGGTGGCCTTGGGCATCTTGCTAGGCTCTACGGTCTCTCATGCGATAGCATCATCGGCGCAGTACTCATCAGTGTCAAAACTAGCCAGGTCTTTTGCATTGGTTGCGTACCTAGCCAACATCAGCCGCCAGACTCAATGCGTCCTGATAATGAAGCTGAGCTGTTGTGGGCTATCAAAGGTGCCGGGACGGCTTTTGGAATAGTTGTCAGCGTTACCTTCCAAGCCGAGCCCAACCCAACCTATCTTGTCCGGAACTGGATAGCTCCGATGGATTATTGTACAGAGGCGCGAATCGTACTCGACGTCAGACTCAACGACTTTCAAAATATGATTGCAAGGAAACTTCCCTGTAACGCTTCGGCAGATGCATATTTGTACCATGAGCACGGTAGATTGCATCTTGGGGTAACCGTAATCGAGTGTTACACCAAGGATTATGTCCAATCAGATGTCACTCTCTCGGCTGAAAGGGCTTTTCTCGGGCAGAATGAGCACCGTTGCTTGACGGACAGTGTTGGTCTGTTTGAGGCCGGGATGTACATGTCCGGCATGCATGGCGAACACGGAGGCGGAAAGAGCTCTTCCTTTAAGCGCTGCTTGTTCTTTAAGGACATAGGAGAGTAGGCTGTTGCCGACAGGTTGGTTGCTGCAGTGGAGAATCGCCCGTCGCCCTTCTGCTATCTGCACCTGCTGCACGGCGGCGGCGCAGTCAGCAAAGTCCTGCCTGAGGAGACTGCTTTTGGATGCCGTGATTGGGAGTACGCGTGTGTGATTACAGGCGTTTGGTCCCGCGACCAGGATAGTTGTGAGATCGCCCGTGATGCTGAAAAGTGGGTTTACGACGTTGCGAGCGATCTCCTTCCTTTCAGTGTGGGTGTGTATAGCGCAGACTTAGGGCCCGACCCTCGCGATGCGATCCTGGCAAGACGAGCTTTCGGGGCTAACATGGTGCGCCTCGTCCAGCTGAAGAACACCTTAGACCCGCACAGAGTGTTGGCCTATACCTGTCCTTTTCCCAAGACTCCGAATGCAATGACCATTTCCCTTGTCACCGGCAAATGCGGCGCGGGCAAGGACTATTGTGCTGGGATCTGGAAATCGTTCTTCACCAATCAAGGCCTGAAGGCACACGTGGTGAGCATTGGTGATTCCACGAAGCGAGAATACGCTGCAGCTGTTGGAGCTGATTTCGGTCAACTTATCGGTAATCGCAAGTATAAGGAGCAGCACCGGCCGGCATTGACTGCATTCTTCCAAGGCCAAGATACAGCGTCGGCCTCGCCTGCATGAAGAGAACTTTCCCGATGTGCTATACGAGGCCTCAGATGTAGAAGTTCTCTTCATAACTGGGATGCGTGACACGGCACTAGTTGCATCCTTCGCACATCTTGTGCCTAACAGTAGGCTAATTGATATTCGTGTAGTGGCAGGTGAAGATACAAGTCTTAGACGCCGTGATTTAGAAATCAAAATGGAAGGAGACGAATATTCAGACACTGGTCTTGATGGCTATCAGCCCTGTTTCGTCTTCCATAATGATGCAGCCGGAAACCAGGCGGCAGTTACATTTGCTAAACATACGCTGCGGCCTTTCTTCAAATCTGATCTACATCGACTAGCCGGGATGGTCCGCGTCGTACCTGACTTTCCGCAACATGGAATCGTGTTCCGGCACATTTTAAACATTGTCCAGCATCCCGGTGGGCTATCCCTGTGCGTCTCGCTGCTGAAGACCCATTTCTCCGGAGATTGGTCCATGATTGACAGTATCGTATCCTGCGAGGTCGGAGGCTTGATCTTTGCATCGGCATTATGCCCTCTGGTGAATCAACCGTTGGCAATTATCCGAGACGCTGGAAAGCTCCCACCTCCAACTGTCGCTGTTCCAAAACCCAGATCACACATCTCCTTCGCAGCCACTAACTCAAATGGGGAAAGCCGAATTGAGATGGACGCAGGGCTTATCCCTCCAGGGGCGTCAGTCGTGGTTATCGATGATGTCCTCGCCACAGGACAAACTCTTCTCGCTGTGTTACAGCTTTTGCAAATCGCAGGCGTCGAAGCCGAAAATATCAGCGTCTTCGTCGTAGCCGAGTTTCCTTATCATCGTGGACGGTATCTATTGCAGCAACGGGGTTTTGGGAGAGTAAGAGTTCAGAGTCTTTTGGTTTTGGGGGGTGCTTAGTTGTGGCTTGGGTATCACCAAGGCTTCTTAGAGACACGGTTAGAGAAGTATCTAAAATAGAAGCATACCGACAATTCGGAGAAGAATTAGAAACTAGATTGGCCTAAGTTGGACACGTCGTAGATGGGCAGAAAAAGGAATGAAAGGACCGTACGGGGAGTCATATCATGCATCCATGCCGAAAGCACGACCCCGAGTGGACCTGGCCTGAACCTCTACATGTCTACCGTATTGGTAAATGCACAACAGCTCCATTCCAATTCGACATCACCTATAAGGACTGACCACACTCGATATCCAGTCCAGAAATCAACTAAGCACATGATCTCCCATTCACCACATCTGTTACACCCCCGGCGGGATTCAAATCCAGTCAAACCTCCCCGTGCATCACACGCCAGGCACGACTAGACAATCAAGCCCTAACAGTAGTCCCTCAGGCAAGCATTATACACAGCCGGATAGCATGCAATATGGCAAGAGCCATTGCCATTGCAGCTCTTGGTGCAAGACCGAGTGGCCAAGCTCTCGCAGTCGCTTTTGCAGCTCCCTAAATTAGGGTTATTTTAGACTCAGCAGTTATCGTGACAGCGGGCAATGCCTTACTTTTCACGAGGCTAACCTCGGCCTCGGGTTCGGCGATTGGAGAGGCGAGAGTCACGGCCGCAAAGGCAATGGTTAAGAGAGATGCGAGTCTCATTTTGGGCGGTTGATAGGTCTTGGTCTTTTGAAATGGTAGTTGAGATGGGGGTTGCTGTTGATGAGGTGTTCTGGCCAGGGAGTAAGGCAGTTCTTATATCTTTCCCTCGGTTTCTTGTTCTCGCCTACACCACATCGAGGACCTCATTGGGGTCAAAGGCAACGCGGACGTCCGGTCCGAGTATGCGAGACATTGCATCCATATGGACGGTGGCGCCCCCGCGTCGTATCACTTTTGCCCCGTCCAGCCCTAACACCTAACGCCTATATTGGAATGCGGGGGATTCTGGCAGCAAGGTGCGGAGTCTAGCTCGCGTGCCTTCTGCAAGTTTCGTATTGAAGGAACTGGCTTAGTGCCAAGTACGCTCTATACCAGATGAAATACGGAAGGGGGTCGTTCAAGCTCGTATAGCGGCGAGTGATTGATAGGAACTGAACGTAATATGGTCGGGTGGCCAGAATACGAAGCTTGTGCAGGCTTATACTAGTTACAGCGTCTTGACACTGCATTGGGAAAGGAGACAATGCTGCCGGGGCCACGGAGGATAGATCTGTACGAAGTTCAATATGTACACATTCCACGAGCTCTAGACTATTTTTCATACATGGAGGGGAGTAATCAAGTCAAACAATATCGATGCCCTGTCCCCAAAGATCACCAAGCGGCCTCTCCAGCGCATTTCACATAACCATAACCTGCATACACAGAGTCCTCAGCACCATCCCCCCTACGCAAACGGATCTACCCTCCCATCATCCTGCTCATCCCAAACAAACTCAATCTCCCTCGCAATCCCCCTCGCCACCTCCTTCCCATAAACAGCCCCCACAAACGCCAACGTAGCATCAATCCCCGCACTCACCCCCGACGAACTCCACACATTCCCATCCACAACCCACCTCGCCTCCCTAACCCAGTTCACCTCGGGCCGCAGCGCAATCGTAGACTCCCAAAGCATCTTAGTCGTAGTCGCCCGCTTCCCATCTAGGACCCCGGCTCGCGCAAGGACGCCAGCGCCATTGCAGACGGAAAGGACGTATTGCACATGTGGGTAAAGCTCTCTCACAAAGTCAATGACTAGGTCTATGACGGCTGGAAACCTTGTCCCCGCGCCGCCAGGAACAACCAGAACGTCTATCTTGCGCTTGATTTTGGACGTTGAGGATTCGTTGGGGATGTGGTCTGGTGTGAGGAAATCGGTAAATGTCCCTGTTGGGAGGATCTCTTGCGTGACGCGGGAACCCAGGACGTGGGAGGCTGGGTCTGGAGAGTGGGTTGAGACGGGGTCGAGAGAGGTGTGGAGGATTGAGAGGTCGATTTGGGTTTTCTCGGAGAGGACGTTTAGGATCTCTAGCGGGCCGAAGGCGTCGAGGGCTTCGAAGCCCGGGAAGAGGAGGATGGCGTAGTGCATTTTGGGTTGGTCTTCCTCTTTCACTGGGTTGAGTGCAGGTTGAGGTTGTTGGAGCTGGAGGCAGAAGGTGTTTTGTTAATAGATGGGATGGTACTGTGGGGACAGTGGTGAGTCACTTGAAGGACCGTGGTGTCAGCACTAACCTTGCTTGGATGATGGCCTGACTCGAGGCTGCAGATAGGCTATTGCTACTAAATGGGTAAAGGGCTTAATTATAGATGTTGGAGCGATGTCAGGCCGTTGTGTGTTCAGAGTACGCCGAAAACCAGAGTTAATGGTAGATAAGTTTGTACAACAGATGCTTATATTAGAATAACAAAAAAAGACTTTCCAGACACTTCATATATATTCTGTCATATAGATATTGTATCCAGCTGGAGAAGGATCTGTGCGAGTTAGCGTAGAATTCATAGAACAGCAGGTATTAACTGACCTTCTCTATATACGCCACCCCAACGAGAACGCCATCTTGATCCTGAAACTGGGTCCCATCTCTAAAATCTTCATTGTCTGCATCCGTGCAGGTAAGGCAGTTCAGTACAATGCGGGTGTATATCTCCCCCATCTTCTGTGGCAGATTCTGTTCCGCCAAATCGCATAGACGCGATTTGATGCACTGGAGATCAAACAAGCCAGAGTGATACTCAGTCCTCTGGTCTGAAGAAACGTCATGACCCGTATAGTTCACAAACGAACTGCCCAGGCCTATCTCCAACAGACATACCCCGAGGCTATATATATCGTGTTGCATTTTATAATCTGCCTCCGGTCGGAGCCACTGACGAGCCGGGTGCCGATAAAGGTTGGTCTCCCATGCGGCGTCTCCTCTAAGTAAAGTTCTCCCATCCTCCATGCGAAAGAATTTGAACCCCGTGAGGAACAGCGTTTTAGACTCAGGTCGCGTACTATCCTCAAATATCATGATTGTTTCGGGGCGGATATTTTTGTGTACGAAACCGAGAGTGTGAACAAAGCTGACGGCTCTTGCGAGCTGCTTTGCGAGACGAACCTTTGAGGTAAGCGAGTACTCTTTGGTTAAGAAAAGAAGGTGTTCCCTTAGACTTTTAGGATTTGTGAGGCCCTGTGGAATACGGAAGATAAAATTGAATGATTTGACCATCTGCGTGACAGGGTCTTTCATCCTCACCACGCCAAAGCAGTTAAGGAGGTGGAATTCGAGCGGCGGGACCGTTTGTAGACGGGAGGCCAGAGTCCGAACATCCTTGGTCAGTATATTGCTATCGGTATCTGGGGCGCACTCGGCAGAGTCCAAAATACAGGATGGCAAGGTCGGTCCCAGATCCTGAATGAGCTGTGTCGTCGAGAAAGGCAGAGTCGAACACTGGGCAGCTAGAAGACGGTCCGGTGGAAGGAACACTCCCATCTTCTGCTTCTCTGTAGGTTCTTGGATTGCCGCTCGAAGACTGGCAGAGGTTTGTCGGAGCCCGACCATATCTGGCAAGCCCAGGGCCAATCCAGCGTTGGACCCGCGTGCGTCCGCTTGTAAAGCTAATATGGTGTCGGTTTGTACTTTATTGAGGTCGTTGTCGAGGTGCCCAGTGAGGTACGTTGTCATCAAGTACCAGGTAGAATCAAATGTGCCCTGCCAGTCTCTCAACTCCCGGATCGCCTGTTCAAGAGACCCCTTCACAAAAACGACGTATTTCGACCGAGGAAGAAGACCGCGCAGAATTTCTCCATCCGGTCTATACTTTTTCTGCGCTTTGCTGATGTGCAGGATCGCAGCTTCCAGTTTCCGGTGGAGAATTGGCAGGATGGCCTCCTGGAGATCTCGATAACTTTGATCCAGCGAGTCCCAGATTCTCTGCAAGAAACCGAGCTGAAACGATATTTTGATCCAGATCGCCTCGATGGTAACCACCTTTTCGCTCACGTCGGTGTCGGCGATCTGGATGGCCTTGTAGGTCTCGACCAGGGTGCGGCCGGCGCGAAAGCAGACATCGGCGGCACCGATCAGGCCCAGGGCGAGTTCGACTCCAGACATTGGGATAATCAACTTAATTTGATGGTTGAAGGTTGGTTGGAATGGATGATGGATCGCTCAGCCTCAGCCTCGTCGGCGCCAACACGAGTCACCTGATTCGCTCTTGACAATCGCCCCTCTTTGCATTTGCATTTCACTCTCTCCATCTTATCATCAAACATGCGACGCCCCTTGAGCAACAGTGATGGCTACGCTTGAGGACTTGGTACAGGATGCAAAGTTAGAAGTGCAGTTCCACCCCGATTGTGTCGTGCATCGTGTTGTCGATTCCCGGCGAGTGAGACGCGAAGTGCGGCAGGAGAGATGGACTCGGGATGCTTTCATCGCGAGTGGAGGTTTTGGCACAGTCTGGCGTGAGAAATGCATAGACGATAGCAAAGCGAGATTACGCGCCATCAAGTCCATTCCAAAGCTATCGCATTCTTCTCGCAAAATTGATTACACCCGCGAGTTGGAGGCAATGGTCAAGTTCTCGCAACCAAAATATGCCGGCCTCTTCGTCACCCTGCTTGGGTGGTTTGAAGACACGAGATCCATTTACATCGCCATGGAATACTTTCAACAAGGCGATCTGGAAAAACACCTTACACAACCACTACCTGAGGCTCAAGCTAGCCAGATTGCGTGCCAGATATTAGAGGGTCTCGAACATCTTCACAACAATGGATTCGTCCACCGGGATTTGAAACCAGCCGTAAGCCAATCTGTGCACCCACTTGATGGATATTCTAACGAGTAACAGAACATCTTTGTGGTACACGCGGGTCCAGAGTGGTGGGTCAAGATTGGTGACTTTGGGGTCAGCAAACGCGTACAAGGCGGAACTACCTCGACTCTGGCAGGGGCTCCGGGGTACCTTGCACCGGAGATGCTGGAGCAAACGCTCAATGGTACTACAACCACTACGGCAGGCTTATCATACACACATATGGTGGATATATGGGCTGCTGGGTGTGATAGCCCACTATATCCTCACTCGGTCATTACCTTTTCCAGAACTTCGCGACTTGTCATCGTACGTCCGGTTGGGCAAATTTCCAGGTGTAGCCTCCTTTACTCAGAAGACGAGTCATGAGGGTCAGGATTTCGTCAGGTCACTCTTGGCTACTGTCGCGAATGATCGCCCGCGTGCCGACATCGCTTTGCAGCATGTCTGGATTAAGGAACGTGCGAACGTTCAACAACCGTCTGGTCAAAGCCCCTTGCGCAACGATTCGGATTGCTTACCGGACATCTCTAATCTGTCTCTTAAGCCTTTGGTATATTCTTTGGCTTGGAGTGACATAAACACGTCAACCAGGATTCTACATCCGCCACCGCCTAGATCTGACAACCCCTACATTACATCCGGCATTACCACAACCAAAGATGTCGCGGCAAATGACGTTAGCTCCCGTTGGAGCGAACGCCTAGAGACCGAAGAAATAACCCCGGAAGATGGCGCAATCACAGCAAACACACTGGAAATTCCAGAATCCCTCAACTCGGACAGGGCGCGTATCACTCAGCTGATGGATGAAAACCAGTTTTCAGAAGCTGAGAACCTACTCCGAAAATCCTATGCGGAGAGCAATAGGCTACTTGGTAGTTACCATGAACATACCCTCAGTATTCTCGCCAGCCTGGGTAGAGTCTTGTTTCACCAGGATAAGTTCTCCGAAGCAGAAGACGTGTTCCAGCCTTTATGCTCAGTGGGGAAGGAGCAATTCGGGGGTCTCCATAAATACACAATCGATATATATGATCACCTTGGCAAAGTCTTCCAGGAACAGCAGAAGTGGCTCGAAGCAGAGCAACTCTACGAAGAGGCAGTCGACCTTAGAAAACATGGCCTCGGGCCTACTCATTCTGCAACCCTGTATTCTACTTTTCGTTTGGCCGGTGCTCGATTCGCGCTAGAGCGCTATGAAGATGCGGCTGAACTATTTCAGGTTGCCTACGACGGATATGGCCATTCATCTACGTCCCTAAGCCTAACGGCTCTGGAGTGTTTGCTAGGCCTTGGAGAGTCCAAACTTCGCCAAGGCGCATACGAAGAGGCAGCTGACACATTGCGTCGCACATATGAAGGGCTTACGCATGTTCAAGGGCCTTCAGCACAGAAGACCCTGAAGGCTTTGTGTTCATATGGGCGCTGCATGCTGGAGCAGAAGCACTACCACAAGGCAACCCAATTGTTGCAACTTTGCTATGAAAGGAGCAACAATGCTTTGGGTGGGTCGGACGATCTTACTCTCGATACCTTACGCAATCTCGTGGACTCTAATTCTGGGCAAGAGAAATATAGTAGATCCGGAGAGCTCCTCATAGAGCTATGTGCGGGGACCGAGAAGCTCTTCGGTTCTATGCATGAGGACACGCTCGGAGCTCGTAACGCACTGGCCGATTGCTACTACCGGCAGCAACATTACGAGGAGGCCGAAACACAATACCGAGACTTATACAAACGACGGATAAGGCTCTCTGGGCCGTCAAGTCCCGATGCTATCGAATCTTTGTACTGCCTTGCAATGTGTTTATCTGGACAAGGAAAGTTTGAAGAGGCGGGGCCTATGTACAGAGCCGTCTATGAAGAGAAACAGAAACTTTCCGGACAAAAATCGAATATAGGCCGCAGAAGCTTAAGCAAACTTGCGCACTGCCTCCAACAACAGGGCCAACATAATGAAGCAGAAAGGTTTCTTCAGGAACTTTACCAGTTACGGGTCGAGGCCTTTGGTCCGCTTGACAGGAGTACCTTGTCCGCCCTACGGCGCATCGGCCTGGCTATGTATGGCCAAAAGAGATACAGCGATGCGAAAGAGCATTTTAAAAGAGCATATGAGGATGGACTGAAGGCTTTTGGACCGGAGCATCAGGATGTTGTTGGGTCTCGGTGGTGGATTAGTAAATGTCGCAGTCGCCAGCAACACCAGGACTTTGCGGATAAGACCCAAAAGACACTTTTAGGACCCTTTGCGAAGGATACTAAATCCCCTTGATGTGTGCTCGATCCCTGCATACTCACGTGGATGCGTCCTTTAGTCCTCTACTTCCCAGAAATGTATATTGGGGTACGTACACCTCCCGGCCAGTGCGCGTAGCTGTGACCGAATTAACTAATACTCACAGTCCAAGTTCCTTATGCTCGAGGCATCTTGTCATACAAATACACTGAAATATGACCTATCTACAGAGTTCGAACTGCACTTCCCAGCTCTTTTATCTACTTCGCCATCCGGTCCTTCACCCCTGTCCTATCCCTCCATGGTTCGCAGCGTAGGTGATGAAAGTCGCCTGATAGCCTTCCAATGAGGCCCAAAGGACAGTCTAATCGAGCTGCAGAGGGGCAACGGTGCACTGGCAAAGATATCTTGAGGAAGACACAGGAATTCTGTGACAGCAGGTGAAGAACACAGAGACAATCCTGACAGCGATCAGGAAGGCGTCAGACGATCTGTCGAACATATGGCAGGATAGAGATGGGGGGGTCCAATGAAATCATGGGTCGACTCAACTTCTCGAGGAGGGAGGGCACAGTGCCTAGTCATCCGTGGGGAAGGAGATTGCCCGAAGATCTCACAGCGTGCCTCCGTAGAGGACTTTCAAGGAGAAAAGTACCACCAGGGTCAGACAACTTCCGGTTCTCCGCAGTAACTCAGGGAATGATCCTCCGCTCCCAGCCCTCTGTGCCCTAGGCCGATAACGAGATTGAGATAAGTACATATACAATCCACTCCTCTGCGTTGTCGGCATCGGATACACAATAGTGGGGGTCAGTTTGACACCCCACAGGCTAGCTCGAGGCAGCGGTGTCCATTTGCAATCCTACAGCAAGTACTATACTATCTCGTGAGCAGGGTCTGGAAATCACACGGTCATCGCTGTCCATTTCAACAGAACAGCTCTAGTATCTGGAGCAACCTATTGATCGAGTCTTACAGCGTACCAAGAAACTGAGAGGAAACAAAGATACTCAAATTCCAACCCATGCCCAGAAAAATACCATTCCCAGCTACCTAGAAACCTATATCTCAAGCAATCCCTAGTATAGTGAAATTGCCCTAAGCTAGGTACAGCCGAAGAAGAGAAGGATAAAAATGTGTAGGGTTAGGTAGAAAAACATGACGGCCTCCAGAAACCCCCCAGGCCGCAACCAAGCACCTTCCCACCAGAAGAAGGACAGAAACAGAAAGCAGACACAGCTCTCCAATCGCTTGCTCGAGAGAATTGAAAAATGAAGGTGAAATAGCCAAACGGTGATTCTGACTCAGGATTCCAACAGGTATTCGTAGATGGATGGATCGGTTGATCAGGAGGATGATAAGTCGGACATGGTGGGTGGTTGTTTCGATCGAGGTATGAGAGTCGTCCGCTGGTTTGGTTCATCCGGCGCAGAGCCGCAGCACTACGGAGAAGAGAAGCGAAGCAAAGGAGAGAGTCCCAACAAGTCGAGTCGACAGATTATCATAAAAGACAGTCGGATGTCGTAAGATATAGTTTGTTTGTCTCGAGCCGGTATATATATTTAGCGTCGTTTTTTTGAGATTGTTTTTTTTGTCCTTTTTTTGGATTGAGGGTGTGAAAGCGACTCGCGTGTCATGTTGCGATTGGAGAGTGGACTGCTGGTGGTCATCGAAGGATGTTATAACAATTCTCGAGTGCGTGCGTTGGTTGGGTTCATTTTGACGAGAACGGGGGATTCGGAGGGGCGAGACGCGGTGCTTCCCGGGGTTATTTACATAACCACGCAGCCGGAGCCGGGGGAGACTGTGCGAGAAGGAGATGTTAGTACTGCAGTGGCATTGGCATTGAAGAAGAAAGTGAGGGTGCAGGCGTACTCTTGGAGACGGGAGTGTAGACGGGAGACATGTTGATTGATTGGGGATTTGCGGGTAGCAAAGGATTGTTATGGAGCTTGATTGAAGTGATAGTTTGAGCTGATGAAGAAAAGCAGAGCATTGGGGGAGGTTGTTGGGAGGTTCTTATACTTCATCTGGAGGAGGTTAGATGGTGGGTGAAAGAGGGTCTGGATAGCGAGGAGTGAGAGACCCAATCCGGCGGAGAGGACGGAGCAAGCGAGAGACACGAAGAACAATCACACGTGTTTGGGCCATGTGGTATTCTTCCGAGCAGATTGAATGCAGACGGAGCGGTTGGATGCTTCATATTGTTCTTGACGAGGGTCCAATGAGACAATCGTTGCTCGTGCTTCAGCGGACTTGGCTGTCGCTGTTCCTGGGGCAACGTTAAAGGCTTCGCGCCACATGCCCGGGGGAACGATCGACTCGAGGTCTTGCAGAACAAAGATGATATGGAGAGGCGAGTATACTCGAGTTAACTCAAGAGGTAGTAGTGTGGCAATTGACCAATTAGAAGGCGGGAAGTACACATTGTTGTAGAAGAACAATCTCAGCTTGAGGCCAAGAACGTCAAGTCGCATTAACAAAGACAAGTGCCGCAGTTCCAAACCCAACAAAGAGCACGCTATCCAAAGCTAAGTATAGAGTGGTTCTGTCAATTCGTTAAGCGTCAACCCCGATTCAGCCACATCCTCCTCGCACAGGAACATTAGCGGCATCTCCACCAATGTACCCTTCACCTGACTGAGTCGCTCTTTGACTCTGGTTACGCCGTCTGGGCCCGGGAACTTCTCCGACACTACGTGACCATACTTGTACGGGGCAGGCGGGCCTTCGAATTTCTCCCCAAACGCCTGCTTGTCGGCGTTTTTGAAGTAGTAGCCGTAAAACTCCTTGTACGTGCTCCAGTTCCGCACCGTGTCGTCGGGAACGGAGTGGAAGAGCTCGCGGTATACTTCAGTATTCGTATGAGCCCGAGTGTTCCACAGGCTGAGGAAGGTGTCCGCCAACGGATCAGCCACAATTTGACTTTCAGGGGCGTCAAAGTCAAACTGGTCGTGAATGTGTTCGTAGTCCTGCATGGGCAGAAGGCCGAGATGCTTGCGGAATAGGTGGCGTCGAAGCGAGGAGGCGAAACGACTGGCTGTCCATGGCTGTCCGTTCATCTTGGAGGGAACAGGGGTTCGGTCTTCAATGAGAACAGCAATCTCGGAGTCGTGGTCTCCAAGCTGAGAACGGTCGTTGATGTTGGCGGATCCACAGATAACGATGCGGTCGTCGGCAATCATAACCTATCATTGAGCCTCGTTAGAACAATATTTGAACACAGTCTCCGGCCTGCAGATAAAGAGTTGTCTCCACGGCTTCTATCTTACGCGCGGCAAGGCAGGTAAAATTACCCAAGCAGTACCGCATGTAATGCCAAAGGCCACGCTGAAGAGTCGTTTTACCTAGATTCCAGAGGGATGGG
This sequence comes from Aspergillus karnatakaensis, assembly GCF_047715665.1. NCBI lineage: Eukaryota > Fungi > Ascomycota > Eurotiomycetes > Eurotiales > Aspergillaceae > Aspergillus > Aspergillus karnatakaensis. Next base: position 86,383 of record NW_027395726.1, on the reverse strand, counting down.
ACTGGCTGCAGAACTCTTACCTTAGAATGAACATAGAGTTCCTCGGTCACAAACGCGTTAATTTCAGCCTCCGCTGGGCCTTCCCAAGGAATATTACGAAGATCTGGACCGTTCAGCATGTAACAAGCGCTAACGCTGTCCCACTGCTTAGTTCCAGTCGCGGTGCCGGCTGGGGGCTGGGAGGAGTAGCTCTGGTACGAGGCGGACGTGTCAAAGGCAGGGCGATGATCTGGTCCGAATCCTGGACTCTGGAACGCTGCTTTGGGGGCACTATACTTGATACGGTCGTAGTTGCGGAGGTTGTAGAACCGGATGTACTCCATTGGGTTGTACCCCTCCTTGGCAATCAGCTCCATGATACTGTTGCCCCCTCGGTTGATGGAGTTGTACTGGAACTCCATGATGGCTCGAGTGCCGAGGGCAGCCTCATCACCCAAGTCTCCTGCAAAGCAGGGCACGCTTGGAATAACGATGATGATTTTGTACTTCTGGCCCGCACGAGCAGCGCGGAGAATACGCTCAACAATAGCCGCACCAATCTGGTTCTTCACGGGTTTCTGTTTATCGCCAGTAGCGGTGATGAAGAACTGATTTTCGATATACACAAAGTGCTCACTGTTGCGGATGATCTCGCAGTACGCGTCGGCAATCGAGTGCTCGGTCGAAGTGCCGTTGCTCCATTTCCCACAGCTACGCAGGATCTGGCAGGACATATTCCCACGCTGTTGGGGCCGTCCTAGAGCACCATGTGTGAAGCGATCCTGATACTGATGAATTTGGCCGGCAAGTTCACCACGAAGTGAATCGAAATTCTCGCGGAAACGCTTCGGAACGAAGCTAGACCCATGCCCTGATCCACCGCTACCTCCGTACCCCGGCTTGGTGCTGGAGGCCCTTTCCCGGTCACCATATTCGTCGCCGTAGTAGTCCGAAGCACCGCGCGAGCTGGAATATGACGGATCTTGAGTCTGCTGTGTGGGCGGGGGTGGGAAGTATGGTGATTGAGCTTGACTGCCAGCCTGGCCTGGTGCAGGTCCAGGTGGGGGAGGCGGGAAAGATTGAGGTGTGTAGCCTGGCGACTGGGTCGGTGGCTGTGGGGTCCCGGAATGTGACTGCTGGCCATGCTGGTACGAGGCTTGTTGCTGATTCCAGTTGGGCTGGGGGGATTGGCTGGCACCATGCGAGTACGACTGCTGGCCAGAATGAGAGCCCAGCTCATAAGGAGAATGCGGGCTTGTTTGACTTGGTTGGGAAGATTGTGTAGGGGGCTGTGGCGAAGGAGTGTATGACTGCTGACCGGGTTGTTGGCTCGCGTATGCAGGCTGCTGCTGAGACCAGCTAGGTTGAGTCGACTGTGCCGTTTGCGGGGCAGGGGAGTACGAATGCTGGCCAATTTGCTGCTCAGCGGGCTGATATGACTGCTGGGTACTAGCTGGCTGCTGCTGGGACCAACTTGGTTGAGATGACAAAGCACCAGCCTGGGGAGCAGGCGAGTACGACTGTTGGCCAGGTTGATGTTGATCATGGTGCTGCCCCGGCTGTTGCTGGGACCAGCTAGGCTGAGATGACTGAGCAGCCTGTGGGGCCGGCGAGTACGACTGCTGGCTTGGTTGTTGCCCAGGCTGTTGTTGAGACCAGCTAGGCTGAGATTGACCAGGCTGCGGGGATGGTGTGTATGATTGCTGGCCCGGCTGCTGACCCGGCGCATAAGAAGTCTGTTGGTGACCCTGCTGGGGCTGGTTCGATTGCTGCTGCTGGGGTTGTCCATGAAGTGAGAGCTTCGCAAACCTAGGGTTGTTACGGGAATGATATTTGTCGTCATAAAGGAAGTTCCACCGCTCCACGAACATGCGCCGAAGGTCCTCTACCGAGGGGCCATGGAAGCTCACTGCAACGTCAGACCAACCCATACGCGAAGTCTGTGTCCGGTCAAGCTTGTTTTGCTCAGGATGCGCGACGTCAGTGAAGTCGAGAACACGAGCGTTATTGTACTCCTGCCCGGTAAACACTTGATCGGCAGGGTTGTCGTGGACATCGGCGAGCGAATGCTGATGGGTATCCCAGCGTCCGTAGCACAGGTCTAACCCGCCCATGAACGCAACAGCTCCATCAATAAGGCAGAGCTTCTCATGGTGAGCCCAGTAGAGGATGATTCCTTCGTGGATACCATAGACACCTTTCATGGCATCCACTGACATCTGCCCAAGCTTCAATGCGTCTAGGGACAGGTTCGAGAGTGAGGAGGTAATCGAAGCTGTTAAGCCTTGACGGTCTGGAAGATGGTCCGGGTGGCGGAAGACAGCAATGTTCTGGTGGAGGTCTTCCAGGTGGTGTTTTGTGTGGTGCGAGGAGACTGCGCAGATTAGCAAGATTCCCACCAGCATTATCCCCAAAAGACGTACGAGTCAAGGCTTGTGTGACCTCCTTGTATACAATAATATTCACCTTCACACCGCGCTGCGCCGCAGCGTGCAACAGTCTATCCAGTCGGTATTGCTCATTCTTTGCGGGTGGTCGTCGCAGGTACAGCTCAGGCGATAGCCACCCTAGACCGGTCGGTTAGTCGCAGTAAGTCATATCGCCGAGATGCTTACAGTCTAAAATCCAGATAGATTCTCTCGCCGTCTCTAGCGCCCTGGAAACAGCATAAAAGTAGGACGCTCCATCGACATACCACTGCACATCATTTCCGGAACGGTCGGGCGCAAAGCTACCAAATCTGTGCTGCGACTGCGACTGCGACTGCGGCTTGGCTCCGTACTCTGCATATCCTTGCGGATCGATGGCGGTTCCCAGACGCTGAGCGACCTCGCCCCCAAAGTCCGCAGCGACGGCCTGGAATTTCCCAAACAGACCCGACATTTTATCCTGCTTCGGCGGTTTCCCCTGGTAGTCTGGGTTGGCCGAACTTTGGTTCGGCCCGGGGTTGTTGTATGACGGGTAGCTCTGTCCGGGGTTCTGGCCCTGCAAATTGTCAGCCTCCGTTCACATGCCCGTCGCCATTTCCAACTCACGCCGTATCCGCTCGGGTTATAGCTCTGAGACGGCGCTTGGTTTTGCGAGCCAGGTGCCTGACCTCCCGACTGAGCGCCTTGATGTTGCTTGTACTTGCTCTTCAGCATGCTAAAGGTGTCTCCAACAAAACTCCTTGCACTATCGCCTCCACTCGCGCGATCGGAATCCTGTCCTTGGTACTTCCCATAGGCCAGGTCATCCTGGTTATGGCCTTGGTAGGACATGATGGTGCGGGGTCGTTCTGTTGTCGGCAAGCGAGAACCAGAGGGAACACGAAATTGAGAGAAAAATGGTCAAGATGGGAGGATCAGCTCCTCTTAAGCAATCGGATGGAATTGCAAGGTCAAAAGGAGAAAAATGGATCGCCGAGATGATGATGATGATGATGAGGGGGGAAGGCGGGTCAGCTCATCTCGGTCTTATCCAACGCCAGCTGCCCCGCCATCCTTCCTAGCTCGCCGCATCCCAGCAGAAACAGGCCAACTAAAATGTCCGACTATTCCGCTAATGCACCCAAAACGCGCGGATACCGAAGCCCTACGGCACAACTGCTTCCTGAATGGCCCGCTTGCAATCATTTTCGCGGACACTGCGAGTGTTGATTCCCAGGTACGTGGCAGCCTAACACCGCGTGCCGGAGCTGAACGGCTAAGCCACACTCGTCCTAACCTTTCTCGGCTAGATCCTCAAATGTTCCATGCGCATCCGATCAAGACCGTGGGGCAATTGTGGCTGAGCTGGTCGTGGAGCGAGAGCGAAACCTGACGCTGTTTAACTTGACTCTAGGCAGCACGAGACATGATCATAATGCGGCTGAGATATGCATCAACTCATTCACGTCATTCTAGTGCACCATTGATGTTGTATTCATCGTTAGTACGGACACGTCGCATACTGCTCGGCTCGATGCGTGGGAATATATATTGGTAGTATCGTAGGCGATGAATATGGTTGGTCTCTGAACTTCTCATTGCTGCCGTTGTTAGTCTTATGATAACTAGGTATAACTAAGAAGGCGTTGTATCAGGTACCGTCTTTGATGCAGCCAAATATCCGTGACGTTCAGACTGTCCGCTTTCATAAGCGACAGCGACAGCAGCACAAATCGGTATCATGACAAAAAGCTCATCTTCTCTTAAGATAACCCACGGCATGTCTTCCAGATGTTTAGTCTCTTCGCGATGATATTGTAAGACAAAGAATGGGATGCCATCCAAACCCGGTAGAAGGGATGATTCACCGCCAACGGAAAAATGGCGGGCTCGAGGCTGGATATTGATCGCAAAAGCAAGATGTAGTTTCGATCCAGTGGGCGCGAACTCGACATGCCAGGCATGAGTTCCTCGTACCTAGCTTCTTGAGCCGGTGAAATCGGACTGCTCTTGCGTGGTGGGTGTGGACGTCCCACGAACAGACACGTGATACCGGGTTCCTTCCTCATCAAGGTGCCGCAAATGCCATGGATCCATCGATCGAAGTGTTTGGACATTCTGATGACCAAGGATTGTATGCAATCTTCGTAATTTATCCAATCAGTCGGTATCAGAAATGAGAGCTGTACTTCAAAGTTGGATGGTGTTGGTGGGAGGGTGCAGAGACAGCCTGCCCAAGGCTGACAACAGGGCAGACAAACACAACAGCCTCCTCACCTGCATTCCCCTCTTGCTATCGCTTCACCCTCAACTCCATCCCTCACAGTCTTCCCAACTCCCTGACGTTTCCTGCTTTACCTCTCGCAAGAAACTATACGTCGAATTACTATGGCAGAACATCAGCAACTCATGAAATGGTAGTTGTCCTAGGCCATATTTGTTCCAAACTGACGTTGTACTTTGCCGCAGGTTTGACGGCCTTCACTCTCGTACGCTAGATCTTGTCGGAGACTACGCTGGAGATGACCTCTTTCTCCTTGATGGCGACTCTCTTCTTCTACAATGCTTCTCGGACCCATCCCTCGACTTCACGCATGGCCTCCAGCTGCTACACGCGACCTTTCTCGTAGAGAAGTTCCTGGACCAGCTTCGTTGTAGAAAGGCGGTGTTTCACGTCGTTTTCTTCTCGGACCATGACCACGTTTGCGTCCCAGAGAACGTCTGTCAGGACATTTCGCCTAGATATCGCCTCGCTCGAGAGGCAATCATACAGCATCTCTCCCAGAACGTTGCAGCCGTTGTGCCCTCCATTCAGGTTACGAGATTTGATACTTTTCGAAGCAACGAATTCAGACAGTACTTACAATCCGTTGGTGCATACTTTCTGATGTGCCATGATGGCACATCGTCGGTCCTGGAGGAAAGAGCGGAGACGACGAAGCAAGCCGGCAACGCGATACCTGGTGGTGCGAGTGACAAATCGTCGACTGGCAGCGAGTTCTCTAGTCATGCACACTTGCTTTCAACCAAATTCCAGCTTCGTTCTATGATACACTGGTTTGTTTGCAATGGATATAATATTTCCCTACTGAACAGCGTGGAATTCCGGGACACAAAGGTATTTAGAACCACGTGGGTGCGCTACTCTTCCGTAATGCTGAAATGAGACTCATTCCAGATTTTGTCCATGATTCTCGAAGGCTCATCCTTCCAAGCACGAGACGCTCATGGGTATCAACATGACACTTGCGAATCCTTCCACGAAGGCTCAACCCCCTCCCCTACTCCGTGCAACGCGCTGTCCCCGGTCGATCCGCAAAATATTAAATTTGAGAACCAAGAACACTCTCAGATACTCTTCACATTTCCCGAGAACAAGGCGCTGTCCAACGCGCTGGACAATTATGAGGGGCCTAGCGGTCGTATACTCGACAGAATCGTGTCGAAATTCCAGAAAAAAAAGATCGAGATAACACAGCGTGATCTGGCTACTGTGATAGCGATAGGAAGGATGTCAAAAGATTTGGTATCCAGCGCGGACAATCTTTTGAGTGCTAGTGCATTGCTGGTGCACACGGCCATACTAAGCCAATGCCAACTCTCCAATAGAGCTGTAACCAAATCGAGTGGTAGCTATGGCGACGTCTTTTTAGACATCTATGCGAAATCGCTGCTGAATGTTCTCACCTCAAAGTTCTGGCACAACACCATCGTTCAGATGCCTTGTAGTTGTGACTTGGGTGACATGATCGATGGAAGACTCTTTCTCGCTGCACTGAAAGCTCTGCGGGATGACGAAAAGATGGATTTGTGCAGTCCCCCCGTTCAACAGAAATTCATATTGCTGGCATCTCTCGTTTTGGACTTGTTCAGCATTCAAGTCCCGCCTCTAGCGACTTCCAACGGTGCTAGAAAAGAAAGAGAAACTGAACCGGTGCCCAATAAATACCTAGGTGTTGACAGAACAACCGCGAACTCCGTCCTACCGTTTCACAACGCAATCATTGATGCACACCTCACCCCGGTTTCAGTCACAGTAGACTACGTCGCGGGGCGGGATCCAGGCAACAAAATGTCGCGCATCTTCCAGGAGCTGAGCCATTGGCACAACCATAGAAGGCTTCTTACTGCTCGCCCAAGCCTTCCTCTGACGGAGTGGCAGAAGATGCGTATGTACCGGCGCAACCAATTTTTCATGACTGATGTTCTGAGGTATGCCGCAAGCCTCACAAATGCAGTGGGCGGATCATTGGACCCAGAAACAGTATTTCCGAGGGGATCAGCCAGCAATAAGTCCAAGCAAATTGAAGACAAAACGGGCAGCGCCAGTCATAGCACACGGGGCAAACATGGCCAGCGCAAAGAGGTATCCGTCCGGGACCAGGTTGCAGCACAAAGGCAGTCGAAACAGAACCGCGTCATTGAGAAGCATCTCGCTGCTTGGAAACTCATGGTTGCGACATTTGACAAAGAATATGATTATCTTTCCAGGTACAACAGTGTCAAGAAATACCTCACAGAGCTGCCGAGGGACAAGAAGGATGCGACCGAAGTGGAGGTGCTAGCCTATATCGCAAACACCCTGGTCCTTGCGTGGAAAGAAAGGTGTAGCACCGCGGACCGGGACTCCTCGATGGGTATAGTCGCGCTCATCTGGCATACAATGCAGCAATTAGCCAAAGCACCAGGAGTCACCCGCGAGATAGCATCTTGCGCTGGTAGTATCCTCAGAGCGCTTGGTCTACCCAGTATTGACATCCCGTATCAAAGCTCCCGCAAGCTGTCATTCGAGTTCGCCGACTATGCTATCACTGTGACTGACTTGAGTGTTGGAGTATCGCCAACCGAGTTTCAACTCATACACTCGGGGCCTTACTTGGATCGTAGCATGGGCTCCGCGGCCGACCCCCGCGTCAGTGATTTTGAACCAGATAAATGGCAGCGCGAAGTCCTTGACGAGATTGACGCAGGACGTAGTTTGTTCGTTGTGGCCCCTACTAGTGCGGGAAAGACATTCATATCGTGAGTTGGCCCTGACCAGTTGTGAGAGGTCCGTTGACATGCTGTGCAGATTCTACGCCATGAAACAAGTGCTGGAAGATGACGATGACGGCGTGCTGGTGTACGTCGCCCCTACAAAAGCACTTGTTAATCAGATTGCCGCCGAAGTACAAGCAAGATTTTCAAAGACTTACAAGAACCCTGGAAAGTCGGTCTGGGCAATACACACCCGAGATTATCGTATCAATGAGCCAACCGGTTGCCAGATCCTGATCACAGTCCCCCATATTCTGCAGATAATGCTCCTTGCTCCAGGAAATGCACGGTCTTGGTCCCCTCGCGTCAAACGAATTATCTTTGATGAGGTGCACTGCATTGGTCAGGCAGAGGACGGGGTCGTATGGGAACAGCTGCTTCTCCTCGCCTCTTGCCCAATCATTGCCCTCTCTGCCACCGTGGGAAATCCTGCCGAGTTTGAACAATGGTTGGGGATGACACAAAAGGCAAACGGCCTTGAACTGAAGATGATCCAGCACCACAGCCGGTATTCGGAGCTGAGAAAATTTGTTTATCACGCCCCGGGTGAGTTTGCCTTCAATGGGCTCTCGAAAACACCCCGAAAGGCTTCGATTGGCTTGGATCAAAGTGCGAACATGACTTTCCTACATCCTGTCGCAGCCTTGATTGATAGATCTCGTGGCTTACCGGACGATCTTGCGCTGGAACCTCGTGATTGTCTCTTGCTCTGGAAGGCAATGAAGAAGCACGCAACAGAGAGCTTTCCTGTGGATGAAGGCTTGGATCCTACCAAGTTCTTACCAGACATTATCAGGAAAAGTGATGTGCTTGAATGGGGGGCTCGGCTGAAGAGGTTGCTTAAGAGCTGGATGAAGAAAGGCGACTCACCGTTCAGCGCCATCATTCAGGAATTGTCCAGCATCAGCCCAGCCAAAGGCCACCATCTTAAAGTTTCGAACGAATCTCAAGAGCATCCTACACCAATGGTGGTGAATAAGAGTAGCATCCGCGACACAACTCTCCCATTGATATGCTCACTCCATGAGCAAGATGCTCTTCCGGCCATTCTTTTTAACTACGATAGATCCTACTGTGAGGCTATCTGCGACCGACTCTTAACTCAGCTTGAGGCCTCGGAAGACCATTGGAAAGCGACCAATGGCGCATGGAAGAAGAAGATGGCGAAATTCAGAGAATGGCAAGAGCGCCAGAAGGACCAGAAGCAGAAGAAGGCTGTCAAGGAGACAAAGAAGATAAAGAGACGGGGAGGCACCGGTGACGAGGACGATGATAAGGCAGAAAGAGCGGACCTTCGGCGGGAATCAACCACTATAGACCCAAGTCAGTGGGTTTCCTTCAACCCAAATGATCCCATTCCTGGATTCCATTTTGCAGACGATCGAAAACTGGCAATCTCAGACTTTGACGCGTACGCGTCGGAGCTGAGGCAACGCGAGGTTCCTGAAAGACTGATTCTCGCTCTCAGGCGTGGCATTGGTGTTCACCACTCGGGTATGAATCGCAAGTATCGCCAGGTGTGCGAGATACTGTTCCGTAAGGGCTATCTGCGAGTTGTCATTGCCACCGGAACGCTGGCTTTGGGTATCAACATGCCTTGCAAGACGGTGGTCTTTTCTGGCGACTCGGTGTTCCTGACGGCCCTCAACTTTCGACAGGCAGCTGGTCGAGCAGGTCGCCGTGGCTTCGACTTTCTCGGAAATGTTGTATTCCAATGTCTGCCTCATTCCAAAGTTTGTCGACTAATCAGCTCGAGACTGCCTGATCTTAAGGGACACTTTCCAATCACGACCAGTCTTGTGCTACGGCTGTTCACCCTGCTGCACGAGTCGAGCCGTGCACTATACGCTAGAAAGGCAGTCAACTCTATCCTCTCGTGTCCTAGAATATGTCTCGGTGGGCCAGAGTCGAAGCACACTGTTCTTCATCATCTCCGATTCTCAATTGAGTATCTTCGCCGCAACTGGTTGCTGGACATAGATGGAGCGCCTTTGAACTTTGCTGGAACAGTGTCACATCTCTATTACACTGAGAACTCCAGCTTCGCTTTTCACGCTCTACTAAGCGGGGGTTATTTTCACGGACTCTGCAAAGAAATTCGCACGAACCCAAAGGAGACCCTGTGGACTTTGATGTTAGTTCTGTCTCATCTGTTTGGTCGCCTTCTTCTGCGACCCAACGTGTTGGAGTCGTTCGAAGCCAGGAGCAAGTCCACATCAGTGGTTGTATTACCAGGATTGCCAACAGGCGCAGCGAACATTCTGAGATCCCATAACAGCAAGACCTTGGGCATCTATTCGGCGTATGTGAGCACTTTTGTTGACCAACATATCACAGAGCCAGATTGCACACTTCCTTTAACCCGCCTGAAGTGTGGAGGGAACGTCTCGGCTAAGGATATCGGCGAACGGTTCAAGTTCCAAAAGCCAACCCAAGTGACATCCTCCTTCGTCGCCCTTTCCGGTCATCAAGACGAGTGGAACACCATATCTGAACTCTGCCAGTCCGTCCGGAGCGGCGTCTGGCTCGAGCAGGCAGTCATCCCCCATATCCAGGTCGCACCCGAGGAAACCTCCACTCCACTGAATGCGTATCTATACGACTTTTTCAAACACGGCAACGTTGCTGCTTTGGTCGCTGAGAACAAAGTGCGCAAGGGCGATATCTGGTTCCTGCTTAATGACTTCTCACTCGTCCTTGCGACTATCGTGACCAGTTTCAGGAACTTTTTGAAGCTTACGCCTGGCAATGATGTTGGTCCTGATATCTTGGAAGCTGTTGGTGCTGGCGATGTATTTGAGGAGGGTTCGGACGAGAGCCCATTCGATGCTACGATTGCTAATACTAAGGTATCAAACCCACCAGCTGACAAGAAAGGACAATCCAATGAACCGGTTGTCAGTCGCCTTCCGAAGGGTGAGAAAGCGGAGGTTGCCGATAACTGGGATGACGATCTAAGTGATGACGATCAGGATTCGGTTTCAGCGCCAGAGGATGATATCCCCGCGAAAGAGAATGCTCAGAAGAGAGTACGCGGCGCGTCGTCCTCGAACGAGCATGATACGCACTCAGGTCTGAAAGGTGAAGGGCTTCCGCAGGTTCTCCTTGCGTTTGAAATGCTCCGTGAGGAGTTCGATGCGAAGTTCAAGGCCATGTGGGCATGATTGGGAACATACGCTTGGACACATACTTGTATCTTGTCGACTTCGATGAATATGCCGTTAGCTAGGGTTCCCCAGGCCCAAATCTACAACCATGTTGTTGTAGCATGAGTTTTCTTTTGTTTTCCTTTCTTTCTGTCTTCGGGTAACTGTCAAGCTCTAAACAATCTCCTTCTGTCCACCATCTCTTGCGTTGACCTTAAATTGAAGAACGGTGTTTGCTCGCCTTTTTGAAGCAACTAGAACCACAGATCAGCAGTAATCCAGTAATCCATCCACCAAACTACTATCTCCATAGTCTACAGCTAATAAAGAACCACACTCTCCACGTCGTCGCCATTGACGTGGAATACTGGCGCAGCGATACTCTTTGCGACGTCGGAGACGTAGCGGGAGGAGTGAGAAGAGGCAGGATCGGTTGTGAAGCCCAGAGGCCTAGGGTCTCGTAGTCAATGCCCTGCCCGGAGAATGCGGCGTCTGTGTGCGTGTTGAGAGCCATGATTGTTTTCCTACTGCCGTCGTGCTCCTGCTGCAATTGCATCTTCTGTATCGCCCTCACCATCCCCTGTGCCACAGGATCGAGATTACTCGGATCTGGCAGTATCGCGACATTCACCCCACCTCCATTATCACCATTTGTCTCGATCTCGCCGCACCACCCTAGATGAAACTTGACATCGCCCGAATTGCACATCTCGACGGGCTCCCCTCGAGCTCCGACAGAATCGCCTCCATCGACTTACCGGAGATATTGTTAAGCATGTTCAATTTACCTCCGTGGCAGCAAGCAAACACCACGTTCTTCACTCCCGCATCTGCACTCCTAGTGATGATTGCTTTGACACCTGGGAGCTGGGATTCGGCGCCTTCGAGGCCAAAGCGTTTGGCTTAAGGGTATTTTGTGGCGATGGAGGATTCGAACGTGCTTGCCCGAAGTAGCGATGCCAGAATCTATTTTTTTTTCGACCTTGGGGCGCGAAAGTTGAGTTTGCTGTTCGACATGCTCTCGGGTCCAGGTTCATTCTTCTAGTTTTTCAAAGTGCAAGGATTCCATCCCGATGCTGCTGCAGTAAACTTTTTCGCATACATGGATGACGTTGCGGAGGGTTGGATATTGGTCGTTTCTGGTAAATAGATGAGAGAGTGCGTTCTAGGCTAAAGGGAATGGAGTGTCCATATCTGCGCTGTGAACCCATAAAGGGCAGGATCGAGCTCGGGGACTGGATATGCGGGCGGTTCGGGCGTAGACTTGTTTGGCGGAGGTGTCTGTAGCGTCGGCTTCGGCATTGGTGGCGTCGTAGATGTTGGTTGTATCACTGCGGGAGATGCGGAAGGGGAAGAAGGCGTGGCTATTTCTGCAGAGCCATCTTGATGCGACGAGCCAGACTCGGTCAGATCGCTCGAACCTTTTTTGACATGATCGTAATTTCCTTCTCCCTTACCAGCTCCAGACTTAATCTCGACTATCTCCTAGTCAACAGTGACACTATCGCCCTCGGCGACGAGAAGCTTCGTGATAATACTCGACTGCGGCGCACTCACCGGAACATCGATCTAATCCTTTCGATGGAAGCCAGTTCCTCATCCTGGTCGACCCTCTCGCCGACCTTCTCGTTGAACTGGCTGAGTGTGCCTTCGGTTATCAACTCGGCCATCGGTGGGACACACACGATAATGTCATAATTCCTGGTCGAAACATTGAAGAAGCGGACCTTTTGCGGTGATATGGCGATGCGAGATGTCGGTCGGGGATGTTTCGACGGATTGATTATACGGGACAACGTGGATGTGGCAGCGGGTCCGGTGGACAGTCATTATGGCGCAAATTCTCCTCATAAAAAAAGCTTGCAGGTCTGAATTGTTGCCGTTATCATCAACTTAACATTTTGGACGCTTGAAGGCGTGCTCGGTGAGCGGGCACGGTTGCCGATCTGGGTTCGGCGTTTGGTCTCTGTCCCCGAGCGCCTCCAGCTGGGATATATATCTAGCACCTCATGATGTCAGGCTTTTCGTCTAGAGGTACCTTTTTTCTCAATACCATCGCTGCATCTTGACATATTCCCCGTCTATTCTCCAATTTTGTCGTTCCGAGCCGCGTGGAGTTTTGAATGCGATGGCGTTGGACAGAAGACATTGCAACTTGACTTGGCTTCATGATTGTCCCTGTCAAGGTCTCCTGAGGAGCTAGCTACCTAACCATAGAAGTATCAGGATTCACGATGCTGGAGAGTGTTAGTCAAGATGAAATCAACCAAAATGGGTCTTATCTGCAACCCCTCATCAGCGGGGAGATACCCCGCACTGCTGTTGGGGAAATGATCCCACCATTATAAACCGACCCCTCCCACCTCTTCCATCATCAATTCCTCCTCAAGATCCTGCCATTGATCAATCGCCATTATGTCTCTCGCAACTCTTGATGTACGTCCCTGTTACCTCCAAGCCAACATTACCTAACAAACCAGACAACCCAACACCCCAACCTCCCCTCCTCTTCCGCCACCCTCTTCTCCGCAAAAGCCACTAAGCAGCTCTCCTTCGAACAAATCGCCGCCCACATCGGCCGTAACGAAGTCGCAACCGCCGCCCTCTTCTACGGCCAAGCAAAGGCCTCTCCAGAGGACATCCAGAAACTCTCCGAACTGCTCGACATCCCCCATGACACCCTCAAGGCGCAGCTGGAGGGCTTCCCGGACCGTGGAAAGAGCGTGGAAATGCCCCCGAAGGAGCCGCTGATCTATCGCTTGTATGAGATTGTGCAGAACTACGGGTATGCTTACAAGGCAGTGCTAAATGAGAAGTTTGGGGATGGAATTATGAGCGCGATTAGCTTTAGCACCAAGGTTGAAAAGGAGGTGGATGAGCAGGGCAATCAGTGGGCGGTTATTACGTGGAGGGGGAAGTGGCTGCCTTTTTCCAGATTCTAAGATGATTCAAAATACGATACTGTGACTCAGGTAGTGAATCAATTATTTTGGATATGAGACAATATGACTTAGTGAGGGGTGACTCTTTATTTCCCCCCGGATTCCCTCACTTCAACACTCTTCCTCCTCTTTCTCCCTTTCTCTTACCTCAACTCTGCCATTCTTTCTCTCACCTGCTTTCTCGTTTCATCTACCTTTATTTTCTCTCTCTCTTTCAACAACCAGTCAGATATCTCATCTTCTCTCGCTCCCGGATATTCCCCGGCTTCCCTCCGTTAAAACCACCCGTCCTTTCTACTCCTTCAACTTCATTCAGACATCCCCAAATCTCTCCCGCTCGATCAAGGACTCATTCTCCTCCAAAGTCCACCGCCATCCTCACCATGGAGAAGGCTCCCTTCCGCATCCCCTGCAGCTTCCCAGACTGCAAGTTCTTCTTTCCCGACTTGAAGGCAATGAGGAGACACAAAAACGCCGACCCCGAGCACGATTACTGCCGCAGATGCGATCTGGACTTCGAATCAGAAGAACATCTCCTGATCCACAAGATAAAGTCCGATGATCACATCGTCTGTCCCCTCTGTGGCATCGAGTTTGGAAGTGAGGGTGGTCGAGATGGCCACATCCGCCAGGTGAGTGGTACTTCCCTTGTCTGTTTTAGAGAGACGGAATGGATTGAAGGAGGTTCTGTTCTGTGCTGATTGAGGCTAACTGTGGTGTCTCTAGTTCCACCGTGCCTCCCAAAGCATTACATGCATAGGCTGCAATAACATATTTCGAAGTGCGGCGGGGCATATGCGCCATATCGAAGACGGGGAATGCAAGGAAATATCAAACGAGATGCTGATTAGAGAACAATCGAAGAAGCTGATGCGCAAGGAGGCCATCAAGGCCGCGGAAGACCCAGATATACCCCAGATCACAAACGAAGACCCTGACGAGGAGGTAGTCGGGGGTGTTGACCTACTCTGCCCGGCTGAGGAGAACCGTTTAGCCATGGCCAACCAGCCTAAGCCTGGCGCTGGCGTCGAGAACCCCGACAATCCTGATCCTGCCGACATCTACTGGCCGAAGCTATCCAAGGGCGGAGGCGCCAGTCTTGAAGACAAAGTTGGAGCCCTGGCTATTACCGAATCGAACACCCCTAGCGACAGGAACAAGGAAAACACCGTCTGGAAAGTCAAGGCCCGCGAGCCACGCGAGCCCACTGTCGTCGAGACCGAAGTCACCTTCACCGGCCAGTCAACCTCCACCTCTGGCTCCGGTTCCACCTCTGGCTCCGCCATGTCAGTCGGATTCACCAACACGGGCCAGATCCTCGCAGGACTCCTGAAAGACTGGAATCCTACAAACTTCATCGACCCGTTCACCGGAGAGTTCGTGTGTCCCTGCTCTAAGCGGTTCACCGTCAGGGGCGCATTCGAGCAGCACATCATTTCGAAGAGCCAGGGCCGTCGCATGCAGTGCCCCGGGTGCTTCAAGACTTTCAAATCGACCGCCGCGCTTCTTGCCCATTGCGAAGCGCCGACTATTCGTTGCGATGTCGACGTGAGCAACCTATACGCACAGATCGTTGATGAGCTCACCGGCGGCTTTGTCCATATCACCGGGTACAATGAGGACGGCACGTTGAAGTATGAGGCGGGAGAGGTTGTCTTGCCGAAGACGAAGAAAGTCGGCGTGGATCTAGATAAGATTGGCTGGTAGGCCAATGGAGTGGGCATGCGGTGATTTCGCGACTTTCCGGAGTAGGTTCGGTGAAATTGTTTTCTTCTCTTCTTACCTGTTTCCTTGTTCCCTTTTTTTTTTTTGTTTTCCATCTTTCAGTCAAGGGTCTTCAAGCATATTATATTCGCATAGTATTTCATGGCTAGGTAGCATAGCATAGCAAAAGGCAGCAATCTCAACGCAGGGTATATCGAACAATCTCCAATCTAAACCGTCTCAATCCACATCCATCCGCGTCCCATTCTACCATTCATTGAGGTCTGTCAAAGGGATCTCCATTTTCGAATCCTCGAACAAATCTCCAGACCACTGCCCCTCTTCCGGTATCGCAACCTTCGATATCGGCCTCCCGTCATCTAACAGCAAATCTCACAGCACTCGAAGCACGCAATACCCGCACACCTACCCAAACACAAACCCATTAGCCACGTCCGAAAAAAAAAATCAAGACTAGAAGGAAACGAAAGGAAAGGAAAGAAACTCACAATCCACAGCAAAACCCACCGCCACCACCGCGCAGCTGCATCGCGTTATCCGTGCTCATGTTTTCCTGCCGAGTCTATTGGTTCACAGAGTGAGATTAGCAATTCGTTCTTATATTCCGGGAGAAGAAGAGGGGAGAAAGAGTAGGTTGGACGTACAGGCTGCTCATTCACGACCTGCTCCGTGGAAGGCGCGTTAGGACTGGATGGCTGCACCATGGTCAGGGTGTTGGGGTCGAATGTGGGGTTTTGGTTGTGGTTGGAGGAGGACTCCTTGGAGGTGAAGAAAGAGAAGAGGCCCATTTTGGATAGGTTGATGAGGTGGATAAGTGGTGAGGATCGGGAGAGTTTGATGGACGTCGATGTCGGAGGGTATAATATGCGTAGTTATATGGTGTAGGACGAATGACGGTCACGAGATGGAGGAATAGAATAGAAAAATTCCAGAAAGCTCGGGGTGAGGAGTGGTTAAATACCCCGTCAGATTCCAGAGTCAGATTCAGTCTCGACCTGGTCCTCAGGACAAAACGGAGTCGCGCTCCGAACTCTTCAAGATGGAATTGGAGAGACAAATTAATTGGGCGACTGAGCCACGCGGGTGAAACGGCTGTTACGGCACGCTGCTGAAGCTCAAGAGTCAACTAAGCCTCGGGTTTTTGTGCTCCACTACGAAGTAACAAGGTGGGTGATTTGCTGATGGCTGAAGTGTCAGTCAGGCTTAGTCTAGTGCGATCTTCGCTGTCGAGCACTAGCAGCCACTTACGACGGTACTATCGCCTGCTAAGCCTGCTATTGGCATTGGCATTGCTTGTGGTGTCACTGGTGTGCACATGCTGGCGATCCTTTCTCGTATCTTTCATGGCGTCGATGTACAACACGGTCTCCTAATCCTGAAATCTCTTCAAGATTGTAAGAAGCGTAGAGACTGATGCAGTGATAGGGCTGTGGAGGACAGGCGTAGGCAGCGAAATTGAAGATCCAAAATTAGGAGCAAGACTCCACCAAGCTTCGGTTAAGCTTCGGTGGTGGGGCCTCTGGTCAGCATGACTACCTGTGGCTGCGCCCGAGATTATTACGAATCTTTTGTCGTTCCTCTCGTTTGAGAAGAGGGTTGATGGATATTGCAATGATAATATGGGAGCCTCGACGGATTACTAGATTGAGATTGAACAGTGGCTATGTAGGTGGATTGCGTGCCTTCGTAGGGCGAGCCGGTGTGGCTTGGTTGTTCGCTGGACTCGGGTTGCACGCAGATCTTCATTTGAAAACATTCAACACCTACTTGAATTTGAGAGCATGCTTCTTCAGCATTATCCTCTTTTGACTGCCATGTAAGCGCTCGGGTTGAAATTTGATCTTTGATGCTATTCAAAATGCCAAGCCGTCACGGCGGTACTATCACGTGACAGTCTCCGCGGAGGTTCGGCGATCGGCCGGAAACTTTTCATCCATCCAAGCAAGCAACAACCGCAAGCCCAGCAGCAACAGAACACCGTCGCAAAATAACCTACACATCAATCACGACATCATCAATCCACTCCCTACAGCCTTGAAAATCGACTATTTTATCCATCTCCTCAACCCTCTGCGCGCGCCGCACCCACCCAAAATGACCACACCACCGAACCCCGACCACCCCCAAACCCCAACCCCAACCGAACCAACAACAACCACACCAAACCGCGAAGCAGACTTCAAACGCTTCAAAGACAACGCTGCAATAGCCTTCCTCATCACCTCCCCGATCCTCCTCGCCATCCCCCCGCGCCGCCTCAACCCCTCCGCAATCTTCCACATCTCCGCATTCACCATCTCCCTCAACCACGTCACCGCAAACTACACCGGCAAATCCATCCTCGACCGCCTCAGCGACCGCATCATCAGCCGCAGCACCCACAACCCAGCGCCGTCATTCCTCGCCACGGGCGAAACAGCCGGGCTACCAACCGAGAAAGCTCGCGAGATACACGCGAAGATCAGGGAAGCGAGAGAGGCGAGGATCAAGGATGAGAACCTGGGCAGGGAAGAGCGGGAGAAGTTGCTGGCGAGGCAGGAGCATGAGAGGGGGGTGGTCGAGAGGGTTTGGATGGGGAATGAGACGGGCGGGTGGAAGGAGCGGAGGCTGAGGGAGGAGCAGAAGGCGTTGGATGAGGGGAAGGGGTATGGGGATTTGATCAAGGAGCATATTTGGGATGTGTGGACTTGGGGGGAGAGTCGGAAGGAGGAGAGGGAGGATGATGAGGAGGAGTAGGGTGCTGTGGTATTGACCTTCCGTCATGTATTTCTATTTTTGTTCTATTAGTGTGTATGATATGAATTGTTCGTATGCGATATTTTGCGTTTAGCGGCTGTACATTATATGCAGATTGAGATGGGACAGGTCCATTCCAAGGTTCGCGGTTGGACTTGGAAGGCATAAGCCCCTTCGCCACTATTATATATTTCCCTTGATATTGATCAAATCACTCCTTCTACCACGCAATATCCCAAAATGAGACTCAATACCACGCCAAGAAATATCTCTACAGACGAAGAGAACCCCCCCTCCTTTCAAGCCCCAAAGCAACACAAAGAACCACCAACTGCCCTACTGCCATAACACCATAGCTAACAGCAGGACCACTAACATCCACGAACCAAATAACAAACGCCATGACCGCCGAAATACCAGGAGTCTGGTCGGTCGACCAGAACCACAACCTCACAGACTGGGACAGACAGACGGCGAGGTAGGCAATGGCCTGTAAGCCTGTGCCCAGCACACTCAGACTACCCAGACCCAGACCCTCATGGGACCGTGCGACCATTAGCTGGACTTGGAAGATCGGGGCGGCTACCGAGGTTGCGAGCCCCGTTATAGCGAGAACGATGTAGAGGAATTGCTGGAACAGCCCGAACGTCATGCTTCCGTAGACGGGAAGTTTATTGAGAAGAATGTACACGGCGGGTGGGAGGACGATGAGCGCGTGTGTGGCCATAATTGCCACGATGGCGGCGTTCGATGGGCCAGTCGTGGTGGTGTGTACTAGCTGCGCGGGAGATTGCGCTACCGCATATCCAAGGGGTATCTGACGGAGTGTCCTGTAAGAAGCCCTATTTCTGATTCACGGTCTGACACGGGGTGATTTACCTTATCTTTAATGTGCCGGTGTCGAAAGGAGACATAGACGGCTACCAATGCGATACAAGCAGCCCAGTGCACGAGAATCTGGATCCACATGACCACGGCTGAGAGACCCTTCCAGCTGGGAAGGTGTCCGTTGCGGATACAGTCGTAGCTCGCCTTGGTGAACGTCCCTCCAGTTCTCGCTGCGAGGTGCCCGTTGACACTCAGGGCCATAAAGATGATATACCACGGTGAGACTCCGGCATCACTGCTGTCTGCCGTGGCGAAGCAAATAATCTGTGGGATCAGAGAGCAGGCGACAAGAATGCATACAGCACTAACAGGGAGAGAAGTCAGCATGCGAGGTATGTATGTTTAGCATGGGAGACATACAGATCAATCACCAGCCGCCGGGGAGATGTTGGTTGATTCTCACAATCCAGCGCACCGCTCATTTTGGAAAAAGACTGGCAACAGGTAGTTTGTCTCGAAACGGTGCGGGGAAAGACGGAAGTATATATAAAGTGCTGTCCAAGAAGTAGGATTGCTTTCTGAGCCTATCACATAGGTTGTGGCTGGGACCAACTGTTGGTCTCTCCTGTCATTCATCCGGCGGGCAGACGACCAGACTACGCCATCCCTTCACATGTCAGACTATCTTCCGGCTGATTGGAGCGTGCGGGGGCGCCGTCCATTCATTAGGGCGTTCCAGCCCATGCCTTCTTTTTCCCTAGAGATGCTAATAGTAGGTAGGACAATGGCTAGAGATAGCAGTGTGGTTCATTATTGTTTTATGACCACTCTATCAAGAAATAGCCTCTAGAAACTCGTACACAATAGAATCTGGTGGAAGTAAATCACTTTATAGTACCAAGCCTGCTATAGCATTCTAAATCCCGGTTCCCATACAAGACACCCGGTGCATTCAGACGGAAGAAGATGGAAGAATTTACAGTTTCATTATGAGATCTAGTATCCCCTAGAAAATACTCAAAGCATCAGGATTGTAAGTGAGGGTTCCCCCTGAGGGATTCATCAACAATGACAGGACTCACTGCATACTGTGATAAAACACCAAACATACAAACAGATAAAGCCTGAACAGAACTTGGTACAAAACCATTGTACAAAGACAAAGCACAGACTTCATAGATCGACACCATATCCTACCAACACCCTAGCTCGCACCCCCTCAAACACGCCCAATATGCACAGCCGCAGCCCACCAATCCAACACCGTAAACAGCGCATCCAAAACCGTAATCCGATCCCACCCCCTCCCCATAATCCACCGCCCACTGCGTCTCGCAAGCGTAAAATTCAGCACCGCCTGCGATGCGTTCGCAATACCGAGAACAAGGAGTGCAAGAACATGAACCCGGATCTCCGACTCCTTCGACCCGGTTGACAGAAATCGCGGTGGCTTGATGAGCGTCCACAGACGGAGGAAGGCCAGCAGGGCGGGGGCGGAGTTCATTCCGCCTAGGTAGGCCATTATGTCGTGGTGCCTAAAATTGCAGTGGTGGTTAGAGAGGGCGTGAAGAATCTGGTTGTAAACTGGGAGTTACCATCGATCACCCTGGGGAAGAGCGCGAACTGCTGCGTCTGCTGAGGATTTTCGAGTGGAGAGTTTGCGCATCATGAGGGTTTGGCGGAAGCCGAAGTGAATGAGGGCGCTATTGTCAGATCAGTCATAGAGACACCAAGAGATGCGATTATGATTGCTATGGATTGCCGTGATACGGTGTCTCTCACCTTGTAAACCATAACTGCGAGTCAGGGCGTCCGTTAGTTTAGTCTGTGTTGGCACAGATGCTCCCATCCAGGTGTGTGCATACCCCATTCCCAGCATAGAGGGCACCGAGGACATCTGCGCGGGAGAAGATAGAAGACATCGTGCTTGAGTGTGTGGAATTTGGTACTCCAGCTTTCAAGAATTGGATATGCGGGGGATGGATATATATCAGTCTCAAACACATACCGGTACCAAGACGGGGGAATCAGTAATCATGCCCTAACCGAGGCTCCTTTTCCTTGTCGTCAGCACCAACCTCGAATCTATACGTATACGCTAGTGCAGATGGCGGGGATACCCTCGCTTTTCCTGGGAACGACACGAATCAATATTCTCTGCATATCCTTCTTAGGGTAGTCATATCGACGGACCCGGGGTGAAATGCCACACAAGCGTAAAGCGCGTGCTGCAGAGGGATGTCTAATGGACCAACTCCATAAGATATAGTATTACTCCATAGAAGCTAGAATTATCTCAATTATATGTACACCGAATCATTGCCATACAACACATCCCAGCCCCAATACCCTTTCTGTCACCCCGCCTCCCCTCCCTGCTTTCACCCCCACTCACTCATCATGATCCCTCGCATACGGCCTCAGCGTCGGCCCCTCCCACTTATGCCGCCCCCGAACAACCCAATCCCCAATCGCAAAAAGCATAACGAACCCCAGCACAGGCCCCGCATAGTTCATATTCTCCGCCGTAACCGGCAGCGTCGGCGGAAACGGCAAGAAGATTACAAAGTACGTCGCGAACAGAATCGCGAGCAGGTTCACCCACAGCCCCCAACGCCCGAGACTAAACGTCCCGATAGGGAGGTCCTGGGGCGCGGTAAACCGTTTGAGAACGAGGAGAACAAGCGGGATTAGATAGGAGATGTACAGACCCAGGGTGCTGAGGGAGAGGATGGCGTTGAATGCGGCGGTTGAGCCGATTTGGATGAACGAGAGTAGAAACATGCAGCTCGCGACGAGGAAGAGGGCTCGGAGGGGGATCTTATACGTCGTGTCGACCTTTGCGAAGAAGTCGGAGAATGGCAGCCCGTTGTCTCGCGCGAATGCCCAGGTCAGTCTCGTTACCGAGGCGAGGCCGTTGAAGAGCGCGATCCAGCCGGGTAGCATTCCCATTGCCATGAGCACGTATGTAGCGGCTTTGGAGCCGGTGGCTTGGTATGCGATCTGGATGATTGGGTAGCCGGTTGGACTGAGGACGGCTTCGGTGTAGTCGCCCATGCAGTACAGGATGGCGATGAGGTAGGAGAAGGCCATGCAGCCGTTGATGAGTGTGCCGTAGATCATGGAGCGGGGAACGACGACGCGGGCGTTTTTCACTTCTTCAGCCATGTGGATGATGCCGTCGACTCCTAAGCAAAGTTCTGTTAAGCTGGATGTTCAAATTGACGAGAGGACCGATGTAACTTACCGGCTAAGGGTGTGATGACCCCCAAAAGCCCAATCGAAAACACCACCCCCGAATCCTTCCATCCACTCAATCCACCAACAAAAGTCTCCCAAACAAACTCATTTGGCTGTCGCGGAGCAAGGATTACGAAAACCGCAATAGTCACAGGCAGGAAGACAACGTGCATGATCCCCGCCGCGACTTCAATCCCACCTAGCACCCGCCGCGCAAAGATGTTGATGACGATTGGGATGACAGCCACGGCCCACATGAGCAGTGTCCCGCGCCATCGGACAAGCTCGTAGGTGGGGTCTGCGAGGACCACCATGCCCTGGATCTGGGTGCCGATGAAGTATGGGGCGATACAGACGAGGGCGGACCAAGAGAAGACCGTGACCCAGCCTGCACTTTCTCTTAGTATGCGAAGAGCAATGGATTGGGATGGGAGAGATGGGTGCGCACCTTGAAAGAAACTGATGAATCGACGGCCTCGCGGCGCAAGGAAGTAACTCCAGTGGTACTGAGCGCCTGCGGTTGGGTGCCTATGATAACGAGATTAGTATGTTGCGCTGCACGGATACCGAGGTAAGAGGCATACAAAGAAGCAAGTTCCGCTAGCGAGAGCGCAATGGTTATATTTCCCACCGTACTTAGTATTATTCCGTAGACGATCACCGCAGGACCGCCGTTATACAATCCCGAGAGCAAACTACCACCAGCAGCTTCCCATGTCGCGAGCAGGGTGGCAGAGAAGGCGAGTGACGAGAAGAAGTTGAGATATCTCTGCAGACGGGATAGTTAGGACCTGCAGATTGAATGATCGATAAGTATATGTACCTCCAACTGCTGCTTCTGCCGATATGTAGCTGTTTCATGGCCACCATTGCGACTCCCTGCTGGACCGGAATGAATGGCGCTGCCACTCTTCAGTTCGAGGTCTTCTTGCATGCTGAAATAGCTGGCTCTAAGCGATGCATACGCAGAAAGAGAAACAAGAGAAGAAGAAAAAAAGAAAAGAAAAGACCAGAGAATCGTTGGGAAAGAAGAAACCAGCCGGAAGACAGCAGGAGGTACTAAAAGAAATCCTCCGCGTCCCTTCGACCTCCAGACAAGGATCAGACCAGGATCTAGAATTAGTCAATGAATGCGAAACAGTTAGTCTACACCTCGGATGCGAGCTCAAGTGCCGCGTGCAACGGTCACCTTTACTTTAGCCTTTGGCTAGGAGTCGTTCCCTGAAATCTGCCCCGAAGCGAGAAGACGGCGCCACCTAACCGGCGCTGCACATCCCCCAGGCGCCCCTCGATGAAAGGTCTAGCCTCGGGCAAGATCTTGGGGCTGCTGTGCCGCAATCTAAAAACTGGTCTGATGGCGGGATCTACCCTGTCAAGGGCACTTAGCACGCAGACGGCGTCTGCTAGCGGCAGCCCTAAGCCAGGGTGCGATCTGGTGTCCCGCAATGGGACGGCCCGGTCGTTGGCTCTCACGTCGACTCGCAGATTTGTCTTTCGTAAGCGGAACTGCGATTGATAATGCTATTGTCGGAAAAATTTAGCACTTGTGGAAGGCGAGTTTCGATTGGCTGTCTCTTTTACCCGATGCTGGTGCTGTCGTGGGCGAAATGAAAGGATTCGCTACCCTGTTCTAGTGCAGTCTGTAGGGAGAGGCTATGGTGCCACATGAAGGCTATGGCTACTTCGAAGGTCCTGATAATGTGATTGTGCAAGGATGGGTTTGACAAGGTAACGGGTTGGTTGGGAGCAAGGGTGCGAATCCCAACAGAGCAAAACTCTGACAGTGGTTTGGAATTTGACAAGGGAAAGAAAACGAGTTGCCTCCTAGTTATTATGTGCTGCTGCCCTATCTCCTTCTCCTACTGTCCCAGATCTACTACGCACAACATGCCACTGCGGTAGCGATGGCCGATCCCCAAGACCCATTCCAGATCATCTCTCACGACAATCGCGGGCCGATCATAACCCTAGTCTCTGTATCGCTCTTGATCGTCGCTATCATCTTCGTGCTAGCGAAGTTTGGCTCCGCGATATACTTCAAGCAGCGACGGAGCGCAGTCAATACGCCCATCTGGGTGGCACTCCTCCTCGCTATCTGCCAGGTTGTCCTCCTGCAAAAGGCCGTTGATCATGGACTTGGAAAGCATGCGGGCCAGCTAAGCGAGAGCGATGTCCAGGCTTGGAGCAAGTTCGCGTTCGCCGCTCATATCCTGCTGATTCTCGTGATGGCGCTGTCGAAACTCTCGACCGTGCTGCTGATTTGGGAATTGACCCCGAGTGGAGGTTTAAGACGCAGTTGCGTAGTCATCGCTGGGATTGTTATTGCGTGGACGGTTTTTGCTGTGCTGGGGGTGGCTTTTCAGTGTGCTTTACCTGAGCCGTGGGTATACAGGCCGGAGCGATGTGCAGGGGAGGTCAGTATCAATTTCAGAGTCTACTAAAAAGCACTTGCATCGCTGACGCAGTAATAGGGCGCCCTCCTCTACCCGATTGCGATCCTGAACATCCTCACCGAGATCGTCCTCGTCATTCAGCCATATATCATGATGCGAAATGTCCAGATGGTCTGGCGCAAGCGAGTGAAGATCCTCGCCTCGTTCTCCACGCGATTATGGTGAGTCAACAGATCAATAAATGGTCTTTCAAAGTCAGATAGACTAACAGTCTGACAACTATAGTGTGGTCGCCCTCGGAATCGCCCACCTCTCCCTCCTCCCGTCCTTCATCCACTCATCCGACGTCTCTTGTTCGTGGCCCTACCACCAGTACTATCGAGCTACAATGCTAACAACGTGATTAAAAGGGGACATGGTTTACTGGCAAATTCTCGGCCAAAGCATGATGCTCACAACCGTGATCATCGCCTGCGTGCCAACCCTGTACCACATCTTCGCCGGCCTACACTCCGGCCTGACCACAACGCAAATCCCCGACCGAATCGGCGTCGAACTTTCAGGGTCAAAGATGAAAGGGAGTGGGTATATCAACCAGAGTTCGGTTTCAGAAGGGAGTAGAGGCGGGGGTAGGTCGCAGTCTGGATCGCAGTTGGGCCGTGGCCGGTCGAGGAAGGGGGGTCGGTCGCCATTTGATCCGAGGGGTTTGGATACTGGGGTTGTTACGGAAGTTTCGACGAGAGAACGAAGAGTGGAGGGTGATAGGGAGTCGAGCTCTAGTGAGGGGGCGGAGAGTACGAGGCATTTGACGCAAGACGGGGGGAAGGGAGGGGTGTTGAGGACGGTGGATATTACGGTTGAGATTGAGGAGCATGGTCACGGGCATGATCATGATCATGATCATAGGAACTGTCTATAGACTCGGAGATTTGTGGAAAGATGATATTTCATCAGCTATAGCTACCTAGGCATCCCCCGTCTTAAATGCGTCCTAAGATGCCTCTTCCAGTTGTCCTTACGGGGAAACCCACGGCCGATTTCAGCACCGTACTTGCACCCCAGAACGTGGCAGAAATATGTTGTCGGCTGTTCAATCTGATCAGGATGCTTCGTGCTGCAGTGTCGCGTGAGGTCTTTGTGGTATCGAAACGCCGATGTACAAATGCCGATCCTGCACTTGAAGGGTTTCTTGTGGCGTTTCGTGTGCCGACTAGGGGGTTACAATCAGTTTAGTGCGCTAGGTCCAGGCAAGTTAGGATGGTGTGGCATACTTGAGTTCGTGTTGTTTGAGGAAGGTAAGGGTGCAGGTATCACACTTGAAAGGATTGGATACTGAGGGATGCGCAGGGTGGTCTGGCTGGAAGGTGGTCGAAAGCGGCGAGTGGATATCTTCACCGTCCGCACGCTGATCTGGTAAAAAGGAAAGATGGAGTGAGTCACGATTTTGGAAATTATCTGGCGTTGAAGGGGTCGGTTGTAGTTGAGAAGACGAATGTCCTGGGTCCGGGCCAGGATGGCCAATATCCAACCACGCAGGGTCAATGCAGTCAAAGGGCTGATAATGATGTTGGTCGCTAAGATGACTGCTAACGGAGCTTTGATTTGATGTGGTTATCCTGGGTGGAACGCGAGGTAGTAGGCTGGCTACTAAGTTCCGACTTTCTCAGCTTTCTCAACCGA
Source organism: Aspergillus karnatakaensis (assembly GCF_047715665.1). Lineage (NCBI taxonomy): Eukaryota > Fungi > Ascomycota > Eurotiomycetes > Eurotiales > Aspergillaceae > Aspergillus > Aspergillus karnatakaensis. Next base: position 60,269 of record NW_027395726.1, on the reverse strand, counting down.
CAGGCCAGCTTCAGCCTAAGGAAAATCAGACGGTACGCCGAGAATAAACCCAAAAGCGACCCGAGAGAAAAGAACGACAAGTAAATGGGGCCTGTGAACAGCGGTTGGTTGTGTAAAGAGCGAATAGGCGACCTCTAGCGAGAGGCGCCGCTGTTGAAGCAAGAATGCAATTACAGTCGAGGAATCCTCTTCTTTATAAGCTTGCTGACGGATAGTAAAGACATATCATGGGCTGTTCCTTGGCAAAAATGGTAGGCCTCAATTTTCCCTGTTAGGGTTAGCTCGTTGGGCGCTGCAGCTGTATCATGCATATGCAGCGTAAGATGTCGATCCTGTTGGCTCCTCGACTGACCAACGCAGTGGTAGGCCTCAGAAATGGAGCTTGAGCTGGCCTGCTATCAACCCATTGGTTGTTGATAGAGTCCGCTCTCCTACTCTTGAACAACGACTAGGTCAGCCAACGTAGCCTGGGTTCTCGTGCACATGGTAGGCCTCAATTATTGTTGATCGCACTCTTGTAATTGGACTATCGTGTAGTACAGATCAACTACAGCCACTGAAGCAACCTATACTCGTTACACAGAGCCAGATATTGACCGTATCTCAGGATGTTTCCTTCAATATACATATCTTAGGCAGGTAGGGAACCCTCGAGCTATAAGTACAGCTCTGTAGACAACCACTCCAAGATCTGGAAAGCCCAAGGATTTCGTCTATTCTCAGCATCTTTCTACCTTTTCCCTGGATTCCACAAACCCAGTATGACTGATTCAATTCCCAAGATCATCGACACATCAGCCGCTGTCGCCGAGCTAGTCGAGCTAGTCGAGCTCCTCGAAAACGTTCCCAACAACCCACCCTCCCTCTACATCGACCTCGAAGGCATAAACCTCTCCCGCCACGGCTCAATCTCCATAATGCAAATCTTCCTCCTCCCAGAAAACGAGATCTACCTCATCGACATCCACACTCTCAGCCACCAAGCCTTCACCCACCCCTCCGCATCGGGCAAAACCCTAAAGCACATCCTCGAAGACACAACCATCCAGAAAGCCTTCTTCGACGTCCGCAACGACTCCGACGCGCTATACGCCCACTATAGCATCCGCCTCGCCGGCATCCAGGATATCCAGCTCCTTGAGCTGGCGACTCGCAGCGGACCCAGGCGGTTCATAAACGGGTTGGCGCGGTGCATTGAGAGAGACGCAGGGTTGTCGTTGTCGGAGACGAGAAAATGGCAGGATGGTAAAGAGAGCGGAAGGGGGTTGTTTGCGCCTGAGCGAGGGGGCTCGTATGAGGTGTTTAATGCGCGCCCTTTGTGTGAGGCGCTTGTCGAGTACTGTGCGCAGGATGTGAGGATTTTGCCGAGATTGTGGGCGATTTATGATGCGAAGCTTGGGTGGAGGTGGAAGGAGAAAATTGAGGTTGCGATCCGTGATAGGATTGATGTCTGTTTTCAGGTTGGGTATACGGGGGTGGGGAGGGATATGGCAAAAGCCCCTAAGGGTTGGGCATGAGGGTTTGCGATTTGAGTTCCTGGACTGTTAAGATGACCCTAGTAAGACCAACAGTTGTGATTAGGTATTAAAATATACTTTTAACGTATGGCGAATTAGAACAACATAAAATCGACGGATCACGTGGTGGGCTGGCAGCAGCCCGTAACTAACTTAACTCTCCCCTTTCCATCCACTCCATCGTACAACCATCAACATCGACATCAACCACCACAATGCCTTTGACTCGCGCCGACTACACAGTCGGCTGGGTAGCTTCCCACTTTGGCGCCTTGCCCCCCGCACAGCTTGTATTGGACAAGGTCCACGAAGATCCACCCGGTCCATATGGATACACCCTAGGCAGTATCGGGCATCACAACATCGCCATCTTGCGGAATCCACGTGACAGGGACAATCAAACTGGACCAGTGGCACTCGCGAAACAATTTTTGGCCGACTTTCAAAATATTCGCTATCTTTTACTTGTTGGCTTCGGCGGAGGAATCCCAACCGCTGATAACGATATCCGACTGGGTGATGTTGTGGTGAGCCCGCCAGATCCTTTCCCTGAAAAGCGCCCTGGGATACCGCGCCCCTCCATGGCTCTGCGGGCTGCGCTTTATTGTCTTCAAGCACGCCATATCGGTGAGGAGAGTCGAGTTGATGAATTCATGAAGAAGGCTCGAAAAGGAATGTACCAAGCATCTGCAGATGCCAAGCGCTTCCTCGAGAGGGATGATCTCTACCCGGCGGATTATATGCACCGGTCTGAGCCAGGTGGCAGTCGAGAATGCTGGAAATGTGACCCATTGCAGGTGGTTCCTCGTCCGCCACGCGAATCCGATAAGCCGGTCATTCATTATGGTTTGATCGTATCTGTGCCTCCGGGCTTGGAAGATAATGCCCGGCGGGATCTACTGGATTCGGGCTCGAAGGCGCTCTGCGTGGACACAGGAAACGCCGCAAAATTATTGGACAGTGACTTGCCGTTTCTGGTGATCCGTGGGATTTCTGATTACGCCGACTCTCACCGGCACTATGATTGGCAATGGTATGCGGCAGCGGCGGCAGCTGCCTATGCCAAAGAGCTTCTCCTGGAGCTTGGGCCTGCGTGGCCTCCGTTGCGTCGTCAGCAACCTGAAGCCATCGATGTCACTATTACTGATAAAGATAACATGTCTACTCCAGACCATCCGCCTGTGTTGCCACCGTTGTCCCGTCGACAACCAGAAACCATTGACATTACTAATACTGTTAGAGATGACACGCCGACTCAAGTCCCGCCGCCTGCTCGAGTCCTTTACGAGGCAGAGGGATACGGATGGAGTCGCTTCGTCCCGATTGCTGTGAATGGTGCAAAACCGTGGAGAGAGCTTGAGAAGGTTGACGAGGCTGATGTGGACAACGACTGGGTGCTCCACCGTGGAGATATCGTGACTGTGTGTGTTCCAGGACCGGATCTATCGCAAAACCCCGACGATTCCAAAGCCTACGCTAAGGTCACCGATCTTCGAGCCGTGGGTGACGGGCGCTATATGGTTGTTTACACATGGCTATACACAAGAGAGGAGATTATAGAGGACATGGAAACAGGGGATGGTGACCTAGACGCTTGCCACGCGAACCTGGAAGAGAGATGGCCGAAGGATGCCGAGTATGAGTATATGTTCAGCACAAACCGTACAGTGACGCTCTGGAACACCGCCATATCGCTCGCGCCTGAGGACGTGCAGGCAAAGATTTGTGACAGCTACGTCTATATCACCAAGATAACTGCGCCTTCGGAGCGATGGATTGAGGAAATTGGTGCTTACCGAGTCAGGTGGCTGCAAAGGATATTGCAGATGGATGAGTGATTGCGGCTAATCACTCGGTTGGCTAGATCGCAAGCATTTTGATCTGACTTCTCACTCGCAACGTGATAATCTCATCATGTCGCTCAACTCATTTGAGCTTTATGGCCTTCGATCTCGAGCAGGGTTGCTAGGCTTTCTGGTCTTGACTGTGGTCCTTCTGCAGTTCTTAAATAGCATGAGCTTTCTAACAAAACTAATCTAGGTAATCAGAGCAAAACAGCCAACTCCATGATAATCCCGGCCATCACCATCCATGCCGTCCAGCTCCGGATGTACAAAGTCCCGGCAGCACCATTCTCAGCATCACTCTCAACCCCCGGACCCCCTTCAACAGCCGTGGCATTCCCAACCCAGGCATTCCAATTCGTCTGGTTGAGCGGACACTCCATCTGGAGCTCGATATTCTTCCCCTTGAGCTGCAGCAGCACCTGCCCATCCCTCGAAATCGTAACCTCAACCTCCCCCTCCCGATCCCCAATATCTGCCGACCCATGATAAATCCCCCTCCCCGTAGCAGGCACATCACTCCACCCTTCGGTAGTATTAGCCCCCCCAATACTCACACTGACATCTGTACTCCCCTCCAAAAGCGCCGAATAAAACACCTTATCCTGCAACAACTCCCCAGGCTGCAACACAACCTGATTATGACTCTCCGTATTCCCCGTCGTATTCCCCGAAGTGCACGCTCTGGCCGGACTCAACCGGTACCAAACACTCAACAACTCCTCCGCAATCTCCACCTCCTCCCTCTGCCTAACCCTCTCCTCCTCACTCCCGCCATCAACCTTATACTGCTCAATCAAATAAGGCAACAAAATCCTCCACCCATCATGCGGCCTGCCAGCCACATAATCAAACGGCGCCCCCGCAGCCTTCAGCCCCTCCCCCACAACCGCCTCCTCATGCAACGGGCCAATATAATGACTCTCCCCATAATCATTCCACGTGATAATCTCCACAAAGTCCGGGTTGACCTCGAGAACCTGCTGCCACCGCTCATACCACAGATCCCCACCGCGCCACACCCAATTCTTCTCAAACTGCGCCAAGTTCGTATAAAACCACGGCGACACAGGCATGATGTACAGCTTGTCGTCTCCAAGAAGGTCAATATACAGCTCGTCCTCGGTCGTGTTCATCGGATGCGTCCCATCGGGCCACGCATTCCAGCACATCAACCCATCCGTCACCTCGCTCTCGGCCGCGCGGGTCGCGCCCACGGACGTCCAGTCTGGAATCAGTAGTATCTCTCCAACGTCAGCGCCACCGTGAGCCTTGATCTCCTGCTTTATCCCCGTCCAGGAATTCGCAACGAGGAAGCCCTCGAAGGTACTAACGACCGGCCGTCCGTCATGCCTGAAGTATGCCTGCCGAGGGGTGAACTCCGTGATGAGATCGACGATTGCGTCATTCGACCAGGTCCCTCGACTATTTGTGGCGGAGAAATCGAAGGAGAAGAGGAGGTGGAAGTCGAGCTGTTCGGCTGCGGCGAATGCGTCGGTTAGCTGGACCGGGTAGGGGGATGGGTTTGTGGAGGTGTGGTTTAGCCACTCGAAGCCGAGGTTTAGGACGAAGGCGTCGATGGAGGACTCTTGCGCGGCTTGGATGTCGGTTTTCCAAGTCGTGAGGGTGTAGTTCTTTGTGTTCGACATCTGTCACGCGTTGTTAGTTTGGTGGTGCTGAGGAGGGGTTTAGAGAAAGGGAGGGGCGTGTGGACCATGAAATGAGCGAAGACTGCTTTTGCGTCAACACATGCTGGGAGTAACAGAAGGAGGAGATTTGCCATGCTGAGGGTGGCACCGACACCGACACCGACACCGAAGAGTGCCATGATGTCAAGTTGGATTGCAATTCTGGATTTCACAAAGAGCTTGACTGGATTTTAAACTGGTGATATGACGCTAGGAGAGACATGTTGTGGTATTTGTAGTCTCGATCCTGTCTAGGGTCCGCTGTAGGGCCGCGACATCCTGACAGCATCAGCATGGCTTTGGGAGAAATCTTTCTACCTAGAGAGAGTATACAGTCAACTCTCTGCATGAACGCTATCGATCAAGGCAGCAGTTAAGTGCTCAATGCAAGTGGTAGACGGTCAGAGATAACGCCAGCTGAGTCACATTGCTGCGGGTGAGTAGGTTCCGGCGTTTAGGGCTCTGGGCGTGTAGGGATCATGCATATCGTGTCAAGACGATGCTAGACGAGTAATCGGATATTCCTTGCCGAGGAGTATCATCGTGCACTCTCAGTATGCCAGGGAGAGGGTCTAAGTAAGTATTCTGCCTGGAGGCACTGTTGTCAGCTACCTATGTGCGGTGTGGTCACCCTACCGCGATATCACGGCAGAGATGGTCATATAAGAACGGCTGTACGTTGCCTAGCGGAGACCCTGCTTAAGCGATGCTCAGCCTCGCCGATTGCCTCAACTCTGGTACTCCTGCTGAGACGGATGCTGGTCTTACAGTCAAACTAGGTGCGTTGACATTTTAACCACCGGTCCTAACAATAGTAGAGCACCTGAAACATTGAGATCTGGTGATTACTCAAAGACTCGGTATACTCGGTATAAACTTGCCGTGAATCAAATGGACCCTGACTTTGGTGCCGAGGACGAGAGCCGCCCGATGCATTCGTGAATCCCTCTTTGCTAGAGTATCTATGGAACAGCAGTCGGACCCAGCTGAGCTGAGGCCTCAAAGGCAAAAGCCGACTGCAATGCCTTCACGCATACCGTCGCGAACGGGATTCTGCTCTGGCAAGGCACTGCCTCAGGGAACAAGCGTTTAACCCTCTGGGCAGGGTTATCGTCCTACGCACTCTCCTGACATTGCTGAAAACCACGCACGAAAAGCTAAGGGTCAATCAGAACTCCAGCCAGGTCAAATTCCAGAGCTACAGTGGCAATTCTCCGGCAACTGTTAACAGCCCAGCAATCCTTGGCATATCAACTCTTCGCAATTGCCAGCGTGTCATTCGACGGTCATGCGAGCAGAACGTCAGGTCAGCTTACGTGGGCTTTTGAGAACACTCTCTAGTGGTTCGCTAGATCACCCAGTAGCCGTTGTGGGGATCATCCGCTACTGACATCGACCTCCAAGTAGCCTTCTTGCCCCCGGTTACTCCACCTGACAGGACCCTGATTACCGAACAGTCCTCGGAGACCCCAGAGTTGGAGACAACGTGGCGGGGAAGCTCTTGGCATTCTATCCCCCAATGTCTATAAAGTAGGGTCTGTGTCAGAACACCGTCTACTCCTTGAACTTATCCAGGTCAGAAAGCCAGAACGCAAGCTTTCGCCATGACCGCCGCCAAGCCCGCCACCCTGGAAATGGAGTTTTCGCCGGAGAAACGCCTCGAGGCTGCCCCGGGTCTTGAGCAGACCTATCTTGAGGCGGGGTTGAGTCCGGATGATGCGGCTTTTCTTGCGGGGTTTTCGGAGGAGCAGAGGAGAGCATGTGTCAGGAAGGTCAGTCATCGACGCTAGGTGGAAGGTCACGTCTAACTTGTGTGTATAGATCGACTGGCGGCTTTGTCCCGTGCTGATGCTGCTCTATCTTATCTCTTACATTGACAAAGCAAGTATTGGTATGTCAGTGTCAAACGCACTAGCAAGAGGTACATGACTGACGTGATCTAATCGTTAGGAAATGCAAAGATCGAGGGCATGCTGCCAGACCTCAACATGACCGGGACGGACTACAACGTTGCACTGGCCATCTTCTTCATCCCATATACTCTGCTAGGTAAGAGCATCACATTTTCAATACTCCAACATATTAACAAAAAGCAGAGGTCCCTAGCAACATCCTCCTTGCCAAATTCACCCGCCCATCCGTCTACCTCACCATCCTCGTCTTCTGCTGGGGCACCATCGTAACCCTAACCGGCGTTGTCCAAAACTTCGGCGGCCTCTGCGCCGTCCGCGTCCTGCTCGGTATCTTCGAGTGAGCCTTTCCACATACACCCCTTACCATTTTCCCATTTACAAACCCACACTAACCCACCGCCAGATCCGGCTTCTTCCCCGGCGCCGTCTGGCTCATAACGCAATGGTACCTCCCCCAAGAAACGCAATCCCGAATCGGCGTCTTCTACACCGCCAGCGCCCTCGCAGGCGCCTTCTCAGGTCTGCTAGCCTTCGGCCTCGCCAAAATGGACGGCGTAGCCGGCTACTCCGGCTGGCGCTGGATCTTCATAATTGAAGGCCTAGCGACCGTCCTCCTAGCCGCATTCTGCTACTTCTGCCTCCCGGACTCCCCCTCTCTCTCAACAGGGTGGCTGTCTCAAGACGAAATCCGGTATCTGGCGCTCCGCAAGCAAGCCCTCCGCGGCATCACCGTGGTCGACGAAAAACCCAACAAATTCGACTGGAAGACCCTCTTCACTGTCCTCACGGACTGGCACTTATACCTGCAGATTCTGAACTTCTGGTCTAATACGGTTCCGAACTACGGCTTGAAATTCTCGCTCCCCCAGATCATGAAGAATATGGGGTATACCTCTGCGAATGCACAGTTGCTGTCTATGCCGCCGTACATCGCGGGTGCGATATCCGCATACCTTTTCGGGATCCTAGCGGATAAACTCCGCTGGCGAATGCCGATTATCGTCTTTGGGCAGATCCTTGTGATTATCGGGTTTGGGATCCTCTTCTCCCTCGCGGAGGATATCCAAGATGCTATCCCGGCTTGCTACTTTGCGACTGTGCTCGCTTGTACGGGTTTGTACCCGATCATCCCTGGGACGAATGCGTGGACGAGTAACAACCTTGCTGGCGCAAGGAAGCAGTCTATGGGGATTGCGTTTATGATTAGTGTTGGGAACTTAGGCGGGTTGGTGGGGTCGTTTATTTATCTGGAGAGGGAGGCGCCGAAGTATCCGACGGGCTTTGGGAGTTCGTTTGGGTTTGCGGCTGCTGGGGTTGTGGCTAGTCTGGTGCTTGAGGCGAGGTTTTGGGTTGTTAATCGGAGGAATGAGGGGGTTGGTAGGGAGGAGGTGCTAGAGAGATATTCGGCGGAGGAGGTGCAGCGGATGGGGGACCGGTCGCCGCTGTTTCGGTATATGCTTTAGATGGTTATCCATACTGGATGGGGTGTGTTGCTGATATCGGGGTACCCTCATTCCGTTTAGTGGTATAGAGGTGGAGAACGACAGTAACCAAGTACTATATTTCAATCGAATCAAAACTTCAAAACAGCCTTCCCATAATTCCCCCCCGAAAACAACTCGACCAGCGCCCTTCCTGCATTGTCCACCCCCACCGTCTCATGGGTCAACGTCTTGACCCTCCCCTCCTTCACCCACGCGCCAACCCTCTCCGCATGCTCCTTGGCCCAAACGGGCCCCATGTTCGCATCACTGACAATAAACCCCCTCACCGTCAACCTCTTATGCAGCACATGATGGAAATTCACCAGCGGGTACGGCTCGGAGTTATACTGCGAGATCAAGCCGCATACAACCACACGCCCGAAGTTATTCATTGCGTTGAGGGCAGCTTCGAGGTGCGCTCCGCCGACATTCTCGTAGTAGATATCAATTCCATCCGGCGCAAGCCGAGAGAGTGCGGAGGCTGGTGTTTCGGTCTTATAGTTGAATCCGCCGTCAAACCCTAATTTCTTGATAATAAATTCGAGTTTTGAGTCTGAGCCTACGGAGCCAATGACCCTTAACCCCTCTGCTTTCGCGAGTTGCCCGACCAATGCGCCGACGGCACCACTAGCCGCAGAGACGAAGATCGTCTCGCCTTTCTTTGGCTTCCCGATGTCGTATAGCGAGGAATATGCCGTAAGGCCCGGCATCCCTAGCACGCCGAGGAAGATCCGTATATCCTGAATCCCCAGCGGGTTCTCTAGCTTCTTTATCGTGCCCGATTCCAAAGTCTGCTTGTCAACGGCGACGTATTCCTGGATCGGGAGTCGGCCGAGGAGGATTTCTCCCTCGGGAAACTCGGCGTTGTCGCTGCGGATGACCTTGCTGATGATGCGGCTGTCGATTGGCTGGTCGATTGTGAATGGCGTGTTGTAGGTTCTTGTTCCGGGGTCGCGCATGCGGCCGCGCATGTACGGGTCTAGGCTTGCGTAGAGGGATTGCACGACGATGCCGCCGGGGGGTGCGGCGATGGACGAGGGGTAAGGGGCTAGTTCGGTGGCGAGGTGTTCGCCGGGGATGGGGAAGGTGGTGGGGATTTTCTTGAAGAAGAGGGCTTTGTTGGAGGGAGGTGGAGAGGGCATGGTTTCGTAGAGTGGACTGGATGCTTGGAGAGTACGAATGGGGGAGAGGGGGTGGCTGTTGATGGCTTTATACCCGTCGTGTGCAGCTAGGTAGTCACTTGGCGCTTAGAAATACAAATTGACGACACGCACAGATTCCTTCTCCGGTTTCCTTGCGATGCGATGCTGATCAATGATGCTTGAGGATGGCAAATAAGTCTCTGTTTTTTTTATATCAGGTATCTGGAGAAGTAACCTACGGTGGAGACAGTATTAGGGCTCGGGGTGGGGTGAGCCCTCAGCCGCCGACGCAGGACATATCTGTGACTTGGGCACGAGAGCAAATGATGCCCTCTGCTTTCTTATTTATTCATGGTAGCTGATCCTCCTCGCAAGCTCGCAAGCTCGCAAAGGGGAGATTCACTAAGTGTGGCAGTGCAGGGGCTGGGCTGTCCGAGAACTGGGCTCTTTGAGGGTGCATGCCACTATACCCAGGCAAACCAGCATCTCCACTCGCGCTCGCCAGGTACAGAGCTTGAAAGACTTTTGCTGCCCTTGCAGTGAACAGACCTTTTATGGTTATTACAGTAACGCTTCAGCTCGGTATAGATCCATCGGACGAGGAGATGGTGGTGATATTGTAATCACCTCGTCCAAACCTCGGATGGACGGAAAAAAGTGAGCCCCAACGGCTACTTATGTTGGGAGCACTTGATGGGAATAAATAATCTGCAATCCTTCTATTGTGAATTTTCATTTCTTTCCTTAAAACCGCACTCTAACTCTACAGACGCAGAGAGTCAGACTACGAAAAGATGCTCAACAACATCACCACCTCATTGACCTCCATGGCAGGTGAAAACACCCTCACCCTCACCCTCACCCTCCTAACCACAGCCCTGATCTACTATCTAACCCTAGTCCACCACCTTCGCCACCGCCGAATGCACCGCATCTCCTCCCCCTTCAACAAGAAAAACCGATCCTTGTCCAGCATGACCACCCTTGAAGCCCACAAAATCATCACCCAGCTGCAAGAACTCGAGTTCCCATCCGCATTCAACAAAGCACGCAGAATGGCTCTGCTAAAGGTAGGCACTATAACTCCATATCTCCTCCACAGTAGAGGTGAAATACGGGGATAATACTCCTAACGCTCTCCATACTATAACCAGGCCGGCGGCATCCCCAGCATGTCGAAACTCTTCGCGGCAACAGGACAAAACAACCGCCGGAACGCCGGCAAACGCGCCGTGGACACGGAGATCCTGCTTCGCGAGGCGCAGTCAAAGAGTAGAGACTCGGAGCGGTACGCCGCTGCTGTTGCGAGGATGAATTATCTGTATGTATTGGATTTCTTTTCCCTGGTGCATAACTTAAGGTTGCTGTTGCTCTGCCTAACTTCTCAATGAATCCAACAGACACGCCCGCTACCGCCAAGCAGGAAAGATCACTGATCCAGACCTCCTGCATACCCTCGGCGACGGGCTCGCGGAGATTCTCACCGTGATAGCGCGAGAGGAGTGGCGTCCTCTCACTCCTGTGGAGAAATGCGCGCTTGGGATCTTTCACCGGAATCTCGGCGAGGATATGGGCATCCCCTTTGACGTACTTCCTTCGTGTGCAAGCGGGTGGACAGACGGGGTGCATTTCGCAGACGAGTTAGTAGAATGGACGGTTCAATACGAATCACACGTTGCAAAGCCCACGGCGACGAATGATCAGTACGTGCGGGTCTATGTTGATTTGGCGATTCCGAGAGTGCTCAGGGGGATTGTGAGGGGGGTCTTGGGCGGGGATCTAGATAGCGTTATGAGGGGGGCTCTTGGGTAAGTGAATAATCAGATCAGATCATCTATTGCGCAGTTCTGTTCGGTGCTGACTTGGACGGATCAGTCTTGAGGAACCGGGTCCCCTCCTCTCCCTCACCATCTTGACATATCGAGCCCTACGCAGGTTTATCCTTCGGTACCTCGCGCTCCCGCGCCCGTTGATTTTTGCCGTCAAGCTGGTCGCTGAATCCCCGAATCCAATGTCAAGATTAACGCTCTACAATTTCCAGCGTAAGGGCTTGCAGCCGTGGTATATGGCACCTACGTTGCTGTCTCGGTGGGGCCCAGTCGCTCTCCTCGTTCGAGCGGTGGGCGGGAAGGTTCCTGGTCACCAGGGCGAGCGGTATCAGCCACAGGGATACGATCTTATGACTATTGGGCCGGAGCCGCAGAGGGGAAAGGGAGGTGAGGAGATGATGGGTGATATGGGGGCTATTATGGCGAGGGGTGTGGCAGGGTGTCCGTTTTCAAGGAGGAATGGGAAGGAGGTTTGAGTGGGCTGTGAGGGGGTGGGAGAAGGTGTTTAGATAGACCCAGTAGTAGACTACATTTGCCTTTTACTCTCCTAGTGAGTGGGCAATGCTGCAAAGTCGCGTGCGCTGGGTGGGCGAGGTTGATGGGGAGTAGGTGGGCGTATCTTTCATCGATGATAAAGCGTGATCACCGTCAAAACTAGCTAAATAAATACCGTGTTTGACCGCCTGCCGATCGTTTCCATCTGACGATCGATTTTGTAGACCGCTACTTCAAAACTCACCATTTTCAAACTACCAATACTTTATTAATATAGACTTAATTAAGGCCGCGCTTGAGTATCTAGGACCCTTAAAGCCAGGGCTTTTAGTTAATTATGCTTTTGTTACACGAAAGTTTAGGGTTAACCGGCTAACCCTATTAAGGCGCTATAAGGGTATTCAGGGCCCTAAGAGCAAGTAGTACAAAAAATAGTAACTGCTTAATTACTAGCAGGAGAAGGAATTAGTATAATAAATTAGTTAATTAAGCAGGCGCGGCCTATTTATCTTATATACTATGCTATAAAACTTCGCCTTTAATATCTGTTAAAAAGACCCTGGAATACACTGGCCTAGCCGCTTTCTAGAGAGGCATAAAAATAAGCTTGTGTGTTAATATATAACTAGGATTAATGCTGCAAGAAAGAAGGCTAATTTAGTAGCTTATTATATACTATACTTTAAATTCCTAGCTAGAAAGATCTAGGAATATAAGATTCGGCCTGAGGACATGTATAATATAGATAAGAAAGGTTTTCTTATTAGGGTGCTCTTAAAGACAAAGAGGATCTTCTCTAGAAAGGATAATAAGACTAATAGGTCCTAGTAGCGTGTACAGGATAGGAATTAGGAGTAGATAACTATAATTAGCTATATCTGCGCTAATAGAACCTCTCTATCCCTAGGCCTTATCTACTAGGCTGCCTTAGGGAATCTCTAGGATTCCTGGCTATAAGACTTTAAGAACAAAATATACTACTATTTTTTTGTATTATCTAAGACTAGATGGACTAATAATAATCTCGGATTTGCATGGATTCGGGATATTTTTAATAGGGAGACTAAGGAGAAGGTAAGAAGGCGCTAGAGGCTTCTTATTATAAATAGCTATAGCTCCTACCTTATACTATAGATTATAGAGTTCTGCCTGGCTAACAGGATTTATATAGTAATATTTCCGCCTTATTTAACCTATTGTCTGCAGCCCCTAGATATTAGGATTTTCTTACTTCTCTCCTAGGCGTATAGTAACTAACTAGAGGTATTTATATATAAATATTAAGACCTAAGCTATATTATAAAAAGAGACTTCTTCCGCCTGTTCTGGCCTGCATGGGAGAAGACTTTATCTACTAAGAATATTAAAAGTGCATGGAAATCAACTGGTTTAGCACCTTTCAACCCGGAGATCATTCTAAAAAAGTTCTCTAAGAAGGAAGACTCACGCCCTTCCTCTAGTGCCTCTATATAATTAGTACTACAAGTAGAGGACTAGCGACAGATTAAACGGCTTCTTAGGAAGGTGGTAGTAGAGATAAATAATTAGAAAACTAAAAGGTTAAGCTCTACTATTTACTATCTAACTACCGAGAATGTTCTGCTAAAACTTCACTACAAGGGCCTTAAGACGGCACTAGTAAATAAAAAGAAGAAATAACAGCGTGGTAAGCCTCTAGACTTTGCTCTTAGGGCCCCTAAGAACAGGTACGCTGTCTTTTATTCCCCTAAGAAGATTCAGCAGGCACGTACTACTATAAAGGAGAAAGATAAGGCTATACAAACTGCCAAGGCCGCTAGGGAGGAAGAAAAGGTACAGAGGCAGCTTAGGAAGGAAGAAATTAAGCGTGTGAAAGAGCTAAAGAGGCTTGAGAAACTAGAATAGCGTTAACTACGGATACAGATAGAGGAGCAGAAAAAGCAGCAGAAAAAGGAGGATTAATTAGCTAAGGAGGTAGCTAAACAGCTTTAAAACAACATTTAAACCACTAGATTAACCACTATAAAGACCCCTAAGGGATCACCAACTAAAAAGAAGCAGGTTATTAAGCCATCAGTAACTCAGGAAGTTAAGGAGGTCCCCCTACCAGTCAGCAGAAGGGGTAGGCAGATCTGCCTTCCCTAGCGCTTTTAGAATCTGTAAAAAGGCGCTATACAGGCCTTAGGTACCTTGTAATTAGTACACTAGACATTCGCTAGATAATTTCATTTGTATGTGGTTAAAAAACTTCATTTTCAGAAGGGGGTGGGGGGTTGAAAATCGATCGTCAGGCGGAAACGATCGGCAGGCGGTCAACCACGGTATGTTAGTCTCCTGATACATGGCTAAACATAGCCTTGTTCAAGGCTGCAGGCTAGTTAGCAGCTATGTACTCGTCATCACCACGGTGGCATTACCCTTGCCAATCTTCCAGCATTGACCTGCTTTTGCCTAAGATGCGTATATAGGCTAATTCCGTTGCTGAAGCCCGGGTCTGGTCAGATGGATTGTATATAAACCCGGCGTACCGTTGAAGCTCGGTACAATCTCGTGTTTCTGCAGGATTCGAATGACCCCCCAATCGGTTTCAGGCCATGAGACCCACTTATTGCCGGGGCTGGGCATGCTCGATTGCATCCGTATGGCCATGGCTCATTCCCTCGAGCCGACGACTGGAGTATTCGCCTCCTGAGCGTTGCTTCCCCCGCATTGTTTGCCCTTAGTCCCAAGCTAGAGGCCGCTTCTGGGGTACCTCGTCAAAAAAACCCGCTCGGTCATCAGTCCAGATAATATATATATCTACTGAAGCACTTTCGATAGACTGGGCTATCCAAACGGAAACCATTCATTACTTACTTCAACTATTTTGCAGCCACCATGGGTCACCCCGAGAATGCCGCCACAGGCCCCGAGCCGGAGACTGTTGACCAAGAGAAGTATGCCATCGGACAGCATATCGAGGCGCTAGTTGAAGAGGAGCACAACCTCACGTTCCTGGCCGTGTGCCGCCAGTACCCGAAGATCGTGTGGTGGTCGTTTTTCTGGTGCTTGACTGCCGTTGCTTGTACGTCAGATGTCTACGCGTTTGATAATTCCTATCTAATTTGCTTCCAGGGGGGTTCGAAATGTCCGTCAACAGTGCAATCATCTCGGTTCCTTCCTTTCGTGCGTATTACGGGTACGTACACTCAACACAAGATACCACAAGAATGCAAACTGATAGAAGAACAAGATACATGCTAGATGGACAGCCCGTCATCCCGGCGGAGTGGCTCAGCGCCTTTGGGGTTTGCAGCTACTGCGGTCTCTTCTTCGGGGGATTTGTCTGCAGCGCCATTGCAGACCGATACGGCCGCAAGATCGGTCTGGCCGTGGGCATTGTCATAGCCACCGGTGGTATCTTTGGCGAAATCTTCGCCACCTCTCGTGCATCCTTCCTGGTTGCCAAGTTGATCCTCGGCGTAGGGGTCGGCTTCTACCTGACTCTGGGACCGGTAACCTGCTCCGAGTTCGCCCCCGTGGTGCTAAGAGGACTCTCAACATCCGGCGTGAATCTAGGCATCGGTGTCGGGGGCCTCCTATCCAAATCCGTCACGAGAGGATTCGGAACCCGCTCAGACGAATGGGCGTTCCGTGCCCCATTCACCGCGCAGCTCTTCTTCTCCCTGATCCTGATCATCCCCCTATACTTCTCTCCCGAGTCCCCCTGGTACCTCGTCCGCTCCGGCCAGATCAACAAAGCGCGCAAGACGCTAACAATGCTGTATTCCTCCGACCGCGAAGCCGAAAAGCGCATTGCCGACATCTCCGCCACAATCCAAAGTGAAGCCCAGCTAGAGCAGCCAAGCTACCTCTCCGCATTCAAGGGCACCGACCGCATCCGCACGCTAATCTCCATGGGCGTTTTCGTCGGGCAGCAAGCTGTCGGCGTAATCTTCGTCCTCAGCTTCGCGCCGTACTTCTTCCAACTTGCGGGTCTGAGCGTCGCCGACTCCCTAAACTTTGGCGTGGGGATCAGCGCCTGCGGCATCGTCGGCAACGTCGTGGCCTGGTTCGCCGTGAACCGCATTGGCCGCCGCCTCCTGTACACCTGCGGCGTAGGCGGGTGCTCGCTGGTCCTGTGGCTGATCGGCTTCCTGGACCTCGCGGGCACGCAGTCTGCAAAATGGGGCCAGGGCGCGCTGTGTGTCATCTACGCATTTATCTACTACCTTACGCTTGGGGCAATTTCGTTTGTGTTGCTAGGTGAGGTGTCGTCGCTGGCGCTGCGGGCACGCACGACTGCGCTGGCGACGGCGACGCAGGCGGTGCTGGGGATTGTCTTCCAGATTGTGGTTCCGTATCTGGTGAACCCGGATGCTGCGGTATGTATATGGACTCGTGTGGGTGTAGAGACGCACAGGCTGACAGTTCTATCTCTGCAGAATCTCAAGGGCAAGGTTGGGTTTGTCTTTGGTGGTACTTCTCTTATTGCGACGGTGCTTGCGTTCTGGTATATTCCGGAGCTGAAGGGACGTACGCACTCGGAGATCGAGGAGATGTTTACTCGTAGAGTTCCGCCGCGGAAGATGGGCTCGCATGCGCTGAACTAGGGGTGCTGTATCACGCTGGCTTCAAGTATTATAGTGGTCTTGATTGTGATTTGTGCATGCACGGTGGGTATTAGGACTTGCTAGCTCAGAAACCATGTTGCGTAGGTGAATGGGAAGTTGTAACTGGATGAGTCCTCTTCATATCACTGCGGCTTCTGATCTGTCTCAAGCGAAGCTGTGGTCTAGAACGTGCTGGCCTACGCTATTTAACCACTACATGCATCCTCAATGCATCCGGATCGCCTGCAAAAGCCGCGAATTCCACCTCAAACGCGTGGCAGCGCAGAACAAAATGACCGTCCTTCATCTGCTGCAGCGGCCGCAGTAATGCAGATACTGACACCTCAACCTCTTCGCCAACACCCACATCAACAGCTTGAAATCCCAGGAGGACGCGCGATGGAAAGTCTGGCACATTCGCCCGCGCATACACCTGCGCCACATATCTCCCCACGCGAGCCCCTGAATTTCTCACTGCTGCAGCTACAGTGACCGTCTCTGTAGTTAAAGCATTGCCAGGTTCCCTGATGCGCAGGCTGGAGGTCGTGAAGGAGGTATACGATAGCCCAAACCCAAGCGGGTACGCAGCCTCGACGCCGAGCTTGTCCAACAGCGCCTGTCCAAACCAGCGATCGTACTTGACCTTGGTCGCATTGATGTCAAATGCCGGGAGATGGGCCTCGCTCGTGGGGATCGAAAAAGGCAACCGGCCACTGGCTGGAACTCGCCCTGTCAGGACATCCATCAGCCCATGCCCGCCCTCACACCCTGCGTACCAGCTGATCAGCAGCGCCGGCACCTTGTCTTGCCACTCCTCCATGATCACTGCGCCACCACAGACAACAGAGACTATCGTTCGCGGATTGACTGCGGCAACGGCGCAGATCAACTCGACATCAGCATCCCGGAGTCGGAGCGAAGTTCTATCCCCGCCCGCGCCTGCTTTCCACGAATCCTCGGACTTGTCCTTCTCTCTCGGTCCAGCATGCTCGAGGTACTCAAGGATACTCTTCTCCTTGTCCGTGATAGCAGGCGGGAACAGCGCTCGTAAATCCGGGTTCCGTATTAGCGTCGGCGCCGCGTACTCGCCTTCATCTTTCTCCGTGTACCCGACCACGCAGAGAACGAGGTCTGCCCCAGTAGCTGCAATGGCTATCTCCTCGGGCGAGCCCGAGTCTAAGAGAAGGATCTCGGCGTCTGGAAAGGCGGCTTTTGCGCCTTCGTACGGCGTAACGACATGCGGAGACCACACGTGCGAAGACCCGCGATCCCCTGTAATCGGCGTGTTGGCCAGCCGGCCTATCAGCAAGATCTTGCGTATGTTGCGAGGATCTATGGGGAGCAGCGGGGTACCATCGACTGGCTCGTTGCGTAGCAGTACGGCCGATCTTGAAGCTACCTCCCTTGCGAGCGCCCGGTGTTCGGTGCTGTAGACCACAGAGTGGTCTGGTATATCTGCCTGCAGCGTTGAAGCGAATTCAATCTGTTTGCGCAGAACCCGCGAACAACAATCCACCACAGCAGACCAGTCCAGCTCCCCAGCGTCCAGCGCAGACCGGAGACGTAAGTGGCGAAGCTGCCTAAACGGCGTCTCAACATCCAACCCAGCCTCAACAGACCGAACAGGATCACGCACCCCCCAGATAAAATCCGAAATCACAAACCCATCAAACCCCCATCTCCGCCTCAAGATCTCCGTAAGCAACTCCCTGTTCTGGCCCGCCCACTCCCCGTTCACTGAATTATACGAGCTCATCACACCCGCAACCCCAGCCTCCACCACAGCCCGAAAATGCGGTAAATACACCTCATGCAACACGTCCTCGTCCACCTCAACATCAACCTGAAACCGCGCATTTTCCATTGAATTCAGCGCAAAGTGCTTGACACACGCCATGATATGCCGCTGCACCCCTTGCATAAGCGCAATCCCAAACCCACCAAGTAGAATTGGATCCTCGCCGTAGACCTCCTGACACCGACCCCACGCCGGATGCCGCGGGAGGTTAATGCACACCCCAGAATAAAAGCTTGCGCCTTGCGCTTTGGCCTCCCGGCCTATGACATCGCCGACGCGCTGCTCAAGGGCTGTATCCCATGTTGCGCCGCGGGCCATAGGGACAGGGAACGCAGTTGATGAGCCCATGACCACGCCGCGGGGTCCGTCGGTGAATCGGATTCCTGGCAGCTGGAGCCGGGGGATTTGGCCGAAGATGTAGGGGACGCGGTTGAAGCGGTCGTAGAAGAGGTTGCGGAAGCCCGGCCAGAAGTCTTCGTCGCCGTCGAGGAGGGTGAGGAGGTCGGATTGATTGAGTGAGGCGATGAGGCGGGCGGTTGCGTCTTCTAGGGAGGTGCCGCTTGCTACATCTGCGATGGCATCGGGGAATGCATAGTTGGCGCCCGCGCCGGGGGTGGTCGCATTGTGAGTCGATGTGCTGTCGGACATTTTTTTTTTCTTTCTGTTGATGGTCAAGACTGGAGACTGCGTAGTGCGAGCTTTGCTTTTTTACTGTTGTGCTGGTCTGGTGCTGGATATATGCAAGAAAGGTTGGATACAACCCGCGTGAAGATGGGCCACAGGTCGAACAGACAAAGTAAGGAAAGCCCGCCCCATCGCCAACATAGGTCCAGTAGACAAGAATCTACGAGGAACTCCCTCGGGCGTGAACTACCGCGGATGGATCGGCAGTATGTGGGACGAATTGAGCCTGAGATGAGGGCTCAGTGCAGCCGAGGGCTGAGCTCGGCATGGACAAGGGGAGCTGTGGCAAGCCGATTGGTCACATCTATCACATCTTAATCGTTATGCAACTGGTGTACGGCACCTTCTTGATGCGTGGATGTAGCCAACTGTCCACTGCCAACAGTGACCGCAGTCGGCTGCGTAGAGTATTTCTGACCTAGCTACAGGGCTATACGCCAATGCTGGAATCTTACAGATCTTATCCCACCAATCACGCTAGTTATCAGAATCATGGCAATAGGTTGCAGTTCCCTAACTACATTTGCTCCAAGAAGGAAGATCCCCTCGTTCCCTCTTTCACTGACACTCCCAGCACTCCTCAGCACCAGCAGCACCAGCAGCAGACGCCCCAGCGCAGAAACTTTGATAGACAGCCTTGAGCGGATAAGGACAAACAACTTGCCGCATCGTTCCATTCCCAGGCAACGTAACGGTAACCGGGCTTGCACCCGGCGCAGTCCCGTTCTCCACCCACGCGCGCAACTGGTCGAACATCTGGACCGGCTGGCCCCCGGGACCCCCATAGCAGTGCTGTAGCCCGGGGACGCGGTAGTAGCGGTAGAAACTCGTGCTGTTGTCCAGGATATTGAAGACTTCGTTGAAGTAATGTAGCGTGCTTGCTGGTGTGATTGCGGCGTCGATCTGTGGCTGGTTAGTAGATAGATCTGTAGAAAGTTATGGATGGATGGATGTATGTATGTATGTATGTATGTATGTAGGGTCTGCGTACGAGTCCGTGGAAGGTGAGCATTTTCCCGCCAGCTCGCTGAAAGGCTGAGATGCGTGGTTCTGTAGCTGCGACTGGAGCGAGTTTCTTCTTGAGCGTGAGATACAGCTGGTCGTATTGCTCGTGGGTGAGGGTTGTGATGTTGGCTGCGAGGTCGCCGAGTACGAAGAACTTCCACCAGAATTGCAGAGACTGTCGCTGCACCGGTATGCATGTGTTTGATTCGGCACCGGTGCAGGTCGTCGCCGCAAGCGCCGACAGATCAGTCCCGAGCTCGTACCCGAACCAGAGAAAGTCGCCGTTGGAATACCTGGGTCCGTCGAGGATCGCTCTTGCGACGTCGATGGCTGTCTCGGTAATGGTCATGGTGGTCCCTGTCTCGTTGCAAAAGAAAGGTGTCCCGAGATGGTCGTCCAGGTTGAATGTCGTCTTGCATTCGTCCGGGTCGGATATGATACCGTCGTTGACCCCGTCTAGCGCGTCGCATTCCGCGACTGTGATGGCAGTTAGCTTGGTCATCTCGCACTTGCGCGGGTATTGCTTGGTCAGATCCATGTAGAAGGCCGGCCAGATTGACGTCGCCGCCAGCTCAACCCATTGCATTGCCGGTGCGGCGGCAATAATCCCGTTGTAGGCTGTGGGATACTGCTGGGCTAAGATGCTAGCTTGTCTGCCACCGTTGGAGCAGCCGTTCCAGTACGAGTACCGCGGGTCTTGCCCATAATAAGCGCGGATAACAGCTTTAGCGAGGATTGCCTGAGGGCGTTAGCATCTCAAGAGCAATCACGCAAGAATATAGGGCTCGCGCACCAAGTCGTTCAGCGACGTCTGGCCAAAGTTATCAAACGCAACGAGATTCATGTTCCCAGGACTAACAAGACCCCAGGATGCTGGGTCTGGGGAATTCCCAACGCCCGCATTGGTCGTTGCAGTCGCGTAGCCATCATGAAGGGCTCCCGCCATGCCCGCATATGAGAGGTAATACCGCCCTGCAGTCCAGCCTCCCCCGCCGATCGACTGCAGGATTCCGTTCCAGTCTGACGGTGGGAGCCAAATCTCGGCGTCAATGGTGTCATCCTGGCCCGGGTGGGTGTAGGTTACAGTCACGTTGCAAAAAGTGGCGTTGTGAACGTTTACTGGTGGTTGTGAGTAGCGCCATCCATCTGGAACTGCAAAGTCGTAGTTGGTAACGAGGTTAGCACTAATGGAGAGGGTGTCTGCTCCGAATAGCGAGATGGTTGAGAACGTGGACGCGGTGCATGCTTGCGTTGGCGCGAGGGCAGCCATGGCGGATGGTCACTGTGGAGTATGGAGTGGGGGCTTGATGCATGGGATGCCAGACCAGTGCGACCCTTTGCTTGTATTTTATCTTGACAACCTGCTGTTTTGGTTAGTTAGTCTTCCCCGCGTCTGCAGTCGATGTGCGGGGGGTATAACTGGTTATAGACCCACATTCTACCGAAGACCCGAGGCCTTCTGCAGTTGCTGCGGTTTATGGCCTTCCTGGCAGTCCTTTTGTATCTGCGGTGACAGAGGTGCAAGCTGGAAGACGGGGCCAAGGGCCTGGTGGAGGCCCGAACCACTGATAGCTGCAAACGCCCTTCTCATTCAGAAAGGGAGTCGGTAAGCGTCAGACCGCGCCTGCGTGTCTAGTCCCAGTACGTTTAGGCAAATATGCTAGAACTTCCACCTCTCATCCTCCGAGGATTAGACATAGACTCCCAGCACCCGCCCAGACACAAACCAGGAACAACATCGTGTACCGTTCACAATGGGAAAACGCATTATCATCACCGGTGGCTCAGGCAAAGCCGGCCAGCACATCATAACCTACCTCCTCGCTCAAGGCCACAAAATCCTGAACCTCGACCTCGCCCCACTCCCCCCAGGCCAGTTCGACCAAGTCCACACTCTCCGCGTCGACCTCTCCGACGCAGGCCAAGTCTACAGCGCACTCAGTTCGCCCTTCCAACTCACCGAGCCCTTCCACGAGCCCGTCAATCTCATCCCCGACGCCGTCATTCACCTCGCCGGCGCCGCCCGCAACATGATCGTCCCAGACACCGAAACATTCCGCATAAACACCCTATCCACATACAACGTCATCGAGGCAGCCTGCCGGCTCAACATCCGAAAGATCCTCCTCGCCAGCTCAATCACCGTCTACGGGGTCAGCTTCGCGCAGGGCGACGTCGACTTCCCCTCCTTCCCTGTAACCGAAGAAGTCGACGCGAACCCGATGGACACGTATGCGATTTCGAAAATCTGCGCTGAGCGCATCGCGCGCGGGTTCGCGCGGCGGTTTAAAAAGGACATCTATATCCTGCGTATTGGCCGAGTCGTGGAGCCGGAGGAGTACAAGGGGCCGCTGTTTGAGAGCTACGTCAGCGCGCCGGCGCAGTGGAAGGTGCACGGCTGGTCGTACACGGACGCGCGAGATCTAGGGCAGATGTGCCATCTAGGAGTGTTGAGGGACGGGCTGGGATTTCAGGTTTTTAATGCGGTTAACGATGATATCACAAACTACGCGGTGTCGACGAGGGAGTTTTTGGCGTCTGTTTGCCCCGAGACACCGGTTACCAGAGAGCTGGGGCTGCAGGAGGCGCCCATTAGCAATCGGAAGATGAGGGAGGTGTTGGGATTCAGGCAAGAGCATCCGTGGCGAAAGTATTTTGCGGATTAGTAGTGTTGTGGATACATACGTACATCATCCATGGATGTGGAGTCTATTGCAGGTGCCTGAATCTGAAGCCGAACACGAGTTGCCCTACAAAGCAATCATTCCGGGGCCCACGGTGATGTGATAGAAACCATAGAATAGCTATATAACCACCTCCTCCCCCCTTCTCTTCTCTTCTCTTCCCTTCCTTTCACCTCACCTCCTCCTATCCCTTCCTACTTATTTATCTACAAAAATGAACACCACCGCCTGCTCCCCGGCTGCAATCCAGCCACCACTGATCTACGGCGCCGAGATTCTTTCCCTCACAGCCTCCTGGGCCACAAACTTCACCTTAGATGTGCCAGCCACCTTCAACTACAACCACGGCGACACCAGCCTCACCAACGCCACCTTCTGCAACATCACCGTAACCTACACCCACCCCGGCTACGCCGACCACATCACCGTCGAAACCTGGCTCCCGCCACCCACCGACTGGAACAGCCGCCTGCAAGCCACGGGCGGCGGCGGCTGGCAAGCCGGCCGCTTCGCCCTCTCCCCCTTCTTCATGGCCTCCGCCCTCGCCGAAGGCTACGCAACAACCACCACCGACGCCGGACTCGGCGACACGCCCTCCCCGCTCGACTGGGCGCTCCGCAGCCCCGGGAACGTCGACATCGTATCGCTCCAGAACCTAGCCTCGCGGTCGCTAGCCGACCAGGCCGATATCGGGAAGAGTCTCGTGCGTAGCTTCTACGGGCGGGACGCAGCGTACAGCTATTGGAGCGGGTGCTCGCAGGGCGGGAGGCAGGGGCTGACGCTTGCGCAGCGGTATCCGCGGGCGTACGATGGGATTGCGGCGTCGGCGCCGGCGCAGGCGTGGACGCGGCTGACGTCCGGGGTTTACTATCCTGCCCTTGTGAAGGGGTGGTATGGGGTTGAGCCGTTGGGGTGTGAGTTGGAGTTTCTTACGGGGGAGGCTGTGAGGGTTTGTGATGGGCAGGATGGGGTCGTGGATGGGTTGATTTCGGATGTGGAGGGGTGTCAGTATAGTCCGTTTTCGTCGGTGAATCAGACGTTTGTGTGTGGGGAGGGGCAGGGGGGGAATCGGACGATGGCGCTGAGCTGGGGCGCTGCGGTTGTTGCTGAGGCTGCGTGGGGTGGTCCGAAGACGAGGGGTGGGGAGAGATTGTGGTTTGGGGTCAACCCGGGGTCGGATATTAGTGGGTTGGGGTCGGTGGCTGTGGCTGGGGTGAACAAGACAGCAGCGACTCCGGATGCGTGGTTTGGGATGTTTGTTGCGAAGAATGCGAGCTTTGATCCTACGACGATGACGTTGGACGAGTACGTCAGCTACTTTGAGCACGCGGTGCAGGAGTTCAGCGGGTTCATCGACGCTGCGGATCCCGACTTGAGCGAGTTCCGCAATGCCGGAGGGAAAATGATTGCGTATCACGGCATGGTATGTTGCATTGGGGCTCTATACCAGATGTCCACGGCTAACAGACAACATTCTGACAGGCCGACCCCTCCATTCCGACCAAGGGTACCGAGTTTTATTATGACTCCGTCAAGGAGAGGCTCCCCGATGTCCACGACTTCTACCGCTTCTTCGAGTCTCCCGGGTTGGGCCACTGTGCTGGGGGCGCAGGTGGGCAGCCCACGACCGTATTTAATGCCTTGCGGCGCTGGGTCGAGAACGGGACGGCGCCGGAGACCTTGCCTGTCGAGTACGCGGCTGCGAATGGTACGATATTTCATCGGAAGCTGTGCCCCTACCCGCAGAAGGCCAGGTATGTTGGAGGGGATGCCTCGGTGGCGAGCAGCTTCCGTTGTGAGTGACGAGGTACTCGAGCTGTCATTTGTGGGAGTGGGATGAAGTAAAACGATTGTACCTATGAATATGTTCAGTGTATAGTAGTCAAGTCAAGACGGTTCTTTCTGTACTGGTTTATTTTTCAACGCCAGAAACAGGTCAAACAGCCTGAAGCTGCAGCTGCAGCATCGGCCACTTGATAAACTGTCGGTGGAAGTCGTCGAGCTTGCGCCAGCAGCCATCGAGTATATGTTCTGGCCATTCGCGAATAAACCAAGCAACGTCCATGTGCTTGAGCAGGACAACAAAGAAAGCGAAAATGGTCAAGGCGAGCGGGTGCCGTCGCTGAAGATCATGCAGGAAGCTGTCCGGCAGGGTGTACAGCCAGCCGAAGACGTGGGGGAAATGGCCAATGCGCTCAACGGCGGAGTCTGATGGGGGATGTACGATGGTATATGTCTGTTTGAGGCTTTCAATGACGCGTGTGTAGTCGAGGTGTACCAACTGGTCTGCCGGATACGTGCTGTCCAGCAGGGAGACCAGTTGGTCGAGGTAGTCTGCTGCCGTGGCGTCGGCTCCTGTCGGTAGGGGGGGTGTTGGGATGGGAAGTTCTTGTGTTGGCCGCGTCGCGTTCCCCTGAAAGTCATAGGAATGCGAGCTAGAAACGTCCAGTGAGAGGACGTTACTGCAAATGTCCAGAATTGAACGAACCCCCATGAACAGCAAGAGACAGCCCGACCCGCCGTCGTCGCGAAAGCCGAGATACTCGCCCTGCTGCGGGCCTCGTGCCAGGGAGCAGGTGAAGATGAAGACCGCCCCGGTGTAGATGACCTGCCCGTTGCAGCCGGTAATCTGCGGGACGACACATGCAGCCTCTCGCACGGCGATTTCAAAATGTCTCTCTGCCTCTGCAGCGTAGTCGATGTCTTGCCCGATAATCTGCTGGAGCTGGGTTGGATTTCGCGCCAGGTGAAAGGCTGAAAAGGCGAGAAGGAGGCGAAGAAAGTAGTGGTGTTGGAATCCCCAGCGGGTCATTTGCGTTTGCCATTCGCTTTGGCCAGCTCCCAGCTCTGCGCACGTCATGAAGTGGTGGAATAGTCCCAGATCTGTGGGACTGAATTGGAAGGATTTATTACCCACGGCAGAGGAGGTCGTCTCTGGGGTGGCCGATCGCTCAGACAGGTCAGATGCTGGACCTTTACCATTACGCCTTTTGTAAGGGCGCTTGGGAGGCTTGAAATTATCTTGTGAGGAGGAGATGAAAGTCAAGGCATCCTGGGCTGTCGGCTCGATAGTGGAGGGACTAGATGGATAGTCGCACCGGACTGAATGGCGCAAGCAATTCTTGCACGAGGGCTTGCCTTCATCACACTGTAGGGTACGGTAGTTAGCTTGATTGCAGTCTCCTGCACGGCTGGCTTACTTTGATTTTCCTGCGCTTGCAAGTGGCACAGCCCAGTCTCGACTTGGTGTGCGACCTTCGGGCTGCCTTGCCGATATAACTGCTGCCAGTCGGGGTCATGGCTGTTGAGAGAATTCTGTCTCTGCAGGCCAGGAATTTCGCAGCCTACAGAGGCCGAGTCCGAATTAGTCACAGTGGTCCCTGCGCTGATTGATGGAGACATCCCCACTTCGAGCCGAGTTTTATCCCCCCGGAGTAGTCCGGTCCTACTAGTACTATTCTAACAAAGCCTATAACTATTACTTACACACTACTCAACATCCTGGTCGACTGCAAAGGGTAATACAGCTGAGTGCCTAGCTAAATGGAAAACTCCAGGTCCGCAGCCGACGACGTGGATGAAAACATGCCAAAGCCTTCCGGAACGCGAAACGCCTGGATGTCGGCTGATTGCAGTAACATCGCGCTATTGTCCACGGCAACAGCGGACGGTAGAACGCTGTCTTCCCCATAGGCAGTCATCCCCCAGTGGTCGGAGGGCCCTAGAAAAGTCTCAATACTCTGTTCCTCTACCTCTGCCGTGCTGAGGTGAGGCTCGTGGGGCCAATTGGAGGTGTAGGCGTCTGTATCCCGCCTACAACGCAACGGACAGTACGATCTCGGCTCGATCGGGGGCTTGAACAGCCGGAGTGATGTGGGCAGGTCTGTCCGGTCTGACAGGCGGCCCGTGGCAAGGGTGGAGTCGATGATTTTTGAGATTCGCGCATACTCGCCCCGTGGGCAGTGTGCAAAGTTGTCGATTGCCACCGAGATCTCTGCAGCGTTGGGCATTGTGCACGAACATGCGCTGTAACCCACAGGGGTCGATGTATTAGATCGCTGCCTGTCTATTGGTCGCTTTGGGCATCGGTGTTGGTTTACGATCTTGTCGATGTAATCTAGGATCTCGTCTATGCCTTCGTACTGCATCTGGAGGATCTTGAATGTCCGGCTGTAAATGAGTTGCGGTGCGTTGGGGATACTCCCCGCGGACGGGTGCTGGGTACTGATCATGTACCAGGTCAATGGAAGCGTGACATTAGCAGCTCTATGTCCACCACTTAGCCCAGCATTGATCGCGCCGAGCGAAGAGGACTTACGTTGTTATCGGAAGGTATCCGAGCAGGTTTCTCTGACCCAGCTCTAGGAGACACTCGGTAATCCCCGTGATATGCTCGCTTACTTTGGGCTTTACTGAGCTCTTAGCATTGCGGTGGGTCAAGTCCAAGTGAATAGCATGAGTCTGCAGTGCGAGCTGCGCGCTGCTGTTAGGACCTGTCTGTTAGGTTCGTTACCAATCAAAGTTAACAAAGTGCAGACGTACTGATAGTAGATCAGAAGGAGGCTCTTGTAGAGAACAGTCGAATCGTGTTCGAATCCCGGCTCAGCTAGACGGTCCAACTGCCCTTGGGTGTGTTGGTACCACCGCAACAGCTCGTCAACTCCATGGGAAAGCTGCTCCTGAGTCACAACAGCCGCAGCAGTAAAGGAATATAGCAGGGTCAGACCGGAAGTCAGCGCTACACATAGCTCACACTGAAAGTTGAATAGCTGTATCAGAGCTCGTTTGCTGCTTGCACTGTACACGAGAGACCGATGAATCTCATCCGACAAATCGCTTATCGTCAGTGTGGTCTGTCTAAAGTCAAACTCATGGGCTCCAATCTGGAAGGGACGGCGGAGGCCGAGAGAAAGCATTCGGTCTCGACACACACAGGCCCACCAGATTCGCTTGAGTAGGTTGGCCTTCTCGTGCCGAATGAGCTCGTGGTAGCGATGCGCGTGGATAACTCGGGCGTGGTGAAGGGCAATCCTCAGCCAGTATGAATTGATATGGGGGTTAGTTGGAGAGGAGTAGTAGGTGAGGAGAAGGGCAGTCTGTGCGCAGCAGAAGTCGTCAGGGTAGACCTCCAGATCATACAGCGTCTTGAAAGGTCAGTCAGGGTAGGAATGGCATCACACGATTGACAACATACTTTTGCACGATTATAGAAGGCGGCCCGCGATGTTCGAAGTGATTGAAAGCCCAGTCGCCTGGCTACAGACTGGCTCACGAACTGATACGCGGAGAAAATAAGTAGGCTGGACACATTGAGGCCACTCCAGTCACTTACACTAGATGCAGCGAACAACATTGCCTGAAACAGTATGAGGGGAATTGGCTCTCGTCGGTTACTTGTATAGGTATCCCAAAAGTCCGCTTCGTTGATGACCGGAAGATTGGGGTGCACATGGAGAAGATATTCGCGAACGTACTTGGAGAGCAAGGCTGGGACAGGCAACGAGAAGCATCCCCGCTGCTGCAGAAGATTGACATCCCACTCCGGCATGTTGTCACCTATTGTGGCATGTATGAAGCGATAATCTGACCAATGTGTCCAAGGCTTGGTCACACTCCCGAACGTATTCGCTCCCGGCGTGTTTCCCACTGCGATTCCAACGCCATCTCTTTAGCCACGGG
The DNA here is from genome assembly GCF_047715665.1 of Aspergillus karnatakaensis. Taxonomy (NCBI): domain Eukaryota; kingdom Fungi; phylum Ascomycota; class Eurotiomycetes; order Eurotiales; family Aspergillaceae; genus Aspergillus; species Aspergillus karnatakaensis. The sequence continues at coordinate 31,936 of NW_027395726.1, read as the reverse complement.
CGCTGCTGCAGGGCTTGTTCATGGCTGCACGAACCTTGAAATGTCTTGTCATTTGTGCCACCATTGTTGTCACGAGATGAGTCGGCTTCTGTGGATTTTTTGTTGGCGAATGCGATATGATGTATAGGAGCTGGACGCGTCGTTGAATCTGACGGGGTCATGGGAGGATCGGCAGTGGTTGGGGTGGTGATGAGGAGATCCGGCTGCCTGGAAGAGAGGTCGGTGAGCTGCGACTGGGTGAAGACAGCCAACCTACCTGCGTTGCTGTCTGCACCTGAGCTCACAGGCTATCCTGTCCAGCGAGCAGTTTGTGCAAGGCTGCCCCTTGGCCTCGAAGTCGCAGCGGACCTTCCTCTTGCGACAATAGAGGCAGGCCTGCCCAGCTCGGGGGCGGCAGCTTTTGCGAGGAACTGAGTCCTCGGCCATGGCTGTATCAATGGAATGGGAGAAAAGGAAACTCTGGAGTGAGGAGGGTTAGAGATTGGGGTTGTTGGCTCACATAGGCCGGCTGTCAGGCTAGAGCGCCACAGACAGTGGATTGCATCAGAGAGTGATCCAAGGGAGCAGATGATACATCCCGTACAGCCATGTTTTAGGTAATAATTAGCGTAGTGCTAGTACCAAAATCAAGGATGCTGAGTGGTCTACTCGAGGAGGGGAGGATCCGAACACGACGAACTGCCCTTTTTGGCAAGGTGTCTAACTATTGGTGTGTCTTCAGCTAGAAAGTCCTGTCGTGCTGGGTGAGGTGGAGTTCTCACGAGTCAGCAGTACTGGGTGAGCCTCATCTTCGGTAGGCTGTATCCCCAGCTGGTCCTCGCCCTGGAGGTCAGGGAATTATCTTATTCTTAGTTGGGATAAAGAAGCCTGGCCAACGTACTCGGGAGTATGTAGGTACAGTAGGCCGTTTACTCCTCAGCTCAGCCAAGCTGAGAAATTGTAGCAAAGGTAGCTGCAAGTATAGTACAAACGACGATGAGGAAGACATGTAGAGTAAGACAAGAGACAAAAAAAAAGAAAAAAAAAGGATGAAAAGACCGACAGCAGATCGACACTGCGAAAAGTTCCCCACCCCCTCCAAACAGTAAAAGAAAATAAACGGTATAATCGCCCGCGATAGGCTCAGCCCAGTAATACAATACACCCAAGTCAAAGACCACGACTCAAGGATACGCCATCTGCGGCGTGCTCTTATACCCCATCAGCTCCGGGCGCGTCCGCAGCTCGGCCTCCTTCTCCTCCTGCACGAGCGCACAACACCCGCACCAGAACGCAGTACAGCAATCCCCGCAGCACGATCCCGAGATGCCATGTTTCTCACGCATCTCGCCGCGGCGGATGGTCTGGATGATCCATTGGAAGTAGCCGAGGGAAAGGACGCCGAAGATCATGCACTACGTGGAAGGCAGTGGTCAGCTGTGCTTGAAATCAGTTGAAGACTGCCGTGTAGCTTACCTCTGAATTGATGCTATTGTAGCTCTGCAGCGTAGGGTCTTGCAATCTTGCTTGTGTCTTTCCAAAGGTGAGGCAGGGGAGACAGGCGGTTACGAAGCCTAGGAATACATCTGATCAGCTCGCTTCGTACCAAGGCCAATGCCAGTACATACACAGAGTTCCCGGGGAGCAGCAGCCGCATAGTGAGTAGTTCCAGTCGCGGTTTTGCGTGATGTTTCGCGCCTCTGGGGAGACATCCTGGCCGTATGCGGGTGGCACGCTTGGGCTTGAGCGGTATGATTTCTCGTAGGCGGCCATCGAGACAGAAAGAAAGAAAGAGAGAGAGAGAGAGAGAGAGAGCGTTGATTGATAGTCTTTCCGAGTGAATGATTGAGGGAAATGGTCATTTATACGGAGTACTCCGTGCTGTGGACCCACTCCCAGAAGACCCGAAAGAGTAGTTCGCATTCGGACCGAGGACTGCTAACCACTTTGGATAGAAGACTCTTCAGGAGACTCCATTCCGAGCCCCTGACTTGCTGCAGAAGTGCAGATCCCGGCTACACGCAGGTCAAGCTTTGCAAGCCATGTGTCGGCGTTGCCTCTGTGGGATCTCCCAACGCCCAAAACGTGGCCAACTCCGGTGAACCACAAAATCGCCAACTTCAGGTTAACGGTTGGGTTTGAAGGTTAGGATTAGGCGAAACTACAAATTGAGCACACAATAATGAGAGTGGCAATGTCCTCTTCCTTGTACTCTCAGGGCCAGAACTTGCCTTTCCAATTCGGAGATCTCAGCATTCCCGCCGTTCCAGCTATATATTGCGATGGCGAAATTAGGACGTGTCTGCGTTAGCCTTGTGCCGTATCTACTGTCACTGGCGTCGTTGGTTTGCCTAGCTATAGTCTGCGTCAGTTGCACCAGGAAGGCTGCGGACATCGACCAACTCTACTTCTTCCGGGTATGTCAATCACCCAGGTGCCGGTGTCTCCCTCGTTTTCGAGTCTAACCCCTATGCGAAGGTCCAATTCTCAAACTTCACCACGCTCCCGGAGTCAGAAACCGCCGACGATCATCATCTGAACTCGACTGCCCTGCACTATCTCAGCACCGCACTCCACAACGCCAACAACGACGGCAATCTCAAAGACTTCTACTCAGTCGGCCTCTGGGGCTATTGCGAAGGAGAAGTCTCCAAGCAAGGAAGCTACGACACGACCTACTGCTCAAGCCCTCACCCCAAGTTCTGGTTCAATCCTATCCAAGCGTGGCACCTAAACGAGACAACCAAAGACCTGCAGCTTCCATCCCACCTGACCAAAGAGCTACGCGTGTACAAGAAAGTCTCCCTATGGATGTCCTCCGGCTACATCCTCGCAATTACCGTGACCGCCATCGAGACCCTCCTCGGCCTCCTCTCGATCTGGAGCCGCTGGGGCAGCTGTATCACTGCTCTCGTGTCCGCCGTCGCCTGCCTATTCACCATCGCCGGAACACTCACTGCAACTGTGACCTTCTCGCTCCTAAAAGGAACCTTCGCGACCGTGCTTAGAGACCTCAACATCACGACCAGCCTCGGAATCCGAGTCCTCGTTGTCTCCTGGGCCGCAGTTCTTTTCTCTCTAGCTGCTCTGGTTTTCTGGACGGTAACCATGTGCTGCTGTTCGGGGCACTCCTCAACAAGACAGCCGGATCAGGGACCCCAATACGCCTATCATGGCGTGCCTGGGCCTATTGATGTGACGCAAGAGCGACCGCGGTTTACGACTGTCCGCGCTGGCCCGTACCCTATGCATCCGATGCAACAGACCTCCTATGGCCCGCAATCTAGTGGCTATTCCTACCAATGACTGGTTTGGTGCGGTTACCGAGATCGGAGCAGAGGATGAACATCTGCAGGAAGAAGGACTGGGGAACAGACAGGGACGCTGCACCTGGTGTATCTGTATCAATGGATTGCGTAGCTCTGTTTTGTCTGGCTTCGCGGGGCTCTAGCAGGGTATCTATTGTTAGTATAGAAGAGAGATAGTATAATATCACCAGACCTGGGTAAGTAAGGAGGCAGGTAGAGGTAGGATACTGTTCAGGTAGTTTCCAGCATCTTGTGGAGCGCTTTGTGCAGTTGGGTGGACTGTGACTGTATACAAACTGCTTGACTCTCTCATCTTTCCAGTTTTCACACTGACACCGGTATCCAATGCTTCCAGGGACTAGGATTCGCCTGCTTCCTCCAACTCCTCCCTACAGCTTGACTTCAATATGGTCATGGAAGAAATCCACATAATCAAACATACTCCGCTTAAACTCCCTGTCGAAGCTCCCATCCGTATGATTCACCGTCTGCAACCCATACTGCTCCTCAAAGCTCCCCCACTCATTATTATCGACATAGCTCCACGCCATCGTCCCGATAACCCTAACCCCATCTTCATGAATCGCCTTGAGCATCTCATTCAGGAAATTCTGGTAGTACAGCGTGCGCTCGAGGTCGAACCGCTGCGCGTCGCCGTTCCGCGCCCCCTCGCCAAAGGGGTTGTATCCGAATTCCGCGAGGAGAATCCCGCCGGCTGGCTTGAATGTCTTCCACACGTACCCGAGCTGCTGGCGCACGTACTGCGGGGCGATGGCAGAGTATGCGTTTCCTGGGTGGCCCATGAGCCAGTCGTCGGCTTGGACCATTGAGGTGGTGACGCAGTAGGGCCAGGCGGGGCTGGAGGAGTTTGCGGCGCAGGCGTCGATGCCTTCTGGGGTGGGAGAGGCGAATTGGGAGATGTAGGGATCGAAGGCGAAGAAGTCGGCGGTGCCGTTGAACATGGCGATTTGGGCGTCTGTCAGCGGGGTCAGGTCTAGGTCTGCGGTTGCGAGGACCTGCGCGGGAATCTGCTGCCCGAGAAAGATGGCGTTGTTCATGATTCCGAGGATGAATTCTTGGTAGCGGAGGGCGGCCTGCACGTGGGTTTTGTTGGACGGGTCGAGCGGCAGGGCGAGGTTGTTGGCCATTTTCATGGAGATCTTGCCGGTGCCCTTGAGCTCGTTCTTGTACCAGTGGTAGACGTCTGCGTGGGCTTCGTTCATTTGGATTAGGTCGTTCCACCCGTTGAGGGTCCATTCGACGCCGACGTTGGGCTCGTTGAAGGTATACCAGTATGGCACGCGGTCTGCGTAGCGGGTCATCACCTGCTTCGCGTAGTAGAGGAAGTTCTCGGGCAGGGTGGAGAAGTCGTCCATCTGGGAGAGAGGGAAGTCGAATGGCTGAGGGTTACCATGAGGGTGATTCCGTACTCCAGACAGGTGTTGATCACGTCGTCATAGTGCTCCAGTCCCTTGGTGTTGATGGGCGAGCCGGTCACGCCAAAGGGGATGATGCGAGTCCACGGAATGGTCAATGACAAATAGGGGATACCAATTGCTGCCAGCCGCGCGATGTCGTCTTTGTACAACCAGTAGTTCATGGTCGCCGTGTTTGCGTCGTCGCGGCCGTCCTTGGATTGGATTGCTCCGTGGTGGTCCATGTCGCTGGGGCCACGGCCGTCAATTTGCAGCCCGCCCTCAATCTGCCAGGCTGCAGCAGACATCCCCCACATAAAGTCGTGGGGTAGCTTTAGGGTTTTGTTATCGATCTTATTGTACAGGGGTAAGGAAGAGACCAGTTCACCCGAGGGGATGGGCTTGGGATCACGCGTGTCGTGAATGGGGGAGGCGAAGTGTAGGATAGGTTACTCCATAGAACTGCGTACGCACTCTGCCCATACTGGCCATCAGGGGTGAGCGTTGCTTCGGGATCCAGTGAGTAGGTAGTGTATGTTGCCCCCGGTGGGAGAAGGGTTGACACCTCGGAGAATGGGGGTGCAAACGGAGTATGGAAGACCAACGGGCTATGCAATGGGGTGGCGTATCGAGTCGAGGTGACTTGAGTGTAGGTGAAGGTGCTGGAGGTGTCAGTCTCGGTAACAGCAGGGGCTGCCTTTACCGAGCTTAGAATTAGGCCAGTGAGAGCAAGGTGAAATAGCATTTTCGAATTGTCCAGGAGGAGGGTCGGTGGCTTTCTCTCTTCAGCATGTTGCCTGACGAGTATTTTATAGTTCCTCCGCAGAACCCAGGCCATGGGTATACGGGAGCATCCGGGTGGAGGCCAAGACTAGGGCGGGATTATCAAGTTGTGGAAGCCCAAGGTTGAAGGAATGGAAGACATCTTGCGGGTGGAGGTGGGCAGCCGAGGAGTGGGGGATCTGCACATAACTCCCCTGGACCCTGAAGGTCCAGCTTACTCCAAGTCGGCGTTTTACTCCTGATTGCCGCGTTCATCCGACGCAAATCGAAGCAGATCCCTCTTCCGAGGGGTGCATTGACAATAGGAGAAGCCTCCGGACAAGAGAAGCTACGACACGACCTCCTACTCCATACTCAAGCCCTCACCCAAGGTTCTGGTTCAACCCCATGCAGGTGTGGCCCCTGAAAGAGACAGCCGATGACCAGCTACAAACAGCCACGCGTGTACGAGAAGGTCTCTCCTTGAGACCAGTTCACGTCTGCAGCGAGATTGCACTTGTTAGCACCAAGAGACTGCTGTACCAACCAGGGATAGCGTGTATACCTCAAGACTCCATCGAAGTGCTGATATCCTCTCTACGCATTTGACCCGCTGGCTCGAATTCGTAGCCAACTAGAGATTTGCAAGCACGGTGATGCCAGGAATTATCTGAACCCCTACGAGCGCACACCAACCAACCCGTGCCACGCGGCAGATCGCAAGGCACCACTTAATAGTCACCGACAGAAACTCACATAGAATCTCAGTGCACAGTCTCCAAACTCAATACATCAAGTAGATACATATCACTTCTGACAGAAATTCCACTCCACCCACCCAACCCCCCTCCTCCCATCCCCAGCCTCCACAACCGCCCAAGCCCTAGGAAACAAACTCACCCGTCCATCCGGACTCTCCAACCTCACGGGCGCCTGCCCCCTGATCTCAATCCGCAAAACAACGTCCTTCTCTCCCTCAACCGAATACACAATCCTCGCCTGAACCGGAATCCCATCCCCACCTACCTCCTCAACCACCTCAACACCAGTCAACTCCGTGATAGATGTGTCAGGACCCTGGATATACCCCACCGAAACAGGACCCGGCGGAACCCGAACCTGCACGCCGTGGATATGCGTCCCGTCGTCGAGGTGGAAGGCCGTCCACACCCAGTCGAACGCCCACCAGTCGCGCACGCCCCAGGAGTGGTCTCGTTGGCCCGGTGCCGAGGAGAATGTTGTGACCGTGTTGTCGATCGTTAGTGTTCCGGAGACTGTGCATGGGATTTCGTACCGTGTTGCGATCTTCCACTGGTAGGGCGTTGCGGCTGTGTGCCAGGTGAGGTCGAGATGGACTGTAACTGGGGTTCCTTTGGGCTTCCCGCTAAGTAAATCAGCTGGGTTGGGAAAGGATTCGCCCTTCCCGGTTAATGTGACGCGGTATTGCTGTAATGGAATCTCGGGTGTGTGCGTAGCGTTGATATTCTCGCTGGTTATAGTGAAATCCGGGGTTGGATGGGGCACTTCGAAGTCTGAGACGGCGATAGTCGGGCGTCCAGGACCGCAGATCAATGCGTTGTACCACGATCCAGGTTGATTCGGTGTGACGCCTAGACGGATCCAGAGGCCGATTTTCTGGTCTGTGTCGGCGACGTCGAAATACAGGCTTTCGTTGTGCAGGGGGTGGTCGCTGGCGGGATGGCTGGTTTCGTCACTGGGGTCGACGGCTAGAGGCGTTGAGGGTGCTGGGTTTGGGAGGGTATCGACCGCTTTGAGGTCAATGATGTAGGTTGCCAGGCGGTCGAGCATGGTGAGGAACATCTTGTCTCCGCGGTCTGTCTGCTCTAGGATCATCGGCGACGCGAATGCAAGAGGGAGGCCCCAGAAGGAGAGCTCGCGGATACCCTCTTCGCATTCTTCCAGGGTGAACGGTGGGTTCGGTCCAAAGGCACCGTGGTATGTCTGCAGAAGCTTCTTGATATGCTCCTGCCGGATGTCGGACGGAATACAGAAGCCGATAAAGTACGCAACGTCTTGGAAGACTGACCCCGTGGTCAACATCTGCCAGTCCACGACGGAAAGAGAAACTGGCCGATCGCCATCATAGCGGAAGAGCATATTATCTAGTCGGTAGTCGCCATGCGCAAGACACTTGTGCTTTGTCGACGCCCTAACCTTTCGAGCATACTCATCAAAGCAGGAAAGCCATCTAGTCACGACCTCCTGGTGTTCGGGCTTCACTCGTTCTCCATACCGAATGAGAAAGCCTGTCCACAGCTGCTGTAAGTAGGCCTGGCCTACTTTGACCTCCGTCTCCACCCACTCCGGAAGAGGTTTGCTCAGCAATTCGCACTGCAGCTTCCCGAGTTCTCTCAAGGCAAGGTGCGCTTGCTCTAGGGTCGCACCCGCGATATCATCTCCAGCTGTAGCAGGGGATATATCCTCCAAGAGGATATGAAACAGATCACCCTCACGGTCGCAAACCGTATGATAGTTCTTGACGATAGCCTTCGACTCAAGCAATGGAGCAATCTCCGAATAGAATCGAGATTCACGCTCGTAGATCCCCAACCTCCATCCTGAGTCCCGGCTGAGACGACCGGATGCGCCGAGCTTGATCACTGCACTGGCAGGTCCAGTCTCATCAGTTGCATGTTGTAGCTTGACGCGATGACACTCGCCGACTTGCCCTGTGCCGATTCTCTCGCAAGTAAAGTCCACGACTTTGGCGCCTAGGGCTTGACTGAGGAACTCCACCGAGAGGTCCTCGATGCTCTGGATGGTTATCTTGATGTGGGCCATGGTGATCAAACGTGTTACTACAAGCGACCAGACGCTGAAACTATGCTATCTAAGTAGATCCACCTATCGTCAGTACCCCAGAAAAAAAGCAGCCAACCCCGCAGTTGCGCGAGACGAGTTTGCGGGGAAATTACCTGCTACCTCGGTTTTTCATCCTTTCAGGACATAAAGAGACCAATATTCCTCGGCAATGGCTTTCTTTGAAGCGATCTTCAGATGAACTGAGGTGATGTGGGCCTCTTCATGTTCAGGGTAGAGATCCGCATAGATCTATTAGAGGAGACTGGAGGGGCGATGCCCTGCCTAAGGATCTCTTTGTGCATGCATCCCATCTATTCTACTGCTTTGGGGTAACAAGTTACGAAACAATAGGAGCATCCTATCCCATCTAATAGATTGTCTCAAAGTTGTTGTAATCCTGCCCTATGTTGGACCGCAAATAAGCCTAATTCAACCACAGCCGTTCCAGGAGCCCCCCAAACCAGATGTCAAAATTAGCCAAGACAAACTGTCTATCTTCTACAGTGATTCAAAGACTTGGCCTGGCTTTCAAGCACCTTTTAACCCACTGGCAAGAACTTGGTGCGGTTACATCACCTGCATTGAGCGACCATGCCCGAATGAGGGCGAATCAATCTTAGATGCGTATAAATCGTGAAGCATGGATTATATTCTTACCAATGAAGATGGCGCTAAGATTAATATGCCGTAATTGAACTAACATGAAATAAGCTCGCATACAGCTAGCTTAATACACCGTGCAATCCCCATGGATAGTTGGAGATTTCATGTGACCTTCCACGTTTCCAGGTCCTTGCGTATATCAGTAGGTGACATTAACTCTCAGTGCTCATATCTCGTTAAACCCACTGCTGTGAGTGTTAGTGGACAGATCCCGTGTTTCTTGAATCGATCACATAACGAAATTGGTACTTTGTTGGCTTGCTGGTTTGATGATATTGATCCGAAGGTGGAGCATTTCCCCGCTACGTGTGGTATCTAAAGGATCTGGCTTGGCTCTGTTTGAGTGAAAGCTTTAGTATGTCTTGGATAATTATCAAACATATGTATAATAAATGTACAGTAAATGATCTACACAGTTACTTATACAGATTGTATTAAAATCTGATCTAGAACCCAGGCGCGTTAGAAGGATTAAACAGGTAACTTAATATTTAAAACCCGGATACGGGTCTGGAAACTCTTCTTAGCTGTACCGTGATATAATAATCTAGTATTAGTTATAAGAAGAGTGCCTTCTCTTTATACCTAATCCTGGACAAGTCCCTGCTATGTCCCTGCTATCTTGACTGTCTGTAAGTAAAATGCTGTCTATTTTCTCTGTAAAGTCTTCCTAGTCTCTAGCCTCTAAATCAGCCTTAACACCTTGTAAAGAACCAGCAACGTGTCACGGTCCAAGCTGTGTATACCTTCGCTTGGCCACGTGACGCCTTTCCACCTCATCCGCAAATACAGATGATGTACTAACAACGGATTCCGCTCTCTCCTCTCCATGCAAGCTTCTTCTCCCTTGAATAGTTGCTTCTATAGCAAATGCTTGAGATCCTCTCACATCGCAGTATGCTATGGTCTTGAGGCCTTCCCGTCCCTTCGGCTTGGCCCGTACGGCTGGGGAAAGATGAGAGGTGTTAATTTGGCATTTTTCGAGTTCGGAGAGGTTTGAACGGACGATACAGTACGAGTCTCTCAAGGAGCCCAGTTTACAAGAGCCTGGGATAATCTGGTGTCGTATTATACGCTAAGATAAGCTAGCGAAAATGTAGGCATGCAGCACACTGTCGTGGCAGTCAAAGAGTGGATGCTTGGCTATGAGTGGCGGCAGCGCGTGCGCGAGCATCAGGCTTCGATGAGGCAACATTGTCTTTGAGCGATGACTCTCAGGCCAAGCCAGCATATCTGATTGGAATCCAAGTGCGCCTAGTATGACCATTATGGCAAAGGCTAACTCACGGTGAGTCAGGCATCCCTCCCTGCAGCGAGGCTGGATCGATTGTGCTGGATCCTTCGTGGGTGAGGCTTGTCAAACCGGGTGGTGGGGTACGGTCAATGCGTTTGCTTATCAGGCAGACGAGAAGCTGGCTCGGTCGAATCTCAGGTAGATAAATCTTTTTTTTTTCTTGCGAAGGGTTACGGTAAAAAGCCTGGGAAGAGCGGAAGATGGCGGTCGCCGTTGCGAAGCAGTTTTCGGACTGGGTCTCTCAGACTCAGGATGCTGAGCAGAGGAAAGCTGAGGAGATGAAGGTGAGGATTAGGCAACTCCAAAAGGACATTTCCACTGAATCACTAATCTCTGTTGTGCAAGGCTTTTTCCGTTCAGATTGAGAAGCTGGACAAGGACTTTCGCGACGTCTCAAACGACCTTCAGAGGGAGCGTGTTGCTGCCAGACAAACACAGGAAGACTCGAAGTCGCTGATGCGTCAACTTGAGGAGTTGCAGGAGGCTATCGTTTGTCTTACTCTCATTTTCAGATCCTTTATCTTCACAGAATATAGGATGATGATAACAAGGGATCCAGGAGCGGAGCTCGTTCGTGTTGGTCCTGATTGACGCCGACGCTGATGGCTATATTGTAAGTATTCTCTCCGCGAAAGGCCAGAAACGGGGCCCTCACATATTCTAGTTCAAAGAAGCCTACTATAAGGACAAAGACGGCGGTCGGAATGCAGCTTTAGATCTCGAGGCTGCTGTCAGGGAGCATTTGAAGAGCTCACACCCAGAGTTGTCGAGTATACCGATCATGATCAAGGCATTCGCCAACGCTGACGGGCTTGCTCATTTACTGGTTAAGGCAAAACTTACGAAGTCTTCGGGGTCGCTGATAGGTTTTGCGACGGGGTTCTCGCAGGCCTTTGATGCATCCGATTTTGTTTTGGTCGGTAGTGGCAAGGATCGTGCCGATGAGAAGATAAAAGGTTAGCTGCACATTTCTAAATAATAGTAGCGAGCATATCGATTCTCCACAAATACTGACTGGAGAAAACCGAGATAGGTACCTTTCAGCAATTCATTACGAACCCCACCTGCCGTCATATTATTTTCGGAGCATGCCACGATAACGGTTACGTTCGTCTTTTGGAGAGACATCAGAATACCGCTGTTGCAGACCGAGTGACTCTCCTCCCCGCTTTTGAGACAGGCAAAGAGTTTTCTGGTTTAGGCTTTCGCTCCATGCGGCGGCTGGAGACGATTTTCCGAGGTGAACCTGTGCTTACTCGCTATTCGCCGCCTCCCGCACACCGAGCCTTGAATGCGGAGGTAGTCGAAGGTGAAGGAAGCCTATCGCAAGGGAGCCTGTGGGTGACTCCCTACCCTACGTTACCCCGAAGTGTTGTTTCAAGGAAGCCCGAAGATTTGCCCGCAAACTCGGTCTACATAAACGCGGCAAATCAACGGCTTGACTCTAAGCTACCTTCTACGTCTGCAGAAGCAGAACGTAGCTGGGAGCACAAAGTTGGCCCTGCACAAATGAAATACTGTCGAAAGTATCATTTGCAGGAGAATACGTGTAGTGGCTATTGCCCCTATTCGCATGGGCCGTTGACGCCCGGGGAGGTCTTGGTCTACCGGCATAAAGTTAGGCAGGAGGTGTGTCACAATGGCCCTGATTGTCGGGATGCAAGTTGTTTCTATGGGCACCATTGTTCATGTACCAGGGTGTCCTGCAAGTTTTCAGCTGCGATGCATCGCATTGATGTATCTTCGGTTTCGGTTCTTCGGTGCGCATAGGGGTGATTTTGAGTAGGAGGTATGAGTTGGGCAGTTTGTTAGCCGTGTTTTGTTGTATTGCGCATACTTTGTGAGAGGCAGCTCTTCAACAGCGCTGTCATGGATTTCGGCTGTTTATGTTCTGCATCCATTATTATCCATCAAACTGTGAATCCCGTACATAATTGCCGAGAATACACCGTGCGAGTATGTAGTGAGTCTTGGACTTTCAGACAACTCTTCGACCCGCGGAGTAGACGTTTTTCTCTTTTAATAGTTCCTGTGTCGCACAGGCAACAGCGCACAGATTCCATCCTCCCGCAGACGTTGACTGTTCTGTGTGCGGTCCCTTGGGGGTTGGAGATAGCCACCTCTGTTATAAATAATATTCCATCGATAAGTCAAAGATATCCAGTGTTGCTTGCGGGTGGGTCGACTTGCTTGAATTAGAAGTTGAATATGCGGGTAATGTACACAGAAATAGAATACCGCATAGGCTTATGTTCTCCATGAAACGGATATTACAGCCGCCCTCATTTAAGCGGTTCGCTCAGTAAAAGAATCAAGCTAAGCTCTTCAAGGTGGATGCATATCCTCAAACAACCTTACCTCCTACAGGACCTATCACCGGTATCGGAGTCCCAGCCAAGAAGAGCAAGATTCATGTCCCTGCAGATTCCGGTTCCTACTCCAAGTGACGCCTCCAACTGTCCAACATAGGTAAACAGGTGGGGCGCACTGTGACGAAAGATAAGAAAACCATGCATGACGCCCAAAGTCCCGAGATAACGGTCCTGGCGGGAATTGTGGAGATGGGAGTTGGAGTAATGCATGACTTTATAAAGCCACGCTCTACCAGGGCTGGTTTTAATTTCGAATCCACGTGGACGTCGGGAAGAAAGTTTGTACAGGTACATTCTGTTTCTGGCTTTGATTTGGCTTTTAGCTTGACGGGGAAGCCACCTGGGTGCGAGAATATTGGCTCCAGGTACCCACATTGTCATAGCATATACCCGCAACTGTCTCTGCAGCAAATTAGGCAAACATGCCGTCTGTCAAAGAGATCATCAAGGCGTCGGTGTCGCTGACGACTTTGACGTCGATGACACCGGAATCCTTGGCAATTACGAGCCCTAACACGGGGAATCAGTTTGTGGCGCATCTTGCTGGGTTGGCTTCGACGTTGGAGATTGTCAATCAGGGGTGTAAGCCCGCTGAGACGGTTGCTGTGTCTGTGCCGTTGACTGTCTTTACCTTTGCCGAAGAGGTTACTTGTGAGGGGGTGAAGGAGCAGGTCAAGACATACAGGGAGAATGATGATGTTTTTGAGGAGTTTTTTCTCAAGGGTGAGTGGACGTGTCCATACTTGCTACATATACTAATTGCCTTAGCCGTCTATATCCATGGCTTCGACACTCTTGAGCAAAAACTCTCGGCCTGTCTGCAAGAGGCTTACGGAACTGAGATCCTCTTCTCCGATACCAAATCCCAGCAAACGGTTACCGTCAAGACGGCCAGTAGTGTCCCAAACGGTCCATACCTTGCCCAAATCACGGAAACAGAAGCCCTCCTTGCCCCTGTGTACCGCATCCACTACGACGAATACATGGCCTTTATGAATGGTCTCCTGCCAAACGGAACCGGTGACGCTTTCAAATATGCCACTGTGAATACGATTAGCGACTCAACAATCGGCATACCTGTCCCATCAAGACTGTATAGCAAAGACACTGCAACAGATGAAAAACCCCTAGCTGGTGTCCGTGTTGTTGTCAAGGACATCATCGACCTGAAGGGTGTGAAAACATCCAATGGAAACCGAGCGTGGTTCAAGCTATACGACGCCGTCAACGCCAGTGCACCAGCAATGCAGCACCTAATCGACCTAGGCGTCTCAATAATCGGAAAGGTCAAGACAGCCCAGTTCGCCAACTCCGACCGACCAACCGCAGACTGGGTAGACTACCAGTAAGCCCATCCCTCCAACCTCCAAGCACGCACTAACCCAACCAGCGACGCCTTCAACCCCCGCGGCGACGGCTACCAAGACCCCGGCGTCTCCTCCGCCGGCTCCGGCGCCGCAACCGCAGCCTACGACTGGGTAGACGTCGCCATCGGCACCGACACAGGCGGCAGCATCCGCATCCCCGCCGGGAAAAACGGCGTCTACGGCCTACGCCCCTCCTTCGGCGCCCTCCCCAACACCGGCGTCATGGAAGAAGGCGAGCACTTCGACGCCATCGGCTTCCACACCCGCTCCCCACAAACCCTGCAATCCTTCGGCAAGACCTGGCTCAGCAGCAGCGCGCAGCTCTCAAAATCCTACACCACCTTCCCGCGCAAGATCATCGTGCCCACGAACCTCTGGCCCGTAGCCAACAACGCCAGCCAAGAGATCTTCACCGCGTGGCTCAACCAACTCGCCACCTTCCTCAACGCCACGGTCGAATCCAGCTCTGTAGACGCCTACTGGAACGCAACCGCGCACACCGACCACCCGGACACAGACTTCTGGTCCTTCATGCAAATGGTCGGCTTCAACCTGATCTGGCGCAACCAGCTGCAGAAGGTCATCTACCCGTTCCGCGCCGCATACGCGGCTGCCTTCGGCGGACGATCCCCGTTCATAAACCCCTTCCCATTAGCCCGGTACGCCTCGGCGTCAAACATCACCGAAGAAGACAGCAGCCTTGCATACTCGAAATTCACCTACTTCCGGTCCTGGTTCGGGTCGCACGTCGTCAAATCCAACCCGGATTCCTGCTCCGAGAGCCTCTTCGCCATCCCCATGGCGACTGGCGATGCAGTCTACCGGAACAACATCTACTCGCCTCCGAATGTGAGTTCGTGGGCGACGTTCACACCGTATTATTTCAGTGTGCAGTCGCAGGGGCCCGAGGTGACGCTGCCGATTGGCGAGGTGGAGTATGTTAGTGAGGTTTCGGGTGTGGTGGAGAGGTTGCCGGTTGCGATTGATTTGCTGGCGCATCGGGATTGTGATCTGATGCTGTTGGATCTGGTGGGGGCGTTGGGGGGGGAGGGGGTGTTGAGGGAGGTGAGGACGGGGAGGACGTTGTGGTAGATGCTAGAATCTCATTATAGAGCGCCCCTTTGGAACAGGAACTAATAGATTTCAGACTGCCCATATAGATTGTCTCAGGATTCTCAGCCAGTTGGCTGATGACATACTGTTCTCGCTAAAGTAGATTAGATGGAATATATCTTGGATTCCATGTACACCACAGGCCTTGCAGCATGCATATAACAGGGTTATACCCTACTATAAGAGTTTATAGTCTAATCAAATATCTATAAGTATAAACACAAGCCACTAAGACATTTTAACCCTAAACCCTACTTCTCTTTATTAAAAGTACCTCCGGAAAACCACTCAAACCAGCTCATGTTACGAGACATGTCACAAAACTTGTCGCAAAAAAATGGGTGTCACAAGAATGTCACAAACCAACATGCAAACCCTTGATGGTGTAGTTGGCTATCACGTCTGACTGTAATGGAATTCTCACTGCTATCAGAAGGTCACCGGATCGACTCCGGTTCGAGGGATACTTTTTGCTGCATGCAGTGTTAGGTGTTCAAGTGCAGGATCAACCAGATAACTGTGTGGTTTGGGTTCTGAGATTGAAGAATAATATTTGCTAGGTTGATGAAATCTTTTTCTGAGGTTTGTTGGCATGCTGGGGAGCATAGAGGGGGTTTGAGTGATTTGGGGTTGGGTTAAATTCACCTAAGACAATATTTATTACTCTACAGTATCTGATAAGCCCACAGCTAAGTACCCGTCTATCTGAGTACTGTGAGTAGTTGCTTCAAGCACTTATGGGCTATATGAATCTTAGTGTGAATACAGTACTCATGACTTTTAAGGGACTTGTTCGTCATTAAGAGATATCACAATGGTGGGATTGAATGATGGGCTCAAAAATCCAAGAGAAATTGTGGGCCAAAAAAAAAAAAAGAAGAAGAGAAATCCCCAGGACCAGAATCGAACTGGTGACATTCTGATAACAATAACGATATTACAGTCAGACGCGATAACCAACTACACCACCCGGGGATGTGCTGGGCCGATCGGATTTTTGGCTACATAGCCCTGCACAAAAATACTTGCTAGATTGTACTTAGGGCTTCGATATGTCAGGGTTACAGTAGCACGCGCAGAAGAAGACCGACTGGATAGGAAATTTATCCTGCTCGTGGGACTAAATGAGTGATTGATAAGTGTACCTAGGTATAACATCCCTGGGTTGACTGGTGGCTTAGCAATATCTGATAAGACGGGGATGGAAGTCTCTAATTGTTAAGGCAGTTATATATATTCGACCTCGAGGTTTAGTCGGTTGGTGAGCTTCTACTGCAACACCCCCAATTGCACCAATTTCCGGAGCGCCTTAACCAACCGAGGGATTTTTGTAATGAAGACATTCTTCAAGAGCGTCAGACCGCGTATATTCTAGAATGGTTGCGTTGACAGGTACTCGGGATTGTGGGTAGTGATACCAAGCAGGATATTCTATACACGCCATCCATCCCTCTTCGTATACACATAATAAATAAACATCCACCCGAAGACCCCTCACACCCTAGTGGACTGTGAGTAGACATATTGCAACGTCAGAAAATTCCAGCCAACGATGATCAACCGCCCCTCCGCCTGTAGATCCCGGGGATGTCTCGTGCGAAAATGTGCCCGGAGGTTGTCTCGTCTGTTGTATGCTCTCGAGCAGACACGACATATGTAAGATCTAGGAGAGACATGCTGCGAGATGTAATGTCTGGTATAAGTTCCTCTGAGTTGGAGAACCCTGTTACAGCCCCTCCAGCGGCACAGAAAGTGATCGGAGGTGGTGAGTCTAGAAGAAGTAAGCTACTCTTTCACATCAAGAGACGTTGAGAATGTTCTAGTGGTGTCAAACACGTACGCAGGTGGTGGGATGTGGATATCATTGTTATCAGCTTGCTGTTGGGGCATTCTCTCGTGGCTATGAGATGCAGTGATGGGTAGCACCTCACTGGGGAAGCCCATATTGTCTATCAATTGGAAGTCATGGCTGGAATTCATTGTGCTGGTTGTCTGGTAGTCTGGCTGGCGAGTCAAGGTGGCTGCGAGCAGAGCTTCCTCGGGACGGTGGGACAGAGGGAAGATCGAGGAAGGGTCGATGGCATCATAGCCGGCATCGTGCGACGTGTACGCAAAGGAGTGTCGCGCACGAGAGACGGCGAGTCCAGCGTGATACTGAGCCGGTTGCATATTGGCGGGAACATCGGTACTGTCTGCCGACTCATTTTCCCGCAGGCCATCGAAGGTGTCCTGGAAAGAGCCATTACTGAACAAACGGTGGTGGTCCGACATAACCAGAATAACGAAGTAGACAGAACGAGTTAGAAAACAGAAACACAGTGAGTTAACCGGAGAGCGGATCGACAAGTGACGAGTTGCCCGCTATTAAATGATTGCAAAGGTGGGCTGAATGGATGTAGGACACGGAGCCCCTGCCAGGCACCGCGAGGTGCGGTAACAGAAGAGCGAGACTCGAAAGAGAAATACGCCAGTAGCTGGTTGAATAATGGAAGAAACAGGCTGCCCAGGGGGCAGACGACAAGTTTGAGCTCGCGCATCGCGAGCCAAGTAGGGGAGCATGCAACCGACCAACAATACCAAACAATACCACACATTAACACCCTTCAATCTTTGAAGAAAGGTCGCTGTTGTGAAACTTGTGGACAGACCTGTGGATAGACCCGTGGATGGTGGACAGTCTTCCGCGCAGGGCATCCGAGATTTAACTGAGCCGCACCTGCACCCCTGGTCTATCACAGATTACGCTTTTTTGGGAAGTTCGCATGAGTCTGATACGATCAAGCTAATCCACAGATGGCATGGATGCTGCATGCAATATGCAAGGCGTTTGTTTCGGCACTCACCCATTAATAATGGATTACAGCTACGCTCCACTCCATGGACATTCGGCTTTCGAGGTTCCTATAAACTTGGGGAATCAGATTGAGCTCAATTTCAGGCGGTCAAACTCAGCGGAAACAAGATTGCACGTTACGGCGACCTCTATAGTAGTGATAGCTGCGATACATGCGTGTAGAGAGGCGTGATATCATTGAAGACGGCGCCTATTGCTCTTCAATAGCCTTTTTGCGTATGGAGCGAGACCTGAAGCCTAGAGAGTGACTCGAAGGGACTCTCGCAGCAGTGAGGCCCAGCAGCTGAATCAAATGTCACTTCGGTCGTCCGCCAGCACACAGAATCCGGAACAAGCGTCTCACTGCAAGGACATACAACTTGCAATGTGGCGCTGTTTACATGACGCGTCACTGTATTCTGCCAATATGCATGAAGTCATGTGTAGTCAAGCTGCCGAGGAATCTTTCCAAGGATCAGAGAGAAAGCGCCACTCAGTAGTCTCAAGATAGGCGCCGGCATTCGGGGGGTCAGGGATCCCCCACCTGAAAAGGCCTATCAAATACCCCCGGACAAGCCAATGACCCAAACAAAACCTCCGTTCTTTGCCGAACAACACCTCCTTTCCACCCAAGTAGCAAAATAATAAGATGGAATACGGAGCTACGAGCCCATATCCAGTCCATACACACGCTCATCCCATTTCTGGGCTATTCCTCGACATCCCCCCCAACCGAAACGTTGAATAACACCGCTAGCACAGTCCTTACTAGCCAACCACCGCTGCCCACAATACGCAGAAATCTGTAGGAACAACGTGAGTGCGCACTGGAAAGCCCCCAACGCTCACAAGACCACCTGAAACACCACCCCTCTCTGTCTCGACGATTAAGAGGTTCACCGTTCAGGCAGGCTGACGTCGAGATATCGCCCTCCTAGCTCCACTTATACCCGCATAGGGCCCTGTGAGACTCTAATGGCAAACATTGATATTCTTCCAGAAATTATTCTGTGCAGATCCCACGGTTGGCCAGAATTTGCTTCGCTCTTGGTCAGAGCCAGAGCCAGAGTGAGCAGCGCGGCGCCGGGATATTATTCCCCACCACATTCCCCGCGCATTTTCCCTGAGAAAAAAGAAAAGAAAAAAAAAAAACTTTGATTGTCTTCTGGAAAGAGGCCCGTCTAGATCTTATCTATGTCATCCCCTCCTTTCACCGCCCCTGGCTCGGTTCCTGTTTTCTCTTCCTTCGAGTCAGGAGGGCGCGAAAGGAAGCAGGTGCATGAGCGCCACATAGGCCTGACCCTAACCCTCTGCTCATGAACAGTAGCTTGGATCTATCGTCAGGTACCTAATGTGAGATCTAAGCCATCTTAGGTTAGTCAGGGGTTGGTTGGATGCACGCTATAATAAACACACGCGATGAAGTGGATAGTTCGGTTGATTCGTCTCATTCGTTCATAGATAAGATAGCATATACAGACACGAAGAATACGTTACTCAGCTCCCTAATTCACCGACGTCTCCTTCCTGATCGCATCAACACGGGCGATATCATCAGCACTCGGCTCCTGCAGCTCCTCGTCTCCCACAACAAATGCCTCGCAAACAGCCTCTTCAACTTGATCCGCAACGTGCATGACAAGATTGACGGAGCGGGCAATTCCAATCTGCACCATATCCTCGCCTACTGCACTTTCAATGTTGCCGTCTCCGCCATTTGCTGGTAGATCGGCTGTGAAGGCGCTGCAGATGGCCTTGAGTGGTTGTAAGAAGCGGTTGCGGAAGTACACATAGGTCTTCTCTAGTTGCAGCTGGCTGCGTAGCTGCGGGGATGAGATCAAGACGTAGTAGAGGTTCAGCGCGGAGTGGATGGCAGGGCTCAATGCCTGGGTGAATTGGACAAAAGAGGCAACAAGATCGGAAGAGTCTAGGTTCAGTGTTGGAGAGGCGAAGAGTAGAGGGAAGAGTACGGAGAAGTAGTGAGGGTTGAGGAAGATGTTCTCAGAGTCAGACGATTCCTTCGCGGCGTCGAGAATTTCGTGCTTGAGCCAATCGATTGCCCTGTCTTTGATTGTCCGGTAGTGGTCATCCTCGAGCACTTTCCGAATGACCTTGAATCGAGCACTCTGTGAGGGGTTGTTGTGGATGACAGTGCTGGGGATTCTCCGGACGGTGCTATACGTCTGGCGCACAGTGCAGGCTGTTAATGAGAGAACAAAACTCGAGAACTCGGTCTCGTTTGTTGGCGTCGAGGTAGGGTTTTGAAGGGACAAAACAGCCAGTGCAAGCAGACCGTCCAGCAGAACCTGCGGCTGTTCGAATGCCACTTCTTCCAACGTAGAATCCCTCCCAACAAAATTGTCAAAAACGCGTGCTAGGTCGGGGTATACGGGAATTGGGGAAGTCTTTCCAGAAGAAAACAGTTGTGAGACAGCAGCGCGCGCAGCAATCAAGAGCACAGCTCCATGTCGCTCGAGCGGTATTTCCTCTGCTTTCTTAGGGTGCTCTTCGAAATCTAATGGAGGAGGCTGCGCGTCAGGGGCTTCTGTCACGACTTTGAGAAGCTCCGCATCGGTCAATCCAAAATCTCGAGAAAGCGCCTAAATCGTTAGCAATTGCGGGGGTATCGGATGAGCCCACGTACAGTGATCTTGGCAACAATGCTATCCCTTTCTCCCAGCTGCTTGTTCTCAGTGTAGACGTTGGTCGGCGAGCCAGTCCCCGGCATACGTTCCTCCGGATGGAATTTCTCTTGTAATCGAATGGCCCACGACATTCCAGGGTCCATTGGCCCTGAGCTGCTCAGCAGATAGGATTTAAGCAGTTCTATCAAGCCAAATTGGAGGAACCTCTTTATCAGCCGACTTTCCTCGTCACCTGCCGGACTAGGTGATGTGGCCTCAGCTTCAGGATCCGGGGCCGATGCTTCCGCAACTCGAAGTACTGTCGAATCACTGGGGGCTCTGGGGGGCGGCGGAGGTCGTTTGGTGGGAGACACATCTCGCAGGAACTCCAGGAGCGCAAGCGTGGTCTCATTGGTCGGCATCGAGGTGTATGCCTCGAGTGCTGCTTGGAGCGATGTCGCGAGGAACCGACTCGGAGACTTCGTCTGGATTCGGCCGTGGAGAGTCGAGAGCATCGATAGGAGAGTGTTGAACTTGATGACGTGAAGAGGAAGCTCTCTTGACGAAGTTGACTTGCCGCTGGATCCTAGCTTCACATCCTCCAGCTGTTTCTCCAACTCTTCGTCGGAATCTTCGTTCTCTTCGTTCTCTTCGTCCTCTTCGTCCGCGGGGTGGAGCTGCATGAGGGCGTCGGAGACTCGCAGAATGACCTCTCTGGGGTTTCCTAAGCGTGCCACATCTTGCAAGCACTCCAATGACTCTGGCAGCATCGGAAGAAGCATCTTCACCAAGTCCCACCCAATATTTGTCGTCAGGGTCTCATCTTGAAGGAGCCTGTGTAGAGTCGGCAGCCGGGCGGGGTTAAGTTGGTATTCGAGCAAGGTGAGGTAGGTGAGGTAGTCGGTGGCCGGAGGAAGGGCCTCGATGAGAGGATCTCCTGCGGCCATTGTGATGGATTGATTCACAGACGACATTGAGCGATATAGAAGTCTCCCTAGTGTGAGGAAGAAGAAAAAGCGACCGGAGGGCCTTGGGGAAGAAGAGGGAGAGCTTGGCGGGTAGCAGAGCGGGGCCCACGCGCATGACATCACTGACAGTTCAGGTACATTTCCTATTTAGGCAAACAGCTTACGCGGCGCTTTATTTTAGAAGCATTCAGGGTCCAGATGGAGTCCTCAATTTTTTCACAACCGTTTCTACCTAGGAGATAAGCACCTCGCGACAGCAGAACTGGACCATGCCGGCCTGTACACCAAGAACGGCATGGAGAAACGGTGTTCACTTGCCGCTCATTTTCGCCGAGTCAGCAGCGCCATCAAACTAACATTGCCCCTATTTGGAGACAGCACCATGCAGTGGAGTTCAAGCAAGTCTCGATATAGCCTTATCATTTGCGCTTCTCGGATAAGAGCCTAGACAGCATCGAGACGCCCTGCCGCGATGCGGTACTCACAAAAGTGCACCCATCATTGGTCTACGCTTCGATGTCTGCGCCTTGATCAAGCAGCACTTGTACAATTTCCGTGTAACCCCTTGCGGCAGCTAAACGCAAAGGAGTTCGACCGGACGAGTTTCGTATAGTATAATCTGCTCCCTTCTCAAGTAAGAGCTTGACAATATCGAGGTGTCCCTTTTCGACTGCCGCCATGAGCGGCAACCAGTCGGGGTCGCGAGTGCCACTGTTCAGATCAGCTCCGTCGTAAAGGAGGGCTCTTACGATACCAACATAGCCGCGCCTAGCTGCGGCATATAGTGGTGTTGACCCGCTGTTGGCAACCACATTGGCATTCGCGTCATGGTAAAGGAGGATCCGGACTACCTCTGAATGGCCCTTATCAGCGGCGCACAACAGTGGCGTCCGCCCATCCCAGCTAGAGCTGTTGACCTCTGCACCCTGCTCGCACAGATATTTGACAACCCCTTCTTGATTTGCCAGAGCCGATGCATGTAGAGGACTCCAGTTTCCGGGATTGATCCCGGCAGATTTATCCACACCATTTTCCAGGAGCACCCTAACACAATCAACGAACCCTGCCTTAGCGGAAGCAAATATGGGGGTTTGCCCTTCAAGGGTTGGCTGGCTCGGGTCTGCTCCATGTTCAATCAACAATTGGACAGCATCGGAATGGCCGTAAGTAGCGGCAGCGTTCAGCGGGGTATAGCCATGCTTGTTTCTGGATGTATAGTCCGCTCCATGATCTATCAGTAGCTTTAAGACATCCGTGTGCCCAGACACCGCGGCTAAAAATGCAGGAGATTGCCCAGTTTCATCGGTAGCTAAAACGTCCGCCCCTATGGACACAAGCCGTTTGATTTCGTTGAGATTGCCAGTGCGAGCTGCAATGCAGTAAGGCGAAGATCGAGGTCCATCATTAGTGTTCGAGTTCGAGCCAGATTGCATGGCTTGTGTGTACGGAGGAGGAGGAGCAGTTCCACGGTTGTTTTCTTCCCGTCCAGCAGGTCTCGGCGACGCAGTGGCTATGAACTGGTAGAATGACTTTGCGGATTTGGCCATGCCATCCATGCATACAAGGCTGCCATTTCGTTCGGCTTCTTCTTTCCGGGACACGAAGGACAACTTCCTTGCTTTTTCAATGGTAAACTCAAAGCTTTTGATCTCCGTCTGCAGAGCGCTGAGACCCGATTTCCCGTCTCGTTCGGGCTTTCCACCTTGCATGCACCTGTAGAATAATTAGACAATGTCACTCAGAAAAGTGAATAGCTTACATCCTCATAATATGCACGCTCACTCTGAGAGCAGCAGTATGGCAGACAAGACAGTCTCGGTGTGTCTGGATCACGCGGGAATGCCACCCTAATGTCCATGCTTTAGCAAGGCCTTTCAGAAATGTCCGTTTGCGACCACTGTTAACAATTAACGAAATCTTCTCTTCCAGCCGCTGGAGAGTGATTTCGCATCGCTTGAGGATATTCTGGACACTCGGCCACATGCCAAGGCCAGCGGACGGATGCATCATCAGGGAAGCTGAGTGAGAGCCCCATGTAGTGTTGATCTCGTCGAGTAGAGAAATCACGTTTTGCAACTCCGGCGCAAGTCCTGCGATGGTCAGGTCCGAATCGGGCACTTTATCATGGGCGATGCTCTCTGTGAGCGAGATGATCTGCACAATTAGTTCAGTCATCACTTGATAAGACATCAAGTACCTGATTGCATGTCAATTCCAGGGCTGTTGCACTGGCCGCAATCGATAGTGGATCCATGACGGTTGTCATGTGCGATCGGTATGTTCATGCGGTCTTTCATGAATGGTGTTCCTCTTCATACGCCTCCTCCAGCCCCAGAGCTGATGCCTGAGATACGAAAGAGGGGACCTTACGCCCCGTCAAACACGTGATGATAAGGCCATTATCCTCGTATTGATGCATCGCGCCCAGAGGTGATGGCTGTGACGGCTGTGACGACGCAGGCTAATCTCCATAACCTTGGTTAGTTGAATCGTCTGTTCAGATAGATATGAAAGTTTTGAAAGTGTGGCTCCGTTCAGATGGACATAGTCGGGTCCTGCTTTGTATACTTCGGCGATTTGTCGGGCGCGAAGCTGAGCCGAAGGAGCAGGGTATACGCATACGCTGAACGCTTTCGCCAACTAAGTCTGACTCGAATTAGCTGTTGGATAAAGAGAAAAAGATCTCGGACACAGAAAAGGCAAGCTGTAGATAGATGCCATATGTATATTTACTGGTATCTCGGATAGGTAGCAAAAATGCCCGCAATGGCATTCAAGTTTCCAACATAGGCTACTCGGCAAGAGGCAGTCACGTGAGGTCGGAGCCGGATGTACGGCAGAGAGCACAGGGCAGGGCTGAACATAAGCCTCTCTCCATGACGTTATTATTCACCCCCGGATAATCGACTTTTTAATCTATTTCACTCCAATCAAATTTCAGTAGTCTGTGAATCCGCATACGCATCCACCCTGATTGATGATGAGTAACAATGTGCTGATTAGAAATGCACTGCCAAGCTGAATAAGGATGCGCTGATCGACATCACCACGAACCATCCCTGAAGCTGCGCAATTTCCAGTCACCACCAGAGTCCAGAGTCTAGACGGGAGTTACCGGTTGGGCTGAGAGAAAATCTAGGCAGTGAGGCTGTTTGCGGCCAGTGATTGGGCGTCTCCCACTCAAAAATGACTCGAGCAAACAAGAATCATGGGCCCAGGCGGAGAGATTTTTCTCCTGGGGCTCCATCGCAGGGACGAAGCTATTCCCGGAACAGTAAATCCAGCTTGCGATCCGGCCTTGCTTGATTTTCACGAGGCGTTTTCCTCCATCCGCGCCCTACCGATGCTCCATCTCACCCTCACTATTATTTACCTCCATTTCCTTGTTCTCTTCTTGTTCCTCTTTCTCTCCGTTTGTCCCCAAAGCCTTTGTATTTGTATAATATCCCCCTTAGAGCTGCCTTTGCTGGGCTTGTTAATCCCAGACCCATACCTTCCCGCTCATTTAAGCACTGTCGATCGATCTACCCGGCGCTTCCGGCCGTGTCTGCCTGCTCTCAGCTACCCTCTGCATTTTGCGACAGCGAGTACCGCGAAATTATAGCTGATTGAGCCTTCTCTGGCCTCAATTTGGGTTCAGACGGGCTATATTCACGTTTAACCGCTGAATATACCCTTATACTCAATCAACACCTTCGATTTGGGTACCTCGGTCTCTGCCTTGACTGGTCTCTTTCGATCGGGATAGCTTTTAGGCTGCTAGCGAGATTGAATCGAGGGAAGGAGTTGGGTACACAGACACCAAGCAAAACTCGGAGGTGCGACTACTGTTTCGACTACTGCATCACAATCTTAACCGCGGAAATGGCAACCGAAATTCAAACCTTCTACACGCCCGCGACCTCCGCGCACATCTCCTCCCATGGTCCAGCTGCGGTCGATGAGTTGATCAGCAAATACTCCTCCACCATGGCTGCAGCAACCTTTCCCTCCACCACCAGCTACCACACCTCGCGCAAGCCGCGGCGCAATATCCTGCAGCGCGCAACCGACCGCGTCCGACTGGAGTACTACCGGTACGAAGTCACTTTCGGCCTCTATGTCATGACTCCGGGCGAAAAAGTTGTCGCAAACAGTTTTGTCTTTATCGTCCTCGGCCTGCTCTTCTGGGCGCTCCTCGTCTACTTCCCAGCCTTGCTATATAGCAAGCTGTCCCGTTTGGTCTGGTTGTTGACCGGTCAGAGCAGCGAAGAGATGGGAGCTGCGCTGGGCATTCTAGAAAACCAGGCGACTGCGCTCACACATTCTGCGGTTGAGAAAGGACTGGCATAGTTGGACTGCCCGCTCACGGAATCTTTCACCGCCAGTTTCAACTACCCTCTTGTTTCAATATTCCCCTGTTTTGGTTGTCATGTCGGCACGGGTTCGCTTTGAAGTGAGTCCCTTTCCCTTCGGGTTCCCTTGCGCACAATTGCTGACTGCTACCTTTCCTAGTAACCGCCGTTGCTTAATTTTTGGAGTTTGGCGCTTTTGGAATTCCTATACTTTCATGACGAAACGAACTCGTCACACTATAATGACTTGATGGAGGGACCGACTTACATCGCGAGAACGGCTACCGAACATAATGACACATAATGCGCCGCGACCTCGAATACCACTTTTGCGCGTTTGCTCGTCCTTGAGAGAGCATAGAAGCACGTCTCCCCGACCACTCTTTTTTTTAGACCTTGGTGTTTTGGATTAACGACCGAGCCAGAATACTCCTGAGCCGAGTCTTGTCATGCTTTGGATTGCCTGTACTATCAGTGCATAGAGCTAGACCCGCCAAATTGGATTGGCGGTCATTGTTATCGGTTGGAAGAGTGTATAATGCTTAATGTTACATAAACTTACCTTGATCTCTTGAAGCACCTCGTAATAAGCTTTGAAGCTATGGATTAGTTTTCGACAAAGTGGTTAACCAGATGGAGTCTAGGAGGCCAGGCATTCGTAAGATGGACCGAGGATGGGAATCACTCAGCCACAGGGGCGATAAAAATAAATCCATAGCAGCATATGACAGCATCAGCGACCATCAGCCACGGCGGCGTGCTAAGTTATAACATCGCCAACCTCGTTGACAGTTGGGCGTCCAGAGAAGAAATCTACGACTGGCTGAAAAGGCCAACGAAAGTGCTGACGAAGCTTGCTCCTCCGCAACCAAAAATAAACGCCTGCCTAACATTGAACGCGCAGCCACGCCAATCTTTTCTTTTCACTATTTTGCTCTCTTGCTTCTTCATCTTCCTTTATCTGTGACAATCTAACTTATATACTTGCTAGAGTTGAAGAAGTCAACCAACTCTAAGATTCTCTCGTTGCCACGTTCCGCGTGGTCGCTCGTCCGGATCAGGTCCCATCTGATTAACCTCGGAAGTTGTTTATTCCAGCTGCACCTGAGGCCCCTGGCAATCAATCACTCAAAGAGCTTGAGGCTGACTCCAACCACCTTCATCGGCCTATTCTTATTTCTTTCACTATCCCCAAAGCAGCACTTGACTGGTATTTTCTTTGTCTGTACAACACTTTGACCTCCCCTCCGCTCCTCCCCCTTGCTGCCGACCGAACTCCGGTGATCCATCACCATGGCCGCCCAAGGCTATTACAACGGCGCCTACAATAGCCCGCCTGCATACGACCATCAACAACCAGACCATGCCACAGATCCCTTCAACAGAGTCTCTCCGCGGCCGGCTCCATCGCCATACCAACACAACAACGATCCGTACTACCAATCCCCGATCTCCGACCCTCACGATCCTCATAACCTCCGCTACAGTCAACAATCCATCGGATCAGACAATGGGGCATACGTTGCAGGAGGACGAATGAATGATCACGATCAATACGCAGAGAATATTCCGTTAAAGTCGCCAACCGGATACAACAACGAGCCTCCCCCTCAGCCCTGGATGCAGCAGCCAACCCACTACGCGCCGGACCCGAACATGATGGAACCTCAGGCCCCTCGCGGACGGCCGCAGAGAAAGGGCTTTTTCAAGAAGAAGATCGCCTACGTTACATACATCTTGACAGCTGCCCAGATTGTGGTCTTCATCGTCGAATTAATAAAAGCTGGTAAGAATAGCGATGCGCTGGCGGAGACGGATGGTTCTAACAGGTACAGGCCAACTTACCGGATCCCCGGTGCAAACAAAGCCGCAGTTCAACCCCATGATCGGCCCCTCCGCATACGTCCAGATCAATATGGGTGCGAGATATACCCCCTGCATGAAGAATGTCCCCGGTGTGCAGAACGCTACCCTACAAGTTAACTTCCCTTGCCCGAATTCTACGACCACCGACTCCGATTGTACATTGTCTGAACTATGCGGATTTGATGGAGTACCAAACCCAGAGCCTAATGGATCCCTCGACGATAAACCCGAGCCCAACCAGTGGTTCCGCTTCATCATCCCCATGTTCCTTCACAGTGGTTTTATCCATATTGGCTTCAACTTGATCGTCCAGTTGACAATGGGCGCGGATATGGAGCGGACAATCGGATGGTGGCGATACGCTATTGTCTATCTGAGCAGTGGAATCTGGGGATTCGTGCTTGGAGGCAATTACGCCGGCCAGGGTGAGGCGTCTTGCGGTGCTTCCGGTGCGCTTTTCGGTATTCTCGCCTTATTCGTCCTGGATCTCCTATACACCTGGCCTGAGCGTCAGAATCCTTGGGTTGAGCTCATCATCATGATTCTCGGTATCGCAATATCTTTCGTGCTCGGTCTTTTGCCCGGCTTGGATAACTTTTCTCATCTTGGTGGTTTTACGATGGGCCTTGCACTTGGACTCACCATCATGAGGTCTCCGAATGCCCTGCGGGAGCGCATTGGACTCGCACGCAGCCCGTACGTAGCCATGAGCGGTGGCGTTGCCTCTGAAAACGCACAACCTGATCCTAATAAGGTGCCTAGCGGTTCGAAGCTCGGGAAATACAGCCCCAAGGGTTTCTTTGCAGGCCGCAAACCTCTCTGGTGGGCTTGGTGGTTGGTCCGCCTCGGTGCATTGGTCGGTGTTATTGTCGGGTTCATTCTTCTCATCGTCAACTTTTACAAATACCCAAGCTCGAACTGCTCTTGGTGTTACAGGCTCAGTTGTCTGGTAAGTTTTCTAACATCGATCCATATGAACTACGCTAATCAGTCTATAGCCTGTCAACGGCTGGTGCGACCAAGGAAACCTGTTCAAGAACGAATAAGCTGTGATTTTATCGACTGTTCATACCCGCGCATATTCGGCTTTCGTTGATACTATAAGGATCTATTACAGGTCTCTGCCATCTACGAAGTACTATATTGCATAACAATCCTCTGTAGCTTATTCAGGCGTTCGGAGGACCCTTTATACTGGCGGCTGGAGCAGAGCATATCGCCCGAGTGTTTATATTACGAAGCCATAATCCTAGCTAATCTGGGACAAATGCATATGATGAATATTAGATACATTGGTTATATTGCCGCTGCAGGCTGTAGAATCCATCGTACTATTTTGGGCGGCCGCGTGGCCACGCTGTGGCGCAGTAATTACCTGACGCGGCTGTATTATCACGACGCCGAGACCGACCGACCTCCATCTGGACTCACTGCTCACCAATTTCCAAGCGCCTTCTCAACGTCCCCTCCAGCATTACTGTCACTATTTTGCATTATTGGTTTCTCTGTTTAGCCTGTTTCCGTTGATTGCGTCATCCACGCCGTGCGCCACATCTCACTGCTCCCTCCAACCGCTGCCTGTCCTCCCCGCACGACCTGATCATGAAATCCTCGCAATGATCTTCCACCTTTAAATCAGCATATAGCCGCGAGTCTCAGTCTCGTTTACCGATCTTGTAATGGCCACACTGGCCATGTCAACTCCCTCTTCACCATCCTGGCCGAAGCGCCGCCCAAAGGCCTGGGCGTTGCGCTGCGAACGATACTGCTGCGCGGCAGCGACATACTTCCCTTTAACATTTGTGTACGGATTAACGACGTGGGCTGTCTATGTGGAGGCCAGTATTGGGTTGAGGCCAACGAGTAGCCCATGGGTTGGTGCGAACGCCATCTCTTTTTACCTTTTCTGAATGCCATGCTTACGCTCACTTCTTTTAGGCATACCAAGCTCAATCCTCGGAGTTTTCCTCTACTTCTGCTTGAATATATCATACACGACAGCCGTATTTACAGATCCGGGATCACCGCTATCCGGAAGCTCCGGAAGCAGACGACATGAGTACAGCGCGTTACCGATTACCGAGTTGCCAGAATATACATCCTACACCGTGAATTCCGAAGGTCAGACGCGGTTCTGCAAGAAATGCCAGTGTCCGAAACCTGATCGGGCGCATCACTGCTCAACGTGTAAGCGGTGCGTGCTGAAAATGGACCATCACTGTCCGTGGCTAGCGACATGTGTTGGATTGCACAACTACAAGGCGTTCCTGCTGTTCCTCGTTTATACGTCGCTGTTCTGCTGGGTGGACTTTTTTGTCTCGGCGATGTGGATCTGGACGGAGATATTTAGTGAGGAGAATTATATGGATGGGATTTTACCCGTGAATGTGGTACTATTGTCGATTCTGGGTGGGATCATCGGGCTGGTTTTGACGGGTTTCACGGCGTGGCATATTAGCCTTGCCCTGCGCGGGTTGACGACAATCGAATGTTTAGAGAAGACCCGGTATGTGTCACCGTTGCGGAAGGCGCTGGATCGCCGCCGCTACCAGGGGATACTGGGTGGCGAGAACGCGCAAAACGGCGAGCAAGATAGTTTCGGCGGACGACTACAGAACTACGGAAACCAGATCCTAGACGCACACGCGAATGCTATACCCGGGGTGACCCGGCCAGAAGAAGGCGAAGACCAAATCCCCGGATCGGAGAACATGACCCCAGCGCAGCAAGCCTTGTCGCACTCATACGCGGATCTCGAACGCCAGCGCGAGTACGACCGCTACCAAGACTACCTTGCCGAGCTCGACAACGAGAAAATGCCCAACGCATTCGACCTCGGCTGGAAACGGAATCTGCTACATCTCTTCGGCGACCGGCCGCTTTTCTGGCTCGTACCTGTGCGCACGACCACGGGCAATGGCTGGGACTGGGAGCCGAGCCGGAAGTTCCTGGAAGCCCAGGAACGAGCGCGCGTGCGTCGAGAACAGGCGATTGCCGAGCAGCAGGAGTTTGATCGGAATCTGTACCTCAACAACATGAATAACAGTCGGCACTGGCTAGGCACGGATGTACCGCAGGGATGGACACCGGATCAACCTTTAACAGGCGGATTGAATGATCCAGAGCGCCCTGCAACAGGTGTATCTATGAAGACGCTTGCGCCGATGTCGCCGAGACCGCGGCCGGGAGAGAGCGACTATGGAGATGACTTTGATGAGAACCGGGATTTCTCACTAACTCAGAGCAAGGGCTCAAGAATACCGGGATCAGAGGATAATTGGCGTGACTGGGATGAGTGATGAGTGATTATTGGCGTTCGAGTTGTTCTATATACATCTACATAGTAATTAGCGTCGTCATACGGAGTAACTCATGGTTCCGGAGTATACCTCGGAGTTTCCATTAATGCCTTAGAGATCAGGCACGGACTGTTTCGGCCAACTTGCGCTTTCGAGTCGCAACTCATCATTCCTCATCTTTCATTCCCCTCCCTTCTTCCATCTTTCGAGCTTCGCTCTCTTTCTGGTCGCGTAAACTGCTATCCCAGCTGGTCTCGGAACTGCACTAGCATCTACAACTAATCTCAATATCGACTGCCCCTCTACCCTCAGTCGCATTCGCAATACTCCGTATACTCCGCTGACTCGACCGACATCCCCGCCTCGCAACGAGACAGCGGTATACCGCAACCCAACCTCACAACAACGAAACTCTCCTCCTTCCCTTAATTTAACCTCTATTCGCCCAAAACTACCAAAATGTCCCGCTCCCTCCGCCGCCTAATGAAAGAATCCACCGAACTCACCACAAACCCCAGCCCACACTTCCACGCGGCCCCAATCTCCGACTCCAACCTCTACGACTGGCACTTCACGCTCGCCGGGCCCCCAGACCCATCCCCCTACAGCGGCGGCATCTACCACGGCCGCATAACCTTCCCACCGACGTACCCGCTGCGCCCGCCGTCCTTCCGCTTCCTTACGCCGAGCGGGCGGTTCGAGGTGAATCGCGAGATATGCTTGTCCATTAGCGGGCATCATGAGGAGACGTGGCAGCCGGCTTGGGGGGTGCGGACGGCGTTGCTGGCCATTCGGAGTTTTATGGGCATGCCGGGGGAAGGGAAGGGGCAGGTGGGCGGGTTGGAGGTTTCGGATGGGGTGAGGAGGGAGTGGGCGGGGAGGTCGAGGGGGTGGGCTTGCAGTGGGTGTGAGGGGA